>NC_050460.1:55967549-56567549 GCF_903995425.1 Onychomys torridus | reverse complement strand
TCTTCCTGGATCATAACTGGAAGTTGCAAAGCTCTAATCCAGGACAAAACCCTCCAAACAAAATGGGACTTCTCTCTTCTCTGGGCTAGCAGGTTGCTTTTATATTCAGACGCCCAACTTTGGGTTCTTACCTAAACCTCTTTACTAAGCTATTCATGGTCATCTTGTAGAACCTCTGGATCCCTCCCAACCCATCCTACCCTTATGCTCCAAGCACCAAGCCTGTCAGAACATTTCTGTTTTAGGGTTCCCAGCCCCCTCTAAACTTTCATACTGTTTGTACATACCTCTCATAACTGAGCCTTGGGTCTATGTCAGTTTTATGGAGACTCATCCAAAGCAATAGCCTACCTGTCTAAACACTTAGACTGAGTGGCACAGGGTTGGCCTTCTCGCTTAAAGACCCTTAGGGCCGCCTCCCTCTTACTGATAGAAAGCCTTCAAACTGACACTATCAACCCCTTTCCGCCTCTGCCTGCCACAATCTCCATGAACCAATTAACCAGTGTCTCCCTTCCCACCCTCCCTCCCTCTTGCAGGTAACAGGTACATAAATGGTTTATGCAAAACCTCCTACTGACCTTTTTCTAAACAACATTTTAAATTTATTTATTTTACTTTACATTTATGACTATTTGGCCTGCATGTGTATGTGTACCACATGCATGCCAGTGTGCACTGTGTTCATGTGGGGTACCCTCCCAAGTCCGAGGGCAGCAGCAGACCCCTTGGGACTGAACTTACTAAGGTTGTGAACCCTCACATGGGTGCTGGGAACCGAACTCAGGTCCTCTGCAAGAACAACAAGTGCACTTAACCATGGAGATGTCTTTCCAGCTCCTGATCACTTTGCAATGTTGTAAAACTCTTAATCCGGCCACCCTCCTTCCTACAGAGTCTTCCAGAAGACCCCTTCTCCTACATTGGTCTTCTTTACTCTTTGCTACCTTCTTTTAGTCATCTGTCCAGTGCTCCGTTGTCACAGGACACACCCTAGAAGCTCAGTCTCTCTCTCTCTCTCTCTCTCTCTCTCTCTCTCTCTCTCTCTCTCACTCACACACACACACACACACACACACACACACACACACCTATCACCTCAGAACAGGCAGCACTCACTGCTCTTACCTGGCACACTAGCACAAAGCCTAAAGGTTACTATGTACATTGACTCCAAATATGCAGACCCCATTCTCCACTCTCATGCCCTAATTTGGCAAGAGCAAAGCTCTCTCACCCCATAGGGGACACCTATAATTAATCCATAAACTCCTTCAGGCCACCCACTTGCCTCTGATGGCAGCAGTCATCTACTGCAACACCCGCGCAAGTGCTTTTGATCAGATAGCCAAGGGCTGACACCGCTCCAGCTGACACCCTTGTGAGACAGTCATGCTAGCCTCTCCATCATATAATTCTAATCCTCTAAATTCTGCTCTTTCAGACTTGTTTCATCTGTTGACTCTAATGTTCTTCTAACCCTTGTCTCATCCCAGCCTATCTAACCCCATGATCTGTGTGTCCCTGGTACCACCCTCCACCCTGGGAAACAAGAGCCTGGGATCGAGAGCACTCTGAACTCAGATCTGTGACTTGGCACTTCTAAGCATGTTTTCCTTGACAGCCTGGGCTTTTTTCTGTTTCTCTGACCTCTATGCTGAACTTCAAAAGCATAACTTTTCTTCATCTTCTCTCCTCTTGGCAACCACTGTGACTGTTAGCCTGCCTGTCCTGTTCCCTCCCCCTCAAACTACAATAAAATTGTTCTCCAGCTCCCTTCTGAATCTGTTCTTAAATTATTTTACTAATGAGACTAATGGCCCAAAAGGGAACCTCAGTTTGCCCTGTAACATTAAGGTTGTACACCATGGGGTTGAGGAACTGACTTAGTGGATTAGAGCACTTGTTTTGCAAGCCTGAGGACCTGAGTTTGAATCCCCAGAACCTATTTTAAAAAAAAAAAAAAAAAAAAAAAAACTGGGCATGATGGCCATGTGCATCTGTTATCCCAGCTTTAGCAAATGGAGACAGGTGGCTCTTGCCTCACTGCTGGCAAGAGGCTTCAACCAGATTCCTGGATGAAGGGCTCCTTTTTCCATCTTTCTACTTCAGAACCACTGTGTGACCCGGCTCGACCACTGTCCTGGTCTGCTCTGTGTTGCTGCGATAACACCATGACCCAAAGCAAGTTGGGGAGGAGAGGGTTTATTTGGTTTAGACTCCCACAGTTCATCACTGAGGGAAGTCAGGGTGGGAACTCAAGCAGGCACCTGAAGGCAGGAATGCAGCGAGGCCATGGAAGAACCCTGCTTACTGGCTTGCTCCGCGTGGCTCCTGTGGCCTGGTTTCATATACAACCCAGGACCAGCTGGCTAAGGATGGTACCACTTACAATAGACTGGGTCTTTCCACATCAGTCATTATGAAGAAAATGCCCCACACAATTCCCTAAAGGGCAATCATAAGGAGACAGTTTCTCAATTGAGGTTCTTTCTTCCTGGATGACCCTAGCTTGTGTCAAGTTGACAAAAAAACTAACCATCACAGTCACTGTTGGAAGTATACCTGAAGGATTCAAAGTTAACATACCTCATAAGTAAAATTGAGAGAGAGAGAGAGAGAGAGAGAGAGAGAGAGAGAGAGAGATGCATTTGGTACAGTACAGATGTGGAAGTCAGAGGACAACCTCAGGTGTTGGTCTGCATCCACCTTGTTGGAGACGAGGTCTCCTCTTCACCACTGTGTGCCCCAGGCTGGTTACCCTATCAATTTATAAGTCTTCTGTCTTTGCTTCCTACCTCACTATAAGACCACTGGAATTCCAGACACGTGGCTACTATGCCCAGCTTAATGTGGGTTCTGAGAATTTGAACACAGGTCCTCACTTTCAGGGCCAATGTACTCACTCAGCCCTTTCCCCAGACCTTGAAATATGCATATTCATGATTATTGCTGAACTATTCAGAAAGTCAGGAAAAGGAACCAGCCTCAGTGTCCATGAACAGATGGCTGAATAAAGAATGTGGCAAGTGTACACAATAGAATTTCATGCAGCTGTAAGGAAAAATGAAAACATAAGCCAAACAGGGTAGCACACACCTGTAATCTCCTCCCTTGGGAGGCAGAGGAAGGAGATTCAGGAATTCAAGGTTATCCTTAGCTATATAGTAAGTTAAATGACAGCCTGGGCTACATAAAGCCCTATCTAAAAAAGAAAGGAAAGGAAAAAGCCTGGGGCTCTACCTCAGTGGCACAGCTCTTGCCTCGTGTGCATGAGGTCCTAGCTAGGTTCAATTCTCAGTGTTCAGTTGGAACTTCTGGCTCACCCCTGCAAGGTCTGAGAAGCCTCATTCCTGTCTCCCTCTCTCTCCAAATCCACCCGCTCAGTCTCCAAACAAAGGAAAGACACCAAAAAGCCCAGTTCGCCATTCTTGGCAGCTACGGCAGCCTCCTCCCCTGATGTAGCCAGCCACCCAAGTCCCCACCTACCGCTCAGCTTTTGATCACCCAGCTTGTGGCAGACACGTCATTACCCCTTGCCTACAACTTATAAAGTCTCCTTGCCTTAGCTCAGGGGTGCTGCTTCTCTGGCATCGATCTCTGGGACTGGAGAACTTGCCCAGGAGTTGCTTTGCTCAAATAAACCTGTTGTTACGTTTTTTTTTCAATTCAGCTTCATCTGATTTACTGCGTTGGTAGAGAAATTTATTATCAGGGGACAGAAAACCCATTACTCAGTACTGCCAAAAAATACTTCAGAGTAAGTAAAACACAGATTCTGTTCTTTAGAAGAAATGCCAGGCCTACCTAGTGGAGCACTTCTTTGATCCCAGCAGGTGGGTGGATATCTGTGAGTGTGAGGCAAGTCTGGTCTATATAGTGACCTTTAATCCCAGCAGGCAGGTGGATGTCTGTAAATTTGAGGCAAGTCTGGTCTACATAGTGAGTTTCAGGCCAGCCAGGGATACACAGTAAGATTGTGTGTCCTAGCTCAAAAACAAACAAACAAACAAAAGAAATGAAGGAAGATGAAAGCCTGACACTGGAAGGAACTGAATGCAAGTGGAACTTCTTAAATAAAATAAGACAAACTCAGAAAGACAAACACAGGTTTTCTTGCATGTGTGAAACCTAGATTTAAGATTACATATGTGCGTATTTATGCATGTGCTGTGGGTAGGTCCTAGAACTAGGAAAGGGATGAGAGAAGGAAAAAATATCTTTAGGGAAGTGGGAAATAGAAAGGGCAATGGGTTATATCTGATAACAAAGCAGAAAAGGGAGTGAGTAACTGTGGGGAGAAAATGAACTAGCTGGAGAAGGGCAGGGCACAGGGCAGACCAGTGGGGGGAGGGAACAATGAAAACAAAGTATAACAAATGTATGTATGATGATGCCATGATGAAGTCCATTACTTTGTATGCTACCCTAAAAAGTTAACTTTTATGTGTGAGCATACTTGTATTTAGTAAAGTTTCTGTTTTGCTGGGGATCGAGCTCAGGGTCTTCAACAGGCCAAACAAAAGGCAGCTGAGTAGGTTTCTCCTGAAGACCAGAGAGCCTGGACCCAGGGCTGCAAGTAGGCAGTTATAGCTTTGACCAAGGTCCCAGCCTCTAAGGATTTCTCTGCCTAGGGCAGTAGCAAAACCTGGTGTCAGCCGGATGAGACCTGCTGCTAACCTTTAGCCAGTGGGATTCTGCGGGAGAGGTGTTTCACATCAGATGCCATGGAAAAGAACAAGGAAGTAAGGAAAATGTTGGGGAGGTTGGGCAGTCGGTGAGTTAGGATCAAGAGAGGTTGAGTGGTCTGAAGGCAGGGCACAGAACACCCAAATTCCACGCCACAGGGAGGGAGGACCTCAGAGTGATTCCATTGTCCTCTCTGACACCTTACTTCCGGTCATTGCTCATCCTTCTCATCTCTCCACCACTGGAGGAGCAGAAAGAGCAAGCAGAGGCCACGAGCCAAGAAGAAACCTGCAGAAAGGCCCAGTCTTGAGGAAACAGGCAGCCTACTGCCTGAGCAATGGCCATCTGCTAATGTGTCAGCCCCTTCCTGCACTCAGCATGCAAACGTCAGAGTTAGGGATGCTGACATGCCTCCACTCATGGAATGAGAGCACCCCAACATCAGGAGATGACATCTCCTCTCCTGTCAGGCCTGGTTGGCCCTGTTCTACATCCTTACCCCTGAAATAGGCCTAATGCCACAGCTCGGGAAGAACCAAGCTATGCATTGCCTCTGTTTCTGTTTTCTCACTCTGAACACTAAACCCTCAGACCCATCCCACTATGACTGAGGCTTTTGGGCCCAGATACCTCCACCTCCACCCATGGCTGGAGAAGCTGGAAGCAGCCAGGGCTACAGGCCAAGTTTCAATCAGAAAACAACTGTTCCAAACCATCGTCAAGTGATCAGATCTGAGTGCAAGGTCACAGTCTTGGGATTCTTAACATGTTCCCCTAGAAATAGGAGAACCATGGGTTCTGGGAAATACACAACTTCAGCCAAGGGAGGAAGTGTCTCTGTACAGGGATGAGCTGTTTACAAACCCACTTGGCCCAACCCCAGCAGCCGTGAGCTGAAACAGAGGTTCCTTGCAGTGCCCAGTCAAGCCACAGGCAGCCTAGAGCAGCACAGGGGAAACTCAGGCCAGTACATCCACCCTCCCTCATGGCTCCGAGAGATCAGAAATCTTTATGTTACCAACACAAAACCTAAATACCCTAGCTTTACTTTCTCATAGTTGACATAAAGATAACTAACTCCAGAGGCCACACAGTTGGGCAATCTATTATTTTCCCACCAGCTTTGTGGTAGAGAAAGCCTCTGACAGGGTTAGGAGAACAGTTACCTGGGTTACTTCTCAGGGACCCACGCACTGCTCTGGCTGCAGGTCTGGAGACCTTAATTTTACTATACACGAATCCCTGAAGTCCTTCTGACAAGATGATGATGGATGGTGTGGCGGTTTGAATGCAAATGGCCACCATGGGCTCGTAGGGAGTGGCCCTATTGGAGGTGTGGCCTTGTTGGAGTGGGTGTGGCCTTGTTGGAGTGGGTGTGGCCTTGTTGGAGTGGGTGTGGCCTTGTTGGAGTGGGTGTGGCCTTGTTGGAGTGGGTGTGGCCTTGTTGGAGTGGGTGTGGCCTTGTTGGAGGAAGTGTGTCGCTGGGGGTGGGCTTTGAGGTTTCAGATGCTCAAGCCAAGCCCAGTGTCTCTCTCTTTCTTCCTGCTGCCTTTAGATCCAGACATAGAACTCTCAGCCAGGTCTCCAGCACCATGCCTGCCTGCATGCCACCATGCTTCTTGCCGTGATGATAATGGGCTAAACCTCTGAACTGTAAGCCAGCATCAATTAAATGTTTTCCTTCGTAAGAGTTGCCGTGGTCATGGTGTCTCTTCACAGCATGAAGAAACCCCAACTAAGCTTGTTCACCTAGCCTAGGAAACCAACAAAGGCCTACTTCTTCCTTTTGTCTAGGAGCAGACTTCTCAGTCAGGACCAGCTCTGTCCCACTGGTTGAAGCCATGCTGAATAAAGCCTTAGCTGTGTTCCCTGAGCACTTGGTTCAGTCTCCTTCCAATTGCTTCTATGGCAAACAGTGATGCTTCATGAGTGAGTGGGGCACACTTATATAGGACTGCTTTGTTATGCATACCCCTTACCCTCTATTTAAACCCAAAACTCACATCAGGACCCCAAATATAGACTTAGCAGGGTCACTAGACTGCCAAATCCAGCCCAACCTTCAGATGGTCCTTGGTATAGGGGAGTGTGGATTGAGAAATAATAGATATAAAAAAAATAGGGACATAGATGTAAAAGAAAAAGACAGAGACACGGGATAGCATCAGGAGGGCTCTGGGTCAATACTGCAGCCATGGGATTTGTATACACCAGGAAGGGGAGAGGCAAAAGACCTCTCCCCCTTTCAAGGACACTATGGTTCAAGGTACAAAGTACAGACAAATGTAAGCACTTCCTTAATTCACAGAACATCTAGTAGCCATGCCTTATGGCAAAACATCCTGTAATTAGGCCTTGAGATATAAGACACCTGGTAACTATGCCTTTGGCCAAAACATCCTTTTATGCAGTCATGTGGGTCAAAACAAGTGCAGACTCTCTGACCTTGAGTCAAGATGGAATAAGGCCACACTAGAGTCTCTGTGGGCCCCCACACCTGACCCTCTTTTTAAGTGGTGTATTGAGGACGAGTGGCTTAGAGTTTACAGAGCACAGGCTTTGAGCCTAAAATCTCAATTTGATGCTAGGGAGAGGCGGTAGAACCTTTAAGAGATGGGCCTGGTGGGAGGGGCATATCTTCCAAGTGGATTGTGCGACTCTCTTCCCACAATTTTTTTTTTGTCCCCTCTTTTATTTGTCCTTGGCTTGAGATGTAAACTCTCTCTTCTGCCATGTGTTCCCATGGTGATGCACTGACTTCTGAGAGACCCAAAGCAACAGAGCAAGCGAATCATGGGTTGAAACCTTTGAAATTTTGAGACAAATGGAATATTACCTGTCATTAATCATCTCTGATATTTGTTACAGTAACAGAAAGATGACATACATACCTAGTGACGGCACACACAAATGAAAAACAATGGAAGTAGGAAGCCATGTCTCCAAGCATGGTGGAGACAAAGTGTTGCTGGATCCTAACAGCTCCCTCAGGGGAGGGATGAGAAGTCACAGCATCAACAACACAGACGCCAGGTAAGACACACACAGAGAAACACCTGAACCAAATGATGCCTAGATAGAATGGACACAGCATACATCTATAGAAGATCCACCCAGACACTGCAGAACACATAGTCTTCTCAATAGCTCATGAAACCGTCCCTAAAATAGATGGTCTCTCAGGTCACAGAGCAAATCTTCAAAAGTGTAAAGAAATTTAAACTCATCGCATTCTGTCTGATTACAAGTGAACAAAACTACAATGTAACAACAAGAGAAATCACAGAACACACACAAATCCGTGGAGATGAAACAACACAGTATTGGACAACGAATGGGTCATTGCAGATATCAAGAAGGGATTTTTAAAAAGTCTTAGAGTTGAATGGAAAAAAAACCCCACAACATATCAAACCCTATTGGACAGAATGATAACATTCCTAAGAAGCTTTAGAGCTATAAGGACCTACGTTAAGAGAACCAGCGAGGAGGGCCCGAGAAGTGGTTCAGTAGTTAAGAGCATTTATTGATCTTGCAGAAGGCCTGGGTCTGGTTACCAGCACCCTCATGGCAGCTCTAAGTCATCTGGAATTCCAATTCCAGAGTATCCAGTATCTCTTCTGACCTCCACAGGCTACTACACACACATGGTGTGTGGTTCATATCCACCACCAATGTTCATATCCATCCACCAATCAAATTCAGAAAATCATGAATTAAATATGTATGGTCCATTGAATTAGAAAAAGAAATTGATGAATTTTAAGCAGATTTATAAGAAGTGAGATAGAAATAGTAACTAAAATAAAAATCTCTGATTAAAGAAGTGTAGACTCAGATGGATTCAGTGGTTGGTTTTGTCAGACCTCAAAGAAGAAAGGACACCGATGCTTCTTAACCACCCACAGGGGGCTGGGCAGATAGACAAGCCATGTGGATCAGGCAGTGAGTGACACTGCTCCAAGGTCTGCTTCAGGTCCTGCCTCCAGGTTCCTGCCTTAAGCTCCTGCCCTGGCTTCCCTTAATGGTCGACTATAAGCTGTAATCTTCAATAAACCCTTTGCTTCTCTAAGTGGGTTTTAGTAGCAACAGAAAGCCGAGCAGGACACATACAAAACACAGCAGCTTCCCACGTAACGATAAAAACACCCTGAAACAGAAATCAGGAAGAAACCCCGTTCACAATCGTCCCCACACTAGGTAGTGCCTTGGAACAAATCTAGCCAAGTACAAGGCTTTACAATGAAGACTTTAAATCACCAAAGGAAGAAATGGAGAAAGGACTTGAGAGACGGCTCAGTGGTTAAGAGTACTTGGTGCTCTGACAGAGGATCAGGGTTCAGTTCCCAGCACCCACATGGGAGCTCACAATTGCCTGTGATGTCAGTTCCAGGGGAATCTGATGCCTTCTTCTGGCAATCAAGGGCACTGCACATAGTACAATGTGCACATACATACATGCAGATAAAACTCTCATACACATAAAATAAAAAAATCAATCCTTATAAAAAAAATTGAAGAAGATGCAAATCAACATGGTTAAAACAGCTACACAGAGAAGAGCAGCCTACAGATCCAATGTAATGCCCATCAAAATCCCAATGCCATTACCCACAGAGACAGGAAAGTAATCTTAAATACATACAGGAACCAAAGACCCCAGATAATCAAAGCGATTGTGAGCAGAAAGAATAATGCTGAAGTTATCACCAGACCTGATTTCAAGTTAAACTGCAGAGGCATAGTAAGAAAAAACAGCATGGTGCTGGCACAAACCAGATAAGCAAATCAATGGAACAGAACAGACAATCTAGGGCTGGAGAGATGGCTCAGAGGTTAAGAGCACTGAATGCTCTTCCAGAGGTCCTGAGTTCAAGTCCCAGCAACCACATGGTGGCTCACAACCATCTGTAATGAGATCTGGTGCCCTCTTCTGGCCTGCAGTCATACATAACAAACAAACAAATAAATACATCTTTAAAAAAAGAATAGACAATCTAAATATAAACCCATGCAATAGCAACCACAAGGATAACATAACATAAGAGACACTGTTGGGTAAGAGACACTCTGTAACAAATGGTGCTGAGACAACTGGCTATCTACATATAGAGGAATGAAAGAAACCAGAGTCTCTTTTTCTGTCACATTTCATCTATCTATCTACTATCTATCTATCTATCTATCTATCTATCTATCTACCTACCTACCTATCTATCTATCTATCTATCTATCTATTATGTCATCTATCTATATCATCTATTTATCTATATTTATCTATCGTCTATCATCTATCAACTATCTATATCTATCATCTATTTTTATTTATCTATCATCTATGTATCACTCTATATCTATCTATCATCTATCTATCTATATCTACCCATCCATCATCCATCTATCTATCTATCTATCTATCTATCTATCTATCTATCTATCTATTCTATCATCTATATCATCTATTTATCTATATTTATCGTCTATCTATCATCTACCAACTATCTATATCTATCATCTATCTATATTTATCTATCATCTATCTATCTATATCTATCATCTATTTTCATTTATCTATCATCTATCTATGAATCACTCTATATCTATCTATCTATCTATCTATCTATCTATCTATCTATCTATCTATTGTGTGTGTGTACACAACACCCCATCTCAAGCATGGAGGTCAGAGGACAGCTTGTTGGAGTCAGTCTCTGTCTACTATGTGGATCCTTGGGATTAAACTCAAGCCGTCAGTCTTGGTGGCAAGCCCCTTTACCTCCTGAACTATCTCACCAGCTCAAACTAGCTCCCTTCTACCTTTTACCTTGAGTAACAATCAGCTACAAATGGACCAAAGCCCTTAACACAGAACCTTAAACTTTGAAAGTACAAGAAGAAAAAAGTAGGGCATATACTTCAAGATATAGGTATAGGTAAGGACATTCAACTATAGTTATTAAGTTTTAATTTTTATTCATGTGTATATCTGTGTGGCTGCCATGTGTGTGTGTGTGGGGGGGGTGCCTGACAGGGCCAGAAGAGGATGTCAGATCCCCTGGAGCTAGTGTTATAGATAGTTGTAAGACTCCTGACTCAGGTGCTAGGAACCTAAGGAGTCCTCTGGAGGTGTGGCCAGCACTCTGACCGCTGAGTCATTCCCTAGCCTAAGGACTGACGTGTAAATAAGACTTCAAGCACTCAGGAATTAGGCCCAACAATTGACAAATGGGACCTCCTGAAATTAAATAGCTTATGTACAGCCAAGGAGACAAGGAAGTCAAGAAGTATCCTACAGTTTAGCAGTAGTCAAAAACTTATGGAGTGAATCTCTCTCTCTCTCTCTCTCTCTCTCTCTCTCTCTCTCTATCTATCTCTCTATCTATCTATCTCTATCTCTATCTCTCTTTCTTCATATATATGTGTACACACACACACACACACACACACACACACACACACACACATACACACACACAGATTTATTGGGATGACTTACAGGCTGCAGTCCAACAATGGCTAGCTGTGAATGGAAAGTCCAAGAATCTAGTAATTGCTCAGTCTTACCAGCTGAGTGACCATACAGCAGGTCTTCTGTATATGCTAAAATCCTGAAGAAGTGGGCTCCAATATCAGTGAAGAAACGGATGTGCTGGCAAGGTGAGGGCAAGTAGGCAAAGAAGAAGGAACTCTTCCTTCTTCCACTGTCCTTATAAAGGCTTCCAGCAGAAGGTGTGGCCAGGATTAAAGGTGCTTTCCTGCCTCAAGATCTGTGTTAAAGGCCTATGTCTTCCAGCCTCAAGATCTAGATGAAAGGCATGTGTCTTTCAACCTCAAGATCCAGATAAAAGGCATGTGTCTTCCAGCCTCAAGATCTGATCAAAGGTATTTTGTCTTCGAGCCTCAAGATCCGGATCATAGGCGTGCCCTCCATTTCCAGATTGTAGTTCATTCCAGATTTAGTCAAGTTGACAACCAAGATTAGGCACCACAATTAATAATAACAATATACAAAAAACTAAAAAAAAATTAGAATAGCAAGAAAAACAACCCAATTGCAAATGGGCTATTAGGGCTGGAGAGACGGCTCAGTGGTGAAGAGCACTTGCTACCCTTGTAGAGGATCTGGCTTTGGTTCCAGCACCTACATGGCAGCTCACAACTATCTATAACTTTAGTTTCAGGAAACCCTATGTCCTCTTCTGGCCCCTTCTGGTTCCAGGCACACATGTGGAACACATACATTCATGCGGGCAAAACACTCATCTACATAAAATAAAAATAATCAAACCTTCATTTAAAAATGGGAAGTTGAACTGGACAGAAGGTCCTCAAAAGAAGAAATGTAAATGGCCAATGAATACTTTAAAAAATGTCAACATCCTTAGCAGTCAGGGAAATGCAAATTGAAACGACTGTGAGGCTCGTTCTCGTTACAGTCAGAATGACTGTCATCAAGATACCAAGGGAGGACAAATGAGGATGAGGAGAGCCTTCTTTACTGGTGGGGAGTGGGAAAACCGGTGCGGCCACTGTAGAAATCTGCGGGCAGGTTTCTCAAAAGAAAAAAAAAAAAAGGCTAAAAATACCACTACCATATGTCTCAGCCATTGCGCTCCCAGGCATATCCTCAAAGGGCTCTATATCCTGCACAGAGATGTGTGCACATCCGTGTTTATTTCTGATCTGTCCACAGTGGCAAAGAAATAGAATGAATGTAGATGTCCTTCAATGGGTAATGCAAACATAGTCCTCGTAAACAATGCAATTTTATTCAGCCGCGAAGAAAAATGAAGAAATATTTGAGAAAATCAATGGAAATAGAGAATGTTGGATGAGATGAGGTAATCCAGGCTCAGAAAGATGAACACCATGTGTTCCCTCGCGTGACATCATAGCTCTAATTTAATTCATATATGGGTGTTCATTTGAGGGTGAGGATATGTAGAGGCCAGGAAACTGGAAAGGGTCCATGGGAGAGGAAAAGAGGTTTGGTTGGGGACAAGGATAGTAACATGTCACAGGAAGTGGAAAGGTGAATGGATACTGGAGTTAGAAAAGTTTAAGTGAGGATGGAGGAGGACAGAGAGATAGGGAGAGGAGGGTGTGTTGGGGAGGGTCACCCCAAACTAAGAATGTATTTAAAAAAGGCTGTAGATAGAAGTTTTCCCACGTCCCGCCTGGTCCTAAGGCTGCTCGGTCCCAGGTAAACACACAGACGCTTATATTAATTACAAACTACATGACCTATGACTCAGGCTCATTATTAACTAGCTCTTATAACTTAATTCAACCCATTTCTATTAATCTATGTTTTGATACGCGGCTTTGTGGCTGACTGGTACTTTCACATCTTCCTTCTCCTGGTGGCAGCTCACAGCGTCTCTCCTCTCTCTCCTTTCTCTCCTTTCTTCTCCCGTCTCTTCAGTTCGAATGTACCGCCTAATCTTATTTTACCTCGCCATTGGCCAAACAGCTTTATTTATCAACCAATCAGAGCAACATATATTCACAGCGTACAGAAAGACATACCACAGCAAAAGGCCGTAAATAAACCTGCCACTTTATAAGATGATTAACAATAAAGTTACATTGAAGTACTCTGTGTGGGTGGATAAAGCTACTCCCATAAGCCATAGGTTATTAAATAACAATTCTAGTGCTGGGTATGGGCTATTCCCCAATGACTTCTTGGCCAGGGAGGCCCCTAAAACAATATAGGCTATTCCCACTGCTCTTGATTGCCCAGCAGAACCGGATGATAAGACTCTATTCCCGAAGACTCCACATGCTTTGGTTGCAGGCACAGAGAGAACTTCTTCCTGGTCGGCTAGCTTCGTGGTAGTGGTCATTAACAGTCTTAGACAGCTGTAGACCTGCCATAATTCACTGCTGACCTGCTAGTCAATATGTGCCCACTGGTGGAATAGTCATGGTGTGACCACTTTCCGATTGGATTTGAGGGAGGTCTGCTCCACGGGAGGGGATTCATACCTGGTACCGTAAATCTGATCAAATCCCATGACTAGGCCTTAGTGGCAAGGCTAGAACTATTGTTTTATTAAATAGACATGCTGTGCTGGGCATCGTGGTGCACGCCTTTAATCCCAGCACTTGGGAGCTATGATTATCTGTACAGAGTCCTGCACAAGATCATGCCTGCTAACGACCTGTTATGGAAAGGGGCCTTCTAGGCAGTTAAGAATTGCAACAGGGTAGGAGCTCAGGAGACTCCGCCCTTCCTTGAGAATCTATAGGCAGTTACCGTTGCTTGGGGAAGGGTGTGACCTCTGTAAGTTGCCAGGGCTCCTGTGAAAAAACCCTTACCCATGTTCCTGAAAACAAGCCTAATCAAGCTCATTGACAGACAGACACACAGACACAGACACAGACACAGACACACACACACACACACACACACACACACACACACACACACACACACCATGAGAAGACTAGAGACTAGCTGGGAAGAGGTATCAGTAGAAGTAGGAAGGGGCTAGAGAAGGCAATGGAGGGTAAAGATGATTGACATAGGTTTTATACGTGTATAAAGTATCCTGATGGAACTATTATTATGTAGAGTTGGCATAATAATTTTTTTTAAATTGATCTTTTGGAGTTGGGGTGTAGCTCAATGGCAAGCCGTATGCTTAGCACATGCGAGGGGCTTGATTTGATCCCCAGCTGACGCCACCACACATCTCGCACCTCAAGGTAGAGTTCGCTGATGTCAAATTCTGAGCAAGCAGCAGCCCTGGTGGATGCCTCTTCCCCTCCCTTTGCAGCTCCCTGCTGCTTTCCCGGAGTCGCCGACCCCCATTTCCAACTCCCTGATGCTTTCCCGAGGGCTAGATGGGAGCTGTTTGTGAGGTGAGGGTGACGAATTCCAAACATACTAAGAGGGCCTTGCAGACTGAGCCTGACATGGGACCAAGGCTAGAAAGGAAGTGGACACAAGAGGCAAGTGAGGACATAGCAGAGGAAGGCACTCCACTTCCTCAGGGCCTTTGTAAGCACAGCTGATGGTTGAAGAGGCACAGCCAAGACCTCTGGATCAGGTCAGCAAGCCCTTTGTTTGCCCAAATGCTGTGTTGCGTCATTGCCAAGTGTGCGGGTGACCTTTGTGTCTGCCTCATTGGCTTCTGCCTCTCTCCTTTAGGCTTCGGGCCCTAGGACAGATGGATGTATCTCGACTTCCTAGCTGTGAAACAGTAGTAGTTTCTTGTGGCTGCCTTAGAAACTCATAAACCACAGGGCACCAGAAAACCAGGACTGACTTCTCAGTTCTAGAAGCCAGAAGCGCCAAGCTCATCTGCTGGCAGGTGGATGCACTGGGTGGAATTTTGGTCCAGGCCTCCCTCTTCAGCCATGGTGCCTCCTGCAACCTTGGCAATACTTGACATGTAAATTGCCCCCTCCGTCTGTGCATGGTGTTTTCTCATTTGTATTTGAAACATGGCTTTGCTAGACAGTCCAAGCTGTCTTGAGCCTTCCCGAGTTCCATACACAGGACAGAAATGTAGATGCGGCCTCTGATGTACTTCCATAGCTGGAGACATAGCTAGAGGAGCTCTGAAGCCTTTCTTGGAATGTTATCACCATCCGACATCAGGCCAGGCTGCTGGGGTTTAGGAGCTTTGGGCATCATTTCCCCCTAAGGAGCTGGTACCCTTTCCAATTTGGTTAGGAATGAGAGGTGGCGTGTGTCTTTAAGAACCCATCTCTTAACCCATTGCCTGTCATTGTCACGTGATGCAGAACTCTGCCTGGAAGTTGAGTGTGGCTGGCCAGCTCTCTCCCACTTCCATTCCTCCCCACCAGCTCTCTTGACCTCTGTGGGGATCTTGCTCCGGTCCTGCTGGCCTGTGGGCGCTGCTCCAGCAGAGGCCATTTGGACCTCTTCAGGAGCAGGTTGTCACTCTCTCCACTCCTGCTGTTTATCATTCCAGAACTATTTGCAAGGGCCCACCTTGAGACCTCGGGAAATGTCTTTTAAGGCCACTGGGACATTGGGGTGGGAGGAGTCATGAAAAGCCCTCCTGCAATTTCTATGTGAATTTGACCACAATGCCAATCTCAGCCTGTCCGTCCCCACCAATAAATGCCCCTTTTTGTCAGGCCAAGGCTGGAAGTTGAGGTCTCACCTAGCAGAAAGTTGGCACATTTGGGGACAGGGAGTTAAGACAGACTCCTACATCTGCTCACAGGCAGGATTTGTAATGCTATGCAGAGCTGTGGTGACCTCCCAACCATAAACTTATTTTGTTGCTACTTCATAGTTGTAATTTTGCTACAGTTATGAATCATGATGTAAATACCTGTGTTTTCCTAAGGTCTTAGGCAACCCCCCAGTGAAAGGGTTGTTTAACCCAAGGGGTCGCAACCCACAGGTTGATAACCACTGCTCGAAGGGTTCCCGGAACTGTTGATAACTTCAGATTTGAGGCACAGTGAATTATCCTGTCCCCAGGCCATTACCACTGATCTGGGTTTGGACAGACCTGGCTCTGGCGTGCAGAAGCATAGTGAGGAGTCAGCTTTTGTCTGAAGAATCCACCTCTAGTATGAGATGCAAAAAGGCTATGAATGCATGTATGTGTAAGTTTTCCAAACAGAGCCAGGCAGACAATGTAAGAGGGCACCGACTGTAACCTCTTAGGGTCTGGACTTAGCTGACTACCAGTAGAAGCCCTTCCTGGTCACAGCTTCCTGTCACAGCTTCCTGGGAAGGTGGGCCCAAGGTCAATCTATGTGCTTGTGGGGTGGGAATGGAGTTGGGAGAACTGAGGCTGCTCAGAATCCTAGGGTGAGGGTACAGCTCTTTTGGTCCTTCAGGGCCATCTCTGTCAAGTCTGTCAGTTGGTGAATGGAGCAGTGAGCGTCTACTCAGAGCAACCCTGTTACTCCTAACACGTCTATAACCTTGCACGGTCATCAAAATGGCAGTGGTGACAGTGATACTCCAAGCAGCCTGCAGGCTGGAGTCACACTGGAAAGTCACATTGCTTAGCTCCCCCTCTACCTCCCCCCCCCCCCCCCCCCCCCTTGGCCATTTGTGGTCTCTGTCAAGCGAGCCTTGCTGTAGGAAGCGTTAGGGTGACTTGATTTAGGTATTGTCAGAGGTAATGTGATGATGGCCAATGGGACATGGCAAGGCTCTGCCCAAGCCACCACCATCAAAGGAAGAACCCATGTCACATGCCCGTTTCCACCAGATGCACCTTCCCTGTAAGCAGGCTTCTGAGGGCAAAGCTAGAGACAGCTAAGACTGTCCACCTACTCTACATGACATACGAAGGTAGGGTCCAGCTGCCCCAACCTGCAATCGCAGCAGGCTTAGGGGCTTAAAACAGGGGCACAGGCATAGGTGAGAACCAGGTCCCAGCAAAGCAAGCAAGACTGGTCAACCACCCTATTGCCGTCTCTCCCACCTGCAGGGTCAAGACTGACTTCCTCTGTGGTTTCTCTTTCTTCCCCTTAAGCCAAGGATGTGCTCCTTGCCCAAACTAGACTGCCCCGTGCCTGAGGACTCAGCTGCTACTCCATATCTTGAAATGGCTTGCCTGGCAACTGCCTGTGGGCACCCAATTCCAGTAAACCAGGCCTTCCCACAGTGGTACATGCAAACCCCTTCTCCATCACTGGTAGCCTGGTTGGACAGTGAAGGGCTCTGTCCACTGGTTCCTCTCTATACCTGCAGCGTCTGGTTTCGGCAAGACCCAGGAGTGTGGGGGTGGGGGTTCAAACCCAGAGGCAACTGACCGACTAGAAACCACCACAAACTGAAGTAGTCTCAGGAGACTTTAATGAGAGTGTCCATGGTCCTTCCGGCACAGGAGTAGTACAGACAGCTGAGCTCAAAAGCAAGATCACAGCTAAGAGACCATCCACCCACTGGGGAGGCCAGGTTACCACCATGAAGCCAAGGCCGCTATACCCAGGTTCCAAGGTAAGAAAGCATCACTTCTTCCTTTATTGTCTGGCAGCCACGCTTGGGGGGAGGGGGCCAGCCACGATGGACTCCCGGCCATCATTCTCTTTGCAGACGGAAAGATGGGTTATCCCACTCCTGGAGAACCCCCGTGTATTGGCAGCCCCACATTGGCTTTGCCAGCCTACAGGCCTGCAAGGTGTGAGATGGTAAGAGAGGCAGCCCCGGCCACCGCCACCGTGGCCGGAGGGCAGAGGGACACTTTGAGAACAACACAAGAATGATCATTCCATCATCAAACAACACCTATATAAATAAAGCGAACCGAGGGAGGGTCCGGGCGGGGGGGGGGGGGGGTGTTAATGCAAATTGGCACGTTGATATATTGCTTTCCAGTTCAAGGGGACAGATGCAAATCAAGAGACAACAGAGGGGGCAGAAACGACAGCTGGGGTTGGCCTTCCTCAGCAGCGTCCCCTTCTAGGGTCAGAGCCACTGAGGGGGGCCGAGATGGAAGGCCAAACTAGAGGAGCCCACTGGGTCCAGAAACGCTCCAGGGCAGACCAAAGGGTGGCTCGGCTGAGAAAGGAAAAAAAAAAAAAAGCCAACTAAAAAAAAAAAACACTGTATGCAGACAGAGACCCTGCAGGGGGTCTGTTGTTTCCTGCCCAACACCTCGGGCAGGTTCAAGAGCAGACGGTAGGGGAATACATGGCTCTGCCTCTAGGGAGTCCCCGTGTGCTTTGGGGCTGGCAGATGCTGTTCACGGACACACCCACCTTCCAGGCGTGGGGGAGGGGCTGTGGCGGAGGTGACCAGGTGCAGGAGTCCTCCTCAAAAAGCAGCCTACACCCCCAAGTCACGCCTTTCTGCAGGAGCTGGGCAGCATTCAAGTCTACTGGTCTCTTTTCTTCTCTCTCCTGCTCCAAGCCCCTCGTACCCAGCCCTGCACCGGAGCCTCGGCTGGCCGCCTGATCGGCAGCACGACGCTGCCGAGGCTGGTCTTGAACTCATGGCAATTCTGCCTCAACCCTCCCAAGCACGGGATTCCAAGACCGATTTTAAAAACAATGCAAGGATTTCTGTCTTGAAGAAGGTAACTGGCGGCTTCCCCTTTCTCTGTTCACTACGGAGGGTGGTCAGGAAGAGCCGATCCCGACTCCCGACCAGGTACAAGGAACGTCGGGTGGGAGGGCAGAAGATGGGCTAGCTTTGTCAGTCTGTCTGCTTTGGGGCATCTGCTCCCACCCCAGGCCTGGACTCTCCTAACCTTCTTCCCATGTTTCTGATGTTCCAGGGACATCAGAAATGACTCCTCACCGAAAGAAAGTTGGCTCTTAAAAGGAAGACAAAAATGCTGCTTGGGACACTGGCCCGTCCACGGTGTACATTCTAGCATCTTATTAGGTGTCTGAATCCGTTAGGAAAAAAATTAGAAACTATGTATAAAACTTAAAAATATTCAAGTATCAAAAGCTATTTCGGATCAAAGTTTTTTAAAACAGGCCGCTAGAGCAGGCTGCTGCTTCGGAGCAGAAACTTCTACAAAAGTTAACCGAGTCTGCTCAGTGGAGCGCGAGGAGAGGATGCGATGTGGATGTGGGACAGCTAGGGACTGAGAGAGCAGTCAGAGCCAGGCCAGAGAAGTCACAGCCTCTGTAAGCCAAAAGGGAGATGTGGTGCCAGGCAGGCAGTAAAGATCAGTGGGCAGGGCCACTCTCCCTGCAGAAGGAATGGTAAGATGCACGGTGGGGGGCCTCCTTCCCCCACCCCGCGTCGGGTCCCTGGACACTTCTGGGCTGCGAAGGAGCATCCTCCTGAGAAGTGCACAAACAGTTAACACAAGAGTCTCAGCAGACGGGAGCCTGACCTACTTCTGCACAGACATCCTTGTAGAAAGACAGAGCAAGCAGCAAGGAGTGAAGACGCCACCGCGTTGACTCGACATTTCAAACGACAGCGGAACTTCGCGGAACTTCTAAGTCGGGGCAGTGAAGATGATCCCCACCCACCCGGGGACATGGCTGGGCCCCCCCCCCCCAATATGAAGCAGCAGCAGTGTTTATTCAAGACACAAGAGTGAGGGATCTGGTGGTGTCCCTATTCCCCAGAGAGGGTGCATCGGAACAAATGATCCAGTAGAGATTTTTTTTTTTTTTTTTTTTAAAACTCTGATAAATTAGATTTCGTAAAAACCACTCTCTCTGCCACCTTTCCCTCTTACGCAGGCTGGCAGATGGGCTGGCCTGGGGCGCCCTCTGGTGGCCACAAGGAAAGAGTACAGTCTGGGGCCAGCCTGGGACTTGCAGACACACCCGGATGATTTGTGTAGGCCCCCTTGGCCTTTTGCTTTGGGTACTTGTCTCTTGGCGGATGGCCCAGAGCTTGGGAATGGTTAAATTACACCACAAGAAGGGTCCCATTCCCACTCCAGGGATGGAGTCTCTAGTCACAGGTTTCCAGGTCATTCTGTGGACCTCTTAATGAGAGGACTGACGCCAGGCCTTTAGACTTCCGTGGAAAACAGGACGCTCTGTCTCTTGCTGTCGGGGGCAGGGATGGCCTCCAGCTGCAGGAAGTACAGCAACACTTGGACCTGTCCCAGCAGAGAAGGGAGAGGAAAACAAGTAAGAGGGTGCTCTGGGTTGCGGGTGGGAAGCTCATCTTGGCTCACCCAGCTCAGGCACTAAGAGAGCCCGTTAGTGACAACAGCCTCGCGCATCAAGACACCCCAGATTAGGCAGGTGTCCGACTACACATGGTGAAGTTTTAAGGCCTAGGCTGTGCACACTTGAAAGACCAGCAGGTGGGCTGGGCCTTGGGCCCTGCAAATCTAGTCAGGTACAGAGGGAATCAAAGTAGCCAGGGTCCTTCGTTCCTGGCCCTCTCAGTCATAGGGGTGGACCTCTGCAGTAGAGGTGGGAATGTGTCAAGCCAGGGTAACATGGACTTCAGTCTCCTATACCTGGGACATGACCTCCAGGGACCAGCTGTCTGTCATGGTGATGGGCTGGCTGGGGTTAGCAGGGAGCTTGCTTTCCTTCTCTGAGGGTCGGAGCAGCGTGGGGCCAAAGACGGTGGCGAGGTTGTGCAGGGACATCTTGTTCACCGTCTCCTTTTCAGCCACCCTGTGTAAGGCCAAAGCAGAGGGTGCTGTTTCAACATTACATTCAGGGCAGAGCTGAAGATTCCACCCCAGCCAGGCGGTGGTGGTGCACCCCTTTAATCCCAGCACTCGGGAGGCAGAGCCAGGCGGATCTCTGTGAGTTCGAGGCCAGCCTGGTCTACAGAGCAAGAGCCAGGACAGGAACCAAAACTACACAGAGAAACCCTATCTTGAAAACAAACAAACAAACAACTCCACCCCAGAGTCTGAGGAGCCCAGGATCAAGAGAACTCAAGGCCAGTGGGCAGCTGGGACAGCTCTGGGCCATGATCTGGGAGTAAAGGACAAGTTCAAGTGCAATTCTGGCTGTTGGCTTAATGTCCTGGTGCAGAGGGATGGGGGTGGCAGTGGTTCTGGTCCCTGAAATGGGAAACTACCGCAGACCTGGGAAGGAGACGAAGCCCTCGGTGCCCGGTTCCCTGGGGTCTTGGGTTGCATGGGAGAACAGGCGCTACCTTTTCAAGTGGTCCAGAAGGAAAAGGAAGGTCAGCAGGTTGGCTTCTGGGAGGGACAGCAGCAAGTTGAGCATACAGCTCTCCTTTGCAACGGGGTCTGAAAGGGCTACAGAAAGAGAAAGTTCAGTTTCCAGGGTCACAGCCCAAGCTGGACACCTCTCCGGAGGATCTCGGATGACAGATCCAAAGCCTATGCTGGAAGATGCCACAGAGTTCAGGCCCACCATGGTCTCGGCTCACACACCTCAGACTAACCCCCACTGAGAAGGCCCCTGTGGTGGTGGCTTATGTGGCGTGGGAGATACCCGAAAAGCCTTCTCTCATCTCAAAGGGACAGCAGCACCCTAGGCACCTGTCCAACAACAGGGATCCTGACAGCTGCTGACTGTGGATAGAGCTGTGCTCAGGGCCACTTTCTGCCGCTGTAAGCACCTGCAAAGAGCCCAGGTTCTGCAGGAAGCATGTAGAGCTGGGATAAAGAGGACTGGAGGGTTGAAAGGCCCCTGCCCCAGTCCCTGGGGGTTTCCCTTATTTTCATGTGCACCCTAGGGGCACTTTCAGGCCTGAAGGTTTGGGTCTTCTAGTGAACTGGCCATATAGGCTGGGTCACTAAGGGCCAGGTAGGAGCTATGCTTGACTCATGTGCTAGTGGCTACCCTGAGCACCATCCTTCAGGCCGACTAAAGGTCAAGGTTAGGCTCCTCTAAAAGGAGTATTGTGGCTACCAGGATCCCACAGCTGGGCGTGTCCACGGCGACACTGGCTACCCTCTGGCCATACTGAGAGGAGAGGGCAGCAGCAGCCTTTGGACAACCCACAGATGGCTTGGTTTTCGTCTTACACAGCCAGCTCTCTTAGTCTGGGTTCAGATGTGGACCAGCATAGAGGGGAAGAGTTCCGATTCCCTCTCCTGACAGTGCCAGAGAGAAGCCGTTAGGGGGATGCCTCCCACAAGGCTGAGGCCACCCGTGCTCACCAATGCCCTCGGCGAAGTTAGGGTAGAACTCATCGGTGAAGAGGGGCTCCGGCAGCTCACGGAAGTAGAGCTTCAGCGTGCCGGCAATGGCATTCACGTCCATCTCGCTCATCATCACTGACACATCCTTATTATCTGGAAAGAACACAGAAGGGGATTCTCTATGTGGATCCCAGGCCTGGGCTTCGGCAGCCCTGCCTGGGCTGATGCGGTCACCAGCATGCTGACAAACGTGTGGGCCCATTCTCTTTGTGTAGGTTTTTCCTCTTCCTCCCAGAGCATCTGTGTGTGAGTCTGGGCAGACTGGCAGGGATGCAGGAGTATCTCACACCTCTGCCCGTGTCTCTGCTCTGTGAACAGCGGTCCAGCTGCAGAGCCACCTGGCTGCAGAGCCGCCCGACTGCAGAGCCAGGTTGGTCAGGGAAGGAGAAGGGAGAGTTCACAGAGCCTAGGTAGGGATTGGGCAACTGTGTTCCATACAGAGCAGCTGCCTGGGTGGCTACTTCTAACAGGAAGGCCCTGGGGTTATTTGGGTCATTTTTATGGTCCTATTGGGTATTCTCTTTGGACTGTGGTGGCCACTGGTTCTCGGACCTGGAGAGCAGGCCTACTCTGGTTTCCCATCAAGGCTCATCAAAGGGTGCTGGGCCCTTGATGCCCCAGGTCAGGAAGGCGGTACAGTCTCTGTAAGTACGCAGTCCTGCCGAGTCCTGTTTCTGTCTACTTGTTTTCTGGGGATGCTGGGTAAGGACCTGGTGCTGGTTGTTTTTTGTCAAGTTGAAACAAACCTAGATATACCTGGGAAGAGGGGACCTCAACTAAGAAAATGCCTGTAGGCTCTTCTTGATTGATGACTGATGTAGAAGGGTCTAGACCACTGTGGGCAGCATCACTCTTGGTCAGGTGGTTCTGAGTTGTATAAGAAAGCAGACTGAGCAAGTCACAAGGAACAGCTCAGTAAGCAGCATGCCTCCATGGCTTCTGATTCAATTTCTGTCTCCAGGTTCCCGCCCTGACTTCCCACCGTGACAGACTATGACTTGGGAGTCGTAACCTGAAATAAACCCTTTCTTTCCCAAGGTGCTTTTGGTCTAGGTATTTTATTCCAGCAATAGAAATCTTACCTAAGACTGACTCTCTCCCTTGCTTAGCATTTGGGGGCAGCTTTGTCTATATTTATGTGTATGTGTGCACCTGTATGACTTTATGTGCACCACATGCATGTAGGATCCCACAAAGGCCAGAAGAGGGCAGTGGATCCCCTATAGCTAGAGTTTACAGGTGGTTGCAAGCTGGATTGTAAGTGCTAGGAACTGATCTTGGGTCCTGTGCAAGAGCAGCTTAGCATCAGATCCTAAGGCATCTCTCTATTCTCTTTCTTTTGAGATGTGACTTTTTAGGCAGGGCCTGAACTCCTGTCTCAATCTCCTGAGTAGCTAGAGCTACAAGATAACATCAATGTGCCCAGATCACACAATCTCTCAAACCATTTATTCATTTATTCATTCATTCATTTATTTATTTATCTTCTGAGGCAAGGTCTTGCTCTATTGCCCTGCCTGGCCTTGAATTTGCAGCAATTCTCCTGCCTCTACCTCCCGAATACTGGGATTACAGGTGTTAATGATCAGTCATCAGTCCATCCATCATCTATCATCTGTCTATTTGACACAGGGAATCACTATGTGACTAAAGCTGGCTTGGAACTCATCATGTAGTCCAGGCTAGACTGAAAGTATGTCTTCCTGGCTTATCCTCCTGAATGTTAGAGTATATGCTCACACTGCCATGCCCAACTTTTGTCTTGTACTTTTAAATAATAAGACAGTAAGGAAGAAAAAGGTAGAGAGTGATGTGCTAGGCCCTTTGGGAGTCTCAGTGTGGACACTATCTTTGTTCCACCCTGCCTGGGCAATACTCACTGACGTCAAAGGCCGCCTTCAGTGCCTGGATGTCTGTGGCCACTCCAGACACTCGGTAGATGCCCACCTCCTCCATGCCCCGGCGCTCGATCTCCTCCACACACTGGCGCACAATGTAAGGTACCTTGGACCTCTCTCTCCTGCAGGGGGAGAGGAAGGTGTGTAGAGTTTGAGACCACAAATGTAACCTTGGGCAAGTTTTCCTTCCTGCTTTGAGCTCTCTATTTTATCAGGAACTTTCTAAGAGCCCAAAGCACCCAATATGACCCCATGGGAAGGTCATGAGGCTTGTTATTTTCTTCCACGGTGCTGGAGGGCACTCAGGGCATACCTCACAGATGCTAGATAAGTACCCTGAGCTATATTCTCAACCTAGGAGGCTTTTCTAGGCAACATTGCTCTAGGAAGTACAGCTTCCAGGCTGTGAATGAACCAAAAGCTTCCTAGAGTCTCCTGATATAGATTCTCACCTCTTTTTCTTTTTTTTGAGCTGAGGATTGAACCCAGGGCCTTGCACTTGCTAGTTGAGCACTCTACCACTGAGCTAAATCCCCAACCCCGACTCCCACCTCTTAAGATAGGAAGCTGGACAGGATATTGGCTGGACAGACTCTTGACTCCTGTGCAGTGAATCCCCTGAGGCTCCTTGAGAGCTAAGGCTTACACAGGGCAAACACCAGGCATCTGCTGTGTGTTCGATAGTCTTGTGTCAACTTGACACAAGCTGGAGTCATCTGAAAGGAGGAGCCTCAACTGAGAAAATGCCTCCGTAAGATCTGGCTGTAAGACATTTCCTTAATTCGTGATCAATGGGGGAGGCCCCAGCTCATTGTGGGTTTTTCCATCCCTGGGCTGGTGATCTTGGGTTCTATAAGAAAATAGGCTGAGCAATCCATAGGGAACAAGCCAGTAAGCAGCGCTCCTCCATGGCCTCTGCATCAGCTCCTGCCTCTAGATTCCTGCCCTGTGGGAATTCCTGTCCTGACTTCCTTCAGTGATGAACAGTGATATGGAAGTACAAGCCAAAAACACCCTCTCCTCCCCAAGTTTCTTTGGTCACGGTGTTTTATCACAGCACTAATAGTCCTAAGGCATGCTGCATGTACAGGCCTTCAGCGTTAACCAGGTCCCTTGCCGTTTTAAATGCTTTCTCTTCTGACAAACTCTGGAGCTCCTGGTACAGCTCTGGAACCAGAATGCCTTAATGAAGATAAAAACCAGTGCTATGTGGAGGCATGAACCTGGACTCCGATAAACACAATCAAGTCCTTTCCAAGCCCCAATCTTAGTTATACGGGTGAAGTGAGGGGGTGTCTTCCTCCCCAGAGTGCACATCCTTGTTTTCTGGAAAGAGCTTGGAAGCAGAATCTCTCATAGGACAAGAGTGTGTTTGGACACATGTCAGTGTCTGGGCAATGGGTGATGTAGCCAGTATTCCATCCTGGGGAAGTGAATGGAAATCTGGGAGGAAGTGGCCTGTATCCCCAAGAATTGCCCTCAAAGCAACAAACAGGCATGTCCTGGCAACAGGCTCACGACAAAAGGGCTGAGGTTCAAATTATTCAGCAGGAACTTGGGATCACAACATATTCCAGGCAAGGGAAGCAAGTCCTGCACTTGGGCAGTTCCTGACCAGGAGGTGAGGACATTCCTGAGTTGGTCTGACAATAAACACAGGAGGTGGCTAAGCAGAGCCTCACAGTCTCCCCTGGGGCTCCCCCCAGTCCCCCAGATGCAGCCAGCAGGGCCAGGCACTAAGAAAGCAGGCCTTTCCCTCAGGCCTGCCAGCAGGATGCCCTCACGAACAAGCCCACCTCTCCTTAGTACTCACTTTGTGACCACAGCAATCTTGACACCAAAGACCCCTGTCTGTTTGCGGGATGGCATTCTCTTCAAGCTGAACTCCCTACTCGTGAACTTGACGGAGAGTTTCACTTCAATCTGCAGGGGAAAGGAAAGGTGTGGGTCTCTTACCCTCTGGACCTCTTAGGCTGAGATCTCAGGGTCCCTGAAGGTCCTAGCCCAAGAAACCTTTTCACCCCCAGGGCAGACAGGTCAAGGCCCCAGTAAGAGCCAGGGGTGGTCAGGGGCATAGAGGATTTACTTCTCCACAGTCTCCTCTCATAGCCTCATTGTTTCCCTTCTGGCTTTTTCGAGACAGGGTTTCTCTGTGTAGCTTTGCGCCTTTCCTGGATCTGGCTCTGCAGATCAGGCTCGCCTTGAACTCACAAAGATCCGCCTGGCTCTGCCTCCCGAGTGCTGGGATTAAAGGCGTGCACTACCACTGCCCGGCTCCTTTCATTTTTTTAAAGTAATAATTAAAAAAAAAAAAAAAGCAGGCAGGTCTGGGGCGTGTCGCTCAGTGCCGGTGCACACACTTGGCACGCACAAGGTGCTCTGTTCAGTTCAAATCATCAGAACAAAGCCGGCAAGACGACTGGACAACCACAGCCTCCCCTAAAAAAGAGCCCATCACCACAAAAGGTTCTAATCTGGAAATCTGAACTGTAAATCACAAACTGTAAACTCCCTGAACGCCAAAGTGATACATGTGGAGGGTTCCACACCCAACTGACCACCCACGAATGAGTTAAGATGCATAAAATCCCCACTCCCACAGCTATACATGTAAACTCTATATAAACTAATAGATAATAGTAAATTCATATTTATATTTGTGTCCCATGTCTAAGACTGCTTACGTACATGCAAGTATCAGGAAAAGGAAAAAAAAAAATCTCTAAAACTGCTCTAGTCCCAGTCTTTGTGGATACATTATCCTGAGATAGCCAAAGACAACGTCAGTGGATAAATGTTTGGTAAGATGTGGTCCTGGGGATGGACTCTAGCATCACAGATCTTTCTTTCAGGATTGAACGCAGGGTCTGGATGGCAACAGCCCACCAAATAGAGAGGGCTCCTTCCTATGCATGGTGTCTCTGCTCTGGAGGTTCCCCCCTCTGCCCTGTACACAAGCACTCCTGGTGGGCATTCCTTCCTCCTCCGGACCCCATTCTCCTCTCCAGCCATCATCCAGGCTTAGCCTTCTTCTGACTGTTCTGGGTGAAATTGGGTCTGTTTTAACTTTCAGTGGGAAACAGATACAAATAGAGTCCTGTGGCCACTTACCCCATTCATGTCGATGACAGTCCGTTGCCACTCTCTGTCCTGTAGGGTTTGGGGGTCCAGCTGAAACCAAAGATGCATGATTACAAAAGGTCCTCAGGCCTGCTTGGAGGCTCAGCCCAGCAATGGCCAACCCTGCTGCTGTTCTATACTCTACGTGGGAAGCAGAGTACTACCGTGGTCAGAGGGGCAGACTGACCTGTTAGATAGTCCTGGAACCTCAGAGTGCCATAGCTCACTGCCATGAACCCTGCTCCCCGCCCCCACTCCAGGTGGAGCCTGAGTCCCACTTCCATTTGTCAGAGGGGTTGCTAGATCCGAACGGAGGGCAGGCTGGTAGAAAAACTATTTTCAGTGGTGACTGTGAGAGGGCAGAGCATCAAGAGTTGCCAATCATGCTTCCTCCCTCCACCGTGCCCAGAAAGACATAGAGTGCCACCCCGAATCAGATGGAAGCTTCACTGTACACCCCCCCAAGTTTGACCTCTGCAGACCACTGCCCAGCAGCCAGTCTATAGGAACCTACTGCATGTCACCCGAATAAGTAGTCTTTATAACTGAACCCCCCCATGTATAGAAGCCCTGCCTCCCCTTTCTGATGAGCACCCACTAGCTATCATAGGCTTCAGAGAGGCCACTAGCTAGGCTAGACGAATAAGGAACTTGAAGTCTTTTGAAAACACGTCATGAACTGAGGGTGGCTCTGTGCTAGAGCTCCCCCTGGCATGCACAAAACCCCTGGTTTTTATCTCTAGTACCCCCAAATTCAGAGATAAAAGAACCACCACTGCTTCCCAGGTTCTTTCTACAAAGAAATTAAGCTCTCTCCACTGTGGCAATCTGTGGTGTGGGGAAGGCCCCTGCCCTGGCTTTACCATTCCTTGAAGGAACCCCAGGGCCCACCTGTGTCTTGGCTGCCCAAGGATAGTGCCCCTTCCTTCTTCAGGAGCAAGCGGAGCGAGACAAATCCTTCCCTTTCTCTCTGAGGACAGTAGTAAAGGGGACCCCTCTCCCCTAGAAACCCAGGAGCAGCAGAGGCTATGAATGAGCAGTCCTAAGACTGGGTGAGCAGTAGGGTGAGGAGAATAGCCGTCTGAGACATCTGGGTGACTGGGTGACCCACCCTTCCCAGCCCACCTGGCATCCCAGGCCCCGACTGACTGGCCCACCTTGCCCCTGCACACCAGACATCGGATATGGGTCCACAGGGCATTGCCTCGGGCACACAGCTGTTTCTCAGCAGAGGCTATCCGGCTCCGGCTTGCCCGGCTGGGGTAGAAAAACCGAATGAGGCCCTGCATGGCGATGGGGGTCAGGCAGCAAAGAGGCTTGTGGAGCTGAACAGCAGGACAGTGGTGAGTTCCTAACCTCTGCCTCCTTTTGAGCAGGCTCTCCCAGGGAAGCTCCACCCTACAGCTGGGCCAGCCAAGGTCACAGTTTCCCATCACCCTTACATTCCACTTTTGTTTTTGGTCAGTGTATGGGAAAAACAGCTCCCGCTCCAAAGCCCATTGGTTACGGGAATTCAGATATGTCACAGTCTCCTCTTATGCCCGAGTCTCCTTTTTGAGTGGGTGGTTTCCTGTGATCCAAATTTAGAGACACTGAGTAACATCTGTGTTGTTGGTCAGTCCACTTCAAGCTGGTAGTGTCCTGAAGGAATGCTTCAAGGCAAGCTGATACTTCCAAATCCCATGTACTGCCGCCAATGGGCAGAGAGCATCCTGAGTATTAATCCTGTTCCCCTGCAGACAAGCTTCCAGGGCCTTGCTGATCTAGACATTGTCCACTATCGAGCACCAACGCCTAGTATCTAACTCTGCCTAGAGCTGCTGGGATCAGGCTAGGCCAACGCCAGGCCCCCTATTTGTAGCTTATGTTGGTGTCTGGGTACTCAAACCTCACAGCAGCCTTGAATAGGTGGATTGGCCTCAAAGAATTGAATGTGCTTAGGCAGAGCAGAGACCACGTAAAGAATAACAGGACGCGGAGGGCTGGGCAACACTACAAACAGCATTCAAGGCTGGCACACTTTCCCATGCAGTTATTTAAAGTTCCAGAGCAATAAACAAGCAGGAGGCCGGGATCTGGAAAAACTGATGACCGAGGGGAAAGGGCTATGACACAGAAGTGCAGGGAAAAGCTAAAAGCCTCAGTGCCACTGTGGCTGTCGGGCACCACAGTTCCACACACGCCCTGGGCAGCCAGCATGTGTGTGTTCATACAGTGGTTACAGAAGGACAGCGTGTAACACCACTGTCTCCCTGGGACTGCCTCAGGCAGGAACTTCGAAGAGCTGTAGTCAGTGGGTCTGGGGGATGGTTGCTCAGAGGCCTGCCTAGAAAACTGCTCAGTACACACCAGGACAAGCTAGGGGATGCCTAAGTTCAACCAGAGCAGACACTGAATGGGCCCTGGAGCCTCCTCTACCTATGATTGGAAAGCAGTCGTCCAGATTGACTTATACCAATGTGAGGGGCCACAGTGGCGCCAACTACAACAGCCTAGTAATCACAGAAACAATACTGTAGGCCATGCCAGGGTAATCTTATTTATCTACTATTGATAATACCAAGAAGTAGATAACCCTAAAAAAAAAAAAAGTCAGCTGGTCGGTGGTGGCACACGCCTTTAATCACAGCACTTGGGAGGCAGAGGCAGGTAGATCTGTGAGTTCAAGGCCAGCCTGGTCTATAGGGTGAGTTCCAGGACAGCCAGGGTTACACAGAGAAACCCTGTCTCGAAAAAAACCAAAACAGTCACAGAAGGTTATCTCTGGTATGATTCTGTTGACAGGAAATGTGCAGAATGAACAAAACTCTAAAGACAAAAGGTGTCATTACCCAGACAGCTCTGTGGGAATCCGAGCGATAACCCAGCAAGACACTAGAAGGTTAGGCGAGATGATGCAGGAGGGAAAATGGGAATAGACAAGATTCTGTGTCTTGATATGACGTTATTCCCCAAGAAGGAACAGGGCTGTGGAAATTCATCCGCTTAGAAAGTGTGTGAATAGAAATGAGAGAAGAGAAGAGGCAGAGAGAAATCTCCAAGGGCCCTGGGCTTTGCTGAGTTTGATGGTTTCCTTCGGATGGTGGCCCTGGCTGAGGATGATGCTCTCAGGATCCTGTCCTTGTCCTGACCACATCCCACCAGGCTACAGAACGGCATCCCCCAGCTCAAGCCTCCCCACGAATCCTGGGTTACTGCCAGTCTTGGGTGTAAAACTTGATGTCTTTACCTTGGGAAATCTCTCCCTGAAGATACAGCTAGTGTCCCATCCTGTGACGGTCTCCCTATGCCCTGACCTTGGCCCACCATCAGTGCCACCTGAACCAGTGTGACCTTGTTGCAGGCTGGCTCCTGCTTTTGGCACATCTGTAGTATCGTTCTTGAGTCTCTCTATTCTGGATCACAAAGCTCGGAGATAAGTGTTACAGCATTCTTGAAGCCTGGCATATAGGTCCTTCCTCATGAGGGCAATACGGCAGGCTCATGTATTATTTATTTAGATAACCCACAGAAGCTTGGGACGATCTTGAAAAGGACCCTGGCCAAGGTCTTATGTGCATACTGCATGTGAGGGCTCCCGTTCTCCTTGTTGGGTGACTCTTTGAACCCAACTGGTGACTGTGTCCCAGATCAGTGCCACTACACCCCTCTCTTTCTGGCCTGTGGCTCTCACGTATCCTGGGTTCAGAAAGAGGGAGATCCCCTACTCTTTTTCTTGTGGAATTCATCAGGAAGAGAAGTGGGGACCTGATAATTCAACTGAAATAGTCATGTAAGGGGGGTGGGGTGGACAGAAACCACAGATTCAGGCTATGGTTCTTGATCTAAGTGTTCAGAAACAACATTTATGGAGCAAAAAGCATGCCAAGGCAGGATCTTAACCTGGGAAGAGTCGGACACCTCCTGTCCAGGGATATGCATGAACAGCACCACTGGAGTCCCAGTTTCCATTCTGGCTCTTCTCTTGGACCCTGCTCTCCTGCCTGGGACTGGACTTCTTCCTGTCCTCTCTTGGATATCCAGCACTGTGCCTTCTTCACCTGAGCATAAAGCCTTATCCCACAGGAGGCCCCTCTACTCAGTCTCTGAGCCAAGGTTGCCATCCCTACCAACTACCAGCAGCAGGAAACGGACAGCGAGGCACCCAACCCACATGGCACACAGGGAAGACACTGATGTCATGGGGGAGAAGCCTGGGTTCAGGGAGGCTGGCCTTAACAAGTCATGGACGTCTCTCCCACATATACCTAACCCAGAAAACACTATCTGCAGGTGAGAAAAGGCCAGGAGGCAGGAGAACGGAGCCAGACTGGAGTGTCAGGGCATCATGGGTGTCATGGCTCCTCCTCCTGCTTCCTTCCTCCTGAGATCACACGAACAAGCCCCCGTTGCCAGGAGACAAACCAGCCACTGTGTAGGCGGCCATGAGTCATCTAGACCCTTTACAAGCACTTGGGTCCCTTCCTGTTTAATGAGGTTCCAGAGGCCATTCATCTCTCAGACCATGGCTGAGATCATGACGGGGGGCTGGAGCAGGATCTGGCTGTCTCCAATGCCTCTTCACTAACAATGACGATGACAATAATATAATAGCATCAAACACTGACCAGGTCCGAGTGACACATCACTGAGCTCCAGATGCATCATGTCTCCCATTCCCACCAGCTACGTAAGAAAACAACACTGGAAGCGTGAGGGGGTGATGACTCACTCGGGTCCCACAGAGCATGGCAGGGCTGGGGAGCTGACAGAGATCAGCTTCCTTACCACACTGACTCTGAGCTCTTTGTTCAACATGGCTCCATCCCTTGGCACGTTCTCAAAAACCCAATTTGAGTAAGAATCCTGTTAAGTCAGTTTTACTGGAAACCTCTATCCTGAGATTATATATGAGTGTGTATGTGTGTGTGTAAAAATATCTATAATATAAACCTAATATATATATTAATACCTAATATATATATATATATATATATATATATATATATATATATATATATACACACACACACACACACACACATATATAGTTTTTTAGGGGTGCTTTATTTTGTGTGTATGTATATATGTTTGTGGAAGCCAGAGGCCAACCTCAGGTGTTGTTCCTCGGGTGCTATCCACCTTGTTTTTTGATTGAGATAGGATCTCTCACTGGCCTAGAACTTGCCATAAGGGCAGGCTGGCTGGCCAGCAAGGCCCAGGGATCTGTCTGCCTCAGCTCCCCCAGTGCTGGAATTAGAAGCATGTCATCACACTGGGCTTTTATCCCTTACCCCCTCTTTTTTACACATGGGTTCTGGAGATAACATTCAAGCCTCCAGATCAACTATCTCTCCCTCATATTGCCCCTAGGTTTTTGTTGTTGGGTTTTTTTTTTGTTTGTTTTTTTGTTTTTGACAGTGTCTCATAAAGGCCAGGCTGGCCTCCATTAATTCACTATGTGGTTGTGACTGGTCTTGGAGTCATGGGATTCCCTGCCTCTACCTCTAAAGTGCTGGGATTACAGGTGTATACCACCACCTTTGATATTTGGTTGGGTTCTTTATCTCCTGCCTTCCTCCAGGTATTATCTGCTTACCCGACCTTCCTGGAGCAAAAATCCCATTAGGCTGGTCTAGCCAGAATCCTCCTTACTCACGGCATTTCCTATTAGTAATCTCCCACCCACTGGCTTCACTTGGCTGTACATTCCCACTTGTCTGTGCCATATCTGGAGTCGAGCCCTGTTCTATATAAAGGTGTCTCTTCCCTCTCGGAAGCATCTGGAATAGATCTGTCTTTGTTGCCTTTACTGCTCTCTGGAACTTTCTCTTGTCTTCACTAGGCTGGTTACAGGGCACTCAAGACTGCTTGACAGAAAAGCAAATACATCAAGCAACATTTTGTTCATAAGGCAGCGCCACAGTGAGGGGGTTTCAAAGAAGCTTGGTTTGACAGAGTAGCTCTGTCCGCTTTCCGGGGACCCCTTGTTTTCTAGTGTTAGTACTCAGAGGGCTTGCTTCAAATCCAGCCACTCTCAAGATTCCAGAGGTGAAGCTTCAAGTCACTCAAGATGACTAGTGGGGCCCGAATTTCTCTTTGCTGTACTTGATAAAACCACGAAGGAGCCAGGCACCCTGTCTGTCGGCATCCTTGGGATCACCCTTGAGTGAAGCTGGGTAAATACAGGCTTCAAGAGGGTCCCAGGGTCTGGGGATGTGTGTGAAGGATGCCTGGGTTGTGAGCAGATACCAAGAGGGAGAAGAGGAGCGGAGCAATGGCTATGGGTCCTAACAAGTCCCAGACAGTACTGCTCACCAGAGGACCTGACACAGTTGGGAAAGCGTCTCCTTGAACGTCAAATGAGCAGCCTTCAAGTCTTCCTGCAGTTGGGTGTAGCACACACCCGATCCCATCTACTAAGGAGGCTGAGGCAGTCGGCCTGTAGGTGAGCTCAAGGCCTGCCTAGGCAAATCAGGAAGACTCTGTCTCCAACCAAAATAAGGACGGGGCTGTAGAACAGTGGTAGACTACTTGCTTAGCACATGCAAGGTCCTGGGTTCACTCCCTTCTCTTAAAAAAAAAAAAAAAAAAAATAGGTCTGCTGTAAGTACCACGGGAGAAAGCATGTGCTACCATCTGGATGGACCCAGCCCTCAGTGTGACAGGCTGGAGAGAGTGGGTGCTTTCAGAAGTGGAGCCCGGTGTGAGGTCCTAAAGCCACCCAAGGAGGAGTCTTTGGGAGAAGAAGCTCTGACGGGACACCTGGATTCTAGGGAGGTAGTGAGGGCAAGCTGTTGCAGGATCAAGCCTGATACCCAGACTACCTCCCCACCCCCGTACCCATTTCAAGATGCGACCTCCTCTTTCTACGTCACTACTAATACGATGGTCTTTTCAGTCTCCAAAACTGAGCAAAATGAAGCCCCTTTTCTCCTTAAGCGCTGTACTACAGAAAAATGGAACGATCGGCACACGGCTCAGGGCCGGCGCCACGACAGACGTTCGTTCCATCTGCAACTGTCACTTGGCAGATGTGCAAACACTTGAGTTCTTTAAGAAGCGACGGCTTCAGCTGACAGAAAATCTTTGGGGAACAAGGCAGTATGATAGTAACAGACAGAGAGAATACCAATACTGGGGCCGGAGAGGTCGCTCAGTGGTTGGAATCACTTGCTGCTTTCGCAGAGGTCAGGTTCAGTTGGCATCATCACCCACCTGGCAGCTTACAGCCACCTGCAACTCCAGATCCAGGAGACCTGGTACCCTTTTCTGGCCTCTTTGGGCACCAGACACACACACACACACACACACATAGTGCATACACATACATGCAGGCAAAACATGCATTTATACACATAAGATAAAAATAAATAAATCTTAAAAAAAAAAAAAGACCCATTCTGGAACAGAGGAAAACCAGAGCACTACCATGGTGTCCAAGGGCAGCGTGGTCACTCTGTGGCTGGTTGGATTAGTGGCAGCTGCCTGGCTGAGCATGGACAGGACGCTTAGAGGAACATTTCTGTTCTCCAGTCTGCTCTCGGTGGATGGTAATTCTTGAGACCCCAAGTGCCCAAGTCCCCCAGCACACTTCCACAGTTAAAGCCAGGCAGCGGCCTGCATCTCTTAAGACTCTAGCCAGGCAGGGGACAGAGAGGCAGGGGACAGAGACTTGCTGATCTGAGTGAAGAGGATGGGTGCCCCCTCTCACAGAAGTGACTTCATCTCCTGACACTGTTCTTACCACAAGGTGAATTTTACTGCTTGTCCCCAGGGAAGGAACCTGGTGCTTGTGGGTGTGTACAGTGCTCTCATGGGTGTCTCTTTTCTCCTCCGTGGGGCCTCACACCCAGGTAGAAAGTCTAGGCAGTGGGGTGCCATACTCAAGACCTGACCCACTTCCGTGGGAGGAAGAGGTCAGACAGAGTGGCTGGGCGGCATGGAGTAAGACGCACCAGCAGGATGGAGAGAGGAGGCAGGAGGATTGCGGGGAAGCTCACAGGCCAGCTCATCTGGAACACTCAGCAAAGCAGCAGAGACAAAAGACCCTGCTTCAAGGTGGAAGGAGATGTCCCATGACCTCTACGTGCCTACTGTGGGATGCCGTGCCCACACATGAAATAAACACATAAATACCCCACAGAAAGAAGTCACACTTGCCGGAAGAGTAGAGACTACAGCCTTTTTATTTTTGAAATAGGATTTCTCTCTGTAGCCCCAGACTGGCCTCTGAACACCAGAGTGTGATCGTAGGCACGCGCAGCCCATCCATCTAGCTGCAATCCAGACTTCCTCCTAGCTACTCCTGCACAACTGTCAGGCCAAACCATGAGACACTCACAGCAGGTGGAAGCAGCGGACACCGGTGAGGTTTCTGGGGCTGTATAAAGTTAGTTCCAAAGGACAGAGGGTCCAAGTGGCCCTTCCTGAGGTCTGGGGACCCTGCGCTGGTCCCGTATGGACATAGTCTCTTGGCCTTCCTGGGGATTCCTATGCTAACTCTGGGCTGCACTTGTGAGTACCCTGTTCAGGAAAGCAGTTGGAAACTGGGCCTGTACACCGGACAGAAAATGAGTAGGCTCTGGGACTCCTACTTTTTTAAAGAGAGATGGTTTCTTAATCAACTTTTTAGCTCAGGGCACCGCCTAACCATCTGCTTGTGGGCTGCTAGAGCCACGGGAGAAACTATGGCTTCAGCTGCAAGAAGTCTGACAGAAAATCTTTGGGGAATGAGACAGTATGATAGGACAGAGAGAGAAGGAAGGACCTGTGACTGGGCTGGCTATCCACTCCATCCCAGGAGTTAGGCTGTTTTAGCAGCCTCACATGGGAAAGGCCCTGGAGCACACGGGGTGGGGGTGGGGCAGGCTCACCTGGAGCTGACCTTTCCCCATGAGCTTGTCTGCGCTCTCGCCATCCTCCTTGGGGATCTTCATTTTGTTGTAACACTTTTCATAGCAGAGTATCCGCAGGGTCTGGGAGCCTTCCAGCTCTATCTCAAACTCCTGCGGTTCCCCAAAAGAAAGAACGTTACCCACGAACAAACAGGTCCAACCAAGGATGTGGCAGTTCATTGCCACGTCTGAACTGCGGCTGAACAACCAATGGTTAACCCTGCTGCCCCAGAAGGACCTGGACCTCACACAACCTTCCTCACTTGGTCCTGGGGCCTTTGTGAGCATCCCTGTGGGCATGGCTGTCACCACACTGTGGTTCTCTGTCTGGATGTTTCTGGGAGCTTTTAAGCCCTCTCCAACCTAATTCAAACTTGGTACATCAGCATCTATTTCCCAAGCATGGTCTTGATACCAACAACATCAGAATCTCGGGATGATTGTTAGAGGCGCCAGAATCTTGGGTTGACTGTTACAGACAGATACTTGATAACTTTGGGTGGTATTGAGGTGATTTCATTTTTAGGGCAGTGAAGCTATTCTGGGTAGTACTATAATGGAAGACACACGTCGTCATTTATTTGTGAAAATTCACAGCGTGTACATCTAACATCAACTGTAGCCTGTGGGCGATGATCTGCTGATGGAGGTGAATTACAACATGTAAGATTTTAGTAGTGGGGAGTATATGGGAATTTCTGCCCTTTCTCTAAAATCTGCTGGGAACCTGAGCCTGAAGGATGAAACTGAGGCTAGGGATACAATTCAGTGTTCAGCAAACGCAAGCTCTGGCTCCAGTGAATTCTCTTTTTAAAAATGTAATTCATGGAAGGGCCAGACCAAAGGCTTTGGAATGGTCCTCTGAGCTTTGTCTGCCATTTGTGGAGTTAAACTTGCTCCTCTATCAACCTTCTGAGCCTCCAGTGAATTCTGCACTTTCTATCCATGCTTATGCATGCATGGCTCTTGCTGGGCAGAGCAGCTATTTCTGGGAAGATGTGTCAGGAGCACGTGACTTCCCTGAATAATCTGCATGTACACTCCAGGTAACCCAGACCTCCCATCATGCCCCGCTAGAGCTTTGGCTGATGACACCTACCTGGACCTTTTGTAACCTACCTAGAATCCATCTTTGATCCCCCAGTCCCCTTGTTTTCTGGAAGCCTTCTACAATGGGTCTCCTGTAGCTTTTTTTTTTTTTTTTTTTTTAAGATGGAGCTGGCCTGGTATTCAACTATGCAGCCCAGGCTAGCCTTGAAGGCTAGGCAATTCTCCTGCCTCTACCTCCCATGTACTGGGACTGCAAGAACGTGCCGAGCAAGCCTCATGTGGCTTTATCCTGCCACTGTCATAGCTGAGATGACCAGAGAGGTAAGTACTGGTTCCTTGTGTCCTTGTCCTATTTAAACAATATTTATACTGCCAGACAATGAGGGGACGCTATGTAGCAAGACCTGGGATCTGGTCCCACAGTCCTCCTATTAGGGCACATGACCAAGGCAGACTAGACCCAGGTGCCTGGTGTTTCATGGCTCACTCCTTGGTGGGCATGGGGTGGGAGGCGGCTCTATAACTACGCTGCTCTACTGTACCAACTAAACCAAGGTTTTTTAGGGTGACGGCAACGGCAGAGACCAGGAGTGGCAACTTAGAGGTCTGTGGACTTCATGCACTCTGTGCAATCATGCCTAAGGTCCAAGGCTGGGGACTACAGACAGCTGACTGCACAAACTTAGTACCTCAAGGCAAACATACAGGACCCTTGGAGACAGACCGGGGAGCCCGGCCTACAACCCTGACAGGCAGGGCCTAAGAACTCTGGAAACCGGAATAGCCGCAGGAGCTCATTCGAGGTTCGGAGGAAAACCGGAAAACGGAAACCTAACAACTATACAATAGGCTATCGCGGGATTCAAAAAGCCTTTTAAAGTATTCTTTCCAAACAGTTCTCTGGAAAAACGGGTTATTTCTCTGCTGGGAGTGGGTGGGTAAGACTCTGAGGAACACAGAGATAAAAATCTCCTGGCTGTAGCACACACCTTCCCACCCCCACCCCACCAACCTCTGGGAGATTCCAGGAATGCGGCCAACAGTGTGGCTTTCGGGGAAGCCCTTCAGGAGCCCCTGGAGATTAAGATCTGTGGAAAACATCCTGGTGGAGGCAGGCTCCTCACCTCATTCCAGTTTGGCTCTGTTGTGTCCCTGTAGACGCGAGTCTTTGCTTTATTCACAAAATACCCAAAGGAATCCACCTCCAGGGTGCAGTACAGATCTGGGAGAAAGTGACAGACAGGGTAAGGGTGACCACTTTTCCACATGACCAGCTCTTCTTAAGAGCAAGCATTATTCACAAAATCAGGAGGAAAAACAAAACACACACACTTTTTCTTCTTAAAATAACCCAAACAGTGGCTGGCACAAACACCAGCCCTCAGGCAACACCCCTGATCCTGCCAGAGGAGCTGGGAAAGGGGACTTCTCACAGCACTCAGCATCCGCTAAAGTCCCCTCAGAGACAGGGAACCTATGCTAGGTGTGTAGGGGGAGAGGCGAATACGGCCTTGGAAGCCAGAGTGAGCTGGTGCTGTGCTGCATGGAGAGGCCGCAGCACAGCGGCTATCTCCTGTCCTGGGAGTGAGAGAAGGTTGAAACCAGAGCCTAGTGGAAGCTCCTAGGATCTGACCAGACCCTGATAGTAATTTCACCAAGCACAGAGCTAGAGCACAGGAAGTCCCACACCAGGGCAGGGCACAGGAAGAGACGGAGGCACTTGTTCAGCTGTGTGTGTCATGGTCAAGTGTAAGTGGGGAATGATAGGTGGGGGTTCTGCATCTTAGGAAAGCCCTGGATGAGGAGGAAGGCAGGCCTGGTGGTGGGGATCGGGGAGGCCATGTCAAAGATCTACATGCATATGGACAGAGATGATATCCAAGTGCCACAATGGATAATGACAGGGCAAAGGGAACAGTATGGTGAACAGGACAGCTATCAATGGCAGTGTCCAGAGTCCAGATGAATACAGACTGAGACACTGGTGGAGAATGGCATTGGGCTGATGGCAGGCAGTCACAAAGTGAACCAGAGGCTGCGAGCCACAGGTCTGGCTTAGCAATTTAAAGTTTAGAGAGTTAAGACCTCAGATGGAAAATAACATGGGAGGTCAGGAGAGATAAGTCAAGAGCTGGGAAGGCAGCTCTGGCATCAGTGGCTTGTTACTGGATGAACCCTGGGGATAGGCCTGGCAAGGGAGGAAGATGCTCATGGACCATCCTTTATGGTTCATCTTCTCGACTCCACTGATTTTAGAATCCATGGCAACCAGACTGCTGTGAGACTTATCTACACTAGGTTAATTAAGATGTAAAGACCCACTCTAAATGTGGGTGGTACCATTCCACATGCTAAGAAGAGAAAGCAAGCTAGCTTAACTCTTCATCTCTCTCTGCTTCCTAACCGGATGCCATGTGACCAGCCGCCTCCTGCCTCCGTGACTTCCCCACCGTAAGGGATGGTACCCTGGAGCCGTGAACCAGAATAAGTTCTTCTCTCCTTAAGCTGCTTCTGTCGAGATATTTGTCACAACAAAAAGAGAGAGATTGATCAGGGGTCTGGTACCACGAGCGGGGGTGTTGCTGTGGTAAGTCCGACTGTGGCTCCGGGACTCTGGAACGGGTTTGTCGGAGGAATGCGAAAGCAACCTGGAACTCTGGGTTAGAAGTGCCTTTGAATGCCATGAGCAGAGTTTAATGAGCTAGTCTGGTGTGAGTTTGGAGACATTTGGAAGGCGGAGGACCACCTCACCAGGTTTCAGAGAAGAACTGGGAAAGAGGCCATTCAGGTTATAGTCCGGCAAATATATGCCTGGGCGGTATTTTGCCCATGTCCTGAGAACTTGAGTGAGGCTGAATTTAAAAAAATAATGGACTAATTTGTTTCATGGAAGACATTTCAAGGGAAGATGACATCCAGGCTGCGGCATGGCTATTGCCCACGGCTCGGCTCTTATCCAGACATAAACGGGCTGTTTGCTAAGGAGAGAAGCTTGAGCAAGCTGAGAGCTGCAGCCAGAACCCAAGCTGAAAACGTGGCTGTAATTGTTAAAGACAAACCGTGTGCCAAGACACCACCCATCCAAGTCTCCAGTGGGAAAATGCAAATTCATTTGAAAGGAGAAAGCCTGAACTGAGGGTGTAGCTGAAGAGTTCCCTGCTCCTGCCCCAGGAAGTGGGGACCAGGCTCACAGAAGCCATGGTAACTGTGGTACTAGGGGACCAGGCTCTATCCCAAGCTGGCAGCAGAACTTGGAAGTATCATCTACACGGTACTGGTTTTACGGACATGAAAGATGTTAAGATTGAGGGCGTCATGGAATCTTGCACAATGGTTCCAGAGAGCAACTTAGGCCAGACAATAAAGGCCACCGGGTTAAGCAGGGAAGGAAAAGTCCAAGCTGCAATACAGACCCAGCATGTCGAAGATGCTAGGACCATGGATAGCCAAGGAAAGCTGTAGATATGGAGTAGTTCTGGCAAAAGAGAGAGGCTACATGTGGCAGAGCTGGGCAGGAGAGAGGCTACCCAATCCTTTTCGAGGTCAGAGAGTTCCATCATGAGTCCAAGACGCTGGGTGTAAAACCGCATGCAGGCTTTAATGTTTGATGCTGGGTGTAAAACCACATGCAGGCTTTAGTGTTTGCCCTGATGAATTTTATTCTTGCTTTATCCTTATCATTCCTTGCTCTGCCCCCACTCTAGCCCTTTGCTATGGGAATGATGATCCTGTGCCACTGTATGTCAGAAACTTGTTTTTGTGTTATAGTTCAGATAAGATAGGACCTGAGACTTTCAAGCAGTGTTGACATTGTAAAAGACTGTATTTTACATTTGAGACAGTTCATGTGCCTACAGGGACAAGGGATTGAAGGTTTTGGCTTACAGTGATGTTGAGATGTCAAGCTGATAAGGTGTGGACTTGCTATAGCTAATCTTGGTGGTCAATGTTATGGGAATTAGAATCACCAAAGAAACAAATCTCTGGGCTTGACTATGGGAAAATGATCAAGCTTAGATGGAAGTGAGAAGACCTACCCTAAATGCCCCTGAGCTAAATAAAAAGGACAGTGAGCTGGACACAAACGTTCACCTCTGCTTCATGACTATGGATGCCAATGTGACCGGATCCTTCATGTTCATGTTACTATAGCTTCCCTACCATGATGGACTGTATGCCCCATAACTGTGTCACAGTGAAATTCCCCTTCCTTAAGTAAATGTTGCATTTTGTCATATTTTGTATTTTCTTTTCTTTCTTTTTTTTTGGAGCTGAGGATTGAACCCGGGCCTTGCGCTTGCCTAGCAAGCACTCTACCACTGAGCTAAATCCACAACCACTTCTATTTTCTAGTACTTTTTAAATTGCATTTTGTAGCACTTGTCATAGTGATAAGAAATTAATATAAGGGCTGATGAGATGGCTTAATAGGTAAAGGAGCTTGTCACCAATGCTGAAAACGTGAGTTCAATCCCTGGGATCTACATGGAAATCCTCCAAGTTGTCCTCTGCTCTCTGCACATGCAAGGGCCCCTGTAGGCTCATAGGTTTGAATACTTAATCCCCAGTTGGTGAACTGTTTGGGAAGGATTAGGAGGTGTGGCCTTGTTGGAAGAGGTGTGTCATTGGGGGTGGGCTCTGAGGTTTCAAAAGACTCCTACAATTCCCAGTGTGCTCTCTGCTTCCTACTTGCGAAAAGTGAACTCTCAGCCACTGATCCAGGCACCCACGGCTGTGTTTTCCCTCTACATCACAGACTCTCTGGAACTGTAAAGGCTTTCTTTCTAAGTTACCTTGGTCACAGTGCTTTACCACAGCAACAGAAAGGTAATCAAGACAACATCCTCAATCAATCTCTCATGCCCAAGCACCCAGACACACAAATAAATCAATATAATAAAAAAATTAAAAAGAAACTAATGTAACCGGTAAAAACACACAAGGGCCAAGAGAGAAGCATTCGGGACCAATTGGCCTGTCACAGCTTTAGGGGAATCATCTGTACCAGCGCCCCCCCCCCCCAAATGCATCTGCTGCAACTGCATGGCTTGGTGACTCTTTTTTGCTTCTTGGAGCAAGGATGTCACAATGTAACCCAGACTGTCTGAGAATTCATGGTCCTTCTGTCTCCCAAGTGTTGGGATTACAGGGGTGCCCTACCACATCCAGCTTTAATAATTTCTGATAAATTAATAAAAAATTGTCCAAATAATGCAATAATTTCAGAAAACTGCCTTTACCCCCAAAGCCTCCTTGGGTCCAACTATAAACAAGTCTCATTCTCACGTTTAGCCTGATACCTGAGAGGCTATCTGACTCCAACCTTGGCCTTTTCTACAAATTTAACATACATAACATACATGGAATGACACAAGATGGAGATTTTTTTTTTCACTGTTTCCTCCGTTCAGTGTGTTTTCATTTTATATTCATCCGAACTATGGCGTCTAACAGCGGCTAGCTCGTTCCTCTTTGATGGGTCATCGTGAGGGTGCCGCACTCTGTCTGCACAAGACTCCACGGAGACAGAGGTTTAAGAGTGGTGTTGGGGGAATAGATGAAAGGGAGGCTTGTTTCACTTTGTGGGGAACCATGCCATGAGAGTGTGGCTCGGTGGTCAAGCTTGTGCTCAGATGCACAAGGCCCTAGGTTTAACTCCTGGCAACAAACAAACAAGCCTGCAGTGGTGGGCTGGAGAGATGGGCTCAGCGGTTAAGAGCACTGGCTGCTCTTCCAGAGGTCATGAGTTCAATTCCCAACAACCACAGAGTGGCTCACAACCGTCTGTAATGAGATCTGGCGCCCTCTTCTGGCCTGCAGGCTACATGCAGGCAGAACACTGTATACATAATAAACAAATCTTAAAAAAACAAAAAAACAAAAAACAAAAAAACAAAAAACTGCGGTAATTTCCAGGATGCTGAACAATGCGGCATCTGTACACGCAGCACTCGGTGTTCCTGTTTCTCCATATCCTCATCAATATTTGATACTGTTCAATGCACTGTTTGTTTTAAGGTGTTGGGGTTGGGCCCCATTCAAGCCAGGGAGGGGTTCTACTATTGAGCTACACTTCCAGCCCTCATGTACATCTTTTTTTTCCCCTCTGTGTAGCTTTGCACCTTTCCTGGAACTCACTTGGTAGCCCAGGCTGGCCTCGAACTCACAGAGATCTGCCTGCCTCTGCCTCCTGAGTGCTGAGGTTAAAGGCGTGTGCCACCACGGCCGGCCTGGCTGCATCTTTGATTATCACTGACCTCAGGGTGTATGAGCAAATATCTCAAAGTAGTTTTAATTCTCATTTTCCTAACATGGCAAGCATTTTTTCATGCATTTGCTAGCCAGGTACTATTTCTTTGGTTAGGTGTCTCTCCATATCCTCTTCACACTTAAAAAATTATCATCATCATTTGTGTGTGGGTGTGCATACACATGAGTGAGCTGGTGCCTTTGTGTGCTCACAGTGCATGTGCGGAAGGCAGAAGTCAATTCTAGGAGGAGGTTCTCTCCTTTCATTGTGGGCTCCAGGGACTGAACTCAGGTGGTCAGGCTTGCATGGGAAGCTCTTCCCCACACTGAGCCATCTCACCAACTCACTACTCATTAAAAAAAAAAAAAATGTTTTAAATTGCATGTTCCTAGTGCTTAGCTTTAAAAGTTCCCTGTATATTCTAGACGCAAGTCCCTTATCAGATCCATTCCAGAACCTGTGGAGGCCTCCGGTTCTGCAGCAATGGTGGAGAGGGTCAAAACTGTACTTGCCCTTCACCCTTGAACCATGGGCCTAAGCGTTTGGGGGAGGACCTAGGTGAGGAGATCCATAGAGCTGTAGTGCAGTCACCCTTAGGCAGCTAGAGCAGCTAGCTGGGAGAGAAAGGCTGTTGGAGCCCATCTGGGTTTCCTGGTGGCTTTATCCAGCAGGTCTGCATAAAGAGGATGATTGGACCACGGGTCTGAGTATCAAGTGTTTGGAAGGGTCTACACATGGCTGTATCTAGCAAGGGGAAGGTCCTTTGCTCCTCCCCTTGGCATTGTCATAAAAAGCCCTTTGGAATAAAGTTCAGCGCTGGTGGGTTGAGACCCGGGCCCTCCTGAGGCTATCCTGTGTTTCTGTCTTTCCTCTCGTTGTCTAGGTCTCTCTTTCCAGCTAATACTTCTTAACTTCTCCCTACTCAAGAGTACCCTGGGTCGTAAAAGTGGTGGCCAGTCCGCCCACAGAAGGGTATTCTCTATCCAGTTCAGCAGAAGAACTAATCTACTCTGCTGAGGGAGTTGAGGGACCCATGTCTATGGTTTCCTGAACTGGAGCTTGGGCTCTCTAGCATCTTGCTGCTATCAGGCCTTGGGCTCAAATTCCAGACCTAATAATTAAAAGACCTGCCAGCAGGTGGCAGCTCATTTGTATGCATTCTCTGAGACAGATATAGGGAACAGCTGAGAAAACAATCCCATTTCCAGCAGGCTTCAACCAGCAGGGTCCCTCAAAAGGCCCCTCAAAGGATTGCACCTCTGGTGGACATCTGAACAGTGTTCCTAGGTTACCCACGCCTCTCGCCTGATAGTCCTTCTTAGTTAAAGTTTACTTTACAGGGTCCACCACCTCTCTCCCTAAGCTACTTACTTGAACTCTGTTTAAACCCGGTGGCCGAGTGGACAATGACATTCAGGAAGCCGTAGAGCCCAGGAGACTCATCATCTGCAAGAGAGACCACAGAGGTAAACTTTCCGCCTCACCAGGATGGGAGGGTAAAGTGACTGGTTGATCCAGCACGGGGGAGTAGCACAGACAGTATGTGCCCACTATGTATTCTGCATTTTGAGTCTTAGGATCTAGCTGGATTCAAAACATAGGCAAGCCAGGCAGTGGTGGCGCACGCCTTTAATCCCAGTATGTGGGAGGCAGAGGCAGAGGCAGAGGCAGGCAGACCTCTGTGAGTTCGAGGCCAGCCTGGTCTACAGAGTGAGTTCCAGGAAAGGCACCAAAACTACCCAGAGAAACCCTGTCTCGAAAAACCAAAAAAATAGGCAAACCAATGACTAACACAAAGTTCCAAAGAAGAGAGAGGGAGCTGGGGTGACGAAGGTGTGCATGGAGTAGGTGTGCTTAAGGTGTGCCAAACCTGCCTGCGTATGTTAACTGAGTCCATATGCACATGGACAGCACTGAACACAAAACTTGGCATACTGATGGTCGGATGGGCTGTCACAAACCTGAGGACAGGGGACAAAGCCTCTGGCCAGTCTCTTCAGCTGCCCAGCAGTGGTTGCAACGGGAGAAACTACTCCTACCGGATCAGCCCAGTGCCCAGGAGCCCAGCCTCACCCTCTTTGTTGATGGTCAGTGGAATGTGGTGGACAGTCTGAAGTTTCACACATGAGTTGGTTAGCATTTGCAGCTCCACTGATGTCAGAGAGAAACTCTTGAAACCTGAAGGGGCGGAGCAGGTACGGGGATAGATCAGTCACAACACACAGCGGGCCGGGAGATTAGGCTCCGGGGCTCCCAGGTGAAACACAGGCACAGCAGCAGAGCAATGTGAAGCCCAGGAGAGCCCAGGCCCAAGGGCTCCTGAGAGGATCAGCAATATTGCTTACAAACTCATGGTCACACATGCTGACCTGCCACCCAAGCACAGTGCCCACTAGGGCAGGTTGGAATACAACAGGATGGCCTGGAAGCATCTCCCTGGTAGGTCCCCAGTGTAGCAATGTCCTTGACTCTGCTAAGGTAGGTCATGTCTCTCAATCAAGCGAAGCAAAGGGGTTTATTTCTGGGCACAATTTGGAGCAGGGACAGACGCTGCCGTACTGGAAATGGTTTTGGATCCCCATGTTAGGCTAAGAATCCCTGGGACACAAGCCCTTCTTTGGTGTCTCTCCCAGGCCACAGAAGCACTGAAAGGAAGAGATGGTCTCTGCTTAGCACATTATAAATGATGAGCCTTCGAGACAGGAGCTCACGATGGGTCAGAGGCAGGCAGAGCCCCCAGCTGCATCTGCAGAAACCGAACCCAGACTCCTGCTTCAGCAGGAGCTGTTGATCTCTCATCATGGAGCAAGCGGCCTCTGAGGACACAGTTCGTGGATAATGGGGAGCTGGGGAGCTGGGCAGCTGCAGCCCAAAGACTTGGGGTAAGGTCTACCATTCTACTCCCAACACTGTCCCAGGGCCTGGAGTGTAGCTTGCAATTCCAGAGAGGAAAAAAACAAAAACAAAAACAAAAACAAACAAACAAAAAAAAACCCCACTAACAGAAGGAAGAGCCTAGAGAAGGAAGGAGTCATTACAGTGAGGATTAAGTGTCTTGTCCTGAGGTGAGGTAGGAGAGGACAGTGGACCAACACAGTATGGTTCCTTAGGTGTGTCCAGCCAAAGGCTCCTTCTTTATCACTACCTGCAGAGAGAGGGTAATGGAGCCCCAGGGGAGCTGACATATATACACTTGTGTGTTTTGTTTTGAATAATATTCAGGTCGACCAGTTGGCTGTGTGAGGTATTATTATTGTTACTGTTCTTCTTATTTTTTATAAGATGGAGGTTGACCAGTTGGCCTTTTCAATTTTATTAAGTTAGGAAGGGCAGTGAAGAGGCAGTTGGGTGGCTGCTGGTAACTGGTGATCAGGGGAAGCCTGAGGATTATGTCATAAAAGACCCGGCTGGGACAGATGGGAAGGGTGGAAGGTGTGTGAGTAGACATAGGAACAGCTAGAAAGATGAGAAGCTTGGGATGGCCTGGACGAAGGAATCTCAGGGAAGATCAATAGGCACCGAGGCTGGGACAGCACAGTGGGGCTGGCGAGTTCCTCTCATGTACGTGCTGAATTAGTTGGGGCTCCATGCAACATTTCCCCCTGGGTCTAAAAGCCCCTCTGAAAAGAAGAGCCGGGCAGAGAAACAAGAGAAAGGGAGAAGAGTTGGAGCATTAAGAACTGTCCACAGAGTAGCCATCCATCCAGCACTGATGGCTGGTGGCCAAGTTCTCCAGGTACAGGGGACCACTCACATTTCTTCTGCTGCTCCCGGATGCTTTCTCTCCACTCGGCTCGCTCATAGTCGGAAGAGATCAGGAATGTGTAACTCTATGGTGAGTGAGGAGAAGAGCACACCCCAATTATCTCTACTCTGGCTGAATCAACATTGGGAGAACCCAGTGGGTGGAGTCTGAGACACACACCATTCTCCAGCAGCTGGCTGAGTCCAGATGTGCACACAGTCAAGCTGACTACTTTTTGCACACGCTACTACACTGACTGTACTGTGGTCCACTGATACCCAAGCACAGGATGGGCCTGTGTCCAGCATAAGTCTTACCTGAAATGCCTGGGTTAGGAAATGACTCTGGCCGAGGGGGTGTGACTTAAGTGACATGGAGGAGTTATGAGGTAGACCTTTAAGGTGAAGGCTGATGGAACTCTCACCTCTGTATCCAATCCGTAAGAGGATAAGGCGGGGACAAGGCCCACAAAGCCTGTCAACTGCTCTCCTTGCCACGTGCTACAGAATTAGTCATGCTATGCATTCACAGTACATTCGGGGCTAGTGGAGGGAGAGGTCTAGGCTATAGATGGCACCAGGAATTGAACCAGAAGAGAATGTCAGTGACCCTGGACGACCCTAGGTTCCTATACCTAAGGTCACATCTGCAAAAAAAACCCATGCATGCTGTCTCCCCTGCTCCCTCCCTGGAGTCCTGGCCACTTCCCAGCTGCAGGAGCTGAAGCAGCTGCTACTCAGCTGGGGACTCCAGGCCAAAGCACCATCAGAGGGATGTGTGCCCACATGCGACATGCTGCACTGATCTCTCTTGGAATGGGGATGCTCCCCAGAGCCTAGAATGGCCGTTGCACAGGCATCCAGGAGCTGGAGACAGCAGGCAGCTGGCTGAGTCTGGACCGTGGCTGGCACTCACCTTGCCATTGCGACTGTGTACCCTGAAGGCCATGCTGGGGGACATTAACAGCAGCAGCGACTCTTGCTCTGACAGCTTCTTTCTCAGCCTCTCCATGACCTTGCTGCCCTTGTTTGCTCTCTGCGGAGACAGGACAGTCTTGCCTTTTCATCTGGAACCAATGCCACCTGCTCCCCGTCAGCTGTGGTCCATCGCTTTCCACCCTTACCCCCAGGCTCACGGAGCACAGAATCCCATCTGTCTACTCAGCACAGTCCAGGGCCTTCGTCAGCTGTTGCTGGTGGCCTTTAGAGGATATGAACAGACTTTCCTTGGGGTCAAGCCCCAGTGCTAACTGGGGGTGTGCTCACTAAGCCCTCCCTGAAGGAATGGGTCCTTCTCATAAGAGCAGAAGAGAGACCTTCAGCTTTTCAAAACCTGGACAACAATGTTCAGGAGTTACTGGCACCTAAGGGACCTTTTACCTGCTTTCTGCCTTGGTCACATTTAACATCAGGTCCCTGGGATGTTGGGGGTCAGGAGAGGAGAGGGTCCTAGTACATTAAGATGAACATCACCATGATCTGATCAGAAAACCCCTGCCTGTCCTGAGCTTTGTGGAACTTTCCTGAAGCCACTATACCCTGGAAAGAAGACTGTGGCCTCTCATAAGCTGGTGCCCCCATCACAATTCCCAGATGAAGAGCATAATGTGGGATGGAAACAACTATCCGTAGGCAGCAGGGCCCAGGAGCCCTGAGGATGCAACACCTCCTCTGCTTAGGGACAGTCATAAATAAACCATTAACATCCACTGTGGTCTTGGATTTCCCCTGTCCAAAGCTATAGGGCTTCCCTACACACTCCTAAAGGTGCAACATTTACAATGTGGAGATCTAGGAAGGGGCATACCGGCTGAAGAGGACCCCCTGTCCTGCTGTATCCATTTCACCAGGGATCCAGGGAGTGTCCTTGAGCTGAAGTCTGATTTCTGATGATACAACTTATCTGTGGCTAATACCAGACACTCCCTACACTCTGATTGGGATTAACCCTAGACTCAAGGGATCTACACCCACTCTTTACACCTTCTAAAAGTTCTCCAGAAAAAAATTCAGGGGACTACAACCCCAGGTAGCTAGAGGGGCCAATCTCTCCATCCCCACATCCTAGACTGCCCTGAGTCCTCTACACCCCTCCCAGTGATTATGCGTGTCTCCCTGCCTCTGTACCACATGGATGCTGTCTGAGCACCAGCTAGCTGCCATTCTAAATATGGAAAAGGCTAGGGTGGCAGGATTGCTTAGGCCCAGGGCACCAGCCTGCACAACTCGCTAAGACCTTGTCTCTTAACAGGCCGAAGAATGCGCTTAGTTGTCCTAGGTGTACACTCTTTCTCTGCCTGGCTTTTCATTTCTCCTTGGTGTGACTTGGGGGTGGTGGGAAAGTGGTCCTCCCCAACTTGTGTGCCTTTCTTGCCCAGGATCTGTGAGTCACAATCTCCCCGCTTGTTTCCTACGTGGTAAGACATTACATTGACATCTTCCATGAGAAGAATCAGAGGCTACCCGAGGCCAGATTTTCTCGGGATGCCAGGCAAGGATGGGGTAGGGGAGAAAATGAGAAGATGGGAAGAGGGAGGTACAAGGCTGGGCTCTTAACATTCGAGTGATGGCCAGGCAGGCCTTCAACTGGACACGGGTCAGACAGGAGTCACAGGGGACCCGCGAGTGCACACGAACCTTCTGTGCGAGGGTCGCTGATCACAAGTCAGCAAAGTGGATGTCAAGCAGTTTTATAGACAGGGTAAGTACCCTATAATAGGTACTCTGAGAACACCATTGCCAGTATGCCTCATTTCCCATTAGGGCTGGGTTGCTAGTGACTTTGGTATGAGAACTCAAATTTAGTTGGAGGCTTCTCAAGACAACCCAAGCCCAGCTATGACCAGATGCCCAGCACTCTAGGAGCTGAGAACTCTCAAGGGTCCCAGCAGATCCCGGGGACAGATGCCTGCCCAAGACCGAGAAAGCACCTGTTTGGCCTGCACACGAAGGCCTGCTGTGTACTTAGGCTACACAGAACATGACCTGTTTCTCCTAATCGGTCTCACCTTCTCTCGTTGGATGTCACTTTTGATTTGGGAGATTTTGATCTTCAAGGCATCCAGTTCCTCATCTGGCACCAGAGGGATGTTGGGTACTGCCTCCAATTCATCCACCATCTGGAAGCTGAGGTCCGTGAGCGGAATGTACCATTTACAGTCATATTGCTGGGTTTTGCTGGAGAGAGAAGAGAACATTAGCAGACCAGCTACTTTCCTTTGCTTTTGGGAATCAGAGAGTCATAGGTCTGCAGCTGGGTGATTCACCCAACTTCAAACTCTGTACATGCTTCATGTAACAGGCTAGGTTGAGGTTGACAGGAGACACAGCCAGCCCTAGTTATGGACGGGTCAGGACTGAAGTTCAGAGCATGGAGTCTGAGAGGCTGCGATCTACCAGTTACAATCCTTTCACTTGACAGACAGGGAGTGGAGGCCCCCCTTCTGAGTGGAGTCATTAAGTTCATTTGTACAAAGTCAGTAGAAATGTGTAAGGAGACCCCACTGGGTTTACGTCTGTTCAATATGACCTTTTGACTCCATTTGAACCTGGTATATCCTGGGCAAATCTCTGGTGGTAGTGCTGGTGGTGGTGGTGGTGGTGGTGGTGGTGGTGGTGGTGGTGGTGTGTGTGTGTGTGTGTGTGTGTGTGTATTTTGGGCAATTCACTGGTGGTGGTGATGTGTGTAAAACTTAGAGGGCATCACAGCTTAGCAAGACAGAAGAACAGCTACCACCTAGTGACTGGCTGCTGACAGGGGAGGGTTCCTGGCCCACCCCTGTAGCCCCGGACACTCATTCTTGGATGGTTTATGATGAGACCTTCCCCCAACAATAGGAGTCATAACCTCGTCTGCCCCTCATTACAGAAGGCAAAGACATGTCACTGTCCTGCCCTGTGACACCTCCAGATGGTTAGTGAGGACCCTGACTTTGTGCTTGGCATCATATCCAGATGGAAACAATGTAATGAGTAGGCGGGTGGGGGGTGGGGTTGGGGGTGGGGTGGGTGGTCTGGCTACATTGTTATCCGTGTCCATCAAATAAGAAACTCCTGTGGATATCGCTCTGTATAAATAAAATGCTGTTTGGCCAGTGGCCAGGCAGGAAGTATACAGGCAGGACAAGAGAGAAGAGAATTCTGGGAAGTGAAGGCTGGGGAGAGAGACACTGCCAGCTGCTGCCATGACAAGGAGGATATAAGGTACTGGTAAGCCACGAGTCACGTGGCAAAGTATAGACTAATAGAAATGGGTTAATTTAAGATAGAAGTAGATAACAAGAAGCCTGCCACGGCCGTACAGTTTGTAAGCAATATAAGTTTCTATGTGTTTACTTGGTTGGGTCTGAGCGTCTATGGGCCTGGCGGGTGAGAGAGATTTGTCCTGGCTGTGGGCCAGGCAGGAAAACTCCAACTACAAGAAACTCACCCTCCCAAAGCACTGTGGCCGGGGCATGGCCAAGGTCACTCACCCTCCGCTTTGCTTCTTCAGCTTGGTGCAAAGGAGCAGGTCGGTGAACAGGAAGATGTGGCGCAGCTTGCGGGCCCCCTCCACCAGCTCCACCATGAAGCTGTCCTTCAGTAACTGCCGATGCTGTGGGCACAGCGTGGACACGGCATGTCAGGGTGATGGGTGTGGCGGGGAGCTGGGGAGCTGGGGCACCGGGGCCCCTGGGCTCAGCAGCAGGAGGAGACTATAGAAACCCCCTTCCTTTGGGGATTTTCACTCCCTCTGCATTGGCTGCCAACATGTTCTAGGCATCTCACTTGCCTGCTCACAGATGGGGCTGCCGGCATCTCTGGTTCAGCCCATTATTCTGAGTCCCACCTAGATGCTTGGCCCATAGAAGAACAGCGGAGAATGGGGCAGAGGGGGACATCAGTTTGGGGTGACCAGTGCCTCTCTGAGGTGCTGGCCTGAGGTCAGCCACACAGAAGGGATGCCCGGGCAGGCTATCAGTAGAGAAGATGGGCGTAGGGATTCTTTGAGGAGAGGCAGTGCTGGGGATATGGGCTGGGTCTAGTGCTGAAGGCTTCAGGAAGCTACGGACCTATGTCTGGACCCCACCTCTGGCCCTTCCCCAGACACTAGTGACTAAGAACAAGGCCAACAGAGAGAAGAGGTGGACAGCACAGGATGTGCGACATGGGTGGGCAGGGCCTAGAACAAAGAAAAGGATATGAAGAGAGTCTCCCACAGGCCCAAGCCTTCTGTGCCTCAACAGTCCATTGGAAAGCCAAGGGACACTCCACCTCGCTTGTCCAACTCAAGAAGTTGCTAAGCAGGCACAGGAAGGCAAGTCATTAATTTATTCAAACAATGCCAGACTCCTCATGTGGGTCAGGTGACATGCCACGCAGAGGACAGAGATAGGATGAGGTACTGCTACTGTGAGCTACCCCCATGACCAATTCAAAGATAAAATGGCCCTGGAAAGGCCATCCCAAGGTAGCACTGTAAGCAAGTGGTATGTACACTCATTGGCTTGGGGGGGAATACTCATTGGCCTGGGGGAATACTCACTGGGCTGGGGGAGCACTCATTGGCTTGGGAAGAGTACTCATTGGCCTGGGGGAGCACTCACTCGCCTGGGGGGAGCACTCATTGGCCTGGGGGAATACTCACTGGGCTGGGAGAGCAGTCATTGGCTTGGGAAGAGTACTCATTGGCCTGGGGGAGCACTCACTGGCCTGGGGGGAGCACTCATTGGCCTAGGAGGAATACTCATTGGCCTGGGGGGAGCACTCACTGGCCTGGGGGGAGCACCAGGCTTCAGGGGGGCTTTTTGGAGGGGTGATTGCTCTCCACAGTCTGGAAAGGATCTGTAGGTCAGATGTACACAACAAAGTGCATCATGAAAACCCACTCTCTCCCCCAGAAGCAGGGATGCTCACTGCCCTCATCACAGTGGACTGGAGGCTGCACAGTGTGCCTGGTTCCCCTGTACCTGTAGCCTCTACCTCCATAAACTCTACTTCCCATGCTCTGTAGGGTTAGAAGGTAGATTCTGGTGTGTGCATCTGGACAGGCCCCCTGACATCCCCTGGCATGGAGGGCCACACGTCACCATCACAGGCAGCTCAGCTCATGACGGCCAGCTGATTGCTGGCACAGGACAGCCAGTTATTTTATATAGGCTGGTGTCCATACACGGAAGGACAGGAAGGCTATCAGCACACTAAGACCATGACTCTCAGACACACCTCCATGGGGCAGAAGGCTTTCTGGGTGATGGTAGGCACAAGATTCAAGAAACAGTGAATATGCATTTGTCTTTTGGGTTGTGAGCCTAGCTTTTAACAGGTAAGCCATCTCCCTAGCCCAGCAGTACATACATCTGAGGAAGTATCAGTGTGGGGCTGGAGGGCAGATTCTAGAGACTGGGGTATACAGACTGCTAGGTCTGTGGTAGGGATAAGGGAGGGTACTGGGACAGCTTCCTCAATAAGGACGCAGAAGCGGGTCCCCAAACCACGAGGTGGCAGTCTTCTCTATACAAAGTAACTGAACTTCATGCAATAACCAGCAGAGGGCGCTCTAAGCCTAGCCTAGACACTGTGGGCCAGTAGTGTTCAGACAAGAGACCCCGGCACTGAAGGCACTGAATGCTCTTCCAATCTCACGCAAGCTTAAGAGATTCCAAGAGGCAGATTTAACCTGGTCGTGGCAAGTTCTTTTGATATCACGACAGTTACTTAACCCCTCTCCAGCTTTGTTATGGGGTGGAGGTTGGGGGATGGGAGGGTGAGTGGGGGGTGGGGTGGGAGTAGGTTGGGGGGTGGGAGTAGGTGGGTGGGGCTTCAACACTTCCCAGCCAGCCCCACCACCCCTGACCCCCAGTCTATGAGAGCTATTCCAGGAGTGTGTAAGTCACTGACTGGGGGGCATCAGAGCTGTCCTTGTGCAAAGCGGCATGGGATCTGACTTCTGAGCCCCAGGGCCGTGGGCAGTTGCACCCAAACAGAACATCCAACAGCCAGGGAGGAGGGCCTCCCAAACCTAACCACAGCCCATCCAGGAAGGGAGGGTCAGTGGGTGAAGGCAGCTGTGAGCAGAGGGAGGGCAGGTCCACTCCTACAGGATGAGGTCTGTTCTGGGCCCAGAGGGCAGAGTCTCAAGTCTGGCGGTCTTGCCCTGCTTTATAGTTAAGATTGCTAGGACTTCTGGGCAGATGCCTCCTCCACAGCGCAGGAGGTTGTCCAAGGCCTGGGCTCAACTCTGCTCTGAGCCTAGCAAGAAGCTCTATCGCTCTATCGTGTGGGGGAGGGGTTAAGACAGTCCCATCCTCCATCACCTCCCCCTGGGAAACAGCTGCAGGGGAGGGGAGAGGTAAGGAAGGGAGGGATCTACCATAAGGAAATACTGAGGTGAATGGACAATGGAGAGCTAACAGTAACCTTGCTAAGAAGTCTCCATTGCAAATCTAACTCCTCTGTTGCCTCCTCCATTGCCTTCCTGGAATCCTGGCTCCTGTGCAGACTCTGCCCTGCCCGGTCTGGATGGGCCAGCTCACATTGGCATCACTGACTTCAGACTCTTACACAGCTTCAGTTTGCCCAGGGGACACCTTGCTCAGACGTGCTCGTCAGCCTGGTTACAGGCCCGGGAGCACAGGGTGCTCAGCCATGCCTTCCCATCCAGCCTGGCCCCATTCTCCAGGGTACACAGGCAAGGTCAAGGCTGAGCCACCTCTCCTAACAGCAGTGTGCTAAAAAACTGAATGAGGTCAGGCAGTCAGGAAGAACTGTTGACTCAACGTCTCACCCAGTGCAGCCCCCTCCCTCCCCTCCTGCGCCAAGACAGAGCCGAAGGGTAGACAGCCCAGGACCTTGCTGACCCAGGTCTAAAGAGTCTGTAGCTCAGAGAAGGGCATTTGCTGAAATGGCCAGAGTGTGTACAAGAGGAAAAAGGGGAGAGATCCTGTGGTATGTGTATGTTCCTGTGTGTGGCTGCTGCTGTGGAAGTCCTGGCTTCTCCATATGTGCATGTCCTGTGTGCTGGCAGGAGTCCCCATGTTGTGGGGCAGAGCAGTGGAGGAAGATATGTGTGTATGGTTTGCTGGGGGGCTCTCTCTGGGCGGTCATCTATGTTCAGGTAGGAAATACCAGTTAGAAGGGACAGCATGGCCTTCTGAAGTACCCAATACGGCCAGGCATCCTGGAGAGAAGATATCCAGGGTCTCCTCCACTCTCACTGCCTGTCTCCTGGCATCGCTTGGGAACCAGCCCATCCAGGACCTCCATGGGGAAGACCAAATTCAGAAGCATGTTGCTATGGGCTTAATGCTTACACCCTTTTTCTCCTGATACAGCTTGTTGACTTTGTCTCTGTCTCAGTTTCTTTAAAACTCAGAGGTGGGGGCTGAACTACAGTCCAGTGACGAAATGCTTGCCTAGCATGTACAAGGCCCTGGGTTCCATGCCAGTGTTACAGATAGAAAAAGTTAAATGAGGAGGAAAAAGACCTGTTCGGTGGCATTTTTTTTTTCCCTTTTTTTCTGTTTTGAGGATTAAATGAAACAGCATACCCACAGGGCCTCACAGGGGCTATTGGGCTTTTATGGGTACCGAGGACCGAATCCAGGGCCCTTGTGTATATATATACATACACAATATATCAGAACATATATCAGAATATATATATATTCTGATATTGTTCTACACTTACAGCTCTGAGCCTTCTGCATGGGCTGTGGGCCCATGCAGTCCCTGCCCATCCTCATCATGACACCAAGCAAGCATTGCCCACTACTCAGTGCTGGTGGAGTTGGGGGCCTCACCCTGCTCTCATCTCTGCTCACCACCCTCTCCGCACCAGCTGCAAATGGGTTTGACTTTTTCAGCTGTAGTGATTCAACGACAGTGCAAGCGTGTGTGCATGTGCACGTGAGAGTGTGCATAGAATGGAGCCCAGGGTTTCCAGTATGATAGGCAAGTACTCCAGCAGTGAGGTATATCCTTAGTCCGTCACTCTTTTTAATCGCCAGCAGGAAAGCCTAGTGTTCTCTGTCTGAGCCCCACTGCCTCTCAGCCTTCCCTAGCCCTAGTCCTCTGGCAGGATTCCTTCTTAGGGCACCTCCAGAAGCCACTGCGGTCCTTCCTCCACAAGGGGCCGCTAGAAGCCCAGGGAGAGAACTGGACTCATCAGCTACTTCTGCAAGCCCTAAGCCGCACACAGGGTAGAGCTCAAGGCAGACAGGCAACAACCGCTTGGGGGAAATCCTTGAGCAGCAGGGACCTAGTTACCTAACTGTGAAGTTAATTTGGCTAGACACGTGCACACCCACCCACCAGCTCACAGGACTAGGGCCTGGAACGGTGTGTCTGCAAGATCTTTGATCCAAAAGCCGAGACCTCAAGCCCTCACTCCTCACACTGGGTAGCTCCTGCTCCTCATATAGTTCCTGGTGCATTCGGGCGAGGATTCTGGTCTGCCAGGGCCGCTGCTGGCCACTGTCCAGTTTGGAAACCACCTCTAACGCTGCCCAGACACTTCCAAAAAAGGGCCAGCCCTGGAGTCAGGAGACTTGGCTGAAAAGCATGAAGAGATCCCAGCAGACAGACTGGAGATCAGGTGCTACCCACGGCTCACACTTGGGTCTCTCCACAATGCCCCGGCTCCCCACGCTGGGAAACTTATGGGTGCTTTCCCGGTTGGTGACAGGAAGGGTATCGTTCACCATCTTCAACACAGAAGGCATCTCCATGTCACCACCTCTGTTTCATACTGTCTGTAGGAGAGATCACTTTCAGCTTTACCACCGCCCAGTGGATGGGTCACTGTCCTTAGAGAACACAGACGCTCTTGGGGAAGGGGGCCCAGATCAGGTCCACAGGCAGGCAGTGGGTGAGGATAGGCTCGGGGTTGGAAGGTTGCCCTCTAGCACCTCTTTTGCAGCATCAAGCACTGTGTTGATGATGGAAGGATACTGAGGAGGATGCTGAGGACCCGACAGGTCTGGGGACCACGGGGCACAAGTATAGGCACCTGCCTGTCATCCTGGCTTAATAAGCCCTGAGATGCTGATGGATAGTGCTGGATGAAGGGATTAAGTCAGGATTGCAAACCCGCAGAGCCTGTTAGCAGCTGAGGTAGCCCTGGTTTACTCCTCTGCAGGGAGTCTCCGGCCTTCATAAAGCACTCTGCTCTAAACACCTACGGACAGATGCAGGAATAGGGACTTAGCTGCTAACTTCCAGGTGACATCAAATCCTCAGTCCCTAAGGCAGCTGATTTGAATGCTCTGAATACTTCTTTTACAGGACCCTAGACAGCGGGCAGGGATGTGTGTGTGAAATTGGCCCCGTACTCAGGGCCAAGGGAAAAGGGGTTCAAATGCTTGTTTCTCGGGTCAAGCTCTCTCAGAAGCGAACAGCTGGCAGAAGAGAAAGACGAGAAGCACCATGTGGGATGGGTGACTTCAGCAGGCATCCAATCAGTACATGAGATCTTGGCGGATACAGACCAACAACACCAAGCTAGAAACAGTCACTGCTGATGGGGAAGCACAGGCTTTGCTCTTATTCAATGGCCTTCAGTGAGAACCAGGTGCAAGGCCCCATGTTACTTCAGATGAGACCTGCTTCCTGGGTCCCCTAGGAAGGTGGGAAACTGCTCCACTCAACCTTTTTCCTAGTGAAGCTAGGGTCCTACCACTTCTTCTGACTTCAATGGACTTAACGATAACTGGAGAGTGGACACACAGGGCCAGAGTGCTGTCATTTACTGCCTTTTCCAAAAATCACATCACTTGGAGGCCCAGGTGCCCAGGGAGGTGAATTATGCCCCTATCCTACTGTAGAGACCATGCCTGGGTCTAGAAGGGAGAAGTTGTGAGTGGCGGGATGCTCTGGGGCAGGCCCTCAGGATCCTGGGAAGGAGCCTGAACTGGATTTATTCCAGAGCCTGGACAGGTCCGGTGAATGGAACTGAAGGACAGCTGCCTCCTCTTCCCTGGCTCCTCCTGCGTCAGGCCCACCAGGAGAAATGTGCCCAGGCACCTCATTCATACTTAAGCCCAATTAGACTGTGGCCGAGTGAGTACTTTCAGCCCAACATGTAGACCAGCTCTTCCCAGGGAAGCACATGGGGGATGGGAGCCAAGAGCAGCCCGCCTGTCACTATATTGAAGAAGGAAAAGAAAAGTCCCCAAGCACCTGCAGTCAATGGCATGACCTTTCCATGTCCTGCCTAGGCCTGATAGCTCCCGTCTCTGCACAGACTCCAGAGACCACAGGGCAGCTTCCTTAACTCCAACACCAATTCTGACAAAGGATGCTCGCGCTAGATTCCAGCTCCCTGCCCTGCCCTGCCTCTGTCCTCACCAGATTCCACTCAACCAAAAAGGTACATGCCTCGTGAATGTGCTGGGCTCCTCCTTCTAAGGGTCAGAAGCGGCTAAAAGCACAGGCCACGGGCTGCTTACCGATGACGTTCAGAGACAAAATCACCACCAGTGGCTGCCACAGGGAGAAAGAGCAGCTCTGAAGATACCAACTTCGTTAGCCAGACTCGTGACCCCCCCAAACTGTGGGTCCTTCTCTTTGTCCGACATGTAAACCCTGAAATCTAGTGTTAGCAACTTTCCAAGAAAAGAACACCAGGGGATGGTGGCACAGGTCTAGGCAAACAAAATGCTATCCTCTGCTTCAGGCGGGGACCTGAGCTGGTGGGGTATGAGGGAGACAATGAGAGATGTTCCAGGCTTAACAGAAAAGGAAAAAAGAAAGGTGGCTGAGTGAGGGACAGTGACAGAGGCCAGTACAAGGTCACCCTTTTGACTTTACCAGATGCCCTGCGGTACCTGGCAGAGTCATGGATTCCCCAAGGACCACACGTGTCCTGTGCTGTGCCGGGCCACCTGCTAAGGACCAGCAGGGGGCTCTCTGGGCCTGAGATCGAGGGTTCCACGCTCAGCCAGTACTCACCTCTCCCTTTTTCACTGTCATGGACTGCCGACGAGGTGTGATCTCCTCATTGATGCTGGACAGGAAGTTCTGGGAGATGCGGAGGGCATCCTGCAGCAGGGAATGGTCGGGATGGCTGGCCGGAGTGTGCTTTAGCAAGTCCTGGCCCAGGTGGGAAGACTCGAGTTAGTCAGAACGGGATGGGCACAGACCACGGCGTGAAAACCCGCACACTCACGCTGGCTGCAGTTCGGGGCTGCAGCCCCCCTGTTCTCAGAGCACTTGGCTGAACTCTATTCCAGAAGGGGCCCTGGTCCCCACGGCATGCCCAGAAAACCCGGTGAGGAGGAGCTACCATTATAAAGACCTAGGGCAGGGTTTCTGTTGCTGCTATAATTAACATTTGGGGCCAAACTCTTTGTTATAGTGGGAAAGAAAAAGGCTATTTCTGTACAGCACAGGGTTTTTAGCAGTGCTGCTGGCCTCTGCATGCACTAGATGGCTGTAAACATTCTCTGATCTTCATCTGTGATGACCAATATGTCTTTGGTCATTGATGCCAGCCTCAAGGGCAGAACTGATCATGGCCCAGAACCCCTGGCCTATACAAAGCTAGGAGAAAGCCCTGGGTCCTCCAGGCTCTCCTTCCTTCAGATGAGAGCCTCAGCCTTTCTTCCTACCCAGACAGGAGTATTAATAATTTATTCACCACAAAGGCAAATTGTTCCTGCCCATGGTGAACAGCTAGCTCCCTGATTCACAGAAACAAAACCCTTTCAACTCCTAATCCTAACTACAAAGAGGACATGGAGAGATGAGTAGTTCGACCCCCAACTCCCAGGCAGCTCTGGTGTTCTCTCCCAGGGTGCTTCATTACACATGTGCCTGATATCTGGACCAATCCCAGCCATAGGCAGGCGGCAATATCTCAGAGAGTCAAATGGATGGGCCACCTGGACAGAACCTCTGAACTGCTACTATTTCACAAATCTAGAGTCATCTAGAAAGAAAGCCTTAATGAGGAGCTGTCTAGAACAGGATGGTTTGTAGGCATACCTATAAGGAATGACCTTGAATATATTAATTTAGGTGGGAAGACTTACACACTGTGGGTGGTACCATTCCCTAGTTAGTGCATTATGAATTGTGTAAGAGTAGGGAAAGCTGGCTGTGTATAGCGCACATTCATCCCCTCTCTGCTCTTGATTGTGGATGTAACTGGATGCTTCAAGATCTGCCACCCTGACAGCTCCTGCCCACAGAGCTCGGAGGCGCCATCCCCTGGAACTGGGGTGACTGTGAATCACCTGATGTGGATACTGAGAACCAAACTTAAAACCCTCCGGAAGAGCAGTACACACTCTTAACTGCTGAGCCATCTCCCCAGCCCCATCCAAAAATGCAATCAGAGCATGATACAGAAAGATAAAGCTGAATATGGTAGCATGTGCCTGTAATCCCAGTACTTGGGAAGCTGAGGCAGAAGAACCATGAGTTCAAGGTCAGCTTAGGCTACAGAGCAAAACCCTGCTGCACAACGGAATATTACATAGCTTTAAAAAAAAAAATGAGACAAAGCTGCCCAGACCAAAAGGAAATAATAATCTCCATATACGTTATTAAAAGGGAAAAAGTAAGACCTGGAGAAATGGTTCGGTGGTTAGGAGTGCTCACTGCTCTTCCAAAGGTCCCGAGTTCAATTCCCAGCACCCACATGGCAGCTTACAACTCTCTGATGCCCCTTCGGTGAGCAGATGAGCATGCAAACAAAGAACCCACAGACATAATAAAAGGACAAAAGTGGTGGGAACACTTAAGAGTATGGCACCTTCTGAGTAATTAAAAAAGATGTTCACACATGTTAGCTCACACACAAGCCCTCTAGTGGGGACTCCTTAGTGGGAGGGGAACAAGAAAAGAAAACATCATAAAATTCTTGTGAATTGGTTGTACATTAAAAAAAAAATATGTGTCTGGAATTTGTAAGCGTGCATGGTATTATTAACAGGGTTTCCCTGGGCAGCAAGACTGGAGTTGTTTCTGTTTTCTGGTTTTATTTCTCAGTACAGGAAAACATCCTGGTAGTGGGTTTCCCGTTGCACCACCGGCCCACTCCCCCAGCCCTGCCTGTTTTCCACGGAACCTCAGCTCACACACTTCACTGCCAGAGAATGTTCCCACTTACAGACCTCTGCCCACGTGGGACAGGATGCTCCTTTCCTGTCTGTCCCAGTGGGAGCACCAAGAGATACTGCTTCTGTTCCCAGAAGCCTCCAGGGAGGTCCTGCATTCTCCGTAACAGTGTGTGGCAATGGGACTGCTGGGCACAGGTGAGAGGCGGGCCAAAGACCAGCACTAACCTCAAGATGGGAGACCTAAGTGAAGAGGCCTTCCCTAGCTGGCCTGAGGACAGGGAGAGGAGCCAGGCCACCTTGGGAGGCAGTTGTCACACTTCTATGATAGGACTCACGTGAAGGACTAGTGTGCTCCTTGTCACTCGGTCCACAGGCTTGTAGAGCAGATCTGTGGAGAGACAGGCAGGGGGACATATGACCACATTGGAGAAAACAACATGCTTGCCTGCCCACTGGTGCTGCCAGGCCGAGAGGAAGGGAAGTCTACCTCCCCTTTGCAGGGCCGTGAGGGCAAACTTGGGGTATCTGTCAGCCATGCTACCAGCTTTAAGTTCAGGGCTGCTGCTCAGGCCTGAGCCACCGGAAAGGCTCAGTATGGATGTGCTGCTGCCGCCGCCTGGGATTGTCCAGGAGGATGGCGAGGGCCCCGATTTCACCCTGGAGCAGACCAGGATGTGGCTCTCAAAGTCCATGGCTGGACAAGTTGGAGAAGCCTGGATCCGAGAAGGGCAGACGCCAAGTGGGGTGCAAAATATAGCTCTATATCTCTCATTTGGGGACTCCAAGGCTAGCCCTTGCTTCTCCCACACAGTGATGAGCATGGTTCACATGAGCACAGACACTCAAGGTCTTCCTAACATATGCCGAGTACACTTCTTTACAGGAGTTCCATGAGGGCTTTAGGACACACACTGCTGGCTCTGTTTTATAGACAGGGAAAACTGGGGCTCAGAAGGGCTAAGGGGTGAGCTCTGGGGAACGGAGCTACGTTCACTGTTCCCTGTGAGTGAATAGAACTGTTCACACCAGCCTAATCCCTCCTGTTCACACCAGCCTAACTGTTCACACCAGCCCAACAATCCAAGCAAAAAAGCAAAAAGCAACCTACTACTTTTTGATTAGTACAGACACACGGTCCCAGGATTCATCCCTTGCCTGCCGACCTACCTGCATTCCACTCAGGTACTTTATGCGATGATGCCCTTGCCTTGTTCTCTGCTATCCATAGCTGATATATGTTTCCTTTGAAACATGACTGGGCTCTGCCCCTCACCCCCAACCCCCCCCCCCGTGAATGAATTCATCTATTCATGGCTTATCAAGGAAGTAACTTTGCCATTGATTTGAACTATCTCTTTTGGATACTTGTTTGCCTTGCTGTGTGATGGCCCTTACTGGATGCAATGACTGACCTTGAACATCTCATCCTTTAGGCTGTGTGTATGCTTGTGTGTGTTACTTGAGATTGAGCACAGGCGCTGTGTATGCTAAGAAGCCTTTATTCTCCAGAGAGTGCTCAGTTAAGTCATGTGTGGCACCTCTTATTAGTAATCCCATCACCTGGGAGGCTGAGTCAGGAAGAGAACAGTGAGTTCCAGGCAAGTCTGGACTACAGTGGGAAACCCTGTCTCCAAAACCAATGAACTAAAATAAAGAACTCAGTGGTGCTACTCAGTTGCAGTAGCAGAAACTAGACTAATGTCTAATGTTTACCAAAGAAGGGAAAATACAATCCTTTCGGGGCCAGTGGAGACAATGTGATGATGTTCTTAAAAGGTGTTTTATGGGGACTGGAGGGATGGCTCATAGGCACCTGTAACTCCAGCTTCAGGGGATGCAATATGCACAGTCTCCTCCCCCAACACACACACACACACACACACACACAATCACAATCACAATAAAACAATTTTAAAAGTATTTTGGGGGACTGGAGAAGGGCTAGTTATTAAGTACACTTCTTGTTCTTCCAGAGGATCCAAGTTCAGATCCCAGCACCCACAACCACCTATAACTCCAGCTCCAGGGAAATTCACTGCCTCTGGCCTCCATGGATAAAACCACACGCACAGACCCACATAGAGACACACACACACACAGTATTTAATAACAACAATAACTAATAATAATAATAATAATACCTATATTAGTATTTGGGACCTGGAGAGATGGCTCAGTGGTTAAGAGCACTTGCTGCCCTTTCCAGCTCACATTTGCCTGGTCTTGGTACCAGGCACATATGGTACACATACATACATTTAGGCAAAACACTCACACATATAAAACAAAAATCGGGAAATCTTTTAAAAAAAAAATTTAAGAAGTATCTTAAAATGGGGCTCTCCCTTGCTCAGACTAGCCCCACACTTGCAGCCCTCCACCTCAGCTTCCTCAGTATCTCAGGCTACTCTTGCATGTCCCTACACCGGGCACAGCAATGTGTAGATTTATTTTCAGACAGGGTCTCACTATGTATTCCGGGCCAGCCTCAAATGTCAGTTTCTCCTAAATGTCTCCCGAATGCTGAGATTATCAGTGTGTGCCACCTCACTGGGCTTCACAGTAACTTTAGTATGTGATATTTATTATGTGATTAAAAAATACTGTGTCTATGTGAGCAGGTGGGTGCTGGGAAATGAGCCTGGGTCCTCTGAAAAAGCTGTTAGGGCTTTTAACTGCTGAACCATCTCTCCAGACCCTTAATGTCTTTTTTTTTTTTTAAGAAATTTTTTTAAAGATTTCTTTACTTATTACATATACAGTGTTCTGCCTGCATGTTGCCTGCAGGCCAGAAGAGGGCACCAGATCTCATTACAGATGGTTGTGAACCACCATGAGGTTGCTGGGAATTGAACTCAGGACCTCTGGAAGAGCAGCCAGAGCTCTTAAATCTCTGAGGCATCTCTCCAGCACCCCCCACCTAATATCTTTTTAAAGATACAGATTAACTAATTTTGTGTGTGCATATGCATGCACATGCACTGGACAGCAGGCACGGGTGTATGCATGTGGCGTTTGTAGGGTAACTTTTGAGAATTGGCTCTCTCCTTCTACCGTGTGGATCAAGGGCATCAGGCCTGGCCACAGGCACCTTTCCCCATGGCCCCACAGTGAGCTTGGCAGACGGTGGTACCTGCTAACTCCTGCAATGTTTTTCCAGTGTCCCGGTTAGTGACCTCATCCCTTCTGCCCCGCCATGACCCAGGCTGGCCTTTGTTCCTCCTCACTCTCTCTACTTGAAGTCTAGAACTGGGAAGATGATAGCAATGACCCAATGAGGTGTAGTGTCTGTCTTTCCAACAACACCCCCTCTGTTGGAAGTGGTCACCACCACAAAAGCACGGTGTTGTGGAATATTAATTTAAGATGTGTTACATTCGTTTATGCTGTGGAACATTTGTTTAATGATGCAAAGGTGTGCTGTATTCTTTGACGTTGCATTTGTTTAACTCTCTGAAGCTGTGTTCCTGTGCCTGTCTAAAACACCTGATTGGTCTAATGAGCTGAACAGGTCAATGGCAAAAGGCTGGAGAAAGGATAGGTGGGGCTGGCAGGCAGAGCGAATAAACAGGAAAAGAGCGAAGAGTGTGAAGAGGAGGAGGAGGAGGACTCCAGGGGCCAGCCACCCATCGACACAGCCAGCCACGGAGTAAGAGGTGAAGAAAGGGATACAGAAAGGTAAAAGCCCAGAGGCAAAAGATAGACAGGGTAATTTCAGAAAAGCTGGCAAGAAAGGAGCCAAGCTAAGGCTGGGCATTCTTACGTAAGAATAAGTCTCCGTGTATTTATTTGGGAGCTGGGTGGCGGGCCCCCAAAGAGCAAAGAGTAAACAGACAGACAGACAGATGACAGACAAACCAACCACAGCACAGAGCACGCTCTGCAGAGAGAACTCACTTTCCAAAGAATTCTTGGTGGTGGAGTCCTTGGCATCCTTGTTACTTCTGGCTCTCAGGTTCTGCAGAGAGAAGAGCACATGGCTCACACAGAATGGCAGAAGCAGCTTGGACAGAGCTGGAGCAGAACGCTCAGTCTATCCTCCCCACAGAGACCCCTATGCACAGCAAGCGTCAGGGGGCACTCTGAGGCACCCAATGAAAACATGGGTTGAACCCCATAAGCCTGTGAACAAGATGAGAACAATGGGTGCCCCTGGACCAGTGGTTCTCAACCTGTGGGTCGCAACCCCGCTGGAGGACAAGTGACCTTTTTATGTAGGGGGGAGGCGGAAGCGGGGTACAAGGGGTGCAGGGGGTTTGCCTAAGACCATCAGAAAACACAGATGTTTACATTATGATTCACAGCAGTAGCAAAATTACAGTTATGTACGAAGCAGCAACCAAAATAATTTTATGGTGTTGGGGGTGGGGGGTTCACCACTACATGAGGAAATGTATTAAAGGATCACAGCATTAGCAAAATTGAGAACCACTGCCCCAGATGTTCCCTTAAGACAAGGTTTCTCAACCTCAGCACCCCGTGAGGGTATTGAGGGGTCAGAAATTCCTTGTCCCGAGTGTCTGCCCTAAGCCACATCCCTGGTCCCTATGTATGGGTGCAGTAACAATCCATCCTCCTGCCAAATGCTCCTTGGGGAACAAAGTCATCTACAGATGAGGACCTCTGAGATGGAGAATTCTGCACAGGGCAGTTTCACAGCATTCAAGGAGCTGGTCACTCAGAAGAGTCCTCACTCACCTTTGGTGATGGCCAATGCAGTGGGGTAGGGATGGGGCACCACCAGACGGATATCATGTTTTATCTTCAGCCGATCTTGTGAGTGGAAATGCACATACATACTCGCTACAATGTGCCAATGAATTGCTTTATTATAAAAGGAGGCACTGAGATTGAAAGCAAGGATTGTTAGTGGAATGACATCAAAGACGTCTCATTTGATCAGAGGTGCTACAGGAGATGTGACGTTAAAGCCGTCCTGTGAGGCAGCTGCCAGGTATCCTGAGGTTAAGCTCCTGAGCAAATGCACAACCAGCATAGGAACAGGAAGGGCCTCTGGGGTCACTCTCCCAATCCCCTGTGCTACAAGTTGTGGTGGTATTGTGTCCCCAAAATATTGTGCACCCTAATAAACTTATCTGGGGTCAGAGACGGAACAGCCACAATATTAAACATAGAGAATTAAAGGCAGTGGTAGCACATGCCTTTAATCCTAGCATTCCAGAGGCAGAGATCTACCTGGATCTCTGTGTATTCAAGGATACCGCCAAGCATGGTGACTCACGCCTTTAATCCCAGGAAGTGGGGGCAGAAAGAGAAAGATATATAAGGCGTGAAGACCAGAAACTAGAAGCATTTGGCTAGTTAAGTTTTTAGGCTTCTAGCAGCAGTTCAGCTGAGACCCATTCTGGATGAGGACTCAGGGCATCCAGTCTGAGGAAATAAGACCAGCTGAGGAACTGGCGAGGTGAGGTAGCTGTGGCTTATTCTGCTTCTCTGATCTTCCAGCATTCACCCCAATAACTGGCCTCAGGTTTGGTTTTATTAATAAGACTCTTTAAGATTCATGCTACAACAAGTAATTTCTTGGGATTGGAAGATGGCATTAGTATCCCCCAGCTCATCAGGGCCAACGCCTGATGTGTACTAGAGTACTTTTCCTCAGAGGTTAACAGCCTTGGCAGTGGTTGCTCCTACCTACATCTTACTCAGTAGTTCCCAAAGGGTAGAAGAAGGCGTGGAAGCTAAAGGAGAGACTCATGGGATCAGGGGATTGGCCCAAACTCCACATTCTCCCGGACAGTTTAAGGTACAAAGGGTCCTGCCTCAAGGAGCCTTGAGTTTAATCACACATTTCCTCCGCACACCTGACTTCCAAAGTCATTCTTATCTAGCCCTCATTGATCATCTGGAGAACTAGAACCCCACAGAAGCCAGGTGGGCATCTCTGGTCTAACTGGGTACCACCTCACACATCTCTCACAATGGCCCTGGAGAAGAGTGAAAGTCCACTCCCTCCCCTGTACTTGGGGATGAACCTACAGAGAGCTCCACCCATGAGCACTGACAGCCCCAGGATCCAGGCCGAGGCCCCAGGCCCCTCACAACCACACAGCTGCTGCTGCTTCTTCCTTGAACTTAACTTTGTTCTCTTCAGGCAGCTCCAATCTCTCTGAAGCATTTTTGAAAAACAGGGAGCAGCAGAAATGCTACTCGGGTGGTACCAGAACAACCAACCAAGGTTCAGAGAGCGCCACGGGCCTGCTCCTTGCATCCCAGTGTTGGCTCGGACCGCAGAGGTCAGCAGGACCATGCGAACGCCCTCCCGGGTGGCAACCCACCACAGCTTTCTCTTACAGGGTAGAATCCTGTCTGGGTGAACTCAAACTTAGCTACTTAGAGTCTGTTTTTCAAGAATCAAATCTTTTATCTGTCGGGGCCACTTGGAATTCTGTACAGACACTGAAGTGGATAAAGGTATAGAAAGTAGTTAATTAATGAAGAGGGATAAGGAAGGAGCAGAATGCACACCTGAGGTAAATATGGCTGACTGGGAATGGGACACTTTATAGGCTTGGGAGCACAAGCTGTTACCATGGGAGGTGATCAGAGCCAAGGCCACAGATGTGTGATAAATGATAAAACGGTACAAAGTCCCTGGAGCACAGATCAGGTATGATAGTCAGAAGTTTCCTCTCAGCAAGAGAAACCTGACTCATCTTGTGTGTTTCGTTTTTCCTCTTTCCTTTGTAAAAAAGTGTGTGTGTGTGTGTGTGTGTGTGTGTGTGTGTGTGTGTGTTTCCCCCTAGTGCCACTATTGACGTCCAACTGATCTTGACCTCATCCCTTACACACGAGTAGGACTCAGGAGAGAATGTTGAGTGTCTTCCTCTGTTGCTCACCACCTTACTCCCTTGAGGCAGGGTCTCTCTCACAACACAAAGCTCTCCCTTTGAGTAGGCTGGCCTGGCTGGCCAGCAAGCTCCTGCCTCTGCCTCCTCACCCTGGGATTACAGGCACATGTGGCCATGTCTTGCTTCTATGTAGGTGCGAGGGTTTTCAACTCAGGGTCCCATGCTTGTAAACTAAGTGTTCTTCCGGGCTCTACATTTTCCTTTCTCATGTTGCCTCTCTGCATGGAGATCTTTCCTCCCAGAATCCTTGTTTGATGGAATAGAGAAGTCAGTCAAGGCTCTGAGGAGGGGAGACTGTACAGAGGTGACAGTGACAACAGAGAAAAATGTCACATGGCTGCCGCTGACACTGTAGAGATACAATGGGGAAGGGAGAAGAGCCCTTGTGTAGAGTAGAGAGATGTAGTGGGTAGCCATCCCAGCCTTGGCCTGGAAGTTCCAACCCCCATTGAGGCTTTGGTAATAATGGTCACGCCCACAAGGCGGGGCTGAGGGAGGAAGCTGAAGACCCAGGATCCAGAGGAGAGGCCTCTCTTGGTTCCGGGACCCTGGACGCTGGAGGTAGACCGAGCAGAGTTCTCCAGAGAACACCGCTGGACTGCGCCATACCTTTCCCAGAACCCACAACCTATCCCTTCATTTGTAAGTTACCCCACAAAATTAACCTCCCTTTAAACTATGTGGAGTGGCCTTAATAATTTCACCAATAGAGAGATGGAAACCCAAGGGTGATAGTGGGCTCTAATCCTGACTTGGCTGCCAGCCCCAAGTGTCCTATTCAGGTTCTCTGTACCCGAGGAGGTTCTTTTAAGGCCCAGAGGCTCACGACACCCTGGGGCTTCCTTCCAACAAGGTTAAATGCAAACAGGGAGACAAGCAACTCAGAGACCCAGGGCGATACAGCCTGGAGCTTTCCTACAGTAGAGGTCTATAGAGAGCAGCCCTGGCTAAGCTGATGGCTTCCTCTTGACCTCTAGTGACAAGAATGTAGAGTAGATACAGGACTCCATGATAGGTCAGAGGGTTAGAATCTATAACAACAACAAATAAAACAAGGGAGTGCCCAGGGAACATGGCTGCTGATGTTCGAATGTGTCCTCCCAAAGTCCATGTGCTGGGAACATAAACCCCTACCATACACGCTGTGTTTGAAGCTGGGATCTTTAAGAGGTGGTTAGGACTAGATGAGGCCATGAGGGGATACACCTTAACTGAGCAAGTCTGCTTGCTCTGTCCTGACATGTGACATCCCCTCTCACGTTAGGATACCGAGAGAAGATCCTCAGCAGATATACCTCAGTGTCATCAGGCTTCTCAGTCTCCAAACCAGAACCGAATACACTTCTCTTCTTTATAAAGTACACGGTGAACAGTTTGTAAGAGCGATATAAAAAAGATGAAACCATCTTGACTCAGACCCTGGCCCCTGGGTAACAGCACTTGAGGACGGCTCCTACTGAATCACAACAGTGTCCTGCAATGCAGATGACCCAGCAGACTCTGAGTCAGAGCTGGGGTTCATACCCAGCCTTTAATCTGGTATACTTTGTTCTCCCAACAACCAGCCCACAACTCATCGAGGGAGTGGGAGGCTATGGGTGGGAGTCAGCAGCACTCTGGCCTGTACCGCATCATCGCGGCGCTCACTCATTACCTCAGATATCTCTGCAAACTGACTGTTGGCCTGACAGCATTTCTCTGCAGTTTCCATGGCCACCCCGTAGTTATCCACAAAGGCTCGGTACACACCCAGCTGGCTGGCCTGCAGAGAGGAAGGAGGGGAGAGTGAGACCAAGTGGGAGAAGGAGCGGCTCCCCACCTTCCTGAGGACTGGGCTCTTGTGCATTGCTCTGGAAAAAAAACCCCAGGTACAGACAGAATTCGAGGTGCAGAGACCTCAGCTCTTCCGTGCTGTTCCCTCCCTCCCACCTGCTTTACCTCCCCACACACCAAGCACGATTCCCTCTCCTGAAATGACACGTTGAGAAGTGAGTCACAGCCCTGGACAGGTAATGCCTCCCTCTGAGCTCCATATTCCTCCCACCTCCCTTGCATAAAGGGTGCCGTGAGGAGCAGCTTCAACCTGAGATGAGGAGCCAGATAAATGCCTCTGTGCAGGTGAGATGGAGGAGGCCATCCTGGCCGTGGTCCACGGACCCTGGTAACCATGGTGGTGTGCTCATATCTGATCTTGTCAGGCAGGTAAGGAACAGTCTGGCTGACTGGAGAGAGGAGATCTCACGACTAGCTGCCCTTCTTAGACCTCACAGGGGTACCCAGCTCTTATACACCACAAGGTGAGAGACATTTTGTTTGTTCTTTGTTAAAGACATTCATAGAGGGCTCCCTCACTGGGCTTCTGCCCAGACACACACTCAACTAAGCCACAGTTTTCCATGGGTAGATGGAAGGGGGGTGTGCGCCACCACCACAGTTATCTCTGGGTCTCACATCATTCTGGGGGCAATGAGGAAAAAAAACAAACTAGGGTTCACATGGGACAGCATACGGACACGGGGCAGTCATGCTGGCCAGGTCTGAGCCTCCCATAGCAGCTGCTCAGGAGCTAGAGGCCTGATGCATTTGCTGTTCCTGAAATTTTCTCCGTGTTGAGCCAAAATTTCACAGGCATTTGCATGTATATGGGCTCTCCTATTTCTGGGGATGACAATTCCAGATGCTAGATAAAACCAGGTGCCCTTGGATCGGCTGGGCCTGATCTGGCTGTGCTCCCATTGGGCTTGTACAGAAGGTATGGGGTGTCTGCAGAATGTTTTTGGTATACCAAAAACTGGAGCTGCATAATAATGGTAAAAATAAAGATTGCCAAACCAAGGGTGGTGGCGCACACCTTTAATCCCAGCACTCGGGAGGCAGAGCCAGATGGGATTCTGTGAGTTCGAGGCCAGCCTGATCTACAGAGTGAGCTCCAGGGCAGGCACCAAAACTACAGAGAAACCCTGTCTCTAACGCGCGCGCGCGTGCGCGCGCGCGCGCGCACACACACACACACACACACACACACACACACACACACACACACATTGCCAGTATCTAGATAGGATGTCCTGTTGGATCCCTATACTCTGGTCATTCTTTACCAGAAAGGTCTGAGGAAACAGACGAACTCAAAGCAGCCTGTGTGTGCCCTTCCGAAAACGTCCGTTCAAGGAGCGAATCTCGATAGAAGGAACCTAAATAGACAAGATAGCCAAACACACAGAACACTGGATAGGCCTAGATCCGGAATCAGAGAGGGAGGAGGCATGAGAACTCCAAGCAGAAACAAAACCCCACGCTCTGAAAGTGGACCACAGGAAAGGGCCGTCTGCACTACCACAATAACCCAGGAGTCCAGGGCTCTAGAGAAGGCAGCAAAGTTGGAGGAGGCACATCCCTGCATCCTTGGACTCCCAAGTGTGATGCTGGGTGAGTCTTGCTGCAGTCCGAAAGGGCTACATGTAGGACTGTGTCTGTCTGTCTGTCTGTCTGAGGGAGTCCCCAGCATTCAGCCCAGGTTAAAAAAACACATGTGATACTCAGCAGAGTGACTGGGATTGACACTCCCCTGCAGCCTGTCACACATGAAGACAGTGGAAGAACACCACGGAAACCAAAAGTAACTTTCTAAATTTTACGTTCTAGTATTAAGAGTTTTCATCAGTGTTTTCTAAAACAGAAGTTCCTGGGAGGTTTCTGAATGCTATTGTAGGGAGAGTGTGGGGTGTGGTTTCTTTCCAACGGCGCTATTCTTTGCTTTTCTGGAGGTTTCTGGTTGAGTCTGCCTTGCAAGTTTTAAAGTTACTGGTACACGGCATGATGAGAGGGAGAAAGTACTCTGAAGATGAGGTGAGCTGAACCAAAGACAGCTTCCTACACTGCAGCTGCGAGGAAAGGACCCCAAGAGGAGATATGAACCAAATAAGTGTTAGATTTGTCTCCTGGCCTTAGCTCCAATGTGTCTGAGGTCCAGGGCAGCAGAGAGGGAAGGACAAACAACAGCAAAGCCACACCCTGGACTGGGGACCAGGGTTCCTGCTTCCTAACAGTTTTCTCAAGACTGAAGCATTCCATCTTGCAGGGGAGCTCCTGAAGCAGGAAGGTAAACAACTCCAAAGAGCTTCAGGAAGTCCCTGAAACTGACCAGATTCACTACACCCCTCCTGCCAGAGTAAACAATAAAAGCTGAGAGTCTCTCTCAGACAAGACAAGCTACAGACTCTTCAGAGGCCAGACCACTGCCTAGAAGAGGTTTAGAACAACTGAGGCACCGGCAAAGGACAAGTCTCCAACCCGTTGAGCTGCCTGAAGACTGTGTAGTGTGTTCTAGGCTCCCAGCTTGTGTGAGCTGTCCCCCATGCTGGGGTGGGCTTTGGTGGTGCAGCTGTCTTTGAGTCATTTCTTTGAGTCTTGACCCCTGCTAACCGTAAAGGACTCATTTTCTGCATGAGAGTGTTCCAGGCCAAGAATATGTGCGTAAGAAGCCTGGGCAATCTAGCAATTGGGATCAGCCAGCTTCAGAAAGAGACCAGGGCTAGCACCCGACTTCTTATGGCTCTTCCAGGATGGGGTAACCTCTCTATCGGGCTGTTCTGCCAGCAGCCTCCTCCCTTTTCCTATTCCCATGCTGGTACTCACAGCTCTGGAGAGCTGACTAGTGTTTCTACAGATGTGTGTCAGATTCTTGGTCGGTTTTGATCTACTGTCGACTTTCAGAAACGCTTACTCTGTTGTCCGACAAGCCCTTGTCTTTGGTTTTATGGCCTCTGATACAAGAGGACCCTAGCCATCCTCCTTCCTTGCCAAATAGCTTTGAAAACAGTACCTGCCTTCCAGGGCAGCGTCAGTGCAGGAAAGGTGGTGCATGCCCCCCCCGAGCACACCTTCTGCCCCTTCATATCAGAGTGGGACCCAGCTCTGTAGGAACCAGACTTCCTCACAGCAAAGGGGCTGTCACCTGGTCCACGCTCCTTTGCGGAGGTCCCTAGTTACATACCCTCCCTTTCTCCCTTCGCTTACTTACTATGTTGACCTCGGTTGGTCCCCTAAACTCCTGGGCTCAAGCAATCTTATTGCTTCAGCCTCCCCAAACAGCTGAAAGTACAGGTCTGTACCATTAACCCAGACTCACACATTTTAAACCACCTCTAGTAAGTCTAATCCAACAGGATCACTATGTAAACCCATCACTACGTTGTTATGCTGTAATATTTAGGGACTAATGACAAGGAAAAGCCTGTATATTTTTTTTTCAGCACTTGATTAGTTCAGTTTGCAAATGAGACACCCGTAGATACAGAGGTGGACTTGTTACCCAACTCCATGGGGCTCCCATCTGCAATCACATCCCCAGGCTACGCTCTATTCGCCACTAAGAGCCCAGTCTGACTGCTGAAAACCACTTTGGTCCCAAAGGCAGCCTGATCTGTGTGGATACTCAAAACCCCAAGCAAAATTGTTGGAAGCCAAGAACAGGATACTGTACTCACCCGACTCCAGCTGGGTTGGCTGTGTGTCCCTGTGCCTCTCCCTCCCAGTGGCCTGCCCTTTGGCACCAAAGGCACTGAGACACGCCCCAGGCTCTCCTTCTTACTGTCTCCTTGTGGCACAAGCCCATGGGACAAACCTAGTCCTTTCCCAGCTACGGTCACAGTGACAAGTACCAGCAAGTCCAAGTCACTCACCAGCTTCTGGAAGAGGTCACCCACACGCTGTTGGTGGCTCCATTGCTGTACACGGGGGAACAGCCCATCATAGAACTCCTTGTGGATCTCATAGAGCTCAGGCACTTTGAAGAAAATGGTCTCGATCTGCTGACTGGTCAGCACCGGCTGAGAGGTGGTGGCAGCAGCTTTCAGAGGCTTCATGGGCTAGAGGATGGCAAGGTGAAGCGGCCCGGTGAAAGGACTTACCATTTGCTAGATTCCTCAGGGTGCTTATGCAACATCGGCTTTTATTTCTTTGGTGTTGTGTGATCAGGTCCAGGTAGGACCTTGGGCATGCTGGACAGACAAGTGCTCTACCACTGAACTACATTCGGGCTCGATCATTTTCAAATTCCAAGGAAAAATGAAAAAAAAGGGACAACTTGGTAACAGAGGTCCCCCGTCAGTATCTACCGGCTCCCAGAGAAGTTCAGATGTCTAGAGTAAGGTATGAGGTGAATCCCAAGAGGGAGTGCTCACCAGCAGCAGTGCCTCCAGATGGCTCAGGTACGTCTCCTCGCTGGCCAGGATTCCGGATAGAACCCACTTTCTCATCTCCAAGCCCTTTTCCAAATCCAGTTCACTCTGCAGGAAGAGAAGCAGAGACATCAGTTCCCCCTGAGGACAAGCCAGAGACGATCCACTGGGAAGAAAGGGAGGTCCCAAGAGCCCTGGGACCCATTTAGCCATTGTAGTTACTAGTCACTAAAATCTAGAGGCCCAGTCAAGGCCCCCACACACTAGGAAAGGAGAAGTTGGATGCTAAGCAGGCTGCAGGACCTCCTCCCTTCTTGCCTTGTGCCTGGGACCAAAGAGCGTCTGCCTTCCACACATGGAAGAGCAAGGAGGCTCTGACTCGAGGTGGGCGTAGCATACAGGAAGCCCAAGGCTAGCTCCAGCAAGGCTGAGCTGGGGTACATGGGAGCCTACTGCCTGTCCATCCAGATTCCTGCTATCAAAAACACCCGCTGCTCCTTGCCCTTCACCCGATGCGTGTGCCTCACCTGGATTTCTAGAGCGTCACTCACATTTGAACCTTGGACCAACCAGGCCCCTAGGGAACACCACCTCCTTCCTCAGCATGCTGCCTGCCCTTGGCTGCTCGGGCTGTGCATCACCACCACCTGCCTGTGGGAGTAGCGGGGAGGGCGGCCCCCAGGCTCAGGACATCTGTTTGACTCTGCTTTCTAGGCTCGAACCTTGCCGGTAGGGACCCTCTTGCAAAGTAGACTCTACACGAATCACCCGAGCTTTGTCAGCTTCCCAGATGAAAACTATGAAGCTTGGTTCCAACAAGACAGAGCTGATACATTGTTGGATGCTGACTCAGGGGGTGCAGCCTGAATAACCTGGGAGACCATGAGCTGATGCCAGCTTATGTGGACTGAATTGTGTCCTGCCCCCTCACCCCACCCCATTCCTATGGTAAAGTCCTGAGCCCCATAGCCTGAGAATGTGACTGTATTTAAAGACATTGAAATGAAGTCAGGAGAGTGGATTCTAAGGCAGTGTAACTAGTGTTCCATTGGAACTGGAGTATATGACAGACACATACAGCAGGCATTTGACCCGACGGTAGTCATATACAGCCATTCAGATTCAGGAGAGAAGCCTTAGAAGCACCCCTGTAACAACTTGACCTTCCAGCCTCTGACACCTATGAGAAAGTACATCTCTGTTGTTTAAGTGGCCCAGCTTACGGTGTTTTGTTACGGCACGCCTAGCAGACCAATAGTGATGTTGGAGCCAAGGGCAACAAAAAGTGCTGCTTGACTTCCTGGCCACTCCCTGCTTCACTCCCCAGCCACAAGCGATGTCAGAGGCTGGCCATGCCTGTGGAACCACTGTGTGGCACCTGGCCAACCGACCCCACCTATAAGCAGCGGGAGATGCCAGTAAGGGGAGGAGCCCCGCAACCGTGGAGGGTCATGTGATGTTAAAGGCCCTGCCCACTCCGCTTCTGATTTCCTAGCCCAAGAGCAAACCCACAAGAGCCCTATTACCCCACCTCCTGGGCTTAGAACAGGAGCAGTGACCCCTTCCATGACTCATTTTCCTAAATCATTAAAGGAAAAATGTCAGCAATGCTGACGTCCAGGGCTGAAGGGCAATCCTATGCAATATGATGCTGTCCTGCATCCCTGGCCTCTACCTCCCACATATGATAGCCACAAATGTCTGGATAGTAGTGTCTACTGCCTGGGGCCTTGAAAGACCCCAGGATGAGACTGGGTTCAAGGAAGGACCTGACTAAGGCCAGCTCAGACCTCTGGGAGGCTCTACAGTTGGGCATTAGGACCCCACTGTGGACCCTAATAGCTCTGCTGGTCCTTTCTAGCTACCTAGTCCTGTAAGAGAGAAATATTTCATGGTATAGACTACAGGCTCATCAGGAAGAGCCCAGGGTCAGGAGTCAGGGTTGCTCAGGAAGCCCCTGGCCATGGGATTTTATCACCTGGATGCCAACTGCCTAACTCTCTTGTGTCCCGCTTGGATCACACTGTCACTGCCACAGGATTACCTAAGTAACCTTCTTGAGGCATGGCTTTATGTATGTGTGCATGTATATATTGCTAAGCTGTGAACATGCAAATGTGTGTAGGTGGCACCCACTGCTCCAGGAAACTAACCCACCTGAATGGGTCCCTACAGGGATCACCAGGTAATGGCTTCCACGGATAGGAGCCTCTAGGGCACAGTTGTGCCTGAACTTGGAAATTCCCTGGAACATAGAGTGCTCAATTGAGATTCGTTTCACCATCAAATCTCAAAGACCCGGCGAGGTCCTAGTTTGGACCTCACTCTATGAAACCCCAAGGACTCCTTCAGAGTCTCAGTCTTCTTGTTGGGAAACAAGCAGGTCCCAGAAATCCAGGACTACTGAGCTTGTTAAACACTGCCTATGGGAGCCAGGCGTTGGTGGTGCATGCCTTTAGTTCCAGCACTCAGGAGGCAGAGCCAGCCGGATCTCTGTGAGTTCCAGGCCACCCTGGTCTATAAAGCGAGTTCCAGGAAAGGTGCAAAGCTACACAAAGAAACCCTGTCTCGAAAAACAAACAAACAACAACAACAAACCCAAAAACACTGCCCATGGGGCCGGGATCTGCAGGATTTGATGGAGTGATGCCCACTTCTCAGGCCAGTGTTAAATGGCAGGTCCTCAGAGAAGCAGCCTTCGCTGCTGATCTCTGCACACACGCCTCCCACTGTGGAGATGCTGCACCTATCCCACACAAGGGAAGAGGTTAGGGGAATGGCAGGCCTCCTGACAGCAGCAGCCACCCCCAACCCCCAGCTCTCCTGTTCTAAGAACAATCTTGCTACTGTGAGCTCCAGGGAGACAGCGGGGGGCCTGGGGAGGTCAGCAGGGCCAGTAACAGTCCTGCCCAGCATAAGCTGCTGCTGCCTGCATGGATGGGAGGGGCTGGTGGAAGCCTGGTGCCTCATTCCACCCACGCAGTTTGGAAAGCCAGTGGGAAACACTGTGCAAGCAGGATGGCGCCAAGTCCTGTTCTTATTCCGAAGGGTGAGGCCATCTGGCCCGGGGATGGTGCTGGGGTGGACGGAGAGAGGCCACGAGAAGAGGAATCTTCTTAGATGGGGCAATCTTGTATGTGTGTGGGGGGATCAGAACCGTGCTGGTGGTAACACAAGCAGCCATCCCACTCTGTCTCACAGGAAAGGGAACCAGGCAAGAAAAGAACAAGAGAGAGATAGCAAGGGCTGGCACTGGCTGTTTATAACCCCAGCCGCACACATGACCTTCTATTATCAGCAGCCTACAGGCAGGGAGGTTCCTTCTAGAAGGATGCTTCCGGTAAAAGGCAATTGGAAGAAAACAAAAAGGTACCGAGAAGCCCTTATGCTGACTTAACCTGAGTCCAGAAACAGGCAGCCAACAATGGGTAGAAACAAACTAGGCTCATGATAACAAAGTAACAAAGGCTACCAAGCTCACAGGTGAGCTGAAGCCTGGTCCATGAGTAAATCTTTCAAGACTCCGCCCAGGAAAGCCCACTGACCAATCAGGGTGCAGCTTTCTCTGCTGCAAGTTCATAGCCAGCACAGCTGCGGGACCAGGGCTCCCCTTCTAGTCTGAGTAGGGCCAGGGCTCTCTGAGTAATAGGCTAGATACTGGCCCACAGCCCAGCTTGCAAGTGCTCCAAAGGCCTGACTTTTCACAGCAGACCAGTCCTCCTGAAGGGGAGATCCCGGCACCCAGAACTGGCTCCACTAGTAGATCCTGTCTCAATAAACCCACCGAAGGTCTTCTTGCTGCTCCCAGGGTAAGGGGTTCCAGATCCCTGCCCCACCCCAATTCAATACCTACCTAAGGGGTGCATGCTCACAGAGGTCCTCTGAAACCCAGAAGCTCCACTGAGCTTGTGTGTTGCCATAGAACCCCCAGGGAAGTTGTCTTAATGCTCAATAGCCCAAAAGGTATGAGCTTGGCAGCAGGGAGCAAACCAGGCTTTGGTAGGCAGAAGAACCTAGGCAGCAGGGTAGGATGCTCTGACCTCAAACCCACCACATTCCCTAAGGAACCTAAGAAGAGAAATCAGAAAGCTAAGGTTCTGCCTGTCACTGGTGCCATGACAGGCTTCTACCCTGAGGGTTGTAGGCACTAGAATAGCACATCTAACTAGAGGGCTGCTGGAACAAGACTCAGTGACATGTCAACCCTCCTCATTCAGACACCTCCCACCACCTGCTCTGGTGGAATGCTTGGCGGACCTGTAGAGCTGCATGTGCAACATCCCGCCAAATATGAAACATGGGCGGTGTTTTATGGACTCCCGAGGGGGCTGCAGAAGGTGGACAAGGTTCTGCATGGGGTCTCTAGGGATGAGCCCCTGAACTGGGTGCTAAAAGACCATCATCTACATCAGGAGACTGGTAGGATAGAGGCTACCCCAGATAGGGGTTAGGGTACAAAGAGGGTGGATCAGTTTCCTCTCAAAGGATGGATGGACAGAGATGTAAGTGACAAGGAGTAGGTACATGTTACATGCTGGCTTCCTTTCCCATTCTTGTGTTTCAGAACGAGGAACCTGCTGAGCCCTGGTGCCATTAGAACTCACACCTGTACAAAGAAAGCACTCTCTCAACAGGGGTGTCAGCCCCAGAGCAAAGCAACCGTGGTGGAAAGACGCATTTCTAGGGCTTGGTTAACAGCCGTGGTTAAAGTGTGATGCTGGTGTTAGGAGCCAGGGTCATATGTATGCCGAGCATGAACACTACAAACTAAGCCATGATCCCAAGGCCCGCTCTCATTCTTATGCTTAAATCCAGGGTAGAAACCATCCAGAAACAAGGTAAGCAGTGGGGACCAGAGAGACAAAAGGGCCAGAGGCAAGGAGGAAAACTGTTCCAGAGCAACAGTGATTATTCAGGCCAAGAAGGAAAAAATCCAAGATGTGAAGGGAGCTGGCTTCATTGTTCCCTCTTATAAAAAAAATCCTATGTGATAACAACAACAACAACAACACACACACAGAGAGAGAGAGAGGGAGAAAGAGGGGGCAGGAGAGAGAGAGAGAGAGGGAGAGAGAGAGAGAGAGAGAGAGAAACAAGCTATGGGATTAAAGGCTTATTTGGCTCACAATCACAGTCCATCACTGTGGGGAAGTCAAGGTGGCTAGTCCCATAGGCTACCAAGCCCAGGGAATAACACCACCCACAGTGAGCAGGTCTTTCCACATCAAATTAGATAACTAAGATAAATTCCCCACAGGTTATCCTAATCCAGACAATCCCCATCGAGACACTCTTCCAATACAGATTCTCGCTGTGTCCCATTGACCTTTAAAATCGTCACAGAAGGTATCCTTGCTCCAACGGCCAAGAGGAGCATGCCCCTGCCTCAGTACACCACTGAAAAAATGACCTGCATCAATGCCCTAGCCAGAGGGCCACAGAATGGCTCAGGACCTTGGGCTGGTTGGACAGAGTCACTGGGGGAACTGCTCTGTCCAGCCTGCAAGCACCTCGGGGTGATGACGTTCCTGAAGGAGAAGGCGGGCCCATAGAGTACGCTGCTTGGAAATCTGACAGATCACCTCTCAAACGTTCCATTACTCACGAGCCACATGACCCGAGAGGAAGCCAACAACTGGCCTCGGTTAGGCATTGGTGACAGGAAGGTGATAGTAAGGTAAGATCCTTAGAACTGTTGGCGAGGGTTATGTGACAACTCCCTGGGAAAGGCAAACAACCTCACTTCATCACACAACGCCGTCGTCAGCATCTTCTCTGTTGAAAAGGGAGTAATAAGTATACAGGGCCAGGGCTAACATCAACCTAGCCGAGCACTACGGCACTCCATTACTAGGTCATTCTTGCTTAGGTAGTGGCCTCTGGCAGGACTATTCTCAACCTCAAGAACACACACAACCTGCCCCTCTAGACTCAGTTTATAAAGTAAGCCATGACCCACCCTCCCTGCAGAATGTATGCACAGGGCTGCCTGCCTCTACTCGGTTCACGACAAGAAAGGAGTTTTCTGTGATTTGTCTAATGGCGCCGTCACCTCCTTGCTACATGTCTCTGAACAAGGAGCTGCCTTTCAGGAGACCTCTCCACGGAAGCCGTGACCTTGTCCAGAGCAGAGCTCAGTGCCCCATCCAAAATTTCACATCTACCCCACATTCCTGGCAGGTGCACATCCTGGACTCACCACTTTGGTGGGCTCCAAGGCTCCTGAGGCCAGAGCATCACGGCTGCCCCTGCCTTTGCTGCTGAGGTGGGGAGAGGAAGAAGGGGAATCGTCGATGTAGGGCAGCCCATCCTGGTGCCGACGCTGTTCCTCGGCCTGGTCTGCGGCACAGCCATACCCAGGTGGTGTTCCGAACGAGGAATCTGTGTGTACAAAGAAGCAACCCATGTTAATGAGAGCCAAGCAAGGGTCCAAGCTGACACCATGTCTGTCACATACAGGTATCTCTCAGGGGGCTTTAGGTACACTGCCATCTCTCTCAAGACCTACTCTAGTCAAAGACACAAAGGATGAGAAGGGGTCCAACTGCAGCCTGTATCCAGATAATACAAGAGTAGCCAAGACTGTCCTTGGGAAGTAGGGGACTAATGTGTAACATCTGGCCCTGGTAAACACACACACACATACACATATTCTTTCACACACATACGCATACTCTTTTCTAGCACATATATACATACTCTTTCTGAGCACATGGCTTCTAAATTAATTACTTTCCAAAGTGATAATCTATTTTTATGTTAGTGAATGATTGGAGAGCTCAGGAAGGGGGCTGGTTGTTGGGGTGAGTGGGAGGGGAGGGTCAACCACGTGACTCGAGAGTTGGAACTTTGGGCTATGACCCTGGCCCTCTAGGAAAGGGGCTGAAGGTTGAGTTGAATTTCTACAGAAACCCACAAGGCAGGGCTGGAAGAGTGCAGTGTCTTGGCCACTGAACACACAGGAAAACACTCTAGGCCGCATTACTATATAACCAACCATTGCTTTTCTTCTACTAGTTCTGAGTGGATCCTTTTTTACTTTTTAATCATAAACTGAAAATCTAGTTAGGAAACTGTTTTCCTACATTCTGCCACCAGCCATTCCTGCATAAATGACAGAGTATGAAAAAGGGTTTTCTCCGTGGATATGATCAAACAGAAACATATAGGTCATGACCTGGGTTTGAAGATGGTGGAGTGAGGGAGGCTGGTCTTATGGGGCTGAGCCCTTAACCTGTGGGATCCAATACCGTCTCCAGGAAGATAATGTCAAATCTGAGCTAACAGTGCAGTAGACCCACATGGTATCCGCAGAGAACTGAAGGGTTTCTTGGTGTGGAGGAAATGCCTGCATTTGGTCACAGAAGTTTTCTGCTGAGGTGATGAGAAGACAGATGGGCTTTCCATATGGGGAGGGGACCTGGGCTTGGAAAATCCAAATGCAAAGATGCCCTTGTATGGTCCCTATACATCTACCTACAAGGATGCAATGGACAAAAAGACCACAGTCCTCTGTACTAAATTGTTGGCAAACCCAGGAAAAGCTCACCATGATCCTGAGCTGCCCCCACTCCCACCCTGCCCCAGCCTATTACTTATAGTAACCTTTGCTAAGATCTTCCAGTGGACGCACACACATAGGCCTACCCTTTGCATCAACAACTTAATTCGGACAGTTAGGGCACACGGTGGGTTAGCATGGTGACCAGCAGAGTGCTAATTACCAGACCAGACAGCAAAGCTGATCATGGCCCTAGTTACCTGATAGTCCTCTGAGAAGCCTTTATAAGAATGAAGGTGTTAAGCTGGGTATGGTTGCACAATACCTTTAACCCCAACATTGGGAGGCAGAGGCTAGTGGATCTGTGTAGGTCTGAGGCCAGCTTGGTCTATGTAGGAGGTTCCAGGGCAGTCAGGGCTACAAAAGTGACCTTGTCACAAAATTTAAGTGGGAGGTTGAGGGTGGGGATCGAGGGTGGGAATCAGGGTTCTTTCCTGGTGATACTGACAAACAGTGGGGTATAATATCTTTTAGAGACAGAGGATGCTGTGACATCAGCTATCCATGGTTGCTTATCGTTTGCAATAGGTCCTAGCCTGAGGCCATAGGACAGACAGCAGGCCAGCCCAGGTACAAGAATCCGCAACTGTGAACAGTGATCACCAGCAAGGTCTGGTGGTCCTGACCTGAGGAACCTGAACTACAGCCCAGACCCCCTTTATTCCAACCCAAATACAGCACAAGGACAGAGGGGTCCATTCTAGAAGAGCCTTGGGGCTAGAGAAGCTCTAGTCCTAGGAAACAATATACCCCACAAAGGCACTTGAAACTAACCCTCCCCACCCCCACACACACCTCAAGGCTGGATGACAAAGCCTGTGGGCCACCTGTAGCTTCTCTCTGAACCATTCCCAGTTTGAGATTCCTTCCTTCCTTCTACTTTGCTGAAATAGGGCCTCGAGTCTCTCAGGCTGGCCTATGTTCTACAACCCACTATGAGGCTGAGGATGACCTTGAACTCCTGGACTTCCTGCCTCCACCTCTGAGTACTGAGATTATGGGCATACAACCCTCTACCAGATTAATGCCGGAGGTACAAACCCAAGGCTTGCAAGCACTCCAGCAACTGAAATTCACACCCAGGCTCTAGCTTGTATTTTTCAATGGAATGGACCCTTCACCACAGACAGCACAGACAAGGGCCCAGTGTCGGCTAAATATTCCTAAGAATCTTTTGACAGTCTTGCTCTTTTCCTACGGCCATCTTTTCAGCAGCTGACATCCTTTTCATCCTCTGACGGGATGCCTTGTGTCTGCTCCCTGTGGCTTCCACTGACTACATGGACTCATGTCCAAGGTCAAGTCAACACTGGGTAGAAATCATCCCAGTAAGAACATCAGGGTCAGACTTGTCCCAGGGGTCACTGCACACGAACTGCAGGATTCCATGTCTGGGACACAATGAACTCCTTGAGCAGCCTGACAGGAGAATCAACTGCTTGGCAAGGGGCTTGTCCACCACTGTGGAGTAGGAACAATGGGGACGTTTCACCTTCCCAGGGTGAGACCCACAGACCAGGAGGTCCCCTGCTGGGCTGTGCCAGCCCACCTAACAACCCAGACTCCTCAGGTTGCTCCTCCTGATGCCTGAGTTACGGGTGATCCAGGAACCGAGCTCTGCCCACCCACCCGGAGCAGTACTTTGCACAGTACCCATGGTGCTACCCGGAGCTAAGTTTCCGAACAGTGGGAAAGCCTCAGCTTTTGCAAGAAGCAGGGTGGAAAACACCTACTTGCTACCTTTTGCCAAGCACTTCCCAGGGCTCTTCATGGTGTGGCAATCTTTTACACATTCTGTGGATGTACACACAGACACCTTGGTGGGCATGAGTTTCCAGACTGCCATTTTTCTGACAGAGTTTTGGAGCCTGATTACATTCAAGTCCACCTATGATGATTGCAATTTAAGATCCTTTAAGATGTAGGGAACTCCTTCACTGGTGAGGAGCTACACTGGGCAGCCCCTGAGGGTATACACAGCATGCCTGGGACCCACACACACAGAGGTCAGGGAGTATGCAGAGAGAAAGCAGGAAGGAGGAGAAGGAGGGCAGATAAACGCATGAGCCTAAACCCTTATTGGCCCAGGCTGTTATCCAAACCTTTTCCTGATGGAGTTTCAATTGGCAGGTTTAAAGCCAGCAGGCACTAGCTCTGGGGTGTCACTAAGGCATCTCTTGGCCATCTCTGTGTGACGTGTGGGGTTTGTAGGGCAAACTCAGTTGGTGTCTCCACCTGCTCTATGACCACCCAGGGAAGTGGTCATATACCTGCCACCCAGGGAGGCAGTTATTTAAGGCAGATCTATTGCAGGAACCGGAAGGAGGTGGAAGGCAGGAAATTGTGAAATAGTTGCACAACTGGAAGGGTGACTGAGACCTGCTTGTAAAGGGAGGAAGCCCATTTCTATTAAATATGGATTCCAAAGCAGCATAAAACTGTACTCCATGGGCTGGCATAGGAAGTCTGCCTAGTGGAAGCAAGGCCCTCGGTACGTATGTACACACACATACAGACACACACACACAATTGCATGCACACCAGCACAGCCTGCTCGAATAGGCTTGTTACCCCAGCACTGAGGCGGCTAAGGCAGGATGATTAGAAGGTCCAGGCAGTCTGGGCAACTTTGCGAGACCCTACTTCAAAATGCAAGATGAAAGAGGGTCTAAGAGATACAGCTTCGCACGCCTGAGGCGCTAGGCTTAACCTCTAGTGCCTACTCTCTCACTTTCCAAGCACATTCCAAAGAGAAGACGCCCCTAAAATCCTGCGCTGGTAACCGTGTGATCCAGCAATTCAACGACCGACGTGACTAAGGAGACTGGAAAGTTGTTTACTCGGATGTTTAGACAAAAACGAGTGTGGTGGTGTTCACAGAAGCCACAGCTCAAGGAGCTTTGGGCGGCAGTGGTAGGAAGCTTGCCTGGGTGAGAGCCTCACTGCAGGCAAAAACCAAGAGTGGAGGTATACCCTGGTCAAAAAAAAAGCAGAAGCAGTCCACATCACCATTTCCACCACGGTCTGTTAGCTTTAAGGAAAGATGATCTGACATGGGCTACAAGATGGATGAGCCTTGAGGACATTATGCTCAGTGATGAGAGTCAGTAAGAGTCCGAAAGGGTCACATATCACGGTTTCATTCACATGATGTATCCACCAAGGACACAGAAAGTTACAGGAAGTAGGTTGGTGCTTTGTGAGTACGAGGTTTGGTATTAGAGGATGGAGAACTGTGGAACCAAACCCATGGAGGCTGGTGTGCTGGATAGTTACATTAACGTGACATAAGCTGGAGTCATCTGAAAGGAGGGAGCCTCAATTGAGAAAACACCTCCATAAAACCTGGCTGTTGGGCATTGTCTTAATTAGTGTTTGATGTAAGAGGGCCCAAGTGGTGCCACCTGTGGACTGGAGGTCCTGGGTTCTATAAGAAAGCAGGCTGAGCAAGCCATGAGAACAAGCCAATAAGCAGCATCCCTCCATGGCCTCTGCCTCAGCTCCTGCCTCCAGGTTCCTGCCCTGTTTGAGTTCCTGTCCTGACTTCCTTCAGTGAGGAACAGCAATGCTGAAGTGTGAGCCAAATCAACCCTTTCCTCCCCAACTTGCTTTTGGTCATGGTGTTTCATCACAGCAACAGAAACTCTAAGATTGTTGGTAAAAACTGAGTGTGTGATACCAACTGCTTGCTTCAATTAATTTTGAGCTAGACCTGGTGGTTTAGACTTGTAATTCCAGTATTTGGAAGGTGATGGCAAGAAGGATTACAAATTCAAGGCCAGCCTGGGCTATACAGTGAGGTTGAGTCTAACCTGGGGAAAACAGTATTCTCACACACACACACACACACACACACACACACACACACACACACACGATGACTTTCATGTTATACGAATTTTACCTCGATTAAAAATAAATTGGGCTCACAGCACCATCCTCTATGAGCATAGCTCCTCAGGGAGCTTAGGGCAAGAGGCTTGCAGACACCTTAAGCTACATGAGTCACTGTCTTAAAAAAAACAAACAAACAAAAAAACCCAAAAACCAAATCTAACAGTTTTCTGAAGGCCAAGAGCGCTATTCGAAATAGACAAGAGAACCGGCCATCTGGTGCCGTAACCCCAGGCCACCACAAGCAGCAAATGGCCACTGAACTTCGGTATGTTGCTGGATTCAGTGGGTTTTCTGCTTTCTCCTCCTCTGTTAGGTTGGCAGCTGTCCCTCCTGCATTGAAAATCAAGTAAGTCAAAACTCTAAAAAGGAGACATCCCCCACCCACTTGGCCACAAGGCCATGGCAAGAGCACTATCTTTAAGAAGACGGGCACCGTGAGCACCCAATCCTGGGCCTCTTAGCCTTTGCACTGCATCCCTAAAAATGGCATCACCATTTTTGGCCAGTTCCCAAGCATGGAAATCCCCGGCTGCCTGGGCAGGGAGAGGTCATGGTCATGAATCAGCGTGTGCCACACAGAAAGTCCTGAGGCTGGCTAAGCCCTAACTACCACCCAGACGGGTTGCAGAATGCCAATCAGGAGGGGCCTGAGCGTGCCCTGCTCATGGCCTGTTGTCTTGGCTCTCCAGGGAGCCCTATTTGTCCTACAGGAGAGGCAACATTTCTAGTGCTTTGTTTTCCTAGACCAGTGGTGCTCAACCTGTGACCCTTTGGTACAGTTCCTCATGCTGTGGTGACCCCCCCCACACACACACCATAAAACTATTTTTGTTGTTACTTTATAACTATGATTTTGCTACTGTTATGAATTGTAATATAAATATTTTGGGGGGATAGAGGTTTGTCAAGGGGTTGCAACCCACAGGCTGAGAACCACTGTCTTAGAGGCTGACCCATATAATCTGCACGGTTGTCTACTCAGGGCCTTTGTTCCAGGTGGCTGAAGACTCTGAACCTACCAAAAGGCCAATTTTGCAGGACATCTTCCACAGCTGAGTGTACACACAATGTGGGCAAGCGCCCTTCCTAACGTGGTCTGAGTGAGAAAGGCCCTCACAGGTTCCCATGTTTGAATAGTTGGTCCCCAGTTGGCGTTTGGAAAGGATTAGAAGGTGTGGCTTTCGAGGGGGTGTGTCACTGGGGTGGGGTGGGCTCTGAGGCTTCAAAAGCCCACACCCTCCCAAGTTTCTCCCCTCTCTCTGACTGATGCTTGCAGGCTGAGATCAGGGCTCTCGGCTACGGCTCCAGTGCCTTGCCTGCCTGCCTGCCTGCCACCATGCTCCCTATGATGATGACCACAGATTCACCCTCTGAAACGGTAAGCCTCCAGTAAACTCTTCCATACGTGGCCTTGGTTGTGGTATCGTCACAGAAACAGAAAAGTAACTGAGACACATACCCCACCGCCATTTATACACCTGGCATCCAGAACACTCAAAAAAATCTTAAGTCTCTGGGACTTAGCTTGCCTAAAACTCCTAGACACTGGAGGCAGGAAAAATAATCTGATGCTCGAGGCCGCAGGCCGAAACTGGCTGGTGCCAGGGTGGGGTAACCAAGGGTGTAAACCCCAGCTAGGAAAAGGCAGCAGCCCTTTGCCGTGGGAAGGGTGATTTAATTGCTGCTTCTTGAACCACTTGGCTTTTTATTTTTTAGGACAACAAGGTTAAGAAAAAACTTCTTGGAACCCCAACTATTTATCCCAGACAAATGAACGTGGCATCTATCTCTACCAAGACACGTGCTGCATTTAACACCTATGCCGGGTATGTGATGGTACCACACACGGCCCCTCCCCCTTGGAACCATGGGAGATGTACATCCAGACAACCAGGCCAAGGTCACCAAGAGAGGAAGCTGAGGAAATGACTACAGAATCTGAGGGAGGGTTGGGAGAGGCAGACACGCTCTGTCCTGAACACAAAGGCCAACAGCAGGCCATAAGAGGCCCAGGGGTAATCCTCCCAAAAAACACATCCTTGGGCTGAGAATGTTACTCAGGGCTGGAGTATATGTACAAAGCTCTAGGTTTGGTTCCTACTGCTGTTAAAAAAAAAAAAAAAAAAAAAGAGTATGTCCATCTCCTACCTCTGAACCTGTAAGGTGAGTAGAATCTTACTTGGTTGGGACAGACCTAATTAAGGGACTTCGGATGCCATCTCTATAGATTATTCAATTACTGTCACTCTGCTGTGCTCTTACCTTCAAAGACCACTTCCTGGGATATCAACTGAGTGACCTCGGTTTTGTCCCGATCTGTTACTACCTGGACCCCATAGGCTAAGGGCTCAGTCCAATATACTGAATTCCCGTCAATCAAATGTTGAGGCTACCTGGGACTTCTGAGTGACCAGCCACTAAGCAGTACAGGTCTGTGTTTCTGCCACACTCTTCTCCTGGTATAGTAATTTACTCGACTACCCTGGATTTTTGGAGAACTTTCTACAGATGGGGGACCCTAAGCCTGGGTGAAGTCTCCCAGCAGCTGAGAGTCAATGACTTTGTCACAACTAGTAATCTACCATGAATATTGCCCATGTATTTTTTTTTGAATAGCAATATTCCAAATAAGAATGTTAAAATATCAATGTGACCTCTGTACTCAACCTTATTCCTTTCCTAGCTATACACATGTAATTTTATGAGACCCTCACAAACAAAATTACAAGCTCTGTTTACAGTTAAAATGTGTTTTCACTTCCTTGTGACCTGCATAGAGTAAGGATTCCTTTGACCCTTTTAACCTACTTTTTAGAATTCTATAAGCCCACAATCCTGTCCCATGCACTTCAGAAATCATGGTTTAAAAAGAGGAAGTTTCCAGAAACCTTTTGAACAATATCACTCCAGAAGTCCACCCACCCCAATCATATATGTGGCTATTATTGAGACACTTGAGGTCAAAGGAGATTTTCCCGAGGAGCCCATAGCCACACCCGGTATGCTGAAACGTTTTATTAACAAACTCCAACTCTGCATCAGATTAGTTTGTTTTAAATTCTCTTCTGCAATGCGGTCAGGAGTCTCTGGAGACTCCTATGAGGTGGGCAACTGGCAGAAACCACGGGCTGCATCTCTGGTCCCCACTGCCAAATGGAAGAGTACACAGGGTATATATCCCAAGGCTGTACTGGGAGCCTTCCATGCCTCTCCAGATGTTCACTCTCTAAACCCCGATGTTTAGTTTTTTTATGAGGCATGACTGACTCGCTCACTGACCACTGGCATCAATTCAACCTCCAGCCCTTTGTCCCTCCCCCAGAGGTGGGGGAAGGGTTGAAAGTTCCAACTCTCTAATCCTGTGGGAGTTGGTTAGGCTGAGGACCAGACCCGTCCTGAAGCTCTTTAGCCTTCTAAAGTATGAGACAAGGGACTATTTTTTGAGCCACACTGTTTTTTGGTATGCAGCCTTTCTAGATCAATGCATGGCCTTCAGACACCAGCATCAAGGAACCACTTCCTAATTACCACCTGCCCATGGAAACAGCACTCTAACCAGCTGGCCATGAGAGCGACGGGCCCTGAGCGCCACAGCTAAGCCTCCAAGTGGAGACTTAAGGTGGTCTTCCAGTTAATAATTAATAGCAGAAGGTTTGGTCATACTCTAGGCTGGATCCTCAACTTGGCGCATTCATGAACTGAACTGGAACGAGGCTGCTGGGAACAGGGTAGGGTGTGTGCAAGTGATGTTCTGTATTTAGGGTTAGAACTTATAGTATAGGATACGTGGGCAGATGTCAAAAGCCAAGGGACAGATCAAAAAGTGGCAGGGTCTGCTAGCCTAGGATAAACGGAGTCTCCCCTGGGAACTCACTCTGGTTTTTTGTTTGTTTGTTTGCTTACACAGGCATTTGTTAGGAGACATATAATCCTTTTTGTTCCCTATCTCCTTCTTCAACTATTTCCCTGAAAAAGAAAGACAACAAACAAACTGGTATTGCAGGGATGGGGGAGGAGCCAGAGATTCTTTTCATCTCAACATTCCCATCAGTGAAATGAGGTTAATGACACTCTTACCCATACGCCCCGGGGGGTAACAAGTAAACCATCACTCCCCTACCAGAAGGAGGAAGCACCTAGAAGCATCACTTAAAACAATGACTGCAAACTGGGTTTTCGTACCATCCAGGGTGTGATAGGTATCGCCCCTTTGTGGCTCCCTTCCAGAAAATTCTTTAGTGTGTGGAAGCACTTCTTTCACTGTTTTGAACCGGCTCCTCCACTTATAAAACATGGCAAGATCCACATGCTGGCGGGGCTCACAGCAACTGCCTAAGTCTGTCTTCTGTTGCTGTAACGAAACACCAGAGGGCAAGGACTTCTAAAAAGATATTTTAGCTCACAGTTAGCACGGGGCAGGTATGGCTCTGCTGAGGGCTCCCGTAACTGTATTGTATCACGGTGGGTGGCATCTGTTACAGGATGCATAGAAATGTTCCCCAAAGACTCCTGTGTGTTAAAAGCTTGGTCGTGGTCGTCCCCCGGCCCCCCAGCTTTTGGGAGGTGGTGCAAACGACAGGATTTAAGGCTCCGTGGGAGGAAGAGGTCACTGTTCTTAGGAGCTATTCACTGTCTTCGGCCCCTTCCTCCGGGTTCCACTCCCCTTCGCTTCACTGTCAGAGACAATGCTTTTCTCTACTGTGTCTTTCCTCTATAAGGCTTCTGTCTTGACAATGACCTAGAAGCAAAGGCAGCAGATGACCATGGACTAAAACCTCAGAAACCATAAGCCAAAATGAATCCTTCCTTCCTCGCTTGCTTTCCCGGACATTTTCATTCCAGTGATAACAAGTCTGACTAATGGAGCACTGGCACCATTGTAAGAATGCCAGAGAGGAGAAGAGACTGGTGCCTTCTTCTAGCATAACCCACTGTTGGATCTAATGTAGGATCCGGTGAGAACTAACCCAAGGGTAACTTGCCCAGTGTCTTAACCAACTTCTACTGGGTCCCACCTCTAAAAAGCCCATTACTGATCAGCATTGCCACACTAGAGGCCAAACTTCTAACATTCAAATCTTGGTGGGTGTGGAGGGAAGAACATATCAAAATCATAACAGCATCTACCTATAGGGTTCTAAGGCTTTTGTGGTCCAGAGAATCATCCGGGCATAGCAGTCGTAGCCTACCAGAAAAGCTCAGCAGAGCCTCTAATGCCCACGGTATACACTGGCCACTTATTTACAAAGGTCCTCTTTCTCGTTTTCTCAGATGCCAGGTGTTTCCAGATTTCTCTTCTCAGGCACAAATTGGGCTGGAGAAAAACTCTGCAGGGCTTCAGGATCTGCAGGCCAAAAAAAGTCTCTGCAGACTGCTGAGAAATGAGCCAGAAAGCCAGGCAGTAAGGATCTCTTTGTCCACATGCAAGAGGAGACAGAGAGCTTGGCTCTTGACCTGAAACTCAAAACCGTCACATTGGAATTACCACTCACTCATGGTGATAATCCCAGTTGTCATCAAGGGTGTGACAATCTGTTCCAAGACCCACCTGTCACTCCCTGGTCAGTCAGGCTGGGGAACCAGGCCTAGCTCGCAGCCTGCTTCCTCCAGGGAGAAGGGATTCACAGGCCTGAGGCGTCCCTGACAAGCTCAGCTGCCAGACACTCACACACCCACTCAGGGCCCACACTCAGTCACCTGCCAGACCAGTCAGGTGAGCAGGTCCTGATGACAGCTGGGCTACATTCCATTCGTAAAGTACTCTCCAGGGAAAGTCAGTCTCTGAGACTCCAAGGAGGAGCAGCTGCACCTCTTCTCTCTGTGATGGAGTCCTTACGTCATCAGTTGGAATAGTATCAGGAAGAGGTCTTCCTCCAGAACTGTGGGATCCACCGGGAGCCGAGGCCTCTGGAGGGGTGCTTAGAAAGTATCTGACACTGGCTCTAAGCCTGGTGTGTCTCGCAGAAAACCTCCAAGTACTAAAGTAACAGCTTGACTCTACTGGACCACCTTGCCCAACATTCTTGCCTCAGCAGCCACCTCCGTTCACGGGGCCTTGCAAAGTTGGCAGCTTATTTAGGATGAGTCAGAAACACTCAGGCTTCCTGCACACTTCTCATATACAAGCTAATCCCAGCCCACTTGCAAAGGTCTCTGTTCCAGCCCACCGACCTCCCTCTGGAGGGGCTATCACCAGTCCCTGGCAAAGGACAGCAGCAGTAGCAACCATCCATTTCACACCCGTGTGGCAGACACTAGCCACCTCCGTTTTCAGGAAGGAAGCCCAGAGCTGCTTGCACCCAGGGCTTCTTAGTTAAGATGGAGTCTCCCCATACCCCATGCTTTACATCTTGGCTGTGCACATGTGTGTTGCCCTTTTTGCTGAATTTTGCTGTTTGTGACTGGAGCATAGGAATGGCCATCGGCAGAGCATGTTCCATGTATTTAGCAGGGTGGACTGATCTATTTGGACAGCTGACTAATGACCATCAGTATTTGGACAGCTGACTGATGACCATCAGTTTGCTTCCCTCTGCTGAGTCAGCAGCACACTGGCAATGCAAATGTCTCGACGCGAACCGATGTGTGAACCGCGCTATAAAAGTTGCCTTAGAGGGTTGGGGATTTAGCTCAGTGGTAGAGATCTTGCCTACCAAGTGCAAGGCCCTGGGTTCGATCCTCAGCTCCAAAAAACAAAACAAAACAAGCAAATGTCTCCCAGCTCCACCAACAATGCACTGGTGTTGCAGGATGGAGTCCTACAGCCAAGGGAAGAGACAGCTATGCAATGGCCAGAGTGGCATGCAGTGGAATCCCAGGGCTCAAAGACTCAAAGAAAGAAGCTATTGTCCATGTGCACTGGGCTGGTTGTTGTGCTGCAAGGTGGCATCTGGAGCGTCTCGAAATGAAGCTCCCCAAAAGGCCTCCATAAGCCACCATGGCCACCAGTCCCAGAGGCGTCGCCAGCTCTCACGGGCAACAACACCCCTCAGCTTTGTGGAGGAGGCATCGTGTGAGATGTTGCTTGCTACAAACATGTTTGTGTCTCTCTACAATTCACATGTTGAAACTTCATCCCTAGTATTTTGGGGTGAGACCTTTGGAAGGTGGACTGGACAGAAGGGTGGAACGCTTGTTGAGTGGGAATGGTATTTTTCTGGGACCCCAGAGTACTCTCTTACCCTTCCACCACAGGAAGACACAGTGAGAAGACACAGTCAATGCATCAGGAAGAAGGGTCCTGACCAGGCACCATCTGCCAACACCTTGATCTCAGCCCACTGCCTCTTGGACCGAGCAATGATTGTTGGGGGTTTAGGTCACCTGGTTTGCAGTACTTTTACTAAAGCCGAATAGACTTGAGACTGAAGAATCTGATGTATAAACAGATCTGTATTCTGAGCGTTTCCTAGAGGCCCCCTTTGCACCTCATGTCTGAGAACACACAGACTTGACCATTACACCTTCTTTACTCTAGGGGTGTTCTCTTCATGGGAGGCGCTCACACAGGCTTTATACTCAGGATTCTGCCTCGGGAGGTCAGGCAGAAATGCTTTCAAGGCTTTAGAGATGGAGATGAAATGGGAGCCTGATTTCTGCTGGTGTTGATCCTCATCCCAGCTGAAAAATCAAGAGCATTCAAAGTACTGATGCAGATACCGCTGAGTTGTAGACCCTGTCTAACTGGCCCCTCAGGGCAGTGGGCAGGATGTGTCCACATACCACTTCTTCAAGCTGTCCACAGCCTTCAGGCTGCCTGAGGCTCCAAGCCCTCTGAGCCCTGAGCTCAGCCCCGGTTCCACCCTAGCTCAGACATGTGGCCCAATGCCTCATATTGGCTACTGATTTCCAGTGCACACCACAGCCTGACCAGCCTGGGCCCCCGGGTGCTCCACTCTAGAGCCTGGCTCACACCTACCTCGTATCTGCTGGGTCTAAGAGTCCTATCCATCTTTATAACCCAGCATTCCTTTCCCTGAGCGTCGAAACTGACTCTTGCTCCTGCAGCCTGGGGCAGGGGGCATTCTCCAGAGATCTTTCTCTCCTTCTTCACAGGATCCTCCTCCTCCAATACTCACATCTAGATTATGGATTTACTTTCAACTTTTAGTATTCCCTAAAGACGAGGGCCCATTCCGGTCCCTCTTCAGGCTGATGAGCGTTTAAAAACTATGGACCATTTGTAGAGCACACCTCGAGCCTACTTATATGGTACCACTAATTAGGTGCTCAGATCTAAACCAATAAGCCAGTAACTACACATATGCAGAACCGCTGAGAGCCTGTCTGTGGTTTAGCCAGGGGAGACACCAGGCTAGCCAAACTCACGGTAGACCATGAGGCCAGGGGAGGGGTGGACCGCCTGACATACAGGAGACTTTTTAAAGACTTTCTGAGTTGATAAGATACAAATAAATAATATAAATAAACAGCAGTCTCCCGAGAGTCCGGCAGTGCCAGGGTCTCCTTAAAAATGTCAGAAGAAAGAATGCACGGGACTGGAGATGTAGCCAGTTGGTGGAGTGCTTGGCTAGCATGTGTGAGACCCTGGGTTTGATCTCCAGCACCATGTGGTCCACGTGTGGTGGGGCGCACCTATAAACCCAGGGAGGGAGGTCAGGAGGATCAGAAGTAGTAGGTCATTCTCAACTACAGAAGTTCAAATCCTGCTCAGGTTACATGAGACAAGAGGAGAGGGAGGAGGGAGGGGAGAAGAGGAGGGAGGGGAGTGGAGGAGGAGAGGCGGAAGGAAGGGAGGGGAGGAGGGAGGGGGGAGGGGAGGGGAGGAAAGGAGGGGGATGTTTACATGCATGGCCACAGCTGACACCTTCTAGAGGATTTACATTAGAGCTCAGCACATCTGCATGGTGAACAGGCTGAGCTCATTGGGAATGAATCACAAAAAACCCAAAGTTACTGACCACCAGAAAGCCTGCCATACCTTGTGTCCAATCCCTCTGGCTGACCTCTTCCCTTTCCCCAGGAGCCCCAAAAAACAGTTCTCAATCCTCCTGATACTGTGACCCTTTAATAGTTCCTCATGTTATAGTGACCCCCCCAACCCACAAAGCTATTTTCATAACCATAATTACACTACTGTTATGAATTATAATATAAATATCTGATGTGCAGGATATCTGATATGCCACCTGTGTGAAAGGGTCGTCCATGACCCACAGGTTGAGAACCAAGAAGGTACACACCCAGAGGTAGGGGAGGTCACCATGCTTTCCAATGCCCGGGAGGATGCCCACCATGTGCGTACACAGAACCTGGCACTATAAACACACCATTGGCGCTGGCTTTATGTTCTAGGACGGGAGGGAAATAGAATAATAAAGCAAAAACAGGCAGTGAGGCTATCTTTTCTGTTTCCAAACAAGAACAGCCTGTCATCAGCGGGAGGACAAACAAGACAGGCTGCTCCCGCCAGGAAGAGGGCCAGTGGGTGCAACTCCTAGATGCAGCCAGAGTCCCAAGTCTGCAAAAACTGGGAGGCCTTTGCAAGAAATGAGCATCCAGTCTGGCAGTAGTGGCGCATGCCGTTAGTCCCAGAACACGGGAGGCAGAGGCAGAGGCAGAGGCAGGCGGATCTCTGTGAGTTTCGAGGCCAGCCTGGACTACAGAGTGAGTTCCAGGAAAAGCGCAAAGCTACACAGAGAAACCCTGTCTCAAAATAAATAAATAAATAAAAATAGAAACAAACAAACAAAAGAAATGAGCATCCAAGTGGCCCGTGGCCCACAGGAAGCTCCCATAGGACACTGCTTAGACATGTTGAGGGCTCCAAGAGACAATGGTTTCCTACTGGACCCTCGCTGTTCACAAACACTCTTTTTAAAATTAGAGTATTTTAATAAGGCTGGTGAGATAGCGTCCCTGGTAGGCACTTGTCTCCAAGCCTGACAACTTGAGTTTGAGCTTCATCTCCAGGACCCATATGGTAGAAGGCAAAAACTGATCCCCACAAAAGTTATCCTCTCACTTCCACATGTGCATGCTAGTGTGTGTGTGTGTGTGTGTGTGTGTGCGCGTGTGTGTGTGTGTGCGTGTGTGCGTGCGTGCGCGTGTGTGCATGTGTGTGCGTGTGTGCATGTGTGTGCGTGTGTGCATGTGTGTGCGTGTGCGTGCGTGTGTGCGTGTGTGCGCGTGTGCGTGCGTGCGTGTGTGTGTGTGCGTGTGCGTGCGTGTGTGCGCGCGCGCGCGCGCGCACTCTTTTGGCCTCTGAATGTATGCATAACACACACACACACACACACACACACACACACACACACACACACACACGAATGACAGGTAGGCACTGTTCCAGGCACATGGGACTCCCAGGACTCGGGAGGCAGAGGCAGGCAGATCTCTGTGAGTTCGAGGCCAGCCTGGTCTACAGAGTCAGTTCCAGGACAGCCAGGGCTACACAAAGAAACTATCTCAAAAAAGAAAGAAAGAAAGAGAGAGAGAGAAAGAGAGAAAAGAAAGGAAACTTTTCCCTGTTTTCCCTCCCCATGTAGACGGCAGAGAACTCATTTTCCCTCTTGCTTTATTCAGTGGCTTGCCCTAAACCTGCTCTGCTCCAGGTACTGCCATCAACATCTACTGCCTGACTTAATGGTCCTCGTGGCTGAGGCACAATCATCTGCACGTACATTAACTACAGAGCCCACCCTCACTGCCAGTGGGAGAAATAACTTCAGGCCACAAATACATGGAGATTTTGGGAAATATCATATTTCCTACCCACAGATTCCCAGAAATTGCCTCCCCTGCTAACTATGCTGCATGCCAGGCCTTCCTTCTACCCAGTCTATAGCCAGCCCCACACTCAGCTGTTTTTTTGGGTTTTTTTCCCCTAGAGCAACCATCCTATGCAGTTGTTCATGACACGCAGTGCTCTGGCAGGGAATGGGCCCCTGGTGGAGTGCACTGCAGAGCCCAGGACCATCTATCCAACCATTCCAGGTCCCACCCTCACGATGCCTGGCCATAAAGCACCAGATGAGTGACTGTTTCTCTCCCAGGTCCTTTGTCAACTGAGATGAGTCATGGAAACCCTAAAAGGGCCGTGATAGATCAGTAGTAACAGCCTGGAATGGGGTAGACGCTATGGAGATAGAAGATGTTCTTGGTTTCTAATGGAAAGGGGGGGGGGGTGCTAAAGAGCCAACTCACCTGCTTTACTAGCACAGAAGCACATCTCCACACCTTTTAAAGAAAGTGTATCAGCCAGCAGCATGTGCTTGGCTGGCCTGGGCGGGCCACAGACTCCTGCAGCCCTGTGCTGGGCTGAATTGCCTCTGTTCTGCCCACCATCTAGGCTGACCCTGCTCCCTTCTCTTTGCTGTGGGAGCAGCCATGGAATTTATCAGGAATGTGTGGCGCATCCTTCCCTGGATCCCTGGATACCATCTGGCAGTGCCCATGGAACACATGGACCTATAAATTATGTCCCCACCTACTGCCACACTTTCATTCCCATTCAGGGGAGTAAATCTGCTCCTATTTAGAGCTGTGGTGGTGGGCTCCAAGAAGATCCTGGGGTCTCTGGATCTTTATCTGGGCCCTTCTGTCCTTGGTTCATTGGCTCTGCCTTGCCTGACTACTCATCTCTGAAGACGGCTTGTCCTTTAGGCCCTCCAGTGTCTGGTCGCCAACTCAGACTTCCTCACCTAAGGTCTTCCTTTCAGCATGGTAACTTAGGCCTCAATATTAGTCCCACATTTTAAGGTACCCTTTCACTTCCACAACCATTACAATTTTGGGGCATGCTCAGGGTATTCTGGTATCTGAGTTCCTGATAAACCTGGAGTAATGGCCTTTATGATGGGCCCAGGGGCCTCACAAACTAGAAACCGCTCCAGCCAGTCAGACTGGGAGAAGAAAATATAGACTCCACAGACAGGTCTGAATCACTGTGCCAGCCTCAGACGAGACCAGACTAAAGGGACTCAAGAAGGGTCATGGAAAGTTACTGTGAAAGGCAGAAATGAAAAACATAGGCTACCAGCCTCAGAATGCTAAGGAAAAAGATCTGTCCAGAGAGTACCATCACACACAGAAAAAACAGTATTTAAATGGGGAGGCTGGGCTGGTAAGGTGGTTCATTGAGAACACACACTTGCTGACAGTGTGATGAACTAGGTTTGATCCCTGACGCCCACAAGGTAGAAGAAAAGAAAAAGATTTCTATAAGTTGTCCACATGCACTCTGTGGCACACGTGTGCTCTGCCCCACATAATCAATCAATCAATCAATCAATGTCCCTTTTCTTTAAGAAGTAGAAGCTGAAAGCTGGGTGTGGTAGTACATGCCTATAATCCCAGCACTCTGGAGTATGAGGCCAGGAAGGACTACACAGCAAGATACTGTTTCTAAGCTGCCCACCCTGCCCTATCCCCCAACACACACAGGAACACAAAGTAGATGTGGAGTCAGATGCACATGTCTGTAATCCTAGCATCTGGGAAAGCTGTGGTAGGACTGTAAGTTCTAGGCCAGCCTGGGCTACACTGCAGACCCTTTCTCAAACCAAGAAAGAAAGAGAGCTTCAACTTTCGAGTTCCAGGTAAGAAGGCATACCTTTCCCCATGAACCTGACTGATGTGGAATATAGTTTAGGATGTGTTATATTCATTTATGCTGGGGAACATTTGTTTAATGATGCAAAGATGTGTTGCATTCATTCTTTCTTGTTGCATTTGTTTTAACTCTGTGAAAGCTGTGGTACTTTGCTGTCTAAAACACCTGAATGGCCAATAGTGAGGCAGGAGAGGGAAATAGGGGGGGGGGGGGGCACTGCCAGGCAGAAAAGATAAACAGGAGAGGAAGGAGGAGGAGTGAGAAAAGGAGGAGGAGAGGAGGACACCAGGGGCCAGCCACCCAGCCACACATCCAGCCATGGAGTAAGAAGGAAAGAAAGATATATAGAATAAAGAATGGTTAAAAGAAAAAAAAAAACCCAGAGGCAAAAAGTCGAGGACAATTTAAGAAAAGCTTGCTAGAAACAAGTCAACCTAAGGCCAGGCATTCACAGGTAAGAATAAGTTTCCATGTATTTATTTTGGAGCTGGGTGGCGGGCGGGTCCCCAAAGAATAAAAAACAACCAACTACACATAACAGCCAAAATTTCTGGATAAAACACATGATACTGCCATGACAAGACTCAAAAAATAGAGAAAATGCCCTGCCAATGGCTTCACTTATTTGTTTATTTATTTTGCCTCTTGTTGGCACCAGAGTGACCTAAAACCACTGACAGTTAGAAATAGAAAAATTAAATGCCAGCCATGCAGAAAGGCCTGTGTCTGCCAGCCAGAGGACCAAAGGGGATCCTGTAATAGGTTGAACTCTCTTAAGTCTGTATTGCTACAAGTGAATACTAGCAAAAGCAGAGCATCTGTCTTCCTTCCCATGGATGAGGCAGCAGGGGCCCCCAGAAGCTTTGGTGGTCTCATACCACAAGGCAATGCTACTGGAGAGGCAGGGCCTAGCTCTTCTTCACTGGCACAGAGGCAGGAGACTCTGAGGGTAGAGCCCGCACACTGTAAGGGGAGGTGAAATTGCTGTGTGTCTAGCACCTGAAAGGATGGAGGTTTGTGGAGAAGGAGGATCCAGAAAAAAAGATCTTTTACGTCTGCATGTGAAGACAGGCCTCATCCTATGCCCCAGCTGCATGTGTGTGGAATCACTACAGTCCACAGCACAGCAGAGCACAGGCTGCAGACTGACCCCAGGGTAGTACACGGCAGAATGGCCAATAGAATCAGAGCCAGAAAACGGGCCAGGATGTGCAATCTGTTTCTACCTTGGCTGACTTCCTACTTAAACCCTGGAAAAGGATCCAGGGCCTCATAACATACTATTCAAAATGTGCAAGACACTATCCTAAATTAGTTGACAATCAAGCAGGCAACCAAAACAAGTGTCAAAAGAAGACATCAAGTGCCAACACACAACCCAAATGTCGGGAGTATCAGGAGCACACCTCCAAAGCACCTACTATAACCGCCACCGAAGAGGAGCAAAGAAAGATTCTCGAAACAATGGAAAGAGGGGAGACAGGAGTTCTCAGCATACAAATAAAAGCTAGGAAATGCACAAGCCCCAGAGGGCCAAGGCCACAGCCTCAGGAGTGGTAGAGCGCTTGCCCACCACACACAAGGCCCAGGGTTTAATCCATAGCACCACAGCAGTGGGAAACCCAAGGAAACTAGAACAAAATTCTTGATAAATAAAAAAATTGATCTGGTGTAAACAGTAGAAAAAAAAATCTCAGAAATCTACAGGAATCCATCAAAAGATCTAGTATTTTCTAATAGCTAATAAAATATATATAAAAAAATTTTATTTCAGGAGCCATAGTGTTGAGAGAGGATGGAAAAACATTTGAAGAAATAGTAGCTAAGCAATTCCCGAATTTGATCAAAGACGCAAATTTGTAAAGCCCAGAAATATAGTCAACCCCAAAGAGGGTAAGCAAAGCCATAGTGGACAAACATTCCAGTCAAGGTGTTGAAAATCACAGGTAAGAAAAACAGCCTTTTAGACAACCGAAGAAACAACACTCTAGATGTGAGGTAACAATCAAGTGACCATGTGCTTCCCTCCCCAAATTACGGGGGCCTGAAGACAAGACTCAGAAAATGATTACATTTTTTGAAACATGAAATGTCTTTATTTATATAGGCTAATACCATCTTGGTTGCTAGAGGGCTGACTAGGTCCTAGGGATCAACCTCTGTTAGCATGAAGTGATACAAGTACCTTGGCCCTGCTTCTTTTTATATGAAAACTTTCCCAACTCTGATACTAATACATCTTAATCATCTATCAGGAATAGCTTTTAAATCCTCTTTAAAATCTCCTGACATGCTGAGCAGTGGTGGCACACACACACATCTTTTACCCAGCACTCAGGAGGTAGAGGCAGGTAGATCTCTGGAGTTTGAGGCCAGCCTGGTCTACAGAGTGAGTTCCAGGACAGCCAGGGCTACACAGAGAAAACCTGTCTCAAAAAACAACAAAACAAAAATCCCCTAACACGCTGACAGAAAATTTGGGAGTCTACCTTCAATGAAATTAATGACCCAAAAGGCAATCCGTTCACACCTCTATTGTGTCTGGTCCCCTCCCACAAGTCCCCAGTCTATTCTTTACTATTATCCCAGGGCACAAGACCTCACGGGATTCCATTAGTTTGCATGCAGGGCTTCTGATTCTCCTATAGTTCTCATTTCTTCATCTGTGAAGATGGGAAAACAGTGCCCACCTCGGAGTCCTGGGAAATGAGCAGAAAGGGCACAGGACACACCGGCCACCCTGCCCCGTCAGCTGTCCTGCTGCTCTTGTTCTTGGGACAGTGTGTATGGTCACCTGATTACGACCTGAGACTATGTCACCTCATCAGAAGCATTTTCCCACTGGAACCAGAGCATGATAGTTGGTATTAATCAGTTGAAATACCAACATCAGAGCATCCCAACTTCTAGCGTCTTCTTTGTAGTTTAAGTGCTTGGAAAGTGAGGCTGCGCCATCACTGGACCCATGGGGAGAGACTCCTGCAGCTCGGGTTGGACTGGGACACAAATGGGTACCAGTGCACATGTGGCAGTCAAACACAACAGACAGCAGTCAGCTCTCTTCTACTGTGTGGGTCCCAGGAATTAAACTCAGGCAGGCAGATCTGGTGGCAAGTGCCTTTACCGACTGATACAATATCAAGCCAGCCTCAAAAAAAAAAAAAAAAAAAAAAAAAAAAGCGTTTTAAAGGGCTAAAGGACCATTCATCTAGAATGCTGTCACTGGCAAAAGCATCCTTCAGCAACACAGGCAAAATGAAGACTGTCCTAGGGAAAAAAAAAAAGGGAACAAGAGCTGGCCCTGTGCAGCCCAGTGTGAACTCCTGACCTCCAGCGCTGTAAGATATTAGGTGTGATTGTAACATCTGTATGCTGCACTGTTCTGGGACCCACATGCTAGGCAAGTGCTCTGGCCCCGAGCAATATCCTAGGTCTAATTTTGCTGTTTTAAGTCACCAAGATTGCTATAATTTATTAAAACAGCAATGGGAAACATCTATCTACCTATGTATCTATGTACTGTGTGTGTGTGTGTGTGTGTGTGTGTGTGTGTGTGTGTGTGTATAATCTATCTTTTAATACAAAAAAAATAATAAGAGCTGGGGACTTAGTTAAATCAAAGCACCAAAAAAGAAATCAATAAAGCCATGGCACAGTGGCTCATGCCTGAAATCCCAGCACATGGGAGACATAAGCAAGAAAATTACATGAGTTGAGGCCAGCCTGGGACACCCGATAAGTTTCAAACTGACTTGGGTTACAGAGTGAGAACCTGTCTCAGAGTGAGAAAAAAAATCAATAATATAGTAAGTAGATTAATAGAGAAATCTCTAGATTTAAAAAAAAAAAAACTAAAGACCTTGACACTGCTATTAAACACTAACACTAATCTGTACATCAAAAAGGCAGTCTTGAGGAAGGCAATAAAATGGTTTAAAGTGAGTGAAAATAAAGATAGACTGTATCCCAATTTGTACAGTGCATTAAACACAGTGTTTTGGGGGTAAATGTGCATTTGCAGTTATCAAATGCTTGTATTAGAAAAAAGGAAAAATCTCAAGTCAGTAAATTTCCATACCAAAACAAAATAAAAACAAAACCAGAGGAAGAAATCCAAAAGGCCGATAGGGAAGATAAGGCCAGAAATCAGAAAAGCAGAGGAAAGCAGTATCTAAAGGAAGAAGCTTTTTCAGAAGGAGGGGAGGGAAAAAAACAAAAATCAACAAAACCGTTACGCTTCCATCCAGGCTGATAAACAAGCCACTCAGAAAACATCAGGAATGAAGGGGACCTCCATCTCCTGCTGATCCCGACCTTAAAAGGATACCAGGGCAACAGCAAAACAACTCTGTGTATGTACACTATGCCAACTTCAAAGAAATGGACCAATCCCATGCCACCTATGTGTTAACACTTCCTCTCCCTCCCCCCTTTCTCTCTCTCTGTTCCTCCCCCCCCCCTCTCTCTCTCTCACACACACACACACACACACACACACACACACACACACACACCCCGTTAGCCACCTTAGTGCTGACCAGATCATGCAGTAAAGAGAGCCCAGAGCTGACAAAGACAGAGGCAGATGGGGCCACCGTGCAAGGGGCAAAAGGACATCCCGAGATGGTCCAGCCTTCTAGGTTGCTTAGAGGCCACAAGCTCCCAAGAAACCAAATCTCCAATAACCCTGGGCTTGGGTGACATTATCAAAAGGGGCCCAGTGCATTATCATGTGAACCAGGAAAGAATTCCGTACAAGAAAACTGCTGAGTCAGAAGAGGTCATCTACCAGCAGCCAGCAGTCAATGCCCTTTCATCACACAGCTGAACACAGCCCTGGACTCGGCCTTTCCGTTCCAAAGCTTTTCCCTGATGGGAATCAGTCACACTCTCCCGACGGAGAGCTAATCTTATTGTTCAACCATGCCTGCAGTCAAGATGTCCTTCCTTATGTCCTCAGAATGTCTGTTTTTCTGGTTAATTTCCCTCTTCTCTGTGTAGAGGGATAGATATTCATGGAAGGGACACCCCCCCTCCCCCGGAGCCTCTGGAAGCAACTGGGGATGATGGGAAGTACTCTGCAGAGCTGATGGAGACTCAACGTGAGGACAGTGTCTTGTGTGGCATATGGCAGGTGCAGACAGCGGTGGCACCATTTGTAAATGACACTCGTTCATCAACCTGCTCCTCAAATGCTTTCCTGAAGGCTCCACTTTCCACCCATCAGCCCACTCAGGCGGCCCAGGATGTGCATGGTTTCTGGGTCTGAAAAACCAAAATGACTGAGGGGAGATGTGCTCAAGGCAGGCAGTTTGCTGGGCTAAAAAGGATCCTGTCCCAGAAGCCACGCTGCTGCTGCTGCTGCTGCTGCTGCTGCTTTCTTCTTCTTCTTCTTCTTCTTCTTCTTCTTCTTCTTCTTCTTCTTCTTCTTCTTCTTCTTCTTCCTCCTCCTCCTCCTCCTCCTCCTCCTCCTCCTCTTCTTCTTCCTCTTCCTCCTCCTCTTCCTCCTCCTCTTCCTCTTCTTCTTCCTCCTCCTCCTCCTTCCCCTCCTCCTCCTCCTCCTTCTTCTCTTCTCCTTCTTGTTCTTCTTTTAAGGGTTTATTTATTTTTATTTTATGTGCATTGGTATTTTTGCTTGCATGTATATCTTTATGAGGGTGTCAGTCTCCTGGAGGTAGAGTTACAGGCTGTTGTAGGCTGCCATGTAGGCGCTGGGAACTGAACCCAGGTCTTCTGGAAGAACAGCCAGTGCTCTTAGATGCTGAATCATCTCTTCGGCCCCGCCACACTGATTTCTAATCACCAGATGGCAGTCAGTACTATGGTATGCTCCGGCCTTGGCCAGGTCTCTCAACCAAATCAAACCTTCACGGCCCTGACTCCAACAAGACATCCCCTAGTGCTTCTCAACTCCCTTCACATACAGCCCAGGGAACCTGCACTCTCAGTATTAAGCCAAGTCAAAAATAAAGCTGGTGGAGGAGAAAGAGACTCTCTAGAGAGAAAATGCGTTAATATGCCATCTTAAACCAGAGACCAGCAAACTTTTTCAGCCAAGAGCTAAAATTCTATATTTCTAGAAATACAGAATCATTTTGAGTTTCATTCACAAGCCTCGCTGTATGGCCTCCACTACTCCACTGTAGTAGTTAAGACTTTTTCATTGCTTCAGCCAAGTAACCGAGACGACAGCCTAAGGGGGATTTCTTTTAGCTCGGTCCCCAGAGCCAGTGTCCGCTCTGGTGGGGCGTGTAGGACAGAGTGGTTCCCGGCAGCAGGGTAGCAGAAAGAGAAGAAAAGAAACACAGTCCAGGTAAAGTCCACAAAAGAACACCCAGAAACCTACTTCCTCCACCTAGGTCCCCTTTCTAAAGTTTCCAGAACCTGCTAGGACAGTGACCCATGGAGGGGAGGGGGTTGTCAAGTGACCCTTTCACAGAGGTCACCTAAGACCATCAGAAAACACAGAGATTTACACTATGATGCATAAAGTAGCAACATTACAGTTACAAAGTAGCAATGAAAATAGTTTTACGGTTGGGGGTCACCACAACATGAGGAACTGTGTTAAGGGGTCACAGCACTGGGAAGGTTGAGAACCACTGCTCTAGAATAATGCTACCAATTGGGGACTGTCCCTTTGATAATATGAGCCTTTTGAGGGATCCTTCATATCCAAACCACATTAACCATGCGATTGCATCATGCAAGGAGCTATATGTGGTACCTCTAAGCCAGCGACTGGGCTGTGTTCCAGTAAAACTTGACAAAATAGGAAGTGGGCCCAACTGAATGTAAGTAACAGGGAGAAGTCTCAACCCACCGTCCTCCCCACATTTCCTCAACTCGGTTGTTTCTTGAAGTCTAGAAACTTGCAAAGCAGCTCAGGAAAGCTCTTTCTCTTTGCTCAGGCATTTAAATGCTGTCAAGGACCCACCAGTACAGGTAACACGCCGGAGACAAAAAAAAAAAAAATGTCCTTCATGGCCTTGATCTGTGGTAGCAAATGAAACACACACACACACACACACACACACACACACACACACACAGCATAGAGAGAGCATAAGTGAGCAAGGGAGAGCGATCATGGGAGCACACACACATACACAGAGTGCACAGACAGTGTAAGGCCATGCACGTGTACACACGTACACGTACACACACACACACACACACACACACACACACACAGCGAGCACGCAAACAGCAAGAAAGAGTGAACATGTACAAACACAGAGAGAAAGCAAGCATACTGTGTACACTGGGGTTGTGCGTGAGCACATGAAAGCTCACATTAGTGACACCGGAAAATATCCAGGATCTTGATTCCTATGTAGCAGGGATTCTGCAAAGAACACTTGAAGGAAATGAGTCACTTATGGAGTCCAAAGAGGAGGTTTCCACTGTTCCGTGGGCAACAACAGCATGCATGTTCCAACCCACAGAGTGGGGGAGGGGAACACGGACGATAGATGACCCCTGCTCCTTCAGGTAAGAAGGAGAGAGAACAGGATGTGGACACAAGAGAGTGCCAGGGCCCAGGGGAGAGAGTTTGTGTATGTCTTTACTCCCCTATTTCCAAAAGGTTTTGAGACAGTCTTAAACAAAATGGTAAAAATGATACCACGGAGAAGAACACAAACAGGAAGAGCCAAAGTGTGTTTCACACTCCAGGTTGTTATCAGCTGTGCGAGTGAACCCGGAATTGTCCCATCTCAGGCAGCAGTCAAGGAAAGGAGAGTCTTGGATAACTGCCAGTGGGCGATACGCAGGAGGGCCCTGAAACCCCATACCTTAGTTCTGCAATGCTACCCCATAACCTGTGCTGGTGAGTTACCCTTGACCAGCTTGGCCACCGCCAGGTTCCGAGAGATTTCCGCAAACTCCAGAACAGCTGTCAGCTCAGACCACATTCCCGAGTCCCCAGGCAAGAGCCTGGAGGAGGATGGGCCCTGCAGTCTCCAGCTGGTGATCTTGGCTTTATCAGAGCCCACACCCTCCACCTGGCCTGGCCAGCTTGCCTTGGGTGGGGTCTGAGAAGCAGGGTGAGGTCCACTCAGTGAGTGAGCTCAGAGATGGAGAGAGAGGAAATCCCAAAATAACCACAATGCCTGCCCTTCTGGGTCTGGATGATGACTTCTGTCCAAGCTCCCCAGTGAAGGAGGGAAACCAAGACATGGAAAGATCACAGCAGCTGGTCAAGTGACTTCAGGATCTCCTGCCTCAAACACTAAGTGGTTCCTTTCCTTACATGAGGTGCCCGGGGGGAGCTCAGGCCAGTGTGGCTGCGGGCATCCTTCCCTGGGACAGCACAGTTGACTTGTCCCTAATGCCAAGTCTGCCTGCGAGGTCTTGGAGCCATGACTGGGAAGACCAGACATACCTATGGGAATCCTTGGCTCCTACTCAGGGCTCAGCTCATCACAATCTGCTCTGCTCAGGATTTGTGGAAGCTTCTCCTCCCTCTGAGTGTGGAGCCAAGGCCTGCAGAGGCAGTAAGCAGGTACACAGGAAGTAGCTCCCATCAGCCATTTGCCCAGCCACTGGGAACAGACTACATGAGCCTGCCAGAGGCAGAACTTGGAAGCTAGGCTGGAGAAGAAATGCTGCCCACTCTGCCTCACTGCCCAGCAGCCCCTGCCCATTACAGGGCGACAGACACTTCCCTTAGCCCAAGGTTGCAATCTACAAAGTGTTCTGAAACATCACCACCACCACCACCACCACCACCACCACCACCACCACCACCACCACCACCACCACTACTGCCAGGGTTATAATCCAGGGCCTTATGTATGACCAGCCCCAAGTTCAAAAAAAAACAGTTAACAAGTCAATTTATATATATAAATGAAAGTTCTAGAAGCCAGCTCTGGGTTGGCTCCTGAAATAGACGAGGTTCTTGGAGACCACAGAAGCAGTCTAGGACAGCAGATGTAGCCACTTCACGGTAGCTATGCCTGTCACCAGGGCCTGCACCCTAGTACGTCTTCCTGTTGTGGAGTAAGGCCCTGCATGTGCCGCTTTGGGACTGGCTTCCTGCAGGCCATGTGGAAAGGAGAGATAAATGGTTCACAGCCCAAATAAGGCCACTCCTGGGTCTTCCTGTGGGAAGGCTTCTGGGGTCCCAGGCACCAGGCCTTGGCCCATGGGAAAGGCAGGAAGAGGGAGCCCCAAAGTGCAGACAGGGGGCCATCAGGGTTCAGTCATGGAGAGGGAATTAGGAAGAAAGTAAGGCATCAGAGCTCTACCCGTCTTTATGTGGGGAAGAAGGGTGTTATAAACCACATGACTGGAGACGAACCCCACAAATCTCCATGTGCTCTGGAAGGATGGGCCACTTCCCTTTGGCCCCTGCCAGCCGGGGTCAAGATGATGATAGACTGCAGCTGAGTAAGTCTCTGCAGCCTTCCTTGAGCTCTCCCGAGTCTCCTCCCGACAATCTTGGCCCAGCAGGCAAAGGGGAGATGTCTTTTGGCTGTCCACGTGCATCCATTTCATCTTCTCAGAAAGGAGTCAACACCCCAACTTAAGAGATGCCCAGCCTGGCCTCATCTTCCCCAATGGGTCACAAATGGAGGCGCTCGCTCTCTCTCTCTCTCTCTCTCTCTCTCTCTCTCTCACTCTCTCACTCACTCACTCACTCACTCACAAATGATCACACTCCTCCCCAAACTTCACATCCCCTTGGTGGAGATCTTGTCATCTACTAGGTCATTGTCCTCCAGCAGCTACATGGAACCACATGCATTATGGACTGAATATTGGTGTCTCCTCCCCAAATGTATATGTGGGAATCTCATTGGGACAAGACCAACAGGTAGGACCACTGTGGAGGAGGGGTCATCAGGTTCCTTATGAAAGAGGCCCAAAGGAGCTCTGTGCCCTTCTATCCCGAGAAGACACAGCAAGAAGGCCTTATCTATGACCCAGAGAGCCCTCACCCGATCTGGAATCTGCTGGTGTCTTAGGCTCTTCCCAGACCCCAGAACCATGGCTAACAATCATTGCGCCAACAAGACTGTGTTTAGCTACAGCATCTAACACACTAAGACGTACTTGTGATCTCTGTAAGAAGCAGGGACGATGGTGGTAGAGACTCAGATCAGAAATAAGGACAGGCAGTCTGACTCAAGCATTCACCTAGATAGCCCCGTGGACATGCTCATGCTATCGATCCAAGCGTTGCAGACACAGACAATGCAGCTTGGGTCTTTCTGGTTGGTTCATGGGCATGGCACAGACACCAAAACTGCTGAGCCTCATGTTGCCGTGTGCCCACGAGCACGTCTTTTCAACCTATTGACTGTCACTAAATCATAACTTCAGCCTTCATATCTACACCCCTCTCCTCTTGCCCTGCAACAATACTCCTTGCTCTGAACTTCCAAGGCACCTAAGCCTGATACAGTTTATCTCACAATCAGTATCAACCTTCCCCACTGATAAAGGTGAACTATCATTTTGACTTTCGCATACTTGTATCCTGCTTTCCCATTCTGACTGACAAGCTCTATCAGGCCTCCTAGTGCCTAGCTGGGAGGACAGAGATGGGTAAGGCAGGTTTGTCTTCACTCAACCTACACGTTAAGTGAGCACCTACTACGTGCCTAGTGTTCTAGCCTCTGGAATGCAGGTGTAAACAATGCACAGTCACGACAGGTCTGCTCCAGAGGGGACTATGAAGAAGCTTGTGACAAGGATGATGTTACCTTCTGAAAGATGTCTCATGAAAAATGGAGGATAGACAGAAACACCAGTGAATCCAATCAGGAAAACAAGAAGTACTTGTGCCATTAATTGAGGGTCTGGCCTGAGTCTTAAGAGATAAAAGGAGCCGGGCAGTGGTGGCGCACGCCTTTAATCCCAGCACTCGGGAGGCAGAGCCAGGTGAATCTCCGTGAGTTTGAGGCCAGTCTGGTCTACAGAGCAAGATCCAGGACAGGCACCAAAACTACACAGAGAAACTCTGTCTCGAAAAACCAAAATAAAATAAAATAAAATGTTAATTTGCTGGGTGGTGATAGCACACCCCTTTAATCCCAGCACTCGGGAGGCAGAGCCAGGCAGATCTCTGTGAGTTCGAGGCCAGCCTGGTCTCCAAAGAGAGTTCCAGGAAAGGCGCAAAGCTACATAAAGAAACCCTGTCTCAAACACACACACACACACACACACACACACACACACACACACACACAAAAGAGAGAGAGATAAAAGGATGTTTCACTCCTAGGGTGATGATGTACTACCCCCAACTACCACTGACAAAGACCAAAAGAGCTGGGAGTTTTCTCTCAGAAAACACTGAACACCATGAGTGTCCTTGTCCGGGCCTTCATTCAGCAGGAAGTGGGTTCCCTGCCCCTTTCCTCCAACACCTTCTTTTTTGATATTTCCCATTCACCCCATCCTGAGGATGGGGTAGAGAAATGAGAGATGTATTACATCTCTGTTAACTTAGAAGCTGAAGGAGGGGAACCAGAATCACAATCAGCTGGAGGATGTGGCAGGGTGGAGAAGCCTCAGCTCCTTTCTCCCGGGGAGGCTTATCCTTAGAAGCCTGGAGTCCCAATCTGGGGATGAACAAGTCAGTCCCATCAGTGCTGCCAACCTGAAACCTGCAAGAGGGAAACACACCGTGGGTAGCAACACCGTGTGGACCGGAAGCGTACATCTCTGCTCCCACAGTAGTTCTACTTCCGTGCCACGCACACGGGGATTGGGAGGGGAGGAGGAGGGTACTGTGAGCTCACTGGGGAAAGAGGAACTCACCCCTGCAGATCCTGCCCTACTTTTCTGGGGGAAGTGCTCTAACAGACGGGATACCGAGAAGCTGACATCGGAGGGGGTCCTTGGAGAAAAAAGCCTGATAAAATTCAGTCTAACCCTTTATCCAAAATAAAGGGCCATGGAATGAAATATGTCTCCTCTAAGCCACGGTGCAGGCTGGCTGTTCTCTTCTGTTGCTACCACCATGACAGGGACCAGTGAAGGAGGAGGTTATAAGTCCCATCTTACAGATAGGAACATCAAGGCCCAGAGAGGGCCTCTAAACGACACTGACGGCAGCTCAATTTCACGACACTCCAGAAGCTGGTTGGGAATGGCATGAATTATGTACCGAGTATCCAGAAAAAAACAAGAGCTTACAAGTGGGTGGAGGAAGAACGGTACTCCAGACAGCCTCGGGGCTTCTGCTCTTGGCTTCCCCCAGCAGACCCAGCCTGCCCAGGCTTGGCTCAGGGAGCGGGTGCTCTCGGCATTTCCTATCTGGGCATGGCCTGGAGCAAATGCTGCCCCAAGAACAGTTGGAACCCGTGAGCCCAAGTGGGTGGGTCAGAGGGGCAGCCTGGGCCACTCCCCACCACCTGAACCTGGCTTCCTCTAGGGAGGTCATCGCCCAGACACACTCTCCCCGGCATCTGATGCACTGCTATCACTACGGCACAGACATGGTGGTAGGTCAAAGCTCTGTGCAAGCATCCCTTCGGAAGGGCCTTCCATAGGAAGGAGATCGCCTTTGCCTTCATTTGAGGGGTGAAGTGCTTTACCCACGAGAGAAGACCCGGGCACTGGGGGTCTGCTGTGTGCTCAGACAGCCTTGAGGAGTAGGTGGCAGAAGGGATACCCTCTCTGGATAGTCACAGAAGTTGGCGATGGCACCAGCGACTACACCCTCCAGAGACTAGAATGACAGACCGGCTCCACGGTTCAGGAGCTACAGGTTCGGTAATCATGGGGTACCAGAGTGAGCTGGATGCCGCAGGAAGAGGCCCTAAGGGACAAGGGAGCAAGAGAGGTGGTGGGATGTTGAGGGCGTCTGAGAAGAAAGGCAGGGGAACGGAAGGGGAGGAGCCAAGAAGCATGGACCCTAATGCTGAGGGTCCTGGCTGAGGCCAGGAGGACCAGAGTGAGAGACAGCCAAGCAGCTGATGCGAGACAAACAGGTAGAATACAGGACCTCCCAGGAGGGCAACAATCTCAGCACTGGCGGAATGAAGGCGCTGTCCCGCCACACAGAAGGGGAGGAAAGCCCAATGTAGGTTGCACAGACCTGCAAACCGGCCGGTCTAAGACCCATAACCTTGAACTCGAGACCATGCACAGCTTAGAGAGGTTTCTTAGAAGCAAAGAAAGAGCGGGTTCTTGGGAGAGGAACTGGGGCATGCTACAATGGCTCACACAGGGGCAGAGCAGAGCAGGACAAGGTCATATTCAAAGTGAAGGAGTCCAGACACCACCCGAGTCCGGTAGGTGTAGATAGAGCAGGCAAAGGGTAGAGTAGGTGCTGGGGCAGGGGAAGAAGCTTCATGCAAAAATATGCACCACGAGGGACAGACCTTGCCGATGCGAGCATCTTCAGTCAAGATGCTCACCTTTTTACAAGCTCTCTGGCATTCTCAGCTCTGAAATGCAAAGGCCCCCTGGAAGACACATCTCCCAGAGCCATCTGCAGGCTTAAGGGCTTTTGCTTCACTTTCTCCCCTCCCCCTGGATTATTTTTAAAAGATTAGGTTTCCTGTTTTTACTGCCCTGCCAGCCAGGCCCTGGGTCCATCCATCCATCAACAGGTCATTAGGACCACAGGCATGACAGAATGGACTGGGCATGTTGCAGGCCCTCCCTCCTCCATAATGAGGGATCGGTCACCTCTACACCCTGCACCAGCTGCTCTGCTCTGTAAACACTATTGCCTCCCTGCACAGGGGCTTGACCTCTCCCACAGGCGAAAGGCCTCTTAATGAAACAAGTAAATAGGCGATTCATCCTAGCTGCTGATGGCTACTCACCCTCAGAGCTGCCTCTTTCCAGGACAGAAAAACAAAACAAAAAAACAAAAACAAAAACAACCACCACCACCACCACACACAGAGAATAAACAAACAAAAACCCAGCTCTGCATAAACTACCTAAATCTCTCTTCCAGCAGAAAGGTGGGCCAGGCTGTCTTGTGCAAGAGGGGAGGGTTCAAACCACTGGGAACAAGGTCAACTATGCCTGTGCAGACACTACAATGAGAGATGAGTATATGTAGGCTCACTCCTGGCTATTCCTGCCCACACTAAGGCCAATGCCCCAACAGAGTGCAAAGCAGAAGAGAAGTCACGCCTCCCCTCCCATCTATGAACTACTAAATAGACTAAACTCCTCCTCACTGTCAGCCCCAGAGCAGGAGGAGCTGGGGTGAGGGTCTCCTTGCTCCCTCAAGCCCATGGTGGCCCCTATGTCCCGTGGTAATGGTGATGAGGTTCAGTCAGTGCAATGATTAATCACAAAGGACAGACCTCCAGGCACCATGGCACCATAATGTAGAATCCTTTCATGACCCGCAAGATGAGGAGGAGGTCAGAGACACCACCTCACAACCTGCCTAGGGCCTGGATAACTTGCAGGGACTGGGGGGCACTTGCAGGGCCTGACCAACAGGGTCCAGGGATCTTAGGAGTTGTCTTAAGTTTGCTGTGTACTGCTGTGATAAACATCCTGAGCAAAGCAACTTAGGGACAAACATCTGTATTTAGCTTGCACATCCCAATCACAAGTCTATTGTTGAGGGAAGCCAAAACAGGAGGAACTCTAGCAGGGCAGGAGCTGAAGCAGAGACCATAGGTGAACATCGTTTGCTGGCTTACTTCCCATGGCTTGCTCAGGATACAACCCAGGATCACCCACCCAGGAGTAGTGCCGCCCCCAGTGTGCTGGACAATCCCACAGCAATCATTCATCAAGAAAATGCTAATCTAGCCCACCAGCCAATCTGACAGAGGCCATGTTTTCAGCTAAGGTTCCCTCTTGCTAACTGACTCTAGCTTGTGTCGAGTTGACAAGAAGCTAGCCAGAGCAGGAGTCCAGGATGAAGAGAAGAGCGAGATCAGCAATGTACAAGGGGGGAAATCCCTAGACAGGGGATAGGGAAGGGACGGCTGCCCAGTTTCCCTGGAGCAGGCATGTTTATCTGGGCACGTTCTCGCCTCTTATCTGAAGAACCTGACTTTTCTCCAGGAGACAGACGTGAGTCTCTGGCCTGGCCCTCCCTTCAGCAAGGATCCACAGAGTGCCAAGGCCTCTCCGATACAAGTATGCAACCTTTAACCCACTGCCCAGCACGAGGGGCCCAGGAGCCCCAGTTTGAATAGTGCAGCCCCTCCTCCAACTCTTAACCACTATCCCCTGCAGGCAGAAGGAATGTTCTTATGTATCCACTTACTAATTTTTTTTTTTTTTCATTTCGAAACACTTCCAAAGAAACCTGCAAGACAAAAATGCAAAGGACGGCTGCTTAGAACCGGCTGGCTTGAAGGGAAGGGAGGGACTGATACATTTACCTGCTCCTCTCTCACCACTCTGCCTTCCGACACAAACCAAGCAGCCAACACGATCCTAGGATACCTGGATTCCCACTAGGTCCCACCTGCTATATCAGGACGGTCATTTGCACTGGGTAGGCTGTTGGAGCCCATCTGGGTTTCCTGGTGGCTTTATCCAGCAGGTCTGCATAAAGAGGATGATTGGACCACGGGTCTGAGTATCAAGTGTTTGGAAGGGTCTACACATGGCTGTATCTAGCAAGGGGGAGGTCCTTTGCACCTCCCCTTGGCATTGTTATAAAAAGCCCTTTGGAATGAAGTTCAGCGCTGGTGGGTTGAGACCCGGGCCCTCCCGAGGCTATCCTGTGTTTCTGTCTTTCCTCTCGTCGTCTAGGTCTCTCTTTCCAGCTAATACTTCTTAACTTCTCCCTACTCAAGAGTACCCTGGGTCGTAAAAGCGGCTGGTCCCCCACAGTCGGCCCCATACCTGCCTTACAGAAGTGGCTAGGTGACACCCCCTCCTCTGAGACCACTCTTGACAGCCTTAAGGCCCATCCACCTTCTGTTTAAAGGGCAGCAGAGGTAGGAACAGCGGTGCATGAAAGTATCCCACAGTACCAATCGCTGGCTTTCAGCTTTCGGCCTGGTTGTTTTTTGTTTGTTCTTTTCTACAGGGTCTCATCATATAGCCGGCGCTGGCTTTGAACCTGTGATCTTCCTGCTTCACTACCCTGACTGCTGGGATCACAAGCATGGAGCATAACACTGGCTTCATTTACTTATTTCGGAGTAATACTGTATATAACACTTATATACAGAGTCTCAGGTATGCAAAGCACATGTTCTAACGATGGCCTATAGCCCAGCCAATAAGTTTTAGTTTAGAAAAATCGTTTAAATATGACAATAGCAAAACCCAAATAAGACATCCGCAACCTCACTCACCCCTTAACCAATGGACTGGGTTTGTTTCCTCACAATCCTTCCAGTTCTCACCCTCTGACTAATCAAAACCCCGGGACAGGGTATAATACCTGAGCCCCAAGGACACCAGCCTGTTGTGTTCCCGACCCTTGACAGTATGACCTTCCTGTTCTCAATAAGGGGTGTATGCTTGCTCTCCGCCTCCTTGGATCTGGAGTGGACTTGGCATTCACTGTAAGCACTGGCAGAAATGGCAGCGTATGGGTTCCCTAGCCCAAACATCATGTCCTCACAGCTCCCGTTTTCTGCCTTGTGCAGTATCTGAGGAAACTCAGGCTCAATGGCAAAACGACAATCAGGACAAGACAGACTCCCACCCTCCGGCACCCCCATCGAGGCCACAGTGCAGGGGTTAGACCACCTCTGGTATCAGCTTCAACCCACACCCAAGCTGCAGGGAGCTGAGTCCACACAACATGAATGGGCAAACCACCTGTGGATCCTGAATCACGGGAGATTCAACCCAGAATCACGGGAGATGAACTGTGTGACCGCTGTTCCTCAGCAGATGACAGCGGGTCCACATCTAACGCAACTCTGTTTCTTGCCTTTTCCATTTAGAAGCTCCTTCCACACTGTTATATAATCATTTCCTCCACTGCTGTTGGTGACAAGCAAGCTCCTTTAATCCCTTCTCTATTACAAGACATTTGGTTCCAGTTTCCCAAGGCTGTGAATACTGTGAACAGTTCCACATAATAGTACTGAAAAGGAAGAGCAGGAGAAAAAAAGTCAGATTTCTTAGGAAAATATCTTACAATGATTGGGTTTGAGCTTATAAACACGGTAACTCCTAAACAATGTAGGCACAGAATTCAAAGAGAAAGATATCCTTGCGGCATGATGGAAAGGGAGCTGTGAATAAACTCGGTTTTGCAGAACTGTAGGGAAAGTATTCTGAAGCCAGGTCCTGTTGGCACCCACAGCGGCTGCCAAGGCTTACTGAGGCCATTTGGATGTGGATGGAGCACCTACACGTAGGATACGCGCAGATGGAAGAGCACCTACCCATGGGATACCGCCTGATGTCCAGGGCTTCCTCCCCGGTACCCAAGGCACGCAGAGAGTAATATTTAGATATTTTTCAGTTAACCCCCCTAAATACCAGCTCTGCTAGACTGTCTAAATGTGGCTAAGTTAAAAGGGATACAGTGAGTCTAAGTGATGATCCAGGCTGACAGGAAAGGTGGGGTTAATCTCACAGTGCTGGTAGCCTGTCTAATTCCATGGCTACTTAGTCTTCCTTTATGAATCTACCTTCTGAAGGCCGCTTCCAATCTTGATTCCCAATTCTGCTAAGTCAGAGGAAAATTTTAGTCCCACTCCAGGGACAGGGCCTACCACCCTAAGATGCTCCACAGAGGAAGACCCCAGAGGCCTGTCTACCTTGTTCCATACAGGAAGCAAAGTTCCAAAACCATGCCAGGTCTTTGGCCTACCTCCACTCTGGTTTCATCACTGATTTGCCCAGACAACCAACTCCCAGGCGTATACCTACTGCCACTGGTAGATGGGGTCACTCAGCACCACTTCTCTTAACCCCTGGACCACAGTCTAAGATTACCATCTGTCAAGAATGGCCAACTATCCCAGCACTGAGGAGGTAGAGGCAGGTGATCTCTGAGTCTGAGGCCAGCCTGGTCTACCCAGCAAATTCCAGGACAGCCAGGGTTGTCTTGAAAAACAAAAACAAAACAAAACAACCCAAACCAAAACCAAATCAAACCAAACAAACCAAAAAGTCCCCATCAACAAACAAACAAAAAACAACCTCAAATCATCTGGCAGAGAGGGTGGCAGCAGACAGGGGACGGGGCATGCAGCCAGGAGCCCTCCCCTCCGTGAATTCCCACCCTCTTTACCAGTGACCTGCTGCATTCCAGAAAGCTGCGCTCACTGTAATGAGTACAACACAAAGTTTCTCCTCTCCACCAATAGGCAGGCAGCTAAATGTCGCCTGGGGCACTCGTGCAAAAAGAGAACTGTGTAAGAGAGGACACAAGTAAAATCATGTCCACTGCGTTCATGCAAGCAGCATTCTTCACAGTCACCAAAGGGGGAAGAAATCCCTGATGGATGGACAGACAAGACATGGCAGACACAGACAACAGAATGTTATCCAGTCCAACAAAGGGAGAAAAATTCTGACACACGCCACACTGGTAAAACCTTGAGGCCATTCCACTAAATAAGAAAAGATGGACGCAAATGTACTTTGTTATTCCAACCGTAAGAGGTACCCAGGATACACAGATTCGAAGAAACGCAAGGCAGACAGCTGGCTGCCAGGAAGGAGGAAGGAGAAAATGAGGAACAGTTATCTAATGAGAAATAAACGGATCTAGAATTTCAGGATGAAAGGATGGGAAAGTTATCAAAATGGATGGTGAAGGGGGTGGCTGTTGTCATTGTAGTTTACACCACTGTGTTTTTAAAAACATTGGGGGGGGGCACTGCTGACCTCTGACCTCCACATAAGTGTTGTGGCCCAATGCCCTCCTCCAGCTTCCTCTAAGTTTTATTACCACATCTCCCTGAATAGGAGATCCTGTTGCGCCCACACTAATTCAGCCCCAACTTGTTCAACCACAGGAAGTAGAAGGTCTTTACCAAGGTGGAGGGAACCTGCCTGGTGTGGCATTGTCTAGCCAGTCAGAGGCTGTATAAAATTTTGTCTAGGGGGTGGGGATGCAAGGTTGCTAGAGCTGTGGTTACTCAGGTCAACGAGGCTGGATTCGTTACGGACACTGGGTCCAGGTCTTGTTCTGTCTCTTGACATTCCATCCCCGTCAGAAATGGAGTTTGATCTTAGCTCCACCCAACTAAGAGCCTGGATGAGGGAGGACACTGACCCAGCAGGATGCTGAGATCTGAGTGGAGACTATGGGGATGCGTGTACAAGAACGATGTCTTCTGCCCCTGGCTTCCTGGGGGAGGTTGACTGGCCTGGGAGCTCCGCGTGGGGACTTCCTGCTCCTATCTTGAATTTTCCCACTTACTGCATCGCTCAGTCAGGCTGCTGTGGTGGACAGAGAAGGCAGGCGGGTCCCTCATCCCCAGGAAATATTTGATACATATTGAAAGGATGATAATATACAGGCGCTGGTTACTGCATGGAAAGGTCATGGTCAGGACAGAACCCGGTTACTTAGTAGCAGAGAGCTTTATTGGAAGGAAGGGGGAGGGGGGATCAGGACCAAGCCTGGGAAAGAGCATGTAGGGAGGAAAGAGAGAGAAAGATTGGGGGGGGGAGGGAATGGAGCGGAGCAGAGCAGAGGGGGGGGGGTGGGGGGGGGGGAGGTGGTGTCTGCATCCGGCTTTTCAGATGCAGATTGTGACCATGCCGTGTACTGATAACGTAAGACGAAAGACCCTTCGTTTAACTCCTGGACTGCATATGTGCAGTCACGCAGCTGGAGTTAAACAGAATTCTAACACATATTCCAGCTTAGCTGCTCTCCTAGACCTCCTCAGTTAGATGTTCTAACCATAAGAGGCCCTGGGTTGTGACAAGGTGTCCTCTGACCTCCATAGAAGTGCCACAGTGTAAGGCCCTCCTCCAGTAAATCAATAAATGAATGTAATAATTAAAAAGAGGTTCAAGCCTGTAGCCTGAGTCGGTGGAAAGGCTAAGGGAAAGAGGGTCAGAAGTTCAGGCCCTGTCTGATTAGTTTAGTGAGGCACTATGGGAAAAAAAGGAGAGGAAAAAGAACTGAGGACATACCGCAGCGGTAGGGTGTTACCTACTATGTGTCAAACCCTAAGTACAATCTTAAATACTGCCCCTCAGAAATATTCCAATGGCAAATTTCATACGGTGTATGTTATATCACAATTTTACAAGAGGAATAGCAAGGTGAATGACGTTCCGTGGCAGGCCCACAGCCTTGTCTCATTTAACCCATTTCCAATACAGGCCTGGACAACATAGTCACAAACACCAGCCCCAGCCATTCTTTCCCCTGACATCTGCCAAACACAACTCGTTGTTTCCAGGAACAACTCCATTTCTCTGCTCTGAGAGGAAGGTGTGCCAAGATCCCCGCCGGGCCAACTCCACCCTAAAAGACACACGGTGACATGATGTGCCAATCCCCAGAAAAGCACCTCCACAGCCAACCACCCATCACTAAAGAGCATCTACAGAGACTCAGAGAAGTGACCCAGACACAGAGACAGCTGAAGAAAGGTGGGTCTTCCCTGACACAGGGGCTCACAAGAAAAAGCCTGTGCTGTGAGAACCAGAGGCGGTCGCGATACTGGGTCCTTAGAACCTGGCTGGGCAGGCTGATCTGGGCCAAGCTGTGTCTTCGTGTGCTCTCGCTCATTCATTTCATTCTCTAAGAGGCCCTCAAAAACAACGTTTGATAGGGGGACTCTACCCCTAGAACAAAACAGTCTAGAGGGAAAGGAGAACAAGTCACTGCTTGGCAGTGGGTACTCTGGGCTTTTCCAACTCTGATAGGAAAAGGTAGCGTGTCATCTACTCTGGACCCTAAAAAAAAAAAAAAAAAATGCAGCCAACTGATGAAGCGGCCAACATCCCAGGCTGCTAGCTGTCATAACACCAGCTATGACACCAATAAAATGAGAATAACAACTGTTACTGAGTGCTGTAGCTGTGCCAGCATCCTGGCTAAGTGCTTTTTAGCACACATCTCATGTAAACTTCGTAGCATGTCCCCGAGTGGAAAGATGATTTCCCGGACTTCTGTGCTCCAGATGAAGAAATTTCTTAACCGTATTTCATCCATTCTCGGACACATATTTTCCCCAAATTTCAATAAAAATTTGAAGTAGAATCTTATATTTCTTTTCTTGCAATGATGCAACTCTCTTTTTTTTTTTTTTTTTGGTTTTCCGAGACAGGGTTTCTCTGTGTAGCTTTGGTGCCTGTCCTGGATCTCGCTCTAGAGACCAGGCTGGCCTCGAACTCACAGAGATCTGCTTGGCTCTGCCTCCCGGGTGCTGGGATTAAAGGCGTGCGCCACCACAGATCAGGGATGATGCAACCCTTATGTGTTGTCTCCCTTCTCAGCAGTGTGTCAGTTAAGACAATCCAACCCTTGAGGGTGGTGACAGAATGAGGCGTTCTGCGTGCAGGGTCGGGGACAACCGCTGCACCTCTTAGGAGTTAGTTCTTGAGGGAAGGGCTCTCCTGCCTTTTAACCCAGCACCTGCTTTCTGCACAGACCCCCACTGAGGAATCCGAAGGCTCAGGAACATGAATCAGCACCATTAATACCCCACAGCCTGGCTAGCATCAGCTCTGGAAGGCTCAAATTTGGACATTCCCACCAAAGACGACCAAGCTGAAAGCTACGGGTATCCACAGGCTGAGGAGGCAGCTTCAACCTCTCCAAGATGGCTGAGTCTGTGGGTCAAAACTAAATTGGAAAGACGAGATTCTTATAGGGCCCCTCTAAAGTAGCATTCCCCTAAGCCTAACAAGTGTCCAAATCAGAAGAGACATTAAACCAGCAGTCCATGTCCCTCTAGAGTGGGTCTCAACCTTCCTAATGCTGTGACCCTTCAAAATAGTTCCTCATGTTGTGACCGCCCCCAACCATAAAACTATTTTCATTGCTACTTCACAACTATAATTTTGCTGCTATTATGAATCATAATGTAAGTACCTGTGTTTTCCAACAGTCTTGAGGGAGGGAGAGGGTCCACAATCCACAGGTTGAGAATCATTGCTCTCGAGGCTGGCATCTGCCTAGCATTGCAGACAAAGCCAGCTATCTCCTTTACATCTCCAAGCCGTCTGCAATCAAGGAAGTGATTTTGATCAAATGGCTCACACTCTGGTCCAGGGACTATCCAGAACAGAGCGTGCAGCTTGTAGCTGCCACAGCACTGGGCCAGAGAACCGGTGCATCACTTTCTTCTTCCAGGATGAAACCAACCAAAGCCCAGGGACGGCTGCTCTTCACTACCAACTTGGTGGGATTTAGATGGCAGAGAGCATCCTGAGGTTCCCTGGTATCCTGAGGGGAGCAGACCTGAGCCTCGAGGCAAAGGAGCCAGGCTTGAGGGGGACTTACAAAGTTCAGTCCACTCGAAGTCACCCAGGCCCACTTACCTAACAAGAGTAGAAAAGGAACCCCAACAGAGACAGGAAGCGGACTGGGAGAGGCTGGAGAGATGGCTCAGTGGTTACCATCACTTGCTGCTCATGCAGAGGATGCAGGTTCTGTTCCCAGCATCCACGCGACTGCTCACAACCGTCTCTAACTCCAATCCCAAAGGCTAAGACACCCTCTTCAGACCTCCACAGGTACCAGGCACACAAGTGGTGCACAAACATGCACGTAAAACATTAATACACATAAAATAAATACATCTTTAAAGAAAGTTAAGGGAGAGAAGGGTAAAGGGGTTCTCTTAGGGATGATGAAAATGTTCGAGAATCAGACAGCGTGGTTGTGTAACTGTACGGAAAACCACCCAGTGGTACTTTGCCTGGGTGAACTCTGTGTTGTGTATGCAAGATGCAGCTCGAGCAAACCACTGTTAGAACAGAAAGGAACAAGACAATATTAACCCATCCACAGAACAGCTTGGTCCTCAGGAATGAGGGGGAACAGGTCATCATACAACAACTTAGATGACTATCAAGCGAAGGAAGTCAGATCCAACAAGCTACACACTGCAGGACTCCCATGGAGAATGGGCAAATCAGTGGCTACAGCAGGCTGTAGGTGGAGACACAGATTATAGCAGCTTCTGGAGTGACAGGCCAGTTCTGTTTCTTGATGTTAGTGGTAGTGGCTATATAAATCTGTGATGTCTCGCAGAAATGCAAAGTGGCTTTTATTCTTTATATAAATTACATAGGGACACACAGCTCCAAAGCACAACCAAGCATCTTTCAAGATTTTAGTATGGTTTTTTTTTTGTTGTTGTTGTTGGTTTTTTTGGTTCAGGGTTTCATGTAGCCCTTATGGGCAATGTATGACCTTCCTGCTTTCACCTTCCAAGGGCTGGAATTAGAGGCATGTGTTAATACCCTTGAACTGTAATATTAAAAGAACAAAAGAGGTACTTTACTACATATACAATTTTTTTTTTAAAACTTCAATACCGTCTTCCTTTTTCCAAACATGAACAAAATATAATTAGGAGAAGAAAAGGAAGTGGAGAGAAAACAAAATAGCTGAAGGTAGGGAAAGGGTTAAAAAATATAGACATCATGAAGCTGGGGAGATGTCTCAACAGTCAAGAAGTCGCTCTTCTAGGGGACCCGAATTCAACTCCCACCATTCACGTCAGGCAACTCACAACTGCCTGTAACTCCAGCTCCAGGGGAATCCACCACCTCTGGCCTCCACCAGCACCTGCATTCAGGTGCACAAATATATCGACACATAGAAACATAACAGAATAAAAAACAATGATAAAAACAAACACACACACATATACACTATACACATACACATCTTAAGACACTCAGGCTTGGCGTGTAGCTCAATGGTAGAACATATTGCTTAGTATGCACAGGCTCTGGCTTCAACGCTTAGCGCACAGAGAAAAACTTTAAATTTGTGGACCCACCAGTAGTCAAAGGTGGGGGCGACCTAATTGTCTATCAGCAGAGGGATGGGCAAATACATATATGGTGTGCGCACATGGAATGGATTATTCAGTCTTCAAAAGGCAGGGACTCCTGACATACACTATAACATGGATGAACTCTAAGATCAGTGTGGCAAATGAAATAAGCCAGCCTGATGCAGAGTTCCGGTTTGCAAGATAAAGGAGAGGTGATAGATACATACATGGTTCCCCAACTTACAACACTTTGACTCTGTGGTGGTTTGAATGGGAACGACCCCCATGAGCTCATATATTTGAGCTCCCTGTAGTTGGGGTGGCCTTGTTGGAGGAGGTGTGTCACTGGGGGTGGGCTATGAGGTTTCAAAAGCCCATGCCACTCCCAGTTAGTATTCTTTTTCAGCTTCTTGGTTGCTGTCTCAACATGGAAGCACTCGGCTACCGCTCCAGTGCCATGCCAGCCTGTCTGCAGCCAAGCTCCACGACAGGCATGGACTCTATTGAACCATCAGCCCCACACACAATGCTTTCTTTTGTATGCTGCCTTTCTCTTGGGGTGTTCTGTCATAGCAATAGGGAAGTAACTAAGACAGAACATTTTTGGTGTTGTTGTGCAATGGTGTGGAAGTATGCTTAAAGAATACTTTGTAATAGTATTCAACAAAATTACCCAATCTGTTTTTCACATCATCATAGTATTCAACAAAATGATCCGAGATACCCAGTACTTCCCTGTATCAGATGGTTTTGCTTAAATATATGCTTATGTACATATCCTAAGCACTTTTAGTGCAGGCTAGGCTAAGCTATGATGACAGGTAAAGAATGGATGAATGGATTGCTGGATGGATGCAAACTGACTCAAGCATAGTTACTACTTTCTCAGAACTCTTGTGCTCAACGTGGAGGGGTTTTCATATCTTTGATCAATAAGTGACTATTTTCTAAAGTTATATTAGGAAGAATTGCAAGCCAGTAATAACATGACGTACGTAGCACATTTATCAGCAATGCCCATGTGCCTGCCTTGTTATTCAGCGTTAGTGACTCATGACCGGACTTGTTTCAGGAGATGAATATTGGCACTGAGAAGCAGCAAGACAAGGAAGAAAAGAAGCTAGAACCACGTAACCAGCTCTCATCCCAGCTTTATCATGCCTAGCTACTTCCTCGTGGGAAGAGGCCTTGTAGGACAGGAAATCAACCCTATCTGCCTCTCATGTCCCCTGAGGGAAACACATGCATGCTCCTGAACAGATGGGCATACCTACACACCATTTTAACACCTATTCCATAATCACCAACAGTTAGGAAGCTACAAAACAACAGGGAAGCTCTAACCTACAGGTCAAACCAACCACTGTGCCTGTCTTTGGGCCGCCCAATCTAAGAATAGTGTTGATATTTTGAAATCATTACATTTCAAGTGGTTTTATAAGTACCTACTTGGTGGTCTAACAATTATCTCTGAGACACAAGAATTAAATTAGCTGCCTGGCTCTTTAAAAAATTCAGCAAATCCCAATACTGCAAAGAGTAGCGACTGAAAGAACATTCTAGGTCAAGTCCTCTTGTGCTAGCTGCGCTCTGGCTTTCTTTGGACCAGTGTGGCAACTAGATCCTATCTCCCTGCAAGAGTACAGGGAGCTTAGCTCCTTACAGCACAAAGCCAAACCCAAGTATAAAGTTCCAGTAAAGGGAGGGGTCTATAAGATAGCCAGATGGAACGGGGAGGGTCAAAACATGTCCCCAACCAAGCCCATCAAATGGAACATTCTAAAGGAAATCACAGGCTTCCACGGAGACAACCACACTGGATAGAAACGCTAAGCTCTGCCTCTTCGCTGTCCTCTTGCCCTCCAGACCACCCAGCCTATCTCTCCAGGCACGGCCAGCTCAGGCAGAAGACATTCTTCCTCCAGCTGGCAGAGAATGGAAGTATAACAGGAAGCAGACAGGGAACTCCCACTACAGGAAGCACACTTGGGTTTTAACCCCAGGTGGGACCTGCACTAGGCGAACAGACTGCAGGGCAGCAGGTCATTGGTGCCAAAGGCAAACGGGCTCAATGTACCTACTGTGCACAGGCAGACGGGCCAGGCACACAGGTGCAGATATCTCTCTGCGTTGGTTTTAGCACAAGCACGTGCCAGTCACTGCTCTGGCTGACCAAACACCAGCTGTCACATTACTGCCAAACACTTGACCAGACACTATTAGCTACCACCCAGGCAGACATCCCCCAGGCTGTTTTCTGCCCACTCCCACACTGGTCATCTGGCCTCCAGCTACCTGGGCTCTACTCCTTGACAGGTTGTTCCAGAGAATATCTGTGTGGCCTGTGGGCAGGGAGGGAGGGCAATCAGCCAGCAAAGAAAAACGTACTTCCCCATTAGATCTGCACCCCCTAACTTGTCCTGGGTCCCTGACCTGAGCCACAGCGTCAACCTAGACACAAGTGGAGCCTTGCAAAAAGATTAACGAAAGACAACTTCCAACTGGGGATTTCCCAGAATTTGCCAGGAACTCCGAGAAACATGATTTTATTTGTAACCACAAAACTATCTGGATCTGGAAGATGCTATTGTCTAGCTCCTCCATGTACAGATGAGAATCCTTGGAGATCCGTGGAGTGTAAAGGACTGACCAATGTCAGCTAATGGCACCATGATGGTAGGCAACAAAGAGGAGAACAAGTGAGCCTCATCAGCTCTACAAACCATCAACTCACCTTCTCCATGGCTGGTTCTCAGCACAGTGATGACTACAACAGTACTGTGGAACTCCTACCATGCAAGGAACAATGTAGAAAGCGTGCCCCTTCTCTTTCCTGTCCTTCTCAAGCCACTGACCCAGGCAGCCCTCCTTCCAAGCAGGGCCTTGCTATACATGCCTGGTCCTAGGCTAACTCGACACAGGGCAGTCTGCTGGGTGGATGCCAAGTCCTCCTGCAGAGGGGAGGGCCTGCCCTGACAAACTCAACAGCATCCTCCTCATCCTTTGCCAGCTGACTGCAGCCCTACCTTGTCATATACGTTTCTCTTCCTTTGTATAATTGCTTTTCTCCAGTGACATTCTACTCCCCCGGAGCTTCAATTAGAAGCAAGCAGGAACTCTGTGAGCCACCATTAACCAGGATATTAACCTGCAGAAAGAAGTCACTGCCAGGTGCACCTAAAAGGAGTTAAACTGCTTTTCAGAGGCAGTTACAACCAGTTCAGAGCATAATCCACAAATGTCACGCTAATCAAGAGGGCAGTGAACTCACTCCCGACCCAAGACTATATGTCTTTGACAAAAAAAACAAAAAAAAAACAAAAAAAAACTACATGCCACAGCTTCAGGGAGCATCCCAAAGAAACAGATCGCATAGGTCTAGCCTATCTCAGGAACCCTGAGGTGTGGCTCTATCTAAGAGTCATCAAAGAATCCACAGTTATGATAGGGCCCAGCCTAGGACAACTACCCTTACCCTCCTAAAAATCCCACACCACAACACTGGACTGTCAGAGGTCCAAGCCTTATTCAGCTGGGCTCTCTCATGACCTGAAGGAATTGCTTCAGAATCCGACAAAAAGAAACCTCTGGGTATATGCCCAAGAGCAGTACAGATGGATCTGGCAGCAGCTTGATCTTCACACTGATTTCCTTTAGAGCTGTACACGTCTACACTCCCACCAGTAATGAACAAGTGCTTCATTTTCTCCACATCCTTGCCAGCATATGCTGCCATTTGTTTCATTGATCTTGGCAATTCTGGCAGGGGTGAGATGAAATCCCAAAGTAGTTTTGATCTGTAGTTCCCCGATGGCTAAGGAGGCTGAACATTTCTTTGTTTCTCGGCCATTTGCGGTTCATCTATTGAGAACTCTCTGGTTCTATACCCCATTTTTAAAAACTGGGTTGTTTGTTTTCTTAATGTTCAGGTTTTTTTTTTTTTTTTTAGTTCTTTGTATATTCTAGATGTTGACCCTCTATCACACATGTAATTGCTAAGATTTCCCCTCCCCCACTCTGTAGACTGCTGCTTTGCTCAAATTATGGTATCCTTGCTGTACAGAAGCTTTTCAGTTTCATGAGATCCCATTTATTAACTCTTGGTCTTAGTGCCTGTGCTATCGGTGTCCTGTTCATAAAGTCGTTTCCTGTGCTGATGAGTTCAAAGTTATTCCTCATTTTTCCTTCTATCAGATCCAGATCCACTGTATCTAGTCTTCTGTTGAGAGCCTTGATCCATTTGGAGCTGACATCTTACTTGCTCAGCCATATTCACTGCTGCTGTATTCATAGTAGCCAGAAATGGAACAACCTAGCTGTCTATCAACTAATGAACAGCTAATGAAAATGTGGTGCATGTACACATGGGATATTATTTAACTGCTAGGGGAAAATTTGAATTTCGCAGGTAAATGGGCTGAACTAGAAATGATCGTCCTGAGTGAGGTAACTCTGACCCCAAAAGACAACTATGACATGTTTTCTCTTCTACAGAGATGCTAGATTTTAACCTTTAGATAGGTGTGTTTCACTCTGAATGACCACAGGGGTTAAGTAGCTGGTAAGGGGTCAGGGGAGAGAAGATCTTCCAAGGAAGGGGAAACAGAGTACAGCGTTATAAAAAGACAAAGGAAAAACTAGAATGGGAGGAGTAAATGGGGACAGGATAGGAGGGCAGGATAAAGGAGGAAATACGAAGAGGGACAACTAAGAACTGAAGGTCTTTCGACAAGCCCTATGAAACCAGACAGAGCGGCGCACGCCTTTAATCCCAGCGCTTAGGAAGCAGAGGCAGGTGGATCTCTGTGAGTTTGAGGCCAGCCTGGTCTACAGAGTGAGTTCCAGGACAACCAGAGCTATATAGTGAGACCCTATCTAGAAAAAGCAAACAAAAAGGCCATATGGAAGCCTACTACTGTAGAAGCTTCCTAAAACATGCATATAGGAAAGGAATTTAAATGGAGTCATCATATAACGAGGAAAACAATGTCCCAACTAGGCATCTTATGCCACCCAGTAAAACCTCCAGTGCCAGAGATGAGTTACCTCTTGTTGAATTGTTGGCAAAAGGAGTCTCACACACTCCCTATCGCCCAGACATCACAGGCCATTGCCGGGATTACTCTCCATAACCTGTTCGTGAGGTCCTACTGCTGAAGGAAGACCCCACTCACTTATGTCATCAAACATGGAAAAAAATCAAGCCAGTGTCCAACTAGAAGCTTTGTTCCCTACTGGCGAGCACTCAAGGTGCTGGGGGGTTCTTTGCCTGCTACAGGAGGAAAAAAGTCATCATCAATTTCACCCAGGTACAAACCCTGTGTCGTAGCTACCAGGAGACCCTCCCTCAAGACAATGCAAGAGTGGCACAGACGTTACAGAAATAACCAATACTTTTTTTTTTTTTTAAAGTTTAAGTTTTACTCAATGAGACAGGACCCTTGCATGACACTGCTAAAGAGTCCAAGAACCTTAGACTAGATAGCTCACGGGCCTAGTGGCAGAAAAACCTACTGCTACCTACTATTATTCTACTAAAGGAACACAGTGAAAAGATTCCTAATAACATATCGCTATACACATAGAGCAGAGCCTCACTCAACACTCATCAGAAAAGCGTCTTCTTGCTAATATCTTCTGCTAATATTGTTGCAAAAATAATAATGTTCTCCTAACCCCAAGGCCCCGTTTTTGAGACAGTTTCATGTAGCCCAGACTGGCCTTGAACAACTGGGTTTCTTGCATCTGCCTCCTAGGTGCTGGGACGAGCAAGTGCCACCGCATCAGGCCAAAATAAAAACAGTAAACCTACTTCCTCCTCTACACGCCCACCTTTTAAAGATGCACATAGTGTCTACGGACTCCCAGAGGTGGAAGAGTCTGAAACGCTAACTATGAAGTCACGACACTCAAAAGAACTTTCTGAAACACCCAGGCTCGCTGGGAAAAGGAAAGCCAACAGCCCTGTGTGAAACTGCTCACGAAGAAAAGCCTTCCAGAATAACCCGCAGGCAGCAAGGAAACGAAGGCCCGGGGTAGTCCCATAACTACCAGGAACTGAATTCTGGCAACAACTTCATTGAGCTTGGAAGAGGACGACCCCAGTCCCCAGATGAGAATGTTAGTGCCTTCAGCTTAGACAGACCCCGGGGCAGTGAACACAGCTATATTGTTCCTAGAAATGGTGGCATTAAGACATACAATAGCAACAAAAACAATCAATCACCAGTCAACCACTTTGGGGGTGGTGACCACACTCTGTATGAGTGTGAGGGAGTGCAGGGGGAGAGAGACAGAGACCAAAGAGACTGAGACTTTTTATTTTTCCCCTACAGGGACATCCAGCATAGAGATCTAATACCCTAGGCCTCTGTCAACCTAAATATCCACATCTCCCATAGATACTCTATTCTTTATGCTAATCAGCATCAAGCTACTAGGAGATTATGGCCTCCCAGTGCCTGGATACTTCCTGAACAGCGGGTGAGAATCAAGCTCCAAAATATCATGTGTTACCATGGTGATCTGTAGGCAGACCTGATCAAATGAATACTCCCCCATCCCCAGCCCTTCTCCAAATGAACTGCAGCCCGGTGTACCCTTTAAGAAGCATCCCTCCCCTGCTTGGAGCTTCAAAGAAAATGGTCTGGAAAAGGAAGGCCAAAGACAGAGGACCAGCTAAAAGTCACTTGCCCCAGCTTGTGTGTGCTCTTGAAGCAGGAGCATGGGTCCAGTGTGAGCAGCAGAGAAGCCACCTGGTGCTGGAGTAGGAACAGAAGAAGTGTCCCCACCAGGAGGCTCTGGCCTACTCTGTCTAGTCAGAACTTAAAAAAACTCAGTAAACACAAAGGGCTTCCCTCCCTGAGGGAAGACTTTGACAGAGTTCAGGGTGTTGTGGGCAGAGAGAGAGAGAGACAAAAATAAATAAATAAATAAATAAATAAATAAATAAATAAACAAATAAACAAACAAACAAATAAATAAATAAATAAGGAAATAGAAATCCTCTCTTACCTCAGGTCTGTTCCCTGAACTCGGTATGTGTGTGTGTGTGTGGGGGGGGGGTGTCAGTAGGCAGTACGCCTTGGTTATGGTGGCCATCTTCTAACTGCTGTATTCCAACAACCACCTCAAATGGTGTCTACCCACAGAATCAGGAACTGGACCCTTGCCAATGTTCTGGGGACTTAGCCACCCAGTCCCCAAAGCAGCAAATGCTTCCACAAAAAGACCCCCCACTTCCTGAGTGCTCAGGCCCAGGTGTCCCTCTAGACAGCTGCTGACTGAGTCTCAGCCCATTAACTTTCCCAGACTTCCCTGACAGAGTTTCTGGAACCCAAGGACAGACAGGCTCAACAGGATAAATAAATCACGGGGCCAAGGGCGGGCGAAAGCAGGCCACGGAGTCCAGACCAAGTCTCCCATGTTTCTCTGAGACTTCTAGAGCCTCACCACCAGGGCCTCCTTTTTGGGTCTTCTCATACACCTTTCCTGGGCCTCATCTGCTTTTCCACAAAGGGTATGCCAGAGTGACTCACACCATCTGGTCACTGAATAAATGCCACAGGAGAGAAAACCAGGCTTATACTAACCATCACAACCCGTATTTATTTAAGCTAAATTCTGACAGCCTCTCACAGCTGTTCCAGGGATGGGGCATGGTCCCTCAGACAGCCCCATGACAAGCTGACAATCAACAAGGTCTCCCCACTCATGGTTGAACAAGCCCATCTGTCAGCTGGCAGGCCAGGGCCCCAGACACCAACCTTGACCAAGGACAGGCTTACCACCCAGCATCCAACCTAGCTCACTGCATCCCACTCCACCTATCCTTGGTCACCAGCTACAGGGATCCACTACCAAAGCCACCCTTCAACTCCATCGTCAGAGTGGCCTGTGACAGCACATGACAGACTTTGCTGGGGCCCCCCTATCCTTCTGAACCCACTCTCTGGTCACACACACTGCCACCCTCTTCCTTCTTTCCTAATGTCAACCCTCACACACCTGGGCCCAAAGGGAGGCCTTGTTAATATTCCACAGTGACCACAGGTACACCAGGGTCCATGGATGAGAGCCCCGAAAAGCCACAGTATTTAACTGCTGTCCACTAGTCACTGGCCACTCCTCTGAAGGGTTGCCACAAACTTTCTGCCTGGAACATTTTCTTCTCCACACCCTTCCTCCATTACAAACCACGGATGCCGTCTCAGAGCCTCAATTCTACCCCCACAAGAGTCTTTTTAGGACCTTGTCTGTTTCTGCTTCCACCTGGCTGGCAAGCACCTCACACTCAAGCTAAGGACTGACTCCAAACCATCTTCCTACATCCCTGGACATCAGGGGAGAAGAAACCTTTCCAGGACAGATCAGTGTTTTCCCACCAAGGCTGTATGCCGGTAGCCAGGTCAGAACAGGTTGAATGTATATGGGTCCTTGGGAATTAATTTGTGTTTTACCTGTAACCCATAAAAATGTTTAATCATGTAAGGGAAATGAGGAACAGGCTGATTTGTTTTGTTTTTTTTTTGTTTTTGTTTTTTGTTTTATTTTTTTACTTGTATTCATTGTAATCACTCACTTGAAAAACAGAATGTAACCACGTTGTAATTTACATATTGCTTGAAAGATTTTGCTGGGGCTTATGTAAGCTGTAAGGAAAAAATAAAGCATAGGGAAGGAAACCATCAGAGAGAGGTGGATAGCATAAGAGCAGGAAAGAAGGAGAAGGGAAGCAGCTGGGGAGGAGGGGAGGAGGAAGAGAAGGAGGAAGACAGGGTAAAAGGACAGAGCAGAGAAAAAACAGAGCAGGAAGAGCAACCAACAGAGAGAAAGATAACATGAAGAATTAAGCTTTGGCCAGCAGATCAAGGTCCTGAGTGTGTCTGTGCACCTGTTCCAATAGTTCACCTAGCTACATCTCTTCTTCTCCAGCTTCTCTGCCCTTCTGAGAGCCTGGGGGGGGGGGGGGGGTTCTTGGCAGCAGCTACATCTCCAAACAAACAAACAGAAATGAACTGTGTGCTGAAGGGTTGAGAGAGTAAATTCTACGTTATGTGTATTTTAACACAATAAGGAAGGGAAAAGGGATCACGTTGACTAGAGATGGCTGGAGAATGGGCAAGCTCTTGGCATGGGCTTTCCATTTCCATGGAGGTTGAGTTACTCTAGCTGCTAAAAGCATCTATGAACTTAGTTTCAGGTAATAAATCCAAGACTCCAGACCCAAGCGAAGGTGGGGTCCCTGGCCCCTGGAGGGGTTCCTGTAAAATGCAGAGGGTAACACAAAGCAGAGCCTGCCCTTTTCACTCATCCCAGCCTCTGTAGAGCTTTCTGCCCAGTCCCCACCTGGGCAAGGCAAGAGAAGGCTAGAGAGAAAAATGCTGAGATCAACATGATATGCCAGACACAAAAGGCCAAACTGTATGACAGCACTGCCAAGATGAACTTAGACGTCAAGCTCATGGAGAACAAAAGCGGATTGGTGGCTGCTCTGCCCTGGAGGAAGGCTGGGAGATACTGTCTAAAGAGAAGAATGTGTCAGTGTGGGAGCATACAAGAGTTCTAAGGATGGACGGTGGTGACGGCCACAATAGTGTAAATGTGTTTGTTTTGGCCCGCGTCTTCCCCCAAATCCATATTGTTAGGCTCCTCACCCACAATGAGATGGTATTAGGAGGTAAGGTCTTTGGGAGGCGATCAGGTATAGGATTAGTACCCTTGTACGAAGACAGGCTAGAGAGACATTTTCACTCTCTGTCACACACATGAGGTCACAGGGGAAGGCCACCAGATATCAACCAAGCAGGTTCTAAGGAAATCCCTACGTTCTTATTGTACACGATGTTGGGGAGGGGTATGCACCACAGCACGAATGTGGAGGTCAGAGAACGACTTTGTAGGGTCTATTCTCTCCTTCCACCTTTACGTGGTGGATTCTAGGGATCAAGTGCATGCCACCAGGCTCACAGAGTAAAGCACTGTATCCACTGAGCCATCTCGTCAGCCCCAAGCCGGGGCTCTTCACCAAGACTGTGTTGGCCCCGTGACCTGGACCCACCAGCCTAGAACTGAGAGAAACAGACATTTATTGGGTAACACTTCTGGCTCTGTTATACCTCACTTGATGCCATGGAGCCGTGTACACCGAAAGTGAGAATGTCACATACGCTTCACCACAGTTCAAGGGGACTGGGGCTAGAACCAGGAGCAGAGCTTAGTGGGTGAGCAGTGTTCTAGCTCTGGGTTCCGTCACTAAACACAGGAAGGGATGGAGTTAGGGGAGGGAGAGAGGCAAGAGGAGAAAAGAGCGGGGAGTGGATAAAAGAAGACGTAAGGGCTAATAAATAAATAAATAACACCAACCACTCTGGGCACCTTCCCTGATGACCTAAACAAACTCAGTCACCATGTGGTTTAGCAACCTGTGTGCCCCAGAGCCTCTTCCCAAAACCACCAGCGAGAGGAGCCTCCACATCTCCTACCACAACTTCCATTCACAGCCCTCTTGGGACACAAGGGCCCAAAACATAACTGATTAGGTCTCCCTGTGAACCAAAGTAAGCACCTCAAGGCCTCTACCACATACCTGGGCACCTCAAGGGCTCTACCGCATAGCTGGGAACCAGGGAGGGAGGGCAGGCCTGACTACCTGTTCACAAAAAAATATCCTCTGGAATCTTAATGGACCACATGAGAGAATGCAGTTCCGATCATGTCAGAACATGACGCACCTTGAAAACAGTAGCCTAAGTAAAAGGAGCTAGACATAAAAAGGCCACTTGTGCTGAGTCTACTCAACAAAGGTCCACCAAAAGCCAATCTCCACCGACAGAAAGCTGGGAGGCTGCCAGACACTGGGGTCATAACTTAACATTTCCTTCAGGGGTAAGCAAAGTTGTCCCTAAATTAGATTGTAACTGTGATTACCTCCCAAAACACTGAACTACACCCTTTCATCCTTTCAATGAGTAAATTATATCTCAATAAAGCTGCTTGTGGAGCGGGGGGAACAAACCAGAACAAAGCCACACCCAGCCGAGAGCAGAGCTGTGCCCACAGCGGACAAGGGGAATGGGAGACCGGATGAAGACAAGACAAACTCATGTGCTGACCATCCATCCTCATCCTAAGCACCAAACAGGATGCTTCTCTGGCTTTTTAGGTTTCGAAGCAGAAGGCTTCTGGAAGGGCGGAGAGGAAAACAAACAACAACAACAAAATCACAAGAAAACAAAGCCTCCAGATTCAGTTACACCAGTCTCCCAAGAAGTGAAGGCCAGGCAGGGCTAGAGGACAGGGGATGGTGGCAACTAGAAATCAAAGGCCCTACAGTCCTCCCAGGGGCTCAGCCACATGATACCATGTCTCTATACGAACATCACACCACTCTTCTCCCAGGTCTGTCTGGCTCCTGGGTGCTGAAACTCCACAGAGACCACAGAAAATTCAGGCTGCCTCTGAATATTGGCTACAGGCTACAGTAGCGCCCGACTTAGATCACACCCGGATATATCAAAGCATTAGCAACCTAGCTTCTCCCAGTCCCCTTGTGGCTTGCTGGAATAAGATAGCCTATAGCTATTACCGTATTGGCTTCCTTTCTAGAAGCCTCGTAATTGGGCTGGAAGATGGTTCTGTTAGGCAGAGGTGCTTACATGCAGACCCCGTGTTCCGGTTTGATTCCTGTTACCGTGATAAACACCACGACCCAAAACTACATAGGGAACCAAGTTAACTTCATCTTTCGCGTTCAGTCCGTCACCAAGTAAAGAACTCTAGGCAGGAGCCTGAAGCAGAAAACAGCCAGGAGAGCTGCTCACCAGCTTGTTCTCTGTGTGGCTCTGCGCCTTTCCTGGAACTCGCTTTGGAGAGCAGGCTGGCCTCGAACTCACAGAGATCCGCCTAGCCTCTGCCTCCCAAGTGCTGGGATTAAAGGCGTGCGCCACCGCAGATCGGCATAGCGTTCTTATTTCCACAACTCAGGCTCACCCGCCTAGGGATGGCCCTGCCCACAGTGTGCTGGGCCCTCTTACATCAAACAGCAGTGAAGAACATGCCTCACAGATATGACCACTGGCCATCTGATGGGGGCAATTCTTCAGGTGAGGGGTTCCTATCCCCCAGTGACAAGGACAGCTGAAACTAATTATGTCACTTGACCTGAGTTTGATCCCTGGATTCTTTTTTTTTTCAATCTTAATTTTTTTTTTTAAATTTTTATGTGTTATTGGTGTTTTGCCATGAGTGTCTGGTCCCCTAGAACTGGAATTACAGATAGCTGTTAGCTGCCATGTGGGTGCTGAGAACTGAACCCCAGTCCTCTGAAGAGCAGTCAGTGCTCTTAATCACTGAGCCATCTCTCCAGCCCCATCCCTGGATTTTATTCCTACAAGGCAGCAAGAAAGAATGACTCTGCAAAGCTGTCCTCTAACACACACACACACACACACACACACACACACACGTGCACACGTACACACACACACACGTGCACATACGCACACACACGCACACACACGCACAGGCGCACACACACACGTGCACACACATGCACACACGTGCACACACACGCGCGCACACGCACACGCACGCACACACACGCACACGCACGCACACACACACACACGTGCACACACACACTCTCTCTCTCTCTCTTTCATTTACATAAATAAAATATGAATAAATGAATAAAAACATCACAATCATCTTTTTTTAAGTGGCTCTAAGCATTCCCTCTACAAATTGGCAGACACGGTTGCTGGGCGGCAGGGGTGGAGTCCTTGATTTTTACCAAACCCTAGCTTACAAGGCCCCTGAAGTCACAGGCCAAGTGGTTCAGGAACACCACAAGAAGTCTGCCCCATCTAAGAGTCTCACCAGAGACAAAGGCCACCCACCATCCCAGGTGGCTCATTCTGTGCTGGGCGTAGTGGATGCTGGCAAAAGGCCTTAGTCCAGTCAGATTTCCATAATAGTATCATCCACTAGAGGGCTTATTTGTAGACAATCAAAAATTATCTCTCACCATTTTGGACATCGGCAGTCCACTGGAGACCATGTCTACTACGGGTCTACTTCCTGTTTCCGATGACAGCTTCTTGCTCCATCTTCCTATGGCAGGAGGGTTAAGAGGGTTCTCTGGGACCTTTTTTTTTTTAAGGGCACTAATCTCATTCAGAAGGGTCTCATCCTTGTCATCGAATGCCATTCATTATGTGGGAGTCAGAATGGGCCAGGATGTACCTCAGTGGTACAGCAAATACTGGGGCCAAAAGTTTGATGCCCTGTGTGTCAAATGAGAAAAGAAGATGGGAAAGAAAGAGGGAAAGAGAAGGACGGGGATGGGAGGGAAGGAAGGAAGGAATCTCTTTCCTGGAATCTTGTAAATTAAGAGAAGAGGAACATGTCTTTAAGTGGCTGATGCCTTCACGGATGTTTCCATGGTATCAACAGGTTTATACCAACCACTGTTTTCCTGCCAGACTAAAAAGACTGGCAGGGAAGGCCTGTTCCTGGTCAGACAACTGATCAAGGTGCCTTACATCCCAGGGGTCACCTTGTGTCATGTGACTCAGCTCCTTCACAAATGCCTTGGCCTTAGCCAGGTTATATTCTAGGCGTCTGTGTATGTCTCGCTCACCCTCAGACCCGACCAGTGGACAGCATGTAATTACGATAATGATCTTGCTACAGCCACTTCACAAGAATGTTCCAAGGGCCCATGAAACTGCCTCCAAAGAAATCACACTGACTACACAAACCACATCTCAGTCCTCCAACTCCAGCATGGGCAGGCGCCTCTATGAACTTACTAGCTACTTTTCCATTGGGCACCATAAACTCTCGGGTCACAGCAGTAATGACGGGTCAGAATCCAAGACACTGGATTTGCAGGACTCATAGTATTCTCTATAGCTGAGCAGGGGAGAGCTCAATGGTCAGCAAAGAAGAAAACATAACTGGCCAGATTGTCTGCAGAGCTAAACAGTTTCATTCCTAAAGGAACCTATATCATTGGGCCCCAGAAAAGCCACTGCTATTTATCAGATGGGATTAAGTGGGTTTGGCTAGAACATAGACGGGTCTAAGCAAAGTAAAGCCTTAAAGACGGAGCCTCTGATAGGAAATCACAACATGTCCACACGGTTGGGCTTTCCCGGCGGACCGCCTAGTTATTTCCAGTTCAAAATAGCCATTTCCAGGTCAGAACATCTTGCGTGGCTAGGACTCCGTGGCTTTACATGGTTGCGTAAAGCACGCATGGCCATGTAATGTATGCGCATGGGTGGAGTAGCCACATGCGGTCCTGTACGCATGCGCGGCCCACTCTTTAAAAAAGCCGGCGCCATTTTGCACAGGTCTCTCCTCTTCTTCTCTTCTCTTCTCTCCTCACTCACGTGTGTGCTTCACACAGGCCTGTCACATCTCTTCCTATCCTATATAAATAAACAGCTCTTCTGTGGATTTGTCGTGTTCGGGGGACGTGTTCCTCGCAGGGTAAGAGCGCCGCTAAATAACTAAATAACTAACAGCCTCACGGCTGGAGAGATGGCTCAGTGGTTAAAGGCACTCACTGTTCGTCCAGAGAACTCAGGTTCAATTCCCATCATGTACATGGTAGCTCACAATAATCCATAACTCTGGTTACAGGGGACCTGATGCCTTTTTCTAATCTCTGCAGGCACCAGGCACATATGCATAAAGACAAAACACACTTAAAAATTAAATTAAAAAAAAAAAGGTGGCGCCTCGGTTCATTGTTGTCATGCCTCTGACACTTCTCTCTCCTGGACAAACTCTTCTCCAGGATCTAAGGGATGGCAAATCCTATAGGACAGAGAAGTAGAAAGAACTCACTTGGCCTTTGTCCCAAGGCTCTTGTCTCCCTGAAGAAGGAAGCCAGTCAGAGTCAGGATTAATAAGAAATAAGGGCTAACACAGGGTTAAAGAAAGGCACTCGGAGAGAAACGCTTTGACGCTACAAAGGTTTTGCTTTTGTTGGTTGGTTTTGAAAGGATAAGCCCACGAAGGTAGAAAGTCTTTCACCAAATTCATGAAGAAAAGCAAGAGCATTTCTCAGAAGACAACTGCCAGGTATGCACCTGATGATGTTCAATAAATACCCTCGAGTTACTGAATAGGGAAGAGCGGAAAAAGTATAAACCGGGATAAGCAGAGCAGTATGGAAAGGGCTGTGTTAATAGTTAATATTTCAGGCAGCTGGGGAGATGGTTCAGCCAATCGGGTACTTGCTTTGCAAGTATGAGACCCTCAGTCCATCCCCCAGCACCCACATCAAAGAGCGAGCGTGGTGACACATGCCTGTCATCCCAGTGCTGAGGAGGCAGAGGCAGGGGGATCCACGGGGCTCGCTGGGTCCTCAGAAGTGTGAAAGGTTATAATAAAGTTACTGTTTCTAAACATAAAGAAGAAGAAGAATTTTAAGGATGGATATAGATCAGTGGTACTGGCCAGCTTAGCTATACAGTAAGACCCTTTCTCAAAAAAGAAAAGAAAGGGAGGGAGGGAGGAGGGAGGGAAAAAGAAAACAACAGATGAACAGACAGAGCCTCTGCAATGCCCCATCCAGTCACCAACTTACTCACTGAACAGAAATGTAATGGCTCCTAAAGCAGTAGCTAGTGGCTCTCCTGGGACCTTGGCTCAGTGACAACTCACACCATCCATTGCCTAATGCTACACAAAGCTCTTTTTTTTTTTTAATTTTTCTTTTCTTTTTTGAGACAAGCTGAACTTGGTAGGTAGTCAAAGACGATCTTGAAATCCTAACCCTCCTGCCTCCACTTCCTGAGTTCTGACATTACAGGCATGACTATGACGTCCTGGAGACTGAACCCATGGCCCCCTGCATGCTAGGTGAGCACCCTACTCACCGAGCTAACCCCAGGCCTGCACGCTTTTACTCAAATCTTTCCTATAAACACAGCTCCTGAAAACCAGTCTGAGCACCACTGACCTCTTTGCCACGACAAAGTCTTCCCTTAGTGGATTTCAACCCTGCACTTCACACATTTTATATGACCTCAGTTCCTCAGACTGTGACGTTTAAGAAATTAGTAAATTGATCCTCTCCAGGGTCTACTCCTCACCTTTCCACCAAAGAAAGTTCTTTTTCCATCAGACTGACACCATTACAGAAAACCGTAACCAATCAAAATAAGAGTCACGGGCTCAGTCCCAATCAATACATCTGCAGTACAGTTCCTGCATCTAAGTAAGGTTCAGGGAACATTGCTGAAGAGGAGGTCGAAAGACTCTAGGAGCCAGAGGGTCAGGGAGTTTGTGAGATTGTGTCTCCTAGAACGCCAGAAGCTACAACACCCACAAAGTCTCACCAACAAGGCTGCCTAAACGTGGGCTAAACAAAGACAACAACAATGGACATGCTAACTTGGTTGGGGGAGGGGAGAGCGGGAGATCAGAGGTTTGGACCCTAGATAAAGAACTCCAGTCAACTAAAGAATGCTGAGTGCAAGAGAAATAGTGTGCTTCTCCAGGGACCAGCACACCAGCTGGTTATCCAGTACCAACTGGTCAGCCCTGAAAACATACGTATACATAACGTTGTATAAACTTAGCAGGCTGTATGTATGTAGGAACACACACACACACACACACACACACACACACACACACACCAATTAAAGAAAAAGAGGCCATGAATTTGAAAGAGAGCAGGGTAGAGGGTACACGGGAGGATTTGGAGGGGGAGAATGATGTAACTATATTATAATCTCACAACATAAAAAAAGGTTGGGGATTTAGCTCAGTGGTAGAGCGCTTCCAAGGCCCTGGGTTCGGTCCTCAGCTCTGGAAAAAAAAAACAAAAAAGAAAAGAAAAGAAGAAGAAACTATGGGGTCATTTCAGTGGTCTTAATCCCAGCTGACTGATGTCTTTCTAAGGAGGAGAAATTTGGATATTCACAGTTGCCAGGAAGGAAATACCACGTGAAAGGCATTTAAGAGAAGGTTACTGCACACCAAGGAGACAGGCCTCAGAGGGAAGTTTTTCACCACCTTATTCACGTCAGCCTTCAGCAGTGGGAGAAAACACATTTTTGTTGTTTGGTCTACCCCAGCCTGGGGTGTTTTGTTATGTAATAGCGTTAGCTGACTAATACACTGGGCCACTTCAAGACCGTGGGTGTGAAAGCCAGGGAAGCAGGAGGACACCACCATTAACAGGTGTTTTCCTAAAGAAAACAAACCCGTTAAGGACCAGTGGCTCGGGAGTGAAGGGTAAGAATACCGCCCCAGGTAACTTTAAAGCCATACTTAAGTACACTAGATACTGGACAAAGAGTATAGGATTCCATTTACATAAGATACCAAGGATAAGTAAGTCCCCAGAGACAAAGGGTAGACTTCTGGCTCCAGGAACTGGAGGTAAGGAGAACAAGGGATTATTTAGATGGATACGGTTTCTGTTTAGAAAAGGAAACAGTATGTATGGCTAGGGGTAGAACCTGTGCTTAGCAATGCCCTGCGTCAGTCCCAGACCTCCACCCCAAAAGAGTACTGTAGACCCATCGAGTGCTGGTGATGGTTGTACAAGATGCCACTGGACAGAGCAGGGATCTGCTTGGTGACTGTGCTTGGTGTCGTGACACAATGTCCTTGGGCTTGACTTCTGATAATGTCTCAAAGATTGAAATCGCACATTTTGTTACGTACATTTTATATACGCATCGTTACATATCATTGTAAAAACAGTAAGCATGTTACAATAACATATTTCAATTAAATGACTGCATTTTTCAAACGAAAACTTCCTTGAAGCCGAGTGGTTGGGTTTCAGCTAGGATGAAGAACTTCCAGGGGTTTATAATTAGCACATCACCACCCCAAGCCTTGACACAAAAACCATCGGCCTTAGCTGAAGTTTGGACCTGTTACTTAACCACCTGAAAACACTTCCCAGACACCTGTTACTTCACTCTGGACACAACCCTCTCAAGCCACAGGAGGAAGCTACAGCCTGGGCCTCCTAATCCTGCTTGATCCCAAGTAGGTTCAGCACACAGGCTACCTGGACTTGTCCTGGTGGAGGAAGCAGTACCACAGACCTCCCCAGTCACAGGACTCAGCCCATGAGTCCTAAAGCCAAAAGCAACAAATTAGCCTAAAGAAAATCACGGGGCAGGCTTGTTCCCAGGTCCCACTCAACTTAACAGCCCTCTTAGTTCTTTTAATGAAAAGTCTCAGAATACTTCATTCTGTTTCCTGAACACCTCAGTCTGTGAGAGCCTGACAGTGATTATAAAATGTTACACTGACCATTTACCTGTTAGATTACCCCCCTCTAGCTCTGCTCAGGAGAAGCCTTCACTCACGTCAGAGGCAGCCATGGGCTCTGGTCTGAAGAGGCCATGACTGAGCCATCAAAAGGCTCGTGTGAAGAAGGCTCATGGTCCACAGTTACCCACTCAAATCGGTTAGCTATCTTCCAGTCAGTCACCCAACAGAAAGACAACGCAGGGGTCGGTCACTCTGGCACCAACACAGAAATCCAAAGAGTAAATGAGCATGCTTATTTACTAAAAAGATGACAGCTCATGGAGAGACGCATTGAAACACAAGAATCTCAATTCAGGCTAGAAGCAACTTGGCAGGAAAGCATGGGCTCAGCGTGAAAAGCCCTGAGTTAAAACCTCAGAAAAAAACAAAACCAAAAAACCCGGGGTACACCAACAACAAGGGGTAGAAGTTTGAATTCCATGTCCTCCACATCTAAAGGGGGAAAAGCTTTGCATGGTGTGGTACGTCAACAGGATCAGCTATTTGGGAGGCTGAGGGAAGACAACAGCTTGAGCTCAGGAGTTTAGTTAGGGCTAGCCTGGGCAACGTGGTTAGACCTTAAATCAAATCAAATAAATAAGTAGGTAGATTAAAAAAAAAACAACAACAAAACTTGAGTCCCTGCTATAAGGTGGGTAAACACCAAAGGCATGACACTTAAGAGAAATAAGCCAGTCATGAAAACACAAATAATGTGTGATTGTACCCGATGCGAGTCACCTAGAACCTTCAACTTCACAGCAACAGAAAAGAAAGTGTTGTCGGCACGCGCTGGGAGCAGAGTGTGCCATCTAACAGGGACAGGATTTCTGTGAAAGTGACCGGTGTACAGTATGAACGCCCTCGGCGTCACGGAACTGCATGCCTAAAAAAAGGTCAGAACAGGCTAAGAAAGTAGCTGGGTGGTATTGGTGGCGGCGCAGACCTTTAATCCCAGCACTCGGGGAGGCAGAGGCAGGCGGATCTCTGTGAGTTCGAGGCCAGCCTGGGCTACAGAGTGAGTTCCAGGAAAGGAGCAAAGCTACACAGAGAAACCCTATCTGGTAAAACCAAGAAAGAGAGAGAGAGAGAGAGAGAAAGAGAGAGAGAGAGAGAAAGAAAGAATTAATTAATTTTGTGTTTATTCGCTTTAGAAAACCTCTGGTGGTGTGTGTGCATCTTAATCCAGCACCTGGTAGGCAAAAGCAGGCCGAGCTCCGAGTCTGAGGCCAGCCTGCTCTTCACTGCACGTCTCCAGCCTGCCAGCGCTACACAGTGAGACCCTGTCTCAAACTAACAAAGACTCCTGCTCTGAGCACATGCTCTTCCCTTGGCTCACTAGCTCACTTCCATTCTTGGCATCACTTTCCCTTTGATAAATGCTTTCTATTTCTCCTTCTTTAAAAATAAAATTTAAAAAAAAAAATTTTTTTTTTGAGATAAGCTCTCTCTACATAACTCAGGCTGGCCTCAAACTCACAATCCTACCTCAGCCTCCTTCGATGAAATGGCAGGTTTTACGTTATATCATACTTTTTAGTTTAAAAACAAATCTGTAATTCCAGCACTTGAGAGGTAAAGGGAGGGAGTTCAGGAGTCCAAAGCCAGCCTAGGCTATTTGGTAAGACCCTGTCTCAATACTGTCCCCTCACAAACACATTCAAACTCCAGAGTCACAGAAGGGGGACTTGGGACCCCAATATTCTATTGCCACTCTTGAACAGATAGCTCGCCACATCTTTGGCTGCTGGGCTCATGCTAATGTACCAAGAAAGCTGTGAGTGTCCCTGATCTCACATCTGTCTAAACACAGATACATGCATCCCCTCCCCTCTTAACTTCTAAGCTTCCTGATGGCAAAGACCACATCTTTTCCTTCTCTGTGGTCTACACAGGACCAAGGGAAGGGGTTCTACATAAAGAAGGGCCCATGGCCATCTGTTTTCACCTTCACAGGTGTGGATGCACCAGGATCCCAAACACACAGTTACACGATTTTCAGGTAGAAGTACTGGGCACCAGGAAGAAGCAGAACACGGTACCATGACCAGAAGGCGCGGAGCTCTGTATTCACACACCCAAGGACTGCAACTTTGCTATGTCTTGGCTGCGTCCTTATGTAGATGGACAGCCCACCAGCAGGTGACGGATGAGCTCAGGAGGGATCTTGCATGAAGCACCTTGTCAAGGTGCCCAGCACAGAGCACTGTGTGATGGTTTCAGCTCCTTCCCTTCGTGTCCCTCGCAACTCATCTGAAGGGACTCGAAAATTACAAGAGATGGGCCACGGTGCCTGCCCTGACAGAACATTAAGGTGACCTCCCCTGCCCCCACATATACACACACTGTAATTTTCCTTATTGTTCCTTTCAGGCCAGCAGGCCCCACAGCCATCTAATGAACATCAGTAAGTAGCCCCAACAGAGACGGATGGCCGAGCAGTGACAGAGACCCCTTTCCCCTCCCACAGAGGATAGAGGAGAGTGTTCAGCACAGTTCTGTGGGCTCCAACAGCTGGGCATGCTAAGGCCAAAAAGAACTAGTCATGCAGCACACGACACTAAGAGAGAGTCTTAACACAACCTACACACTGCAAGTGATAATGATGTGTCTGTGTCGCTTTATGACCTGTCACAAACGTACCCCTTTAGTGGGGGAGGTTGCTATGGGGGGGAATAGGTGTGGTGGCATGGGGTAATGGGAAGGTCTGTACTCTTCCCATTCATTTTTGCCATACACCTCAAAGTGCTCTGATAATTATTTAACTATTTAAAAAGTGGTCTAAGAAATAATGTAAATCTTGCTTCGAGCACTCCAGTTTATTACTGGATGGTTCACTGTGGTACTGGAGATTGAACCCAGAGTTCACACCATTACTAAGCCACATCTCAACCCTTTTAGATTATACTGGTTGATCTTAATCGTTAAAAATGTCTAAGGACGCTTTCCATATTGGAACACACTTTTCTTTCCTTTTTTTTTTTTTTTTTGGTTTTTTTCGAGACAGTGTAGTTTTGGTGCCTGCCTTGGATCTCGCTTTGTAGACCAGGCTGGCCTCAAACTCACAGAGATGCACCTGGCTCTGCCTCCTAAGTGCTAGGATTAAAGGTGTGCGCCACCACCGCCTGGCTTGGAACATGCTTTTAATCCCAGCACTCAGGAGTGCTGGATCTTTGTGACTAAGAGGGCCTGGTCTACAAAGCCAGTTCCAGCGCAGCTAAGTCAACATAGTAAGACCCTGGCTCAAAAAGGAAAGGAAGAAGTCTGAGGCAGACGGGTACAGTGGTACAAGCCTGTAATACCCCAGCACTTGGGAGGCAGTAGCTGCAAAGTAAAGGCCAGCGGTGGTCTACACAGCAAGTTTTAAACTAGACAGGACTCCACCTATCTCAAAAAGGCACAAAAGAATGTTCTAGGGAAAAATAAGAAAGTGGAGCTTCAGGATAGTCAAAGAAAGATTCAAAAAGTTCTACAATATGAAATTAACTTCTAAGCCACTTCCTGAGAAAACTAACCTGTATGTCTCTTGGGCCCCACCTCCTTCTCATACCTACTCTGACTTGCACTTGGGTCTGATTATGTGGTGGGCAACATGGCCAATTCTACAGTAGGTACAGGAAAGTCTAGGCTCAACTTTCTGGAAACTCAAGAGTTCCCTGCCAACCAGAGAGTACCAGACTGCAGGTCTCCATGGAAGCCTTCCATGCTCTTCTTTATTCCCAATCGCCACAGCACTCAAAGGCCAGCTGAAGTAAATTCAACTCACACACAGCTGGCTGGACATGGCCGGTGCCCAGTCATCCCTGGGCAAGCCTCCAGACCTGGAAGGAGCTCATTGACATGCCTGCAAAGCAAACTTCTGACTCCCAGAGCTTCTCATCCCTCCACTAGGGACAAGGAATGTGGCTGAACCAGGGTACAGGCAGAGAGGTCCAGCTACACACCGCCCTCAACCCAGATGCCCATGGCAGAGCAGCAACGGGGGCACCTAACCAGGACTGAGTGCTGGGCTTAAAAAGGCAGCTTAATACAGCCAAAAATAGCCTCACTTTTTCAAGCGGATTCTCACAAATGAAGCACATGCAACTCCATCAGCGGGGGGGAAAAAAAAACCCTCAGCGAAGCAAAAGACCAGATCAGCCCAACACAGGCAAGAACTCCAAGAGATTCCTGGCAGCTGTACACCCCCAAATCCCATGCCTGCCAGCACCCAGCCCACCTTACTCCAGCTGAAAATTCTGCCTCGATCTCAAAACCTAGTCCCATGACCCCACCTATCCAACCGTACTTGTGTGCAGCAAAGAAGACACTGTTTCATTTTAGCGCTGGAGTCAGACCATGGATTTGGGGGCCCCAACAAGAACCTGTTGAGGGGCACCCTGGAGGACCTGAAAAGGCGGCGGGGTCTGGAGATGTAGCTCTGACCTCACGGTGTAGGTATAGACCTTGTGGTGTAGCAGGCCTCAAATGTGTAAGGAACTGGGTTTGAGCCCCAGCATCACAAAAGAGAAAGACAGAGAAACAAAATCCAACGGGGTGGATGGAGGAGGTGGAGTCTATAGGTGAGCAATGGTGGGTGAGGCATATCAAAGCCAAGTCGATCAGGATGGTGTGGGATTGGCCCCACATACAATCTCCAGCCTATTGATTTTCAGTGGCCCGCTGCGCCAGAACGCACCTCACCCCCTTCTAGCTCTTATCTTCATCTGCTCTCACTGGCTAACGAGTGAATCCGACACAGCTAAGACCTACGGCTGCCTGCACATCTTGGGATCCCCTAACGTGTCATATAACCACTCCAAGACCAGAACGACCAGGTGGCAGGGAATAGCCAAGCACAGATCACACTTAAGAAGCTGATGATCTAGGTGGCCAAGATGACTCTGACTTTTTTTGTCCAGCATTAAAGAGAGCATAGGACACTCTCTCCCAATACTTCTGCAAACTCCACCTGCTCTGGAGCTAGAGAGTAAGCCAACAGCCATCCTCCTCATATGCCCCCACCCCCATCCTATTTGCCTCCAGGAGGAAGGGGGTGGAGTTAGTTCCGGCGCTGGGCCAAAGAAACACAAAAACACTTGAAAATCACGCCAAAAAGTACCCATTTCCCCCATGCCAATCTAACTGCTTAAAGAGTCCAGAGCAGGTCTAAGTAGCCCACACAGGCACTCACCTGCATCCCCCTGGAAGGTGCTGTCCCCATCACTGGGCCAGATCTGCCCGGTCTTGCGGACCCCTACGATGGTAGCCTCAGACACCACAACCTGGCACTGCCGGTGCCGCTTCTGGCACTGTGGCGTCGGGGGGCTGCTGCTGTCAAAGGACTGCTGTGAATTCTGCGAGGGTGAGCGGCTCTTGTCCCGGAACATGCGGTAGGTGGTGGGGCTCGGGGACACGCGGCTGGACTGGCCAGAGGAAAAGTCCTCCTCGCTGGAGGTGAGGTTCTCATTGGAGCTGCAATCCGGGGTGTAACCACCTCCGCTGTCCTCAAAACTCCGGGGAGAGTAGGACCTGCGGGGCCAGGTGAGGCGCTTCTCCTGCTCTGAAGTGCTCTGGCTTCGCAGGAGCGGGCCCTTGCCCTCCCCATCCACCATCATACCTCCGACGTAGATGCTCTGGTAGGGTTGGTACTCCAGGGGCGGCCAAGGGGGTCTGTTGCCGCCGTTGGCATTGATTAGGTTGTCCTTCAGGAAGCGGGGATTCAGCTCTGCATCCTCGTAGTCACCGTCGAGGGCGCAGCTGCTCTCCGAGGGGCGCCCGCGATAATGGGGTCTGGGCGCTTCCCCGGGACCCTGTCCGGTGCTCTGCTGGGACTTCTTGCGCTCCATTTGCATGGCCTGGCTGCCTAGAGAACTGATCCGGTCGGACACCTCTTTGTCGTTGACCTTCACCAGGCCGCGCTCATGGTGGAACTCGACGTTCACGTAGAAGGGCTTCTCGGCGTCGGCAGAGCCGGGCTGGGCAGGTCCCTTGCGGATCTTCTCGAAGTTGGATCTGAGCGCCGCCACGCTAGTGGGGGGCCCTCGGTCGTCCCGGTCCGCCGGCGGCGCAGCAGCCGCTGGCCTGCGGGCGGACGCCGGCCGTGCCTTAGCCGGCGACCCCTCTCCGTCCGGCCGCGCCTCGGACTCCTCGACGGGCGCCGGGTCTGCGCCATCGGCGGGAGCGGGCGGCGGGCGCGGGGCGGCCGCTCGCGGCTCGGCGGCACCGTCCGGGGGCTGCGCGGCGCGGCGGAAGCCCCAGCGCTGCCGATCGTAGCTCTTCTTCTCCTTGGCCAGCAGCGTCTGCAGGTAGATCATGCGGAAGCGTTCCTGGTTCACCTCCTGCTCCAAGCGCCTAATGGAGGCCTTGCAGCGCTCCAGCTCCTGCTCGATGTCACCCACCGAGCGCAGCTCCATGCGCGGCGGCTCCGAGTCCGGGAACTGCGCCCTCCACGCCTCGGCGAAGCCCACGGAGTCCACCATGGCGCGGCCGGCTCACCTGCGCCGCGGGGCTGCACGCCGGAGCCCGCCTTACCGGCGGCGCGGCATCCTCATCGGGCCCAACCCGGGGCGCCCGGCGGCTCCCATGGCCCCGCGGCGGCGGCAGTGGCGGCGAACAATGCTCGCCCCCCCGGGGCCGCAGGTGAGGCGGACGGCTCGGAGGCGGCGGCGGCGGTGGCGGGAGGGAGGGAGGGGGCACGGGCTGGGGGGGAAGGGCGCGGGGTTGCGCACGCCGCTATTGTGTGCGGGGCTCCGCGGCGCGCGCAGCGGCGGGAGCCGTCCTCCGCCGAGCCGGGCCGCCGCGGGCTCACGCTCGCAGCCCGAGCGCTCCTCGCCTCCGGTTCCCGCGCCTCCCTGCCCGCAGCCCCGCTGCCCCGCAGCCTTCCTGGCAGGCGCTGCGATCAGCCCGGCCAAGCTCTCGCCGCACTCCCGCCCCGGCCCGCACTCAACGCCGCAGGAAGGGGAGGACCGGGGGGCGGTGGCCGTGGAGAGGCTGACGGGGGCCGGGCGCGCCTCTTAAAGGGGCCGCACCGCGGGCGGAGCATTGGGTTCCTTGTAACAGAACAGGACGGCGGGCGGGCTACCCGATCTAATTAATCCCCACTCTGGACACAGGGGAGCCCCAGACCGGGTGATTCCGAGCGATCCCTCCACCGGAGAGGCCCTGGCTAGCTCTTCACACCTAGAACGGGAATATCTGGTTCCTCTTTTCTGCGCTGCCAGAAAAGCACCTACCAGCCTCGGTGCTGATAGCACCCAGCAGGGTCCAAACTACAGAGAAATCAACTAGGTCACACTCAGTTGAGACAGTCAGGGCCAGGCTGGGTCACCCATGTCAGCAGCCCGTGTGCCAGCCAACAAGCTGCTCTGGTGTTGGAGATCTGAGGTGGGTGATAAAGCTTAACAATGGCCACACAGTTGCCACAGGACTCCTTACACTGAGTGATAAATAGGAATGTCTCTCCCTCCGCTCATTCAACCCGGCTTCCTCCCCGAGTCCTGACTTTTGACCTCCAGAGGCCAATGTAGGATTTTTGGGGTCTCTTTCTTTCTCTGAAGGGACCACAAACTTCTTTCTTAGCCTCGGAGCTGGGAGGAAGATAGGAAATCTGGGATGGTTCCCAGGGAAGCTTAGGGATCTGAGGCACGCACATAGCAGAGATTCTCTCTCTGTAGGGAATCTCCTCTGTACAAAACGAAATCCAGGCCAGCCTGCTGGGTGAGGTGAAAGGAAACAGGACCTGGCAACTGAAGGAGAGCCTGAGTTGACCACTTTTTCCTCTCCGTGCCTCCGTTTCCCGAGAATTGAGATAAACCCAGAACACCTGCCTCCACACGCTGTTATTTCCCTGGTTTGTAAACAGTTGCGCTTTTCTAGAGAAACAGAGCCCAGGAGCCGGGGCTAGATGAGCAGGGTCTCCCTGACTTAGGCCGTGTGGTCTCGGCGATTCCCTTTCCCTCCCTGGAGCTCGGGTTCGTCCTCATCGTTGTTAACGTTGGCAAGGCTGGCGAGCCTTTGGAGCCCAGCTCAGAACTCCGTGCAGCTCGCTGCTGCCCTCTGCAGACCTTTTTAATCTCTGGTTTCCCTCCTTCCCCGCCTACCTCACCCTTCCTTCTCTGGCTCAGTAAACAACGCAATTGCTGAGGAAGAAACAGTTTTGCTGGTGACCTGACTTTGGGGCGAGCATCCCAGGAGCGCAGTAGTGAACAATGTTCTCCTCTTCGGTAGACCCCCCCCCCCCTTAAAATGAGTGTAAAAAAGCCTGCTTCTAGCTGGGGACATGGCTCAGTGGTAGAGGTCTTATTTGGCAAGACAAAAGCCCATGGGTCAATCCCCAACGCCACAAAAAAAAAAAAAAAAAAAAAAAAAGCCGTGACCTCCCAGGGTCACAATCAATACTAGCTGCCGCCTGTAATGATCTGATGGGAGTCGTTCAATAAGTGGGCCAGGCAAGATGAGAACTCGGGCCTCTGGAAACCCTATCTGAAAAGAGACAAAATTCTTTTTCCCTTGTTGATTTGGGTCTTTCAGTTTCCAATAGGCTCTCGTTAGGGCCCACATAGCCGTTAATGTGTGGGACAGGAAGGAGTACTTGGATGGGGGGGTGGATGACGTCATCCGTCAGTATGGTAGCTCTGGTTCACAGACTCCAATTCGGCTCTACTTTATTTCTGTAGAGTTTTTGGTGGATGGGGTGCTGGGGTTTTGAACCTAGGACCTTGTGCATGCTAGGCAACCACTCTTCCACTGAGCTACATACACTCCCTCTGCTTTAAATATTTTCTATTTACTCAACCATTCATTTATTTTGCGATGAGGGCCCATACTTCAGCCTCCTGAGCTAGCTGGGACTGTGTTTATGCGCCAGCATGGTAGCTTTTTAATACTTTATAAATAAATAAATTTGCTTTTAAAACTCGGGGGCTGTTTATCAGGCTTTTCAGGCTCTGTCTCTTCACATAGCAAATTGCTTGTTGGGTGTAAGGACATAGCCAGACAGTGGCTTTCTCCACCACCCCCCCCCCCCATCAGATGTCCTTTTCTTGCCCCAAGGATTCTCCTCCATCCTCAGGACCTCCCTGAAGGAGCGCTAACACAAAGCTTCCTCTTCCGCACAGAACATCTCTCTCCTTCCCTTCCTCTTTCTTTTCCTACAGCGCTTTCTCATTATCTGTCCGTCTCTAGGAAGACAGAGTGAGAGGAGACATAGGGTCCATGCTACTGCAGTCTGTCTCCTCATCCAGTGTGTGTGTTCGTGAGATCTTAACTCTGCAAGCATACAGACTGTCGGTGAGTAGTGGCCAAATTGGGATATTTGTGTGGCTCAGAAGAAGCACATCTCAGGGAAACGGGTGTGTGTGTGTGTGTGTGTGTGTGTGTGTGTGTGCGTGAATGTGCAAGCACATGTGAAAAAGAAAGAGAGACAGAGAGAGAGAGAGAGAGATTGAGAGAGAAGGCAGGCTGAGTTGAGTCAGGAGAGAATAAGACATGAGTTGGGGACAGGCCAGCCTGGACAGGTGACAGCTGGGCAATGGACTAGTTACAACAGAACAGACAGACAAGGAGGAGGCTTTGAGGATGATGTAGCTATGTGAGGAACAACTGAGTTAGGAGATGAGGTCGGCGTTTGTGGAGCAGGAGGTGAGATCATAGGTGGGCCAGCACCCTGTGGGTCTCAACCTGCATGGTCCAGAACTTCGCACCATAACATAGCATATGTTCTACTATCTGTGTACCTAACGCCTTCTCCATATGCATCCGAGGTGCTCAGATGTGGCTTCAGCCTATCAAAGAACGGAATAATTGAAGTTCAATGAATTTATATGTAAGTACTTCCAACAGCTGTTGCTGCGTCAGTCCATGCAGTAAGCAGAGGGGGACCTGCTTGATGTTTTTGGTGGCAGAGTTGGACAGTGTGGTGGTAAGGACAGGTCTGTGGCAGCCGTGCACATAGGAGAAGTGGCTGACGTAGACTGGGTTGGGAGCAAGGTGACCAAAAGACAGGGTTAGATTACAGGGCCGTTCTAGAAGTGGAGCTCAGAGGACATCCAAGATGGGTTAGGCGGGGGGAAAAGGGGGAGAAGGAGCAGTCCTGGGGTTGAAAGAGAGATGCTGACTGCAAGAATAGGCAGGGATGCCCAAGTGAGACTTCTGGTGCCCACTGCCCTGTGCTGTCAATAGGTATGCACCACCATGCGTGGTTTATTTGCTGCTGGGGATTAAATCCAGGCAGGCATGCAGGCTGAATTCAGTGGTAGAGGGCTTTGCTAGCATGTACGGGGGCCCTAGAGCACAGTGGTTTGCAGCCTGTGGGTCACGATCCCTTTAAGCTAATTTCTAACAATGAAAATGCATCCTACATATCAGATATTTACATTAAGATTCATAACGCTACCAAAGTTACAGTTATGAAGTCGCAACAAAAATAATTTTATGGTGGTGGTGGGGGTCACCACGATATGAGGAGCTATATGAAAGGGTCACAGCATTAGGAAGGTTGAGAACCACTGCCTTCCAGTATAACGAAGAAAAAAAGAAAACTTGGACCTATTTTTTTACTCCTTGTCTGCCCGGCCATCATCCCTCTCTCCATCCCTGTTGGAGGCAGGAGGAAGGCTCCCTTTTAAGTGGGATGTGGCTGTGTTATCCATCTGTTACCCATCATGTCGTCTGTCATCTTCGGGGAGACAGAGGCGACAGCATCAATACAGTAGTTCTCCAGCCCTGTTGGTGCATGCTGTTCTGGAGGGCGGACCTCCTCCAAGCTTACAAATCCCTGGCCGACAGTAGGCAGCGGGGATCTCGGTAGGGTAGCCTTGCCAAGTAGGCAGTGGGTCTTCTCGGGAGCTGCTGGCCCCGGGGTTCCCAGCAACTTTCACGAGCAGCAGCTCCACCCACCTTCGGCGGGATCAATTATTGATGACTTTTCTGAAGCCATGCCATGTTGTCTGCATCAGAAGGGCGGAACGTGATGAGCCTATTAGCAAGGGGGTGGCCAATAGTATGGTCTGGGTTTCCACTTTGCATCATCAGAGGCCCAGAGCACCTATTATAGATTAGGGATGCCTCCTCTGGTAAGGGAAGGAGTCTCAGGTCTGCTTTGCCTCCCAGATCCAACCCCTATTATGTGTCCCAGGAGGCTAGGGCTAGGAAGGTGGAGTAAAAAGCTTGGGGCACAGGATCAGACAGATAGCTGGTGGCTCTGAATGCCAGTGATGCACTGGACAACAGGGAGAAGACCTACCCTGCCTGGATGGAGGCGATGTGAAGGCTGTATTTCTGTCTGCCCATCAGCCTCTCTCAGGGGAAGGCCTAACATATGGGAAGTGACATGTGAGGCCACAGCAGATGGCAGAGGAGCCCCAGGAGCCTCTGGGGGCCCCTGTCTCAGGACAGTATCTGAAGCCAGCCCAGGGCCCATCCAGACACACTTCTTATGAAGTGAGGAAGGGCTCCCTAAGCTGTGTAACTCTTCTGAAAACTCGCAGCCTCCCCTGTTGCCACCTAGAATTCCTTGTCACTGTCAGCAAGCCACTGTCTCACAGGGCACAGAGCTATGTATGGACAAAGCTATTTCTTGTTCCCAGCCTGCACGTTTGTGGGGGTCACATCCTTAGTGAATGTTGGGTGGATTGGGGGAATAGTAACTGGAAGAATTCTGAGAGTGGGCTGTAGAAATTCCTGAATAATTAGTATGCTTCATGCCTGTAAATCCCAGCACTTGGGAGGCAGAGACAGGAGGTATTTTTAGTTTGAAGCTGGCCTAGATTACACAATGTGTTAGTCTATCTGTCTTAAACACACACACACACACACACACACACACACACACACACACACAAGAAAGATAAAGGCAGAGACAGAGAGAGTTGTGTAATGATATAAATATAACCAGTCCTGTCTTCCTCTATGTTCAGCTACCTAGGTGTTAGGTGACCATAGTTCTTCTAGCTTAAGGAATCCTGGGTTCCTCTAGAAAATTAAGCTTTTCTGGGAGTAGTTTCTATCTCCTAGGCAGTAGTGTTGTGGCTGGATCCCTGTGGCCTCCTCCAGGCTACTGAGGCTCAAAACAGAACCAGGAAGGTAGAGGCAAGCAACCAGAACATGAGTTCCAGTCACTGTGGAGCCTGAATGTCACCACCACTGCATGACTAGGGGAACACCGTGAAGACACAGGGGACAGGCTATGCTGGGGTAAGGCTTGGTGGGAGAGTCTGAACGGGGTGAGTGAGGTGTCGTGCAAATAAATCCCTTTTTAGGTCATACCCTTGGGTGAGAGGCCACTCCAAACACTTGCCTGGAACAAATGTGTGAGAGCCAGAAGGATGAGGCTGTTGAGTCCTGGGCCCTGCTTCTACTGGGACCAGACCCAAAGCTGAAGTGGGGTGGAGGAGGAAATGGCTCAGATGGGCTCTGGCTTTTTAGTCTTCTCATTTGCTGGACAGCAGAGAGGAGACAGGAGGTGTCTCCAGCGGAAGAGTGGGTGGGAAGCAGGGAAGGATTCAGAGGGCTGGGAGAGCACACCTCTAGGTATTTGAACATGATCACCCATGAGACCTTGCCTGTGAGAGGTTGCTTACCTGATGCTGCAGGCCCAGACCCACAGACTGCCTGGGCCTTAGCTAGAAATCCACAGCCAAATGCTGAGAACATCTCCGTACATTCAGTCAGGGTGGGGGTGGGAGGACATGGAAGTGATGGGGTTTGCTATAACTTTTTTACAAAACATTTTTGAAGACCCATTTTATGAGCATGTGTGCATCTCCAAGTGAAAGCACATGCGCTGTGCGTATATAGGAACCCAGGAAGGTCGCAAGGGGGTCAGAACTGGAGTTACAGGTGCTTGTGAGCCATCATGTGGGGGCTGGGAACTGAACCTGGGTCTTCTGCAAGAGCAGTAAGTGCTTTTGACGGCTGAGCCATCTCTCCTGCCCCTTGGGTTTGCTTTTCAGGGATGGGTAGGGAGCCTGTGGTAGGCAAGAACTCTACCATTGAATGACACCTCTAGCCCACTTATGGTGCTTTGGATGTCGCCTCTAAAACTCACATTGAAAGTTAATTCCAAATGCAATAGTGTTGGGAGGCAGTACCCAGTGGTAAGTGTTTGGGACTCCTGAATACACTGTCCTTTAACATAAGACCAGGTTTGTTACAGAAGCAAATTTGGTCCCCCTCTTTACTTCTCTGTTCAGTGCATGCCCCTTGGTCCATGTACCATGCTATGGAGCCCTTGCCAGATGTGAACCCCCTTCTTTTGGACTTCCCAGCCACCAGAAGCATAACTCAATCTACTGCTTCTAACTTACTCAGCCCTATGGTGTGAGGTTTTAGTCACACAGACATATAAAGACAACACTGTTGATTGGCAGAGAAACATCTGAATCCTTGATTTTCCTTGGTAAGCTTAGAATCTATCCTCCTAGGCCAAATATTGAAATTGGAGATACCATGATTGTGAGTCCAGCCCTACAGAAGCATGCTGGCACACCGTGGTGGACAATGCAAGGAGAGTTTAATAAATAGTCATCTACAGAGCTGTGGATGTGTGCAAAGCAGTGTACTTCCAGTCCTGGAGATCATGACAGGACATCCCCTGCATCACTGCCCTAGGACATGGAAGGATGAGGGGAGGCTTCCGGTCACCATTGCCATCTACTTCTGCCCAGTGAAGCATTAAGCTATGCCCACCAGACCCAGACCGCCCTCATGCAACAATGTAGCCTGTCCCTAACAGGTCATGTCTTGGTGGACCAGGGTAGGGGTCACAGTTCAGAGAAGAGCCCACCCAGACCCTTTGTGGAAATTCTAAAGTACTATGGATAAAAAGCTAACAGCGGTGGCGGGACATGAACCAGCTGACCAGGAGATAAGAAAGTCAAATGAACTTCAGCCTAGCCACACTAAGGAAACTGTATGCTGAAGTATGGGAAGGCTTGGCACGCGCCCACAATGAGAGGTCAGGGCAGATAGCCCACCAGGCAGTGTGCACAGTACAAGGGCACGCTGGAGAATCATGCCACAAGGGCTAGGGGACAGAAGGACAGCACAGAAGGAATTTTACCAACTGTTCACCACGTTCACTTCAAAGATGACACCTGACTTCAGGGCAGAAGTATTTTCGTTTATATGCTTACCACATAGTTTAACACCAACCATTGGATTCCTTTAAAGAGATGTTTTACATACTTTTAAAAATAAAAGAGCTTGAGCCAAATGTGAGCTCCATGCCTGTAGCCCCAGCACTTGGGAGGCAGAAGCAGAATTGCTTCAAGCTCAAGGCCAGTCTAGAATACATAGTGACACCCTGTTTTAGGGTGGGGGGGGAGGGAGAGAGAGAAGTGTGTGTGTGTGGGGGGGGGAGCACTAAAATAAAGCTAATGAATGCTGGTATGGAACAGGAAAATATGCCAGTGTACTCGGCTGTTTGGCCATCGCTGAGTTAATGAACAGTCATGGAAATGTGTGGTATGCCAGGCACTTAGAAAATGGCACTGACCAACATGGCTGCCTGCAAATGTTTATCATCCTTAAGAAGCAGGTGTTCCTGCGGATGGTGGTACATGTCTGTAATCCCATCGCTCGGGAGACGGAGAGAAAATAATAGCCAAGGCCAGTCTCAGCTACATACAGAGTTGGATGCCAGCATGGGCTACATGAGACTCTGTATAGGGGGTAAAGCAGCAGCTAGGAATGCCAGCTGTGCCCACCTTCTCATGGAGGGAGTAAGACAGGGATGCATGAGTCTAGACCCAGAGCTATAGGAATATGGAGTGGGTGAGGGGTGGGGGGTAGGGAGACCCTGGACCCAAGTAGGGAGCAGAGTTCCTGCTGATATGCAGGAAGGGGTTAGAGAAGCTAGAGTCTGCATGTCCCAAGTCCTCCAGAGATATGTGGACCATCGCCAAAGTCCCGAGAGATATGCAGGACAGTTGGAGAGACACATGGTAGGTCAGCAGGGATGGGCACAGGTGACAGTGCAAGGCAGGGTTAGGCTTGGGGATGTAGAATGAGTTACCAGAGGGACACCATGCAATTGTCATCTCTCGGCAGAGTCATGACGATTCAGCTTCTGACATGCAGGGCAGGGCCATGGGGGATCGCAGGGATGGAGGCAGGACTCTGCCAGAGCGTCCAGATGGGACTTTGTCCATTGTGCTAAACAGCGGAACTCAAGAGTCCTGAAATTCTGTGGCAGAGGGACGGTGGATAGCTAGGTCCTGAGCTCCAAGACCTACAACTCCATGTCTTCTGGATGAGAGAAGGTGGGCTGGCAGGTGAGTTGTACTCGCCTACTCTGACAAGTCTTGGTGCTTAGAACATGGAGATGGGGGTTCAGAGGCCTCACCTAGGATCAGCAGGGAAGGGCTCCAGGGTGACTGCAGATATGATCGGGTAAGGGATGTGGGCTAGCCCTGAGTGTCCTGAGATTGCAGTCTTGAAGCCTCTTGAGACCACAGTGACTGTCTGAAGACCCTGGAGGGAAGGCTCACCCCAGTGGCCATCCCTAACCAGCCAGACACTATGGAGCCCCGGCAGCCAGTGGGGCTGGGCCAAAGAGAAACGGCTGAGCCCCGGAGACACAGGCCTTCTCCAGCTTGAAAGCACATCTGCTGCAGAGTTTGGGCTCCATGTCACCCCGTGTGTATGCAGGGAGTAGATGGCTCTGAGGCTGGCCTCAGCTAACAGCAGCCCAGGCCAGGTGGCCTCCTGGTCTCCTGGGTCTTGGGTGCCTCTATTCCTACAAAGACAGGAAAATAAGATGGCATCCAACAGACATCCTACAGCCGACACCGAGCAAAGACTGCTCTACCCTGATAGCTGGGGCCCTAAAGTTGGTCCCCTGGGCCTGTCCTCCGAAGCATGGATGACCCGGCGTGGGAGGGATCTGGGGGACATCTGGAGTTGTGGCATTCAGGTAAGCTGGAGGTGAGACATATCTGAAGATCAGGAACCTAAGCCTGGCCCGAGAGGAGGCTGTGTGGAGATCAGGGAGGTTGGGGCAGGTGTCTGAGTTGACAGGTGGGATCATGGAAGCTGTAGGTCTGAGATATGGTGACAGCCCAAGAAGGCAGCAAGGTTGGCAAATTAACAATGGTGGGTGTGGACTTCTGGTCCCTATCCTGCTCCTCAGCCCCCCACCCCACCCCTCAGCCCTCTCTGTACGCACGGATTAGGTCTCCATCTCCGTCCCCGACCTGGGACTGAGCGCTGGGCCTCTTCTCTAGGTCCTGAAGTACAGACTGCTCGAATGCTAGGGCGGCAACACGGCTAAAGAATGCCTTCACGTTCTCTCCTGGAGGCCCACAAGACAGCTATGACTCAAGGTGCCCTCAGATGCATTACGGGCAAGTCCTAGGTAAGGCCATCCTTAGGCCAGGCATGATCCTCTCAGAGCACTTCTGATAGTCAGTGACCAGCCCATCCATGGGCGGCAGCACAGTGTTGGGTGGCAACCTGCCTTCCCATTGGGTTCTGGTCCCCATCCCTACCCTGCTGCCAACCTCACCCCAGGCTACTCCCTTAAACATCCGAGCCTTCCTTTCCTAGAACCTTTCCTCTCACTCAGTTGCTGTTGAACAGTTGCACAACCTGACACGAGCCTGAATGTGTGCCTTCTCTTTAGGAGCTACCCATGTGCTGTTGGCCCTTAAGTGGAATCTGTATGCATCCTTCTGTAGGTCCCAGTACCGACATGAACACTGCCCGTGTGCAGCAACAACCTGTGCAACTGTGCAGAATAACCCTCCTTGCCCCACAGTGGGATTCCAGAGAACCTGCCGTTACTGTGATCAAGGAGAGTGGGTGCTATAGGGAAGATGGATGCTACTGTGGGGAAGGAACAGCAGATGGCTCCAGGCATGGGGTGCTCCCAGTGTTCGTTGTGGCCTAGAGGTGGCACTTTCAGTTTCAATTCATACCCAGTCCATGGCCAGATACACACTGTCTCTGTGCACTGGAGGCAAGGACTACCGGCCCGATTTCTGAGTTCCCACAGCCTTGGAAAAAAATCTCTTTACTGCGTGTCCTTTCCTTTCATCTCCCCAAGAGCCTGGTTTTCCAACTTTGCTCTTTACACGTCTGTATCCTGCAGTCTTTCCGTAATCAATGCATGCGGGACGCACTACTCACCGGTTTTGGCTGACACAGACCAGTACTCTGCCTGCATCTCATTGGCCAGGTGCACAGCCTCTGCTTCGGCTTGCTCACACGCTGCCCCCGACTGGAAGAAACAGCGCTGGCTGACCAGGTATCTTGGGTCATTGCAGGGCATCCCTAGAATGGCCACCTCTCTCTCCAACTTTGCTTCTCACTCCCCACTAAGCAAATGGGTGTGGTGGGGTGTCCCAGTGCAGGGGTGCTCCCAGTGCAGGGATGCTCCCAGTGCAGGGATGCTTCCAGTACAGGGATGCTGCTTGCCTAGGGATGATGCTTTAGTGGTACCCAGGGAAATGTGAGTTATCCCTGCCTCTTGGTGGGGAGCATGGGAGTTTGAGTACTCTCTTCAATTCCATAGCCTGCTCTGAAGCCTGACACAAGGCATGCCAGTGTTGCTCACTGCTCCTCAAAAGCGGGCTGCAAGCATGGGCACTTTCTGGAAAGTTCCTCGGGGTTGGGCCTCCAGCTTCGGTCTGCTTACCAGGAGATCCTTCTTGGTTCCCACAAGGAAGATGAAGCAAGAGCCTGCCTCATTCTCCCTCAGTGCATCCTCCAGCCACTGCCTAGAATGTACAGAGCGGAAACAAGAGACTTGTAGTCAGCCAGGAGGCACAGGGAAGGTACCCTGACCTACACGAAGTGGGATGCTGGTGCTAGAGCCAGAAGAGCCTCAGTGGGACCAGAAGGAGCTGGGAATACAAAGGCACTGGTTTGGAAGAGGTGAAGACTCCTATTGTGAGGACTAGGTGACCTCTGCCCTTTATCTGCTGGAAAAATCATCCTGGTTTCCTTCATAGGGCCTGGAAGATGCTGATGGGAATGGCCCAGGTAAACAAGGAGGAGGGGTTTCGGTATATTAGGTGGATTATTTCTGGCAGATGGTGGCCCTCTGAGATTGGTCATCTGCCCACACCTCTGCCCAGTATAGCAAGTGAAACATTTCTGTCAGGGAAGATTCACTATGAAATTATTAGGGGCCAAGGTAAAGGTGGACGGAGGGGCCCCTCGTTCAAAATGAAGGTTTAATATGCTGGCAGCAGGATATCAAAGCCGAGTGTGGCCTGTCAGCTTGAGCTCCTGAGCAGCAGATGGGGATAAGTCTTTAGAGGTAAGTGGGGACCGAGACAGTAAGTGCCCATGGTTCTGGGCTCAGCCCAGAGGCTGGGGTTTGGGAGCCCTTCTAGGTAGCTTCATGATATACAGAGACATCCAGGGGGGTAGAACCTGGGGTTACTTGCCTGGTGTGTCCCAGAGTCTGCACATCAGTGAGGTCAAAGGCTGTGATGATCACTGGACACAGGGAAAGCCAACAGCCAATCAGCAACAGGTGTGATGGAGGAGGCTCCCCTAGGTATCTTCCCAGATCACAAGGAACTACTGGGGAGGCCCCACTGTGGAGACTAGTGAGGAGTCACCCTGTGGTGGCCTCCTTGGACCTGCCTTTCCATTAACCTCCCAAACCCCCCAAACCTGTACCTAGCAGCACGGGGCGGGGGGCGGGGAGAGGGCACAGTGAAAGGCCTGAAGCATGTGGATTCTGGTAAGAGATCCTCTGCCACTTGTAGCCCAATGGGCTTGGGTAAGAGCTGTGACTGTGGAGAACCTGCTTCCCCTGTCTGTACCGTGATGAGAATGATACCCTTAGCTGTCAGGAGGGACACTGTTTTGAAAAGCTGTTGGTCTAGGGCCCGGCTCTAGGCAGACTTTTAACTGAAGGATAGGGATTAGTAACAACCAGTTAAAGGAAATGGCTTTTGTGGCGCTACGTGGGCAGCAAATCGTCAGGTATCTCTGGGGTCAGCTCTTTCCATCACAGAGTCTGCCCTGGATCCCCAAGGGGAAGCCCACAGGAGGATGGTCCAGGCAGAGGTCGGCTCTCTGCTGCCCTGCTGGGAGTCAGAGCGGGCTGATCGAGGGCTTTCTGTGCACTTTGGCTGATGATAATCCTACCGGTGACGGGCATGGCCAGTACTGTTTACAGAAGTACTAGGTACCTCACACTATTTGCCCCAGGGAGGCGCAACCCCTCAAGAAGAAAGGCTAGGAGAGGGGGTAGCTGGAGGAGGCCACGGTGGACATGGCCAAGCTGGAGGTTCCACCCACAGCTCAGGTACGCGCAGCTTATATCCTGTTCTCCCTTCTTTAAACTGGGATGAAACTATAGTGATTCTCACACCATCTCTGGGAAGACCTAACTGTGCCTATACTTTTGAGCCTGGTTTGGGGTGCCACCTCCTACCAGGCTCTCCTTCTCTCTCCTTCCTGGGGACTTCACGTTGCCACCTCTGCTGACTTTGAGCCCTGCTCAGCCCCCAGCTGCCGCACCTGGCCATGTTGGTAGTGAGCACCAGGGTCCCAATATGGGACCTGCCAACTCTGCTGGTTCCACCTGTCACTCCTCTCTGGCCTAGCCCCCTCTGGGTAAGACAGGTAAAGGCTTGTGTAGCCTCCCTAAGGCTGTGGCTGTCAAAGACTGCCAGGGTCTAGTCCTCTGGGCAGCTTCTTCATCCCTAAGCACTGGCTACACTGCTAATCCCAGAGGCCCCTGGAGGACAGAAAAGTAGTGTTTGGGCAGATGACTTAGGTTGAGAGCTCCAGCGTCATTCGGCTGCTCACCCTGGGCACCGCGGTAGTAGGCAGACGCAATACACTTGAACTTCTCCTGCCCGGCTGTGTCCCAGCTGTGAGGGGAAGAGGGAGACAGGAAAACAGCGGGGGGAGGGGGGACAGGTTAAGCAGTCACAGCATTCTAAGGCAATGGAATAGTGAGATCATAGGAAGATCTCAGGACCTACGCCAACATGCCAGCCACACATGAACAGCAGGAAGTGTCTGGGTGATCCAACTCTCCCTGCCCCGGCTCCCTGCAATCCCCTCCCCCGGGTTTTTTCCTGGGATCCCTGTGCCAATAGTGGGGAAGGTGTAACATTGCAAACTGCCTCGTCCAAAGTTACGCCTCTGATAAAGTCACTGCCCTTCTGACTGTGACGTTATAAAGGGCCCTGTGTTCCATAACAGGACAATGCAAGGGCTCCAGGACAGGCCTTCAGCATATGTGTGACCGGGGCACCTTTCACCTTCCACACAGGAGCTCCCCACGTGGGGGGAGGGGGCTAACAGGGGCATGGTTCGCATCCCTTGGGCAACTGATCAGTTAGCTCTGGCTTTCTGAAACAATTTGTTGAGAAGGAAATAGAAGTTGAGCCCTAGATCCATGGAAAAGGAATGGAACAGCAGATTAATAATGTCTGCCGTGGGTGCGAGATGCAAGAAGTGGGGGTGGGGAGGACACACTCTGAGATCTACTTGTATGGGCTGAAAGCAGGTTGTCAGTATGCAGGGAGGATCCCAAAATCCAATCATCAATCCATCACTGTTTAAAGTCAACAGGTTAACATTTAATTTTTCTCAGGAAACTAAAATCATAGCCCACAGATATGATATCGAATTTGTTTTCAGGCAATTCAGCATAATGAAGGCTTGTGGGCTTTATTCCTTCATTAATTCATTTTTTCATCTCTGAAGAAGCCTGTAGGTAGGGAATGGGCATAGAGTAAGCTGGCAATGGCCTCAAGATAAGATTCCGAGAGTCTGTGGCAAGGCGCTGCCCATTTTACATTAGGCCCTCTGATTAGAGACTGCCTGGAGCCTCATGGAGAGTCCAGTGGCTGGCCACTATCTGTACAGCTCCACCTGGATGCTCCCTTTAGACCAGACCTTTGCTCCTCTCAGCTTTCCAGAACTCACAGTCACGAAGCCCTGGATTTTCATAGCGTCTTTGCTCTGAACCAACCCTGGGCTCAGCATGTATCATCTGGCTCCAGGATTATACTGGGGGCACTGTCTCCACATGGAGATGGGAGCTGACACAGGAGCTGAGGGGTCAGCCGAGGCAGGGCACAGAATAAAGACTAACGCCAGGGAGGAAGCCAGGGAAGGGGGCCAGAACAAAGGCTTGGTAAATGCCAGCTGGCAAGAACATAGGGGCTGCTAAAGGAGACAGCAGGGAGAAGGGGGGGGTGCTCAGCAGAGAGCACAGGATTAGGCCTGCAGGATCCTCTGGGGAATTCGGAGAAGGAGGTCCAAAGCACACAGCATTTTCACCAAGGCAGAAGAAGGTGAACCCAGGAAGGCCTTGCAGGGATGTGAGGGGAAGTGAAAGGGGGGGGGGGGGGGAAAGGGGGGGGAAGTGGGGCAGAAACCAGGGGCCCACTGAGGGGCAAAAGCATGGACGGGGTTAGGAGAGGAGACAGACTGAGTGGGGAAGCACAGTGTGGACAGAGGAGTTACACATTTACAGAGGGAAGCGATCGGAGGTTGGAGAGCATCTGGCTTTCCGGCCTGAGAACAGGATGAGGGCAGGGTGGCCTCCAGCAGAACCCTACTCACCCAAGGCTGGCACACAAGGACCGACTCTGTCCTTCTTTATAACTGAGAATAGAGAATAGAACTCAGGAAAAAATGTCAGGGGCCACACCTGCTGCTTGGGAGATCACAGGTCCACCTGGGGAAGAAGGCTGAACCTTAGTAAAAAGCCACTGGGGAGGAGAGTGGGTGGAAGTGTAGGTCGGGCCATGAAGACCATCCCCAGATCTGTTGACCAGCATGAGGCAACTGTGAGAATGGAGAATCTAGGGAACCATACGTCACGAAGCCTGGTTTCTTACCACCACCCAGGGCTGTGCTGTCTAAACACATCCTTGCTTAGCACCATGGGGGCAGTGGAAAAAGATCTGTCTTTCCCCCAGGGGAGATCTTGAAACCATATTATCAGAGACTTACATCTGGAGGCTGTAGGGAATCCCCGCAATCTCAAAGCGCTCAATTTCAAAGTCTACCCCAATAGTGGCCTTGTAATCACGGTCAAAAACATTCTTGCACAACCTGTGGGAGACGAGGAAGTCATCAGAGGTCCCCTCCCAAAAACAGGCTCACAACGCTGAAAGTCTGTAAGGAATAAGATCCCCCAGTAGGGGATCAATTAAGTGATGGGCCGGGTGGGGTGGCGCACGCCTTTAATTCCAGCACTAGGGAGGCAGAGGCAGGCGGATCTCTGTGAGTTTGAGACCAGCCTGGGCTACATGGGGAGTTCTGGAACAGCCAGGGCTTAACAAACAACAACAAAAAACCCAACCCCTTTCCCCCCCCCCCCCCCCAAAAACCCACAACCACCACCAAAAACAAAAACAAAACACATCAAGGAAAGAGATGGTGCAGAGAGGTTGTGGCTGTGCAGGTGTGTAAATAAGCTCTCCACCACCAGAACAAACTCCTGAGATGATGGCAACCCATGAGGAGACCTTCATCTGGGCCTGTAGTTCTAGAAGCTTCAGTACATGACTGACTTAGTCATGGTGAGGCTTCCTCATGGTTACGGGCATGTAACTGAGCAAGAGAAACACCCCTCATGGCCAGGAAGCAAAAGAAGGGGGTGAGCTGGGGGCACACTGTTCCCTCTACGTGTACATTCCCGATGACCTAATGACCTCCTGCCAGGCTCTACCTCCTAAAAGTTCTGCCACCTTACAAAAGTGCCGCAGACCAGAGACACAAGCCTCTGACCTTTGAAAAACACTTATCCAAACCATAGCAACCCGGCGGTCAATAAAAACGATGTGGGGGAGGGGAGCTGCATCAGCCCAGAAAGCAAACACTATCGTACAAAAAATGAGAGAAATTGAGGGTCTGTTCCCAGGGAGGGCAGTGCAAGGGCCCCACGGGGACGGTGTAATGAACGCTAAGTATCAAGGATGCGCCATCATCTGGCAGTCACCGCAACGGCGCGCATGCGCATGATATGAGCACATGTACGGGTCAGAGGCTGACAGGGCATTTTTCTTTAATTGCTCTCCACCTCGGTTTTTGATCCCTCACTGATTTGGCGAGACTGGCTGAGCAGCAAGCCCTAAGAATCCTCCTTTCTCTGTCTGCCCAGTGTTGGGATCACGGGCAGGCGCTGCCACACCTGGCTTTTCCATGGGCTCTGGAACTCAATGCAGGTTTGGGGTACTTAAGCAGCAAGCACTTGATCGACCGAGTCAGTCTCCTGAGCTCCCAATCTACCTATTTTTAAACTTTTCTTGTGTGTGTGTGTGTGTGTGTGTGTGTGTGTGTGTGTGTGTGTGAGAGTGTGTGTACAGGTCTCTATAGTGGCCAATGGAGTCAGACCTCCAGGGGCTGGAGGTGAACGTGGTTTTGAGCTCAAATTCTGGGTGTGGGAGGGCAGTGCCAGTGAACCATTTCTCCAGCCCCTCTCCTTGACTCTTGCCACGCCCTTGAAAATGTTTCCCGGGCTAAAGCCGTGTTATGTTCCCAGAAGCCACGTGTTATTTGGGGCTCCCAGGCAAAGGTACGATAACATGGTGCTGGGAGGTGGGGCCAGCCTGACCGGGTGATGGATGGGGTAGCAGGACTTACCTGTGAATGAGGCTAGTCTTTCCCACATAGAGATCACCAACTACCACCACCTTGGAGAGCTTCAGCCTGGAGGAAATATGTCCGTATCACCCTGGAGAATGGTATCAACAGTGTCTTCAGCATGTCCAAGTCTTTCCTTCCCTGAACTATCTGAATGAGTCACCCTTCCACCCTAGATGCAGGAAGGAGCCAGTGGGGGGGTCAAGGACATCACCAGGAAACGCACAGAATCAACTAACCTGGGCTCATAGGAGCTCAGAGCCCTGCATGGGACTGACCTAGGCCCTCTGCATATATGTGACAGTTGTGTAGCTTGGTGGTCTTAGGGGACTCCTAACAGTGGGAACAGGGGCTGTCTCTGGTTCTTTTGCCTGCTTCTGGGACCTTATTCCTCATACTGGGTTGCCTTGTCCAGCCTCAGTACGGGGGGGGGGGGGGGGGGGGGGGGGGTGTCTAGTCTTACTGAAATTTGATATGCTACGTTTTCTTAATATCCATGGGAGGCCTGCCATTTTCTGAATAGAAACAGAGGGGGAGTGGAGGGTGTGTGGCAGAGGGGAGGTAGGGGGAGAGACTGAGAGGAGGGGAGGGAGGGAAAACTGAAGTCAGGATGTAAAATAAACAAACAACAAACAAACAAAAAGATTTCAGCGCTCTGGAGCACAGAAGGGTACTATGTAGCGGCCAGGCTGGGGCAGGGACAGTAGGTGGTCAGAGACATCTCCCAGAGGCTCTGGCATACGGAAACCTGCAGGGATGACAGGAAGATTGTATCCCACAGCCGAAGATAGCTGGTTCAGACAGAGGAAATGGACCTGCACTGAAGCTTCCCTGCAGCTGGAAAGTCATCTGTATGACATTCTGAGAAACAGGGGAATTGTTCCTCCGGCAAAGTTAGTTAGATTAAAGTCCCGATAGTGAGCGGCGCTGGTTCCGCCTGTGTGTTCAGTTTGCTCACTTCATTTACACATGCATTTGTGCTTCTAATTCTTCACACATCTTCCACACCCTTGTCCCCTGGGCTTACCCAACAGTGCCCGTGTTCCTGCGCTGGCAGGCAGTGCTGACCTGGCTGTGGAAATGCTCCTTGAGCTGCAGGCAGGCGTCAGGTGTGTACCACTAGAAAAAGACGGACAGACATGCAGACAAGCAAGCAGACCGTCCTGCAAGGCCGCCTCTCCACAACACACACTGGGCAGTATCGGAGCATGAGACCTACTTCCTAACCCCCCTTCTCTCCTGAAAGAAACCTGAAGCTTGCAGTGCCTCGTGAACATCCCTCGGTCCCGGCACAGCCACGGGTTGTGGGGTAGGAAGTGCGAGCCCATTTCTCAGACAAGGAGACTGAGAAAGAATTTGCCCCCCCCCCCCCCCCCCCCGAAGCATCACATTGGCCCGGCCTGACATGGTTAATAAGTCCTCAGGTCTGAAGTGGCCCTGGGATCCAGGACAGACACGGCTGTAGCTATGGCCCTGAATGCAGTAGGTAGCGGGGCTGTAAGGGAATCTCATATTCCCTGGGCAGACTCCTTAGGGCTGGGCGTTCTGGAGCCTTACAAGGGCAGCTGGGTCGAATCTTAGCTCTACCGTGCACAACTGTGTTGATGTTAAGCAGTTTTCTCGACTCTCTGAGCCTCTGTGAATAGTGTCTTTTGTCCCACGCTCGCCCCCCGCCCTGCCCCCATTACACTTCCTGTCTCTTCAACTCATGTGAAGAGACACCAGCTTGAATCATCCCTGGCTACCACGGTCACACTCCATTGGGAAAGCAATGGCCCAAGCTCACTATAAAAAACTGGGGGCACTCTCCAAGGTCTGAGGCACAAAGGCTTGCTCTGTCAGTGTGTGAGAAGGAAACTAGAGGATAAGATAAAGAAGAGGAAGAAGTAATGGCTGCAGACGAGAACAGCCACGGCCTACAGCCATCTTCTCCCTCCTTCCTAGCTTTGGCACAGAATCTAAAAGACACAGAAAGTCTCTCTTCACACTGGTTCAAGCCTCACAGAAGCAACAATGGGCAACAGGGCTGTGGTGGTTTGAAAGAAAAGGGCCCCCAAAGGGAATGGCACTATTAAGAGGGATGGCCTTGTCGGAGGAAGTGTGTCACTGGAGGCGGGCTTTGAGGTTTCGTATATGCTGAAGATCCCGCTCAGTGTCTCAGACCACTTCCTGTTGCCCGCAAGCCAAGATGACGGACACTCAGCTCCTTCTCCAGCACCCTGTCTGCCTGCACGCCACCATGTCCCACCATGACGATAATGGACTGAACCTCTGAACTGTAAGCCAGCCACAATTAAATGTTTTCCTTATAAGAGTTGCCATGGTTATGGCCTCTCTTCACAGCAACAGAAACTCTAAGACAAGGGTCTTTTTTTTTTCTTTTATTGAAAATGGATTCCCTTCCCCCTTCTCCTCCCAGTTCCTCCTCACCTTCCCTCCCATCTGGATCCATACCCTTTTTGTATGGATCAAACAGGCATCTAAGGACTAATAATAAAAACAAACAAACAAACAAATCAGAGTATGATAAAATAACCAAATAAGAAAAATCACAAATGCATACAGAATCAGAGACACACATATTCGCATACACTGGAATTCCATAAAAACTCAAAACTTGAAGCCCTAACATACAAACAAAAGACCTATATGATGGGGGGCAGGGGTAGGGGAAGGCCCTGACTTGACATTATGAGACAAAGATCCTCCAAAGATGCCACTGAATTCATTTTTGGTTGGTCATCTACTGCTGGGGATGGGGCCTACCCTTAAGAGTGGTTTGCTTCCCTGGGAGAAAACTAATTTTTCATTTGCTAGTGGCTATCAATGCACAACAGGATCTTTTTGTTTTGTTTTTGTTTGTTTTTAGAGACAGGGTTTCTCTTGTATAACAATTCTGGCTGTCCTGGTACTCCCTTTGTAGACCAGGCTGGCCTCGAACTCAGTGAGATCCACCTGCCTCTGCCTCCCAAGTACTGGCATTAAAGGCGTGCACCACCATCGCCCAGCACACAACAAGATCTTAACATTACCTTTCAGAAATATTTTCTGCATGTACTAATAAACAGACACCTCACCTCCACTCCTACCCCCCCTTTTTTTTTTGTGATGGCAGGGACTTAACTAAGTGCTCCAGCACACTTGACTACAAACAGCTCCATTCTTTGCATCTTACCTAACAATTTGCTTTGGCCCTCCTTAGCACTGGGAAGAGGTGCCGCATCCCTCCTACCCATGTAATGAGGAGCAGCATTACTACCGGCCTCTCTCTGGACGCTGATGTGGACCTTCCGCTCTTACTAAAGGCTGCAATGCCCAACCTTTCACACGCTCCATTCATGCCAGGACATACACAGAAATGAATTCCCACAAGTGGGATTGGCTACATAACGGGCAAAAGCATTTGTAATATGGGTAAATATCCCCCCCCCCAAAAAAGGGAATTATTTACCATTCCCCACTGCAGTTAATACTAGACTATATAGTATAGATTGGAGTTTTCAGCAAAAAGTGAAGGCAGAATGGAAATAAAGTCCTAGATTTGGGGATCAGATATTAGAACACCATTTTTGTTTCTAAAAGATGGATCTTGTTACATACTCCAGGCTGACCTCACACTCACAATCCTGTCTCTGCCTCCCAAGTGCTAGAACTACAGGTGTGTGCCACTACACCTGTGTGTGCTCTGCCCCCCTTGCAGTGCTGGGGATAAAACTCAGGGTTTTGTACCAACCAGGCAAATGCTTTCCCATTACGTCACATCCCCATCCTCTGGAGAGAACAATGAGGAATATCCTGACTTGGGGAAGCTTATACTTACCATGAGCCTCGGCTCCAAGGCAAGCTTGGGTGACTTGCCTATGGCCACCACTTGAAGACAGCATCAAGATTACATATATCGAGGACTGTCTAAGTGGCTTATAACCTCCAAGCCACACAGCTACCTGTTGTCACTGCTGGCCTGCTTTAGAAGAACCCAACACCCAGTCTTTCAGTGTCTCAGAAATAAGACCAACCTCTGGGATTCACTTGCTTGATTTCTGGGGGTGACAGCGTGTTAGCAAAGCTGGACATGGCTGAAGGGTTACCTCAGCGGTGGAGACAAAAAGGGCCGGGAACAGATTCACGTTCCCATCATCCCTGCACTGGAGAGACTGAGGCAGGAGGATTGCAAATTTAAGGGCTAGTCTGGGATACTTAGTGAATCCCAAGTTTGTGGAAGAGAGTAGAGACCTTTTATCAAAGCAATCTAGACCCAAAGAAAACTAAAAACAACAGCAAAGGTGTTTAATGACTGTACCTTAGGGAAGCTGGTGATGATACGGTCCTGGCTCACAGGGGGCCCCAAAGGGGTCCAAGATGACCTCATTCTTCCAGTGTTCTGTAGACTGAATCAAGGGGAAAGAGGATTACATAAATATATATGTGGTTCGTCTCTGCACTGTGGCCCAGCAGATCAAAGCAGAACAGAGTGCACTAGGTGCCACATGACCAACGGAATTCTGATTGGACTAGCATCCCAACAAAAGAAGAGATCCACAGCTCCCAAAGGGAACCAGACCACCTGAACCAGCATGAACAATCCTATAAAGTGAGTAACTTTGAACAACCACTTGCCCGTTTATTGTCTCTTCTTTCCTTTCCTTCTTTGTCTACATAACCAAACTCCTAGCCAGGTGTAACACGGGCCTATGTCCTCAGCACTTGGGAAGCAGAGGCAGGAAGATGGCTGAGTTCCAGGGTGCTTGGGCAACACGGTGAGAACCTGCCCTAAAACAACCAACCAAACCAACCAAACAGAAACACTTATTTTATTTTACAGGATGAAGTGTTGCCCAATTCCAGATTCACAAAGTCAGTTATGACTAGATTTGTTAAGTTGTCTTTTGACAAGAATTGGAGAGCCATACAAATCCCCAAAAGGCACCTGTGAGTTTCGTCATCTCTTTTCATCACTATAAAAGCACGTCTCAGCCTGCATCCCTATCAGCAATATTAGGCAGAGGCCATTTAATCTGTAGGCAACACATTGGAGGAGCAGCCCATACCCCATCTTGCCCAGAGTCAAGAGGTGAGTGTCTAGGAGGAGGGCCTCCTTCTCAAGGTTCCTTGGCATGAAGGAGCTATGAAAAAAACCTGGCTGTGGATCACAGCCTAGATAGTGGAACCGGAGTGGGGAGGGGAGTCTCATGCTTAGTGTGTTTTAAGGTGGAGCCTCTGAGTGACTTTAGGTTCCGGCCCTTTTTACTGATGGTCCCCACACCACCCAGAGAGTCTGGCTTCTCAAGCCCAGTGTTCTCCTCGTCTGACCCGGCTCCCGCAGAGGCCTGGCCGGGAGTGGATGCTCAGTGAGGAAGAGCAGGCCTGCAGGCCACACTGAGGTTTAGGGATAAAACGAGAGCAGGGTACAAGAGAGCCTCAGGACTATAGCCTCGGGGATGCGTCCCCAGCCTGGAGGGTGAGTGGACTCACCGAAGCTGCAAAGACCGGGTTCCGGCGTGCTGGCTGCAGCAAATCACTACAGCAACGCGCGGGCCTCGCGGGACTGGCTCGCAGCTCTTGAATCCCGACGTCAGGGGCGGGGTCTGGACCCTCCTCCAGTCCGCAGAAACTGATGGCACAGGGCCCCGCGCGGAGTCATCACCATAGCAACGTGAGTCTCTCGGGGCGCGAAGCTTTGCACAGCCTGCTCAGAGACTTCCGGACTCCACTGGAGCGCCCAGGCTCACCATGACAACCAGGGCGGTGAGGATCAGGCCGGGCCGGTGGGTGGAGCCTGGTCTCCAAGGATGGAGTCTGGGTGGGGGTGAGCGTGAAGGGGTTGGCTCCAGGTTCACTCTGGCGGTGGGCCGGGTCGTGACAGTCCCCAGAAAAGGGGTATTGGTATAGGACTGAAGCCCGACATCCTCCCTGCGGCAAGAGAAGGGCCCACCTCATGCTTACCATCTGCTTCACTGCATCAGTTTGAATTTAATGCTATTTGGATAGCATGTGCCTGGCTTCTGGCACTCATGCTGAAAAATTAATTTCCTCCATTAATGGATGTTTTAAAAGCTGAATCAAGTTACTGGGCTCCTTCGAGCTAGTTTCGGTTGAAAAGCAAGGTGTGGGGGGTACAGGATATATTCCAGAGGCCTCAGAATTCTTACCACCACCACCATCCCCCAAAAAACTAAAAGCCTCATTCAAAAAGATTTGCCTAGTGAGTCTAGAAATAGAATTGAACCCAGATTTTCTGACTCCCAGCCTGGGGGGTGTTCCCCACACTTTCCTAAAATAACATTAGGGCAATCTGGTTAGAGAGATCCTTTCGGACTCCATCCTCTGACAGACAGCAGTAGGTAGATTTCTAAGTGTCATATGGATGATACCAAGGGTGGTAGATCTATTGCGGTCATCTTTAAGGCAACAGGAAATGCCCTGGAGACCCATGCTTCTGCTTGTGTCTTGGTTAAGTAGTTTCACTGCTAAGGCTTCAGACTTAAAGGGTTTTTACGCCTCCAAACCTTAGTTTACTCAGCTATTAAATCGGGCGCATTTGCAAGGATTTCTTGTGAGGAAGACGTTGCAGGAGCCGGTTTCTTTTAGCACAGAAGTGATAGAAGAAATGTGGGTGTGTGAGGGGTCGGCAGACAAGGCTTTAAGGGGTCTATTGCTAGGGAGTGGAAGTGGGACCCGGACTGACAGAGCAGGTGCCCCCATCCCCCACCTTGCCCCTTGGAACAAAATGAGACATAGGCCTATATCTGCTTTCCAGGGTGGGTTAGACACAGGTAGTTGTCACCATGCCGGCAAAGCTCAACCGCAGTGTTTTAAAAAATTGTTTGTGGCAAGCCCTCCTGCAGTCTAGGCGAACCTCGGCTTTTCCATGATAATGGCCGTGAACTCCTGATCCTGTTGCCCCCAACCCCCATGTGATAGGATAATAGGCATTGACCACACCACATGTCTAGTGTCTTCATGAGCATGGTGTGTGTGTGGGGTAACCACAGGGCTGTAGATGTTTATGTTGTAGCCACTCCTGAAAGATCAGGAAGGCAGAAGACCAGCTCCAAAAATCCATCTCCATGCAGGGACAGAGAGAACTTCACCCAAAGGTTAAGGCCACCCCATCTTTTCATCCTTCCCAATCACCCGTCTATAGACTCCAATGAGCAGTCTTCATCAAAAGTAGCCTTTTGATCCCTGAAGAGTAATCTAAACACGTGTTACTGTAACCCATATCCAGAGGTGTTCTGTAGTGGGTAGCCATTCCAGCCTTGCCTTGGAAGTTCCAACCCCCATTGAGGCTTCGGTAATGGTCAAGCCTACAAGGCAGGGCTGAGAGAGGACCCTGAAGACCCAGGATCCAAAGGAGAGGCCTCTCTTGGTTCCAGGACCATGGATGCTGGAGGTAGACCAAGCAGAGTTCTCCAGAGAACACCACCGGACTGCGCCATACCTTTGCCAGACCCTGTAACCTACCCCTTCATTTGTAAGTTACCCCACAAAATAAACCTCCCTTTTAACTACGTGGAGTGGCCTTAATAATTTCACCAATAGTGTTCTCTACAGCAAAACATTGGGAAACTATATCACTTATGTGCTATTCAATCATTGTTGACAGGATTTAGAATTACCCCTAGGCAGACCTAAGTGTGTCTGTAAGGATGTTTCCAGAGAGGTTTGACTGACGAGAGAATACCCACCAGGAACGTGAGTGGTGCACTAGCCATCTGTCCCTACCTGCTTCCTGTTCCATCAAGTTCAGGGGAGGTGAGGAGCCACAGCTGAGAGTCACTTCGGCCACCATACCTTCCCCACCGTGACACATCCTCAATATATGAGCTGAAATAAATCGTTTGTCCCTCGATTTGCTTTTTGTCATACTCACGAGAAAACTGTCAACGCACCCAAATATGTGACCTCTCTGATCAGCGACCTTCATTTTAGTCAACTAAGAACAAGGGAAACGAAAGGGGTTTTTGCTGACGTTTGTGGGCGGAATAGAAAACATTGGTTCTCAACCTGTGGGTCGGGACTCCATCCAGCTTGGAGGACCTTTTCACAGGGGTCGCCTAGGACCAATCAGAAAACACAGACATTTGCATTCTGATTCATAACAGTAGCAAAATTAGTAATGAAGTAGCAACAAAAGTAACTTTATGGTTGGGGGAAGGTGTATCACAATACGAGGAACTGCATTAAAGGGACGCAGCGTTAGGAAGGTTGAGAACCGCTGATATAAAACATCCTCCACCAGTTCATGTTTTGAATGCTTGGTCCGCAGCTGGTGGAGGTTTAGACTATGGGGGAAACCAGGCCACTGGGGGCAAGTCCATAGAATTACATTACCCCTGTTACCCTCGTCCTCACTCACCGTGTCCTGCTTCGTGTTTTCTCACTGGCATGGTATTTTGCCAAACACCCATGGAAATTCTCACTTGAGGTACTTCTGCATTCAGTAACATGTGAGTTGTAGAAAAGGCTTTTAAATTAAAACTCTCTTTTTTGTTGTTGTTTGTTTGTTTTTGGGTTTTTCAGACAGGGTTTCTCTATGTAACATTCCTGGCTATCCTGGAACTCGCTCTGTAGACCAGGCTGGCCTAGAACTCATAGAGATCCACCTGCCTCTGCCTCCCGAGTGCTGGGATTAAAGGCATGCACCAGCACAGGGGGCATAAATTATAACTCTGGATTCAAGACCATCAACCACTTGTTCTGCATTTACCGAAAGCTTCTTGGCATATGTCTAGCACAGAGGTAATAAACAGAATAAAAGAGACGATTATCAACAGGCACAGGCAAGGTCTTGCTGTTGGGGGTTGGGCTGGGTCTGACTGAGTTGTGTCTATAGGGGATATCAGACAGGGTCTTGTCATAGTGTGTGTGTTTGAGTTTGTGTGATGTTTTAGGGTATGTGTGTGTGTGTGTGTGTGTGTGTGTGTGTGTGTGTGTGTGTGTGTTTATGCGGAGTCTCCATAGGTTGTGTGTATATGTTAGGGAAGTTAGGCTGGGCCTGCTGTATTGTGTGTAGTATGCTAGGCAGGATTTCAGTATGTTGTGTGTGTGAGGGAGGGGGGTCAGGCTATATTGTGTGTCTACCTCCCAGGTAGTGGTAATAAAGGAATACACCCCGGGGTTCCGGTGAGGAGTTTGGACTCAGGGCTGAATCTGCGTAGACAGCCAAAGGGGAGGTTAAGCAGGTGCTGTGGGGGCACCACTCCAGCCAGTATGTGCTTGGGTGATTAGCTTGCAGAAACATGGGGCCTGACTAAGCAGTTCTGGGAATAGTCTGGGTAATTGCGGGGAAAGTAAGTAAATCTCTTTGAGATTCTTCGCCTTAAAACGAGTAAAGATACACCTTCCTAACAAGCTGGTGACCCGAAGCATGCAAAGGACACAGGGAAGAGAAGGGTGTAAGTCCTTTCTATTCCCACCAGAACCACAAAAGCGAGTTGTTTTCCTTCTACAAAGTAACATTGTAAAATACTGTTCTTCCATTCTCGGCTGGGCTTCGCCCCAGGCTTTCTGCGCCTGCGCCTTGGCCCTCTAGGGCGATGACCAGGAAGCTGCAGACGCTGGCAGTCTCCTAGCAACCAGGTCGCCTGGGAATGGAATCAGCGCTCTGGCTGGCAGAGACACCAGGAGAGACTACAGGCACTGTAAAGCAAGTGAGGCAGCTGCAGCGCCGGGTAGGTGCCCGGCACAGGGCATGGGGGGCTTCCTGACCTACCCAGTTCCGTTCACACGGGGCGTCACGCCCCCACACCCTGGCTCTCGCCTTTTCATTGGCGGCCGCATTCTTGTAGTGTGTGCCCTTTGCAGGAGGGCAGCCCCTGTCCCAGAGACCATGATTCCCTGGAGTGGAGCTCATTTCAGAGATGGCTGCCACCTTCCCAGCCTGGCCCTTTCCTCCCCTTGGCTGGTGGCCGGCATCAGAGTCTGGATTGTCGCTTACTTCAAAACCGAATCCTGCTCCTGCCGCTAAATGCAATAGTGATCAGGATAATAACCACAATCGATATATTTCAAGTTCTGGTCAGCCAGGCTCCCGGATCTCAGTTAAACGACGGTGCTGGAAGGGCAGGGAGGGAGCACTCTTATTACCTAATTTTTCAGCTGCAGATACATACATGGAGGGAATGACTTACTTGTCAAGGGTAATTCACAGCCTGGACTATATCCCATCTTAAGCCTGAAGCCACATTGCCTATAGTTGTTCAAAGTGTGTGTGTGTGTGTGTGTGTGTGTGTGTGTGTAGGGGGGGGGCGGGTGGGGAGATAATAATAGATCATTATTTAACCTTCATCCCTTCTTGTGAATGTGTTCTAAGCATGTGAATGCATGTCTTTGACATGAAGGAGCAAGACCTCTGCTTGAAAAGCTTCTGCTTTTACTAACTCCCTAGCCAATACCTGTTTCCTTACTTATAAATGTGGGCGACTCTTTATGCAGTGGTTGAGTTAGATGCCAGTTAGGTACTAGTTATGGATGCCACCGGTTAAGCAGGAACATCAAAGGAGAAACCATCTTGGTGTTTGCTTGATTGGCCAATGTCTTTCCTCTTGGTGCCTGTGACCAAGGAACCCATCTATCAAGTATCCCAAGCAGTTTCATCTGTCATTAAGGAATGAGATTCGCAGTTTGGGTTACTTACCAGTGCTGTGACCTTGAGAAATCTGTCACCTCTGTTTGCTCATCTGTAAATCGAGGTGAAAGAGTCCGCTCGTGTTTATCTTCACCAGCAGTTTTGAGGCTGAGATGGCTGGGTTCCACATGCTAATAGTAATAACGACAGGTTGTTTGTTTGTTTATTTTTCCTTTTATCAGTGATTTCTATAGAGCTTCGTTTTCAAAGCCCTTTGGCAGGTGTGGAAAGATGGCTCATGCCCGGATCTCCACGTATATGCCTCCCGACATCGACCCCACAAAGGCTGCCATTGCTTATGGCTGTCGGGCCTTGCCCAAGCTTAATGAGGAGCTGCAATCACAGAATCTCCAGACAAGGCAGAAAGCCCTAGTGGCTCTGTGTGACCTCATGCACGATCCTGAGTATGTCTATGAGGCCATCAACATAGGTGAGAGTGTCACACCCCAGGTGGTCATGACTGGGGTCCTGGTGTGGGTCAGACAGTGGATGGCATCAGAAGACTGGCTACTTATTAAGCCTGATTTCAGGCCAGCAGTACCCCTAAGTGCAATCCTACCTGCAAGACAGGGAACAGTCTCAATCTACAGATATGCAAATCAGTGTCCAGGGGAGCGGTGTGAGTCTAAGGTTGACCAACCAATAAATTAAATAGGAGGGACTGGAGAGATGGCTCAGTGATTAAGAGCACTTGCTACTTGTCCAGAGGACCTGAGTTCAGATCCTAGCACCCACATCAGAGAGCCCACAAGTGTCTGCCACTCCAGCTCCAGGGCATCTGAGGCTTCTGTCTTCTGTGTGTCCTTGCACTCATGTGCACAAACTTATTTACACACACACACACACACACACACACACACACACAAAATTTAAAATAATATAAGTAAATCTTTAAAAATTTAAGCAGGATCTTTATACACCAAATCTGGCATCCCTGGATCTAGCCAATTCAAGGGCATGCATGTGACCAGTTTGTGGAATGTCTCTTTTTTAAATTTTACCTTTTCTATTTTCATTATGTGTATGTGTCTGTGGGTGGGTATGTGTTTGTGAAGGTACGTGCTGTGGAGGTCAGAAGAGGGTGTCTGATCCCCAGAGCTGACATTATAGGTGGTTGTGAGCTGCCTGATGTGGGTGCTGAGAATTGAATTCAGGGTCCTCTGCAAGAGCAGCATGCATATGGCAGGTTTCCAATCTGACCTCATGTCTCTCCTGAGATCAAAGAAATGTCAAGGGCAATTTTCTTAACGCCAGGGCTGACTACAAGAGGAGGAGTGAATAGGAAAAGTGAGGATTTGGGCATTTAGCTCAGTGGTAGAGTGCTTGCTTTGCAAGCACAAGGCCCTGGGCTCGGTTCCCAGTTCCAGAAGAAAAAAAGAAAAAGACAAAACAATAAGAAGACAAAATAAAAACAAAAAACCCAAAGTAACAACTGGCACAGACAACCCCAGGTGTAGTGGTGCACACCTTTAATCTCAGCACTGGGGAGGCAGAGGCAGGTGGATCTCGTGAGTTTTGGGCCAGAAGCATGGTCTACATGGTGAGTTCCAGGACAGCCAGGGCTACATAGTGAGATACTGTCTCAAAAAAGTCACACACACACACACACACACACACACACACACACACACACACACAGGAGAAGAGAAGAGAGGAGAGAGAGAGAGAGAGGAATTATGAAGAGATTAAGAGAGCTGGTCCCTGGTTTTGATCCCCTTCTACTAACAGATGCTGGTCCACCTACTTGACTCCCCCAAACCCAAAGTTTGATACTTTCCTTTTAGCAAACATCAGGTCACATGTTGACTTCTAGCCATTTTTTGGGGGGGAGTGGCAAATGTTCAAAAGGTTTCCTGTCTCCACAGGCTGCCTGGAAAGCCTGAAGGCCCTGCTGAAGGATGATGATAACCTGGTACGGATCAAGACCACCGAGGTGCTGCACATCATGGCCACCCATAACGTAGGCAGGTGGGCAACTACTAATGAAAATCAAGGTCACAGTTAGACATTGTACTACTCGCCGTGGGTAGACCCACGTGCATGACCCGAGTGCTCTAACTTCTCTTGGTAGCACTGCTCTCAAGTGGTGCGTTTATCTGCTGACGACAGTTCTCTCTGTGGGGTAGGTTTGGTTGTCCTTGTGACGCAGAACAGGAGTCTGTTCCAAACCCTTTTCTTGGTCCTGGGGGATTAAACCCAGGGCCGCAGGCATGCTGTGCAGGTGCTCAACCCTGGAGCTGTACTCAGATTCTATTCTAGACTAGTTTTATGTTAGATCCTGGTGGTGAGGTACCCTTTCCCGCTCCGCAACCTAGCCAAATCTCTTGGTGTCACTTACTTTGGCTAAGAAAACCTCAGGGGAGAGAGGATGACCACTGTGCTCTGGAGCTGGAGACAGACTGTAGTAGCGTTGACCTACCTGTGCCCCCACCCAGGAAGCTCCGGATACTGTCTGGGGGAGGTTGTGGAACCTTTTGAACATGGAGCCTAGCTGTCAGCATGGATTCTATGGGTCACAGCCAGGCCTGGGTTCTGGCTGGAGTCGGCCTCTTCCTCTCCCTCCCAATTTGCTGGGATATAAGCAAGTATGCGATATAAGCTTCTGATACCACAGATAGTAAGTAGCTGGTCCCACTGACATGCCTTCCCTGCCCTGAAACTGAGCCAGAATACATCTTAAAGTTGTCCCTCCCAAATGTGCTCAGTGTAGGGTTCTAAACTTAGCCCTTTCCCTGCACATTACAGTAGATGAGGAAGGAAATCGTCCCCACCAAATGTTGGTTTCTAAATTCCACCTCCAAGTTCAATGTTGACTCCCCGCTCCCCAGTACGTGCTATATCCTTTTCTTTTTCTCTTTCTTTCTCTCTTTATTTCCCTCCCTCCCTCCCTCCCTACCTACCTACCTTTTTTGGGACAAAAGACATTGAACTTTGGGGCTTTGTATATGCTAATCGGGTACTCTGGAATGGAACTGTACCTCTAGCCCTCAATGGTGATTTTATTACTATGGCCAGTGGCTCACCAAGCCCCAAGTGACTGCCCCAAACTCCTGGTGTTGAAACTTCACCCTCATGTCACATAAGTAGTGACAAGGAGGGACAAAGATGGCCTCCTAAGTGTGGCATCTTGGCACCTTGAGTAGTCAAATCATGCAACACCTCCTTGAGAATTCTGGTCCTTGTTCTTTGACTGGCATGCTAGCAAAGGAGCCACATTCTTTTTTTTGTTTTTTTTGGTTTTTCATGACAGGGTTTCTCTGTGTAGCTTTGGAGCCTGTCCTAGATCTCTCTCTGTAGACCAGGCTGGCCTCGAACTCACAGAGATTCGCCTGGCTCCACCTCCCAAGTGTGCCACCGCCGCCTGCACCCCCCCAATGTAGTTTTTTTTTTATTAATTACTTGGGGATCTCATGCAATGCAGCCATATCACACTCACTTCCCATTGCTCCCAGGTCCACCGTCCCACTCGTGTGCCAACCCATCCCAAACAACAGCAGCACCAACCAACCAACCAACCAACCAACCAACCAACACCAAGTCCACATATTTGTGTTGTCCACATACTCATCTGGAGCGTGGTCAGACTCCCAGGAGGAACCACATTCTTTATAGTCAAACGACTTTCTTAGTTTTTCTTCCTGGGTGTTTTTATCTTAAAAATTTGTATTGTTACCAAATATTCATTGTATAAAACCATAAATTTAATCGTATTTCCTAAGCAGGTATTTTTATTCCCACACCCTCTGTTACCCGGTTTTATCTCCCATCCCCTCTTCCACTGGTCTTCCTTTTCTTCCTAAATATCTTTTTTTTTTTTTAAGTCCTTTGATGCCGGGAATTGAACCCAGGGATTCATGCTAAGTGTGTGCTTTACCAGTGAGTGCCCTGCTGGCTTCTCTCCCTCCCACCATTCCTCCCTCCCTTTCCCTCTCCTTCCCTCCTGGCTGTGTTACTCGGGCTAGCCCAGAACTCCTCGGTACAAGTGATCTTCCTGTCCTAATCCCCTGAGAACCGGGGACCAAGAGGCGTGCCAGCCAGTGTGCAAAGAATGCTTAGTGTGGAATGAATCATGGTGGGTGCGGGGAGAAGGAAGCCCAGCAGCTCTGGAGTGGGTGTGTCCTGCTAGCATCTTCTTTTTCCAGAACAATGCAAATCATCCTCTAAGATGAAGTTCTCACCCAACATCATGGCGCCATGACTGGCCGGGCAGGTCCTTTGTGCTGGACATCTAGCAAAGAGCTTCAGGCATGACTTTATTCCTAGAACCCACCCCGACAGGTGTGACCTCAGAAGACTCCTTTGCAGATGCTGTTGTCTACTTCAAAGAAATGGTTCACAGTCAAGTGAATAAAAGAAACAATGTATTTCCTTTAAATCGCCCAATTAACTCAAAACTACAAGCAAGACAGTTGCGGATCCCCGTGTGAGACCCAGGCCTTTTCTGGGATATGGGTCCATCAGGTGGTGGTTTCTATGGACTTCTCTGCTTAAACCACCAGTTTGATTTGCAACATGTATCTCAAAAGCACACTAAGATGAACACACACACACACACACACACACACACACACACACACACACACAATTGCAGTAATCTGCCCACAAAAATGTAGAATATCTTACAGTCATCTCACTTTCTTTAAGAGGCTCATTTGAGTTTTTACATAGCATTCAAAATTTCTTTCAAGAGGAAATAAAGATAATGCTTCATTTAATCAGCTTACCTAATATTTAATTAATTTACGTGTTGCTATAACAAGCATAGAGGGCAGCCATGGGGTCTGGAGGGAAGCAGAGGGCTGCAAGCAAACAAATAAGTCAGGGAGAAGGCAAGAAGACTGGGAAGAGTCTGGGGGTGCCAGGGCTGTGAAATCTCCCCGAGAGCCAGAGCTGGAGAACAGCGGGTGAGCTCAGCTCCACTGTGTAGGCAAGGTGGGTTACAGGTTTCTGCTGCCGTGTGCCACTTCAAGGTGGCCAGACTGATGCTCGAATCGGCGAAACGAACCCAGGCTAGAAGGATCCAGAGACACTGCTCAAAAGTGAGAGGGCTGTGATTCTTGCCACCCCACAAGCCACTGCGCTTTGTGTCTACGGCCTCCCAGGTTTCTAGAAGGTGGAAGATCTCTCTGGCTTGAGTCAGCACGGATTCCAGCAGGGCCACTGACTTGATCTTCTCTGTAGCTCTTCAGAGATCACAGGGCTATAGTAATAAAAACAGCACTGTACTGGCATAAGGGCAGACACATTGGTCAGTGGAATATGAGACCCCATAGGTAAGCACACATGTAGCAGAAGTTTCTCTGGTCCCGCCTGGCCCCTCGGTCCTGTAGCCACTTATAAAATAACTACTCAGAGGCTTATATTACTTACCAACTGTGTGGCCTATGGCAGGCTTCTTGCTAGCTAGCTCTTACATCTTAAATCAACCCATTCCTATTCACCTGTGTATCACCACATGTCCCGTGGCTTTACCTGCATCCCACCACATGCTGCTCCTTGGATGGCAGTTCAGCGTCTCCCCGCCACCCCCCCTTTTTTCCTCTCACTGTCTCTCTTGGATGTTCCCGCCTGGCTCCATCCTGCCCTGTCATAGGCCAATGCAGCTTTATTTACTAACCAGTGGGAACAGCATATATTCACAGCATACAGAAAGACATCCCACAGCACTTCCCCTTTTCTATCTAATCAAAAGGGAAGGTTTTAATATAGTAAAATTATATATAATAAAGCAGTTATCAAGAAAGAAGTAGTTATAATATCAAGTCTATTTAAATTTGGCAAAACTAGAAAATATTCTACCATCTATCCTATTTTGCGAGTCTAAAGTTTTATATCTAATTTACCTTTTATCATGACTAAGGAAAGCTATAATTATAACTATCTTAGTCTTCAACTCCATCAAAGACCCTCAGAAGGATATAATATTACCTAAGTAAATAGGAAGAGCATTGTAAGCAACTTGCAAAAATCTAGAATGACAGAGACATCTGGCTGCCCGGCCAGTCACCTAGAGTTCCTCTGTAATGCTGGGGCATCTGTCTTCAGCCTATAGGCCTAGAGTTTCTCAGTTCTTCTCCCTGAAACTTCTGCTACACACACACTCCTATAGCCACCTGATTTTTGAAAAAAAAAAAAAAAAAAAGCCAAAAATACACGTTGGAGAAAAGAGCATCTTCAGCAAATGGTGATAGTCAAAGAAACTAGCTATGTGTAGAAGAACGGAACAATAGCGTTATTTCTCACCTAGCACAAAATTCAGCTCCAAATATATCAAGAAGTTCAACATAAGTCTTGATACCCTGAATCTGATAGAAGAAAAAGCAGGGACTATACTTGAACTCATTGGCACAGGAAAGGACTTTCTGAAAAAGACACTGATAGGGTAGGCACTCAGACCAGTAATTAATAAATGAGACCTCATGCAACTAAAGAGCTTCTATACAGCAAAGAAAATGGCCACTCACGTGAAGAAGCAATCTACAGAATGGGAAAAACGATCTACCAGTTATACCAGTCATATCTAGACGATACAAAGAACCCAAAAAACTAAATTCCAAGAAAACCAGCCCAGTTAAAAAACGAGGCATAAAACTAGTTAGTCAGAGAGTTCTCAAAAGATGAAATACAAATGGTTGAGAAACATTTTCCAACATACTCAACATCCTCTGCTATGGGGGGGGGGTGCATTTTAAAATTAATTTGAGATCTCAACTTACTCCTGTCAAAATGGCTAAGATAAAAAAAAGAAAATGATGAAGTTAGCCTGGCTATAAGGAAAGAAGACTACTTCTTCACAGCTAGTGGGAGTGCAAACTGGATGCAGCCACTGTGGAAATCAGTGTGGTGGTTCCTCAAAAAGCTAGAAATAGATCTTCTACCACACCATCCAGCTATACCACTCTTGAGCTCACGCCCAAAGGACTCTGTATCCTATGGTAGAGATAACTGATCAGCCATGTGATGAAGAGCTGCCCCATTCACAATATCCAGGACATAGGAACAACCCAGATGCCCATAAACTGATGAACGGATAGCTAAAATGCAGTGTATTTACACAACAGAAGAGCCTTTGGCTATTAAGACAAATGAAATTGGGTTTGGAGAGACGGAAGAGCGGTTATGAACACTCGTTGCTCTTGCAGAGGACCTGGGTTTGGTCCTCAGCACCCACATGGTGGCTCCAGTTCCAGGCTTTCTTCTGACTTCCTTGAACACCAGGTGCACATGTGAAATATACAGATACATGTAGGCAAAACATCCATAACACATACAGTAAACAAATCTTTAAAAATAAATGAAGAAAAAGCCAGGCGGTGGTGGTGCACGCCTGTAGTCCCAGCACTTGGGAGGCAGAGGCAGGCAGATCTCTGTGAGTTCGAGGCCAGCCTGGGCTATAGAGTGAGTTCCAGGAAAGGCGCAAAGCTACATAGGAAAACCTTGTCTTGAAAAACAAAACAAACAAACAACAAACAAAAACAAAAACAATGAAGAAAAGAAACACGAAATGGTCTTCTGATGTCTAAACCCATCTTCCCTTCCTTAGAACTGGCTTCTTAGAGCATGACATCATCCTAGCCCTGTCACACCTGCTGGATGATCACCAGATCACCTGCCGGGAGAACCTACACCAGGCATACAAGCATCTGGCACAGCTGCCGGCAGGTAAGGTTGCATTGCACATGGGATCTGGTATTCGACTGTCTATGGTCTTCCCCTCCAGGTCACTTCGTGCAAGGCTGCAGATCACAGTCCTTGGTACTTTTTTTTCCCCCCTTTTAAAATGACCTCGGGCTGGGTGGTGGCACACACCTTTAATCCCAGCACTCGGGAGGCAGAGGCAGGCGGATCTCTGTGAGTTGGAGGCCAGCCTGGGCTACAGAGTGAGATCCAGGAAAGGTGCAAAGCTACACTGAGAAACCTGTCTTGGGGGAAAAAAAAAGAAACGAAAAACAAATAAAATGACCTCGGGGCAGGTCTGTACCCCTAGCTACTCCTGAGTGCTGAGGAGGACCAGCCTGGACCACAGAGTAAGACTTTGTCTCAAAACCATAGTGGCAGCAACAAAGTTACCTTTTTGTTCCAACAGGACAAATGTATTTTACAAAGCTGGGAGTGTAGCTCAGAAGTAAGAGAATACCTTGAGGCCTATCCATTTCTAAAAATGCAAATAAGCGAATATTTAGTTTAATTTGTAACAAATGAACACAAATAAAAAGACTTGGATCCTCCCAAGCCTTTCCCGATTCTGGGTTCCTCTTCCTCAGGGTGACTTCTTCAGTCGGTAAGGCCACACGCTGGGCTGTCTGTTTTTTTTTTTTTTTCTTTTTCTTTTGGGGGTAGTGGTATTGAACCCAGGCTTCTCATGTGCTGACCAATAAATACTCCGTCGTGGAGTTTACATCCTAGTTCAGTTTATGGCTCTCAGCTTCATGAAGATGAGACTATCCAGTCTATACTATTTCGGTTTTGAGTGCTTTTCTTTAGTGTTTCATTGCTGGATCATAAATGATTTTTGAAGGCTAGGATTCACATTAAGAGAGTGTGTGTATTCAGCTGCCAAGGGACATCTGGTTGTATCCACTTAAGGCATAGATACAGTCCAAGTACTCTCTGCATCTCTCCACACACAGTACCCTTCCCTTCATCTTCCTTGAACCGCTAACAATTTAGTGAATATAACCCTACAACATGTACATGGATTTTTGTCACAGATATAGTATATAAAAAGTATATATATATATATGTGTGTGTGTGTGTGTGTGTGTGTGTGTGTGTGTGTGTATGGCTACTTTGCATATTTTAAGTCTGCGCCAAGTGGGTCTTGCTGCATGTATCCCCTTGCAACTTAAAAATACCCCAAGAAGTAACACTATAATTTTGAAAAGTATTATTGTGTATGTGTTGTACAACTCTTTCCACACAGTATCACAGATGGTGATGATGATGATGACAGAGAGAGAGAGAGAGAGAGAGAGAGAGAGAGAGAGAGAGCGAGCAATGATTTGTGTGTGGAGGGCAGAGGGCAACTTTTGAACTTTTGGGAGTTGGTTCTCGCCTTCCACCTTGTAGAGGTAAGGTTCTGGGCAATTCCGGCTCCACCCTCCGTTTTTACCTTAGGAATGCTGGGATTACAGATGCCTGCTACTGCATCCATTTAAAAACAACAACAACAACACATAGATTCCAGGGATAGCATTCAGGTCATCAGGATGGTGTGACAAGTGCTCCTGCCTGGGGAGCGCCTCACTAGCCCCAATATTATAATTTTGAAACATACCCATGTTGTATCAACTTATACTCTCACTGCACGCTCTTGTCATTTGAATGTATTATGTTTTGTTTTGTTCTTTGGGTTTTTCGAGACAGGGTTTCTCTATGTATCAGCCCTAGCTATCCTGGAACTAACTTACTTTGTAGCCCAGGCTGGCCTCGAACTCACAGAGATCTGCCTGCCTGCGCCTCCCAAGTGCTGGGATTAAAGATGTGTGCCACCATGCCTGGCTCTTGAATATATTGTGACATGTTCCTATGTTGACTGTTTCTACTTCTGGGATGCAGGAGGAATGAGTAATGAGCACCTCCGCACAGACCTTTCTGGTTCACAAGAGGGATGCCCCTAGAGTCTGCTAGGGGAGGTGATGCTGGCCTTAGATGCATGCCTGCCTTCCCTTTGCAGGATGCCAGAACTGCTTCCCAGCCTACCCTCCCCCAGGCAGTGTTATCTTTGTGAATTAGCCCAGTGGTGTGCTGTGGTAGATCACCGCCGTATGGTGTTGCCCACGGGTGTGACCAGTGAGAATGAACATCTCTCTGCTCGGCATTACCTCAGGCTCCTCTCTGCTCAGTGCCTCTGGGGAGCTGGCATCCACCCTGCCAATTAGTTCTTCTACTTCTCGTTAACCTGAAGGAGTTGTCCCAGATCCCACGTGCTTGTTGATCACCTGCACTGACAATATCATTTTTTTTTTCCTGGACTGGCTGGGTAGCATGATGGTTAATCTCCATTGCCAACTCAATGAGACCTAGAATCACCTAGAAAATGGGCTCTGGGCATGCGCTCGTGGGACTGTCTTGGGCATGTTATTTGGTGTGGGAAGACCCACCCACTGTGTGTGGCATCATGCCCTGGGCTGGGATCCTGGAGAAAAGGAAAAAGTGAGCTGAACACATGAATCGGCCACTCCCTGCTTCCTGATTGTGAATGTGTCGATTGCTGACACTGCCTCCAGCTCCCACTGCTGTGACGATGGACTATTCCTGGATCTCTGAGCCAAATAAACCCTTCCTTCTGTTAACTGCTTCTGTCCAGAGTATTTTATCACAGTGTCAGGAAAACTAACCGAGGTAGGTCGCTTCTCATTATTGGTTCGTTTGTTGACCCCAGAGTTCTTCATTTGGAAGTCGGCCTCACCAGCCATTCCCTTGTGCTTCCCCAAGGTGGGGGATTGCAACAAAAGATAGCCCCATTTATCCTGAGCTCGTGAAGACATCCTGCCATATTTTCCAGGAAATAGGAGGCTTTGTTTTGTACTTTTAGTTTGTGAAGGTCACACCTTGAATGGAACTTTGCCCATCTTGCTAGACGTTACCGATCAATCCTGCCAAAGTTCTGAAAGCTCTGGTGTTCTGGGCTCTCTCGGATGTTCCCCATCTCCCTGTAGAACCCAAGCAACATGAGCAGGGCATCTGCCGTGCAGACAAGCCCAGTGAACACAGCCTTTTCGGAGACCGCGGCATCAGCTCTTGGCCCTAGGCCTTGATGGGTGCCGATCACTATGGATGAAGTCTCCAGGAGGGAGGCCAAGGCAGCCTGGTGGAAGGGTTGGCAGCAAGGGCTTGGGGTGGTGGCTGGGAAAATGGACAGAGGGAGGAAGGCAGTGTGGTAGGTGCCTGGGTCGAGAGGCATCTTGGGACCACTTGGGTGCTGTGGCTTTTGGGTTTGCGGGGGTGGCTGTATCTCACACGGTGTCCTAGCTGGGCTTCTGGGTGTGGCATGGACTTCTACTTCAGCATTTCTCTTATCAATTGTAACCTTGGGCGGCAGCTAGTTGCTGGGAGCCTGTGTTGTTTGTTAGGGTGCTTAGCCAGCTTGAAACATATGTTATGAGGCTTCCTGTCCATGGCCACAATGAAGGTTTTTTTTTTTTTTTTTTTTTTTTTTTTTTGCCATGGCATCCTTGATGCCTGCTGCTCCCATGGCACCACCAGCCTCTAGAGTATCTTGTGTGTAGCTAATATTGTTTAGCAGGTGGATGTACCTGTAGGTTTTTTTCCCTTCTGAATCTTTGGTGCTACCAAGGTCTGACTTGTTCCTAGAATAACCAGCAGGGGGTGCTCCAGGACTAGGGCCTGTCCCAGTGATGGGCTTCTTAGGTCCTAAGGGATTGCCCTGTTGAGAGGAGAAACCAAAACAGAAGAGATAAAAGCCACAAAGGGGCTGCCAGGCCAGGCTCCCCAGAAACTGGTGGCCGTGAGTTCCCACCCAAGGTCCTCCTTTGTTTCAGGCATTGACTGGTTATCTGGATGAGTTTGGCTTGGTCCTTTCTCACCTAACTCCCTCCTGTTGAGCCTGGCTCTCAGATGTTGGCCCAGATGTAGTGGTGGCAGTGTAGTTTACTATCTCTGGTCCTGATGTGGGCTGCCTGGCCTTGGGTCAGGGTCTGGTGGTGAATGCAGGTATCCTTTCTAACCAGACATACCCACAAACAGCTGGAGATGGGGTACAGCCACCATCGGTGGAAATCATTCCCTAGCTTTGGACCACGTCTAGATCTCAGTGGGGCCAGTGGGCACCACAGGAAGATATCTGCATGCGGTTTTGAACCTGGGGAGACTAAAATGCTGCAGGGAGCTTCCCTGGAGTCATACTGTCTGGGCTCCAATGAGATCCGGAAGCTGTTTCCACAGGGAGCCGAACCTGTAGGGACCGGCTATTCCCTGAAGTGAAGGGCTGCTGGAGAAACTCGCCCTTCATTAGGATACCTCAGCCCCAGCTGGGCACCCCTTGTTCTTCTGCAGCAGCATCTGCCTCGGTTTCCCCGGCGGCTGAAGAGGTAGTCTGGGAAGCCCCCCGCCCCTCCTCTTGTGTCTGACGCCAACCCCATGTCCTCAGCCTGCCGTCCAAGCTGCTCCTGTCCCTGGCTTTAGTTAGGACAATGACTGATTACAAGGACCTGTTTGGTTTCTGGGCTGCTGTCAATAGTTTCTGGGTACCGCCACCCCTATCCTCTCTACCCCCTGGCACCTCCAGCAGGACAGATCCTTCACCTGGCTAGCCCGGCAAGACTGGCCACAGCTCCAGAACTTACCCTCACCACTTCTCTTGGGCCAAGAAGGCTTTCTTAGCTACTTCCATTCTGTTTTCACAGTATCCCCTAGGGTTCAAAAATAGCCCATTACCAATGCAATTACCACAGGGACTGGGTCCCCTGGGGCCACACTCTACGCTGTTCTGGCTGGCACCTGATGCGGGGAACTATCCCGGTCCTGAAGCTCCCTGTGAGGCCTCTGCCAGTGAGATGAGTCCCCTAAGAGTGCTATCCAGTTTCTGGCGGCTGCTCATCCTCATGGTGCAATGTCACCCTCCATGACATTCACCCCTGTGCCAGCTGGGCCCACTCTCTGCCCATTTGTTGTGGATGTCTGCTATTATCTAGGGCCTAGACAGACCACTACAAGCCTTAGACGCTGTACACTGGCCAAGTCATTTGCTATGCTGTTGGGTGGTGAGAAGTTGTCCTGTTAAGGTCTGTGTGTGTGTGTGTGTGTGTGTGTGTGTGTGTGTGTGTGTCCATTGATAACCTTGGGTTTTGGTCCATGGGAGCTGTCCATCTTATTTTGAGACAGGGTATTTGACTGGGATGTAGGCTAGGCTGGCTGGTAAGCACTGTGGATACGCCTGCTTCCACCTCCCCAGTACTGGGGTTACAAACCCACACCACGAGGCCCAGTTTTCCATGTGAATGCTGGGGGAGTTGAACTCTGCTCCTCATGCTTGAGCAGCAAGCCCCTTGCCAACTGAGCCATCTTTCCATATCGTTTCCTCATTTGTGAAGCAGAATCAACAACCTCAGCTTCTTAGGAGTGTGGTGTAGAGCATAGCTGTTGAGGGCGGCCAGCATCACTGGAACCATCGTGGATGCCCTGCATCCGTGACTGATCAAGTCACTGAGGAAGGTGGTAGTCCCGGATGGCGGTGTGTCTTGGGAGAGGCTAGGCAGCACCCTCAGAGGGCAGGCCAGTCCCTTCAGCTAAATCTTGTCATCAGTTTCTCACTCACTTCCTTGATAAGTCCTGCTGCCCATTTCCCTGCCAAAGCTGGCTAGTGGTGTTTACCTTGTAGGTCTCTCATGGGCCTCTTGGGGTTAGCCCGTGCCACCGGGAGAAGGTCAGACAGTACCGTGCGGATGAATCAGTGGAACTTGCTATTATTATATTGATCTGGAGTGGGTAAGCGTGGGAAGGTGGAGACATGGGGAAGGATAAGACTTTCAGACAGGCTGAGGTGGACTGAAGCTTGATCCCGAAGGATGGAAATATCTAGGCCTATGAGGTTGGCGAGCAAGAAGGAAGGAAGGAAGGAAAAACTGTCACAGAGAGCCCAGCATGGTTCACGGAATGGAGGTCTGTCTCTGGAGGATGTGATGGTTGATACTGTGAACTTGACAGGATCTAGACTCTCCTGGGAGATAAGGTTCTGGGCATGCTTGTTGATGGTCAGTATAGATTAGCTTAGCCATTGGACAACCCTGGGAAGGATTATATAGATTAGGGAGGTAGAGGAGGGAAGACCCACCTTGATTCTGGGTAGCATCATGTCACACACTGGGTTCTAGATGGAATAAAAAGGGGCACATTGGGCTCTCCCATTCTTGATCACAGATGCAATGTGACCAGCTGCTCTTACTGCTATGACTTCCCCAACACGATGGCCTGGAACCTCAGATTGTGAGCCAAAGTAAGTTGCCTTTGTCAGTTGTTGTAACCAAGGCCAACAGGCCAAGTAACCAATACAGGGGCTGGGAGGGATCACGAGGAGGTGCCCACAGGGCTCTAGAGGAAAGCCACTTGCTGGGTCAGGCCTCCTCTGCTCCCTGCACACAGGGAGGCAGGATCTTTCTATTTTCCCTTCAGCTGTGTATTTTTAGGTTAAAGATGCTCACAGCGAAATCTGGTTTCTGTTTCACAGCTGGTATTAAAAGCACAGAGTACGTCTCAGTGACTTACAGTTGAACATTTTATCTCCTTAAACAAGAGCCCCCCTAGGGTTCTTGCGGCTGGTGACATGAGGACAGGGGAAGGAGATTCCCACATAGGTGGGAGGGTAGGTGGACCAGAGACCCCAGTCTGTGTGTTTGTATCTGAGTACGTTTGTGTGGATGTCGGTTGTCCTACACTCGGGGCTCTGTCTGGAGTTCTCCTTGGAGGAAACAGTTTCAGGGGCATCCTGTGCGCCTCCTGGATTCCTGCTCCATCCACATGCAGTGCAGGGTGGGGATCCAAGCACCCTACTCCTCCTGTGTTCCCCATGAAGAACAGTGAGTTCCACTGACTTGAGGAAATTCCCCCGACTGCCTGATTCCTGACCTTGATCTTGGGATGCTTCCCCAAGTCTAAGGTGGTCACCACTGGCCACCCACGGAGGTGCGGAGTATTACTGTAAGTGTACAGAGTCTGACCGCACCTGCTTGTCGGGCATACTTCCTTGACTTGTATGGGCACTGATCTACCACCCCAAGTACCTCTGAGCACAAAAGCCACTGAGTGGGCAGTGGAGGATCTGTCCTATACTTTCTTCCTCCTGGGAAGCCAACTGACACCCCCGAAGAGCTTATCTGTGTAAACAGGGCCAGTGCTGGGTGGGGTCTTGGGACCCGCAGAAGTGGGTCAGAACCATCATCATTTGCAACTTTCTGTCCTCTGAGGGCCTGGTAGGTTTACTGTCTTCTGTAACTCCTCCTTTCTAAATCCATTCCAAAATGACTTTACCTGTGCATGTATGTGGACGTGGGGGAAGGAGTGGGAGAGACCCCTGGCGTGGAAGGTGTCTCTAGCTGCTTTAGATGGCACCGAGCTAAGCCACACACGAGCCACACACAGCACACAGGGACAAGGTTTGGCTCCGTTCAGGGTATTTTATTTTCTTAAAGTAGACAATCTCTGACTTTCATACGGTTATCAGCTCTTCTCTCCCTCTGTACATCTCAACTCCTTGGCTGCGATTCTGTACATTGACCTTGGGCCCAAGGGTACCAAACAAAGGGTCGAGAGAGATTTGGCAAGGGCTCTAGAGTGCCATCCCCTTGGCAGCAGGGGTTTTGTATTTATACACAGCCAGGGCTCTTTCCAGACCAGTGTCTGTGTGCCCTGGGGCTAGGAGGCCTGGAATGCAGGGTCCCAGGTCCCAGCAGGGGTTCCTTCAGGCCACAACTCTGGCTGTGCCTTCACAGGAGTCTGAGCAGCTGCCAGCCCACCTCAGGCTTGGAGGATTTGGGGACCAGGGAGTGTGCCTTCTCTTGCCTGCCCTCCCTTCTTTTGGCAAAGCCATAGATAATTTACACTTTAAATACCAAGACAGTGAGCTATTGTTCATTCGCTCCTAGTAAAGAACCTTCTGTAAATACATCACATTTATTTTTCTTAAATAAAAACGAAGCGCAAAACGGCACCAATTACAAGAGGACGTTGCAGAGGCTTATGTACATATGTCCCATGAGGCTGGCGTCGGGGTGCCATTTGCCCCAGAATTCTTTGGAGCCGAGGAGCAGAATCGTCCAACTTCTATACTCAGCAAGCCAGACACAAAAGGGACACCTGAAATGAAATGTGTTTTGAAAATCTGCATTTAAAAAAGAATAGTTAATCACATCCGAAACTGTAGTTTTTTTTTTTTTTTCTGCGAAACATAAAATTTGGCAAAAAAAAAAAAAAAGGAAAAAAAAAAAAAAAAAAAAAAAAAAAGAAAAGATGCCAGAGAAGAAAAACCAGGTTTCCATTTATAAAACATCAGACCAGCAGAGGGAGAGCTGCAAACCCAGCTGGCCTAGTTTGAAATAAACGATGCCACTCATTTTCCTGGGTTAATTTTCGCTGCATACGTTTTAGCTGTTTAAAAGGAGCCACCAGTGATTAGAGGTCCGATTCGCACAGTCCCTTGTTTCCGCAGGTCCCAGGTACCGGACACACGTGGTGCAGAGTGGCCGAGTCGGGTGTGGTTAGGTGGGGAGGTACAACAGTCCCTGCTCTGGGCCTCCCTCCTGGTCAGTGGTAGTCCCCAGTCCGGAGCTCAGTTGGTGAGCTGGCCTTCTTCCAGGCAATGGGCACAGCTGGCTGGACCTGGCCCCAGTCCTGTGGCCTCTCCCCGCCCAGGGGCAGTCCAATGTGAACCCCCATGCAGAGTGGGGCCGACTCAGGAAGGCAGAGTGAAGGGGGCAAGACGGCCTCGGAACTGAACTCGCCACAGCAGCTCCGTAAGACTTCAGGAAACCTCGACACTTGGGCGAACTCTGCCATCTCCGGATGTGCGTGTGTGCGCGCGCGTGTCTGTGTGTCTACCTACCTAGCAATCTATCCAAATATATTTATGTTTGCTGAGACGTAGGGCCAAGAAGGCAGAGGCTGGGGGTGGGGTGGGGACACACTCTTCAAGCCCCGTTTTCTGCCCCTGGGGTTGGGCCTCTCTAGCATGAGCTGGGGTCCGACACCCCGCGGGTTTCGCCACAGGCAAGCAGGCCGTGCCTGGCTCCTCAGCAAAGGCCAATGTACTTGAGATTGTTCTGTATAATGACATCCGTCACTGCGTCAAAGACAAACTGGATGTTACTGGTGTCGGTGGCACAGGTGAAGTGGGAGTAGATCTCCTTGGTCTCCTTGTTGCGGTTAAGGTCCTCGAACTGACGCTGGATATAGACCGCAGCCTCCTCGTACGTGTTTTGACCCTTGTACTCCGGGAAGCAGACACTGAGTGGGATGCGTCGGATCTTCTCTGCCAGGAGGTCCTTCTTGTTCAGGAAGAGGATGAGCGAGGTGTTGATAAACCAGTTGTTGTTGCAGATGGAGTCAAAGAGGCGCAGGCTTTCTGCCATTCGGCTCTGGGGTGGTGAGGAGGGAAGTGCTGGTGTTAGTCCCGGGGAGCAGAGAGAGAACTTAAGACCCACAGCCCCGCCAGGGGGCGCTTCCCCCTGAGACTGCCCGCCTGGTGCCAGCCCCTGAGACCGCATCTGATAGGTCAAATCCGTCTTCACTCATCTCCCCAGAACCAGCTGGCCGTCTACTTGGCCCTGAGTATCTAGGGTTTTCCTCCCGCTTCAGGACCCCTCCTCTGGGCAACGATGCTCAAATGGCCTCAATATGTGGTCCGAGGGCTGAGGCAGTGCCCAGCCTAGCCTCCTTGAAGCCTGGGGATGCGGAACCCTCCTCCATACCTACTCTGAGGACCGGACATATCTGAAACAGCGCTAGCTCCCGGGTCTCTCCACACCCACACTCAGAAGCTCAAGTATTCCATGGGGAGCTATTTCTTCAGTGTGAGTCTGGGTTTCACACAGTCCCCTGAAACCTTAATTCTGCCATGCGGCACCTGCGGAGGGACAGCCTGGAACGGTTGCTGTCTCTGCACCCCACCCCACCCCTGCCACCCACCGCTGGCTTTATGGGCTCACATGCAGTGGGTGTCCGGCCACATCTGAGCAGGCAGTCTAGCACATAGAATGAGGGTGACATCGTGGGACAGAGTTGTGACCAAGTGACAGAGCACGGTCTCTGGTCCCTCCCACTGTTGGCCTCTCTTCTTTTTTGAGGACATGTCATGTGCACAGTGACTTTGGGCCTTAAGGAGCATGTCCAAATGTACTCCCCCGGACATGGACAAATCTTATTTCTAAAAGGGGTAACTGTCCCCACCTGGAGTCACTGCAGGTAGAACTGCCCATCATCACTTTAAGATAAAGTGAAACAAGCCAAGTTCCGGGATAAGCCTAAGTCAGTTTTATATCCTCATCAACTGAGATACCGGCCAGTGAGCGAGGCTGGCATTGATTAAGGGGGACCCAGGGCACCAGCAGCATCCCCAGCGGTGACAGTGACAATAATGATGTTTCCAGCCGAGGTTCTACCTGTGCCACCCTCACGCCTTCCTATCTCCATCTTAACGATGGAGAGACTGAGCCTTGGAGAGGTAGGAAATGTGCCCCGAGTCCCTCATCAGGGGCTGTGTGCTTGCAGTCCCGTGCAAGGCAGTGGCCTGGGGGCAGAATTCCAGGGTATCCCACAGAAACCTGCTTCCCAGGCCCCATGTTCTCTGAGGCCCTGGCTCTTGCTGGAGGAAACGGATGTGTGGAAAGGGGAGGGTGGTCAGAGGTCCCTGTTATCATCCCGAGACTCATCCAGCAGGAAGACTATGTTTTGCAAATTCATTCTTTAGAGTTGATACAATCAATACAGGAGAAACTCTAGAGAGTGAGTAACCCCAGGCTTTGGCATGGTCTAAATTGAGAAACGGAGAGCAGGGTCCCAAGCCCAGCGACACCCGAGGGAGCCAGCAACTTCCCCTAAGGATGAACCAGATCTGGATGTGATGTTTGGAAAGGGAGATTGGTGGGTGGTGGTCTAGGAATGTTACCTTCTGCTGGGAGAACAATTAGCTCTAATGGATTCCTGGAAAATGCAGTGTGAAAGATGACTGTGGGAACGGAGCTGTCACTTCTCATAGAGATGATGTCATAATTGGGGCTTTTGCTTCTGACTCCAAATTCTGTATCAGATATGGCTATTAGCACATATTCTTCAATTCATCGAGCAGGCAGGCTTGCTGAGCATGTCCTGAGTGCACGGGGCCATGTCTCTCACACTAGACGGAGGAGGTCTCAGAGCTGTGTGAGCCTTGATAGAGACACTGGAATCCATTCAGGGGCGGGCTAGGGGGCTTCCCCTGGCCTGTAAGGGGGATGGGAAGCACAGAGTTGGGGGCAAAGGTGACGGTTCTCTTAGCCCCAGTGGGTCACTTGGGATGTGGCAGGAGTGGTCCTTGGACGGAGGTCAGCCCAGGAAGTGTTCAGAAAGTGGGATGTGGCTCAGAGGAGGGGCGGAAGGACTCTCTAAAGGTGCTGCAGTAGTGAACAGTTGCTGGCCAGAGGTCAGCCCTCTTAAGACAACGCCTGTGGGAAGAGCTCAGTTGTAGAGACCTTTAGGGGTAGCTGTAGGAAGGGCCAAAAGACCATCCCTGAGACTGCCTCAGCTTCTGTGTGCCTAATGGACTCCTTTCCTCCCCAGCTGTCTGAACTACTTCCCTGCTGGCACATCTCGCAGACTTGGGGGACCCTGCATGACCAGACTAAGCCTTGCATCTGTGACTCAAGAAGTCATGGAACCCGCGCACCTCGCTCACAGGGTGGCAGGCGGCAGAAGGGGTAGGACTAGGTGTCTAGGAAGCACAGGATCTTCCTTTATCTCGGGCTCCTCCTCATACCCCAGGCTCCTCTGGCTCTGCTGCAGTTTCAAGCTCAGGTTTTCTGGTGACCCCTCTATTTTTTTTTTCAGGACTGCAGAACCACCCTGGCCATCATTTTGAGTCTCTTGGGAGATGGTGTGTCTCAAATAACACTTGTCCCCACCCCACGGTCCCATCTCCCGGGACCTGCCCAGTAGGATTCAGAAAAGCCTGCGGGGGTGGGGTGGGGTGGGGGGCACTGTTGTGCGTTTGGCCTGTAAGCTCATGGAGGACACAGGGCTTCAGAGTCATGGCAGTCCCCGAGCCAGCCACTTCCTTCTGTCCTCCAGAGATTTCCTGATGCTGGGTGGGTTGTCAGTATATGAGCACCGAAGTTCTGTAAAGTGGATATGCATAACTGCCCTGGGAGCTATGCTATGCCAGGCTGTTAAGTCTTGAAGCCATGCGACAGAAGAGTGAGTGGGAGGGCTGAAGCTGGCCTTCTGCCTGGCCTCCCAGCCTTGTCACTACAGCACTCCACATCCGTTCATATTCTGCTTTGCTTGTAGGGCATCTTCTTCTGTGAGGCTGCTGCCTACCCCCCTAAACCTTCCGTCTGTGCCCTACTCAGTCTGTGAGCTATCTCTCCCGCCTCTTCTCCATTTACATCTGCTTGGCTTCATGGGTCATTGCTGCTTCTCGGGGTGATATGGTGGGGACTCCACCAGCCCAACACAACATGTTTTCTTTTGATCCTGGGGTCTGAAGGAGCTGCAAGCAAGCAAGTAAGCCAGAGCCTGCTTGCTGGGGTGGAAGTGGGGATGGCGAGGCTTTGTCCTTTCACACATGGACCGAGCCCTAGGGTACTATTGATTTGCCAGAGCTCGGTAAAGAACGATTAATATTCTCTCTGGCAGGACATCTCCCTTACCTTTACCTTTCCAGCCACCAATGGTGCAGCCATGGTGGAAGTACTATGGTCAGTAGTTGCTATGAGGCCAGCCAGGGCTTAACCACTCAGCTCTCTGAAGGGCTCTTTCACTATGGAAATTGACATTTTCTGGGAGGCTGGGGTTCATCTGAACATTCGTTCATATAAATAACACAGAGCATGTGATTCTGACAGAAGCCTGTGCAATGTGGGAAGGTGGGAATCTTACTGCTTGGTGGTGGGAACCAGTGATTTGTAGCAAGCCATGTCAGCCACATTGAGGCTAGGTAACAGTCCCGAGGGTGGGCTGCAGCTGTATCTTGGACATCTGTGACATGTTCAGATGGCTCTAAATGTACTCAATGCCACAATCCTCCTTTACCCCAGGGTGGGGCTTGCCTGCACGTGGATTTCTTACCAAGGGGTGGAGGCCAACAACTTTCAAGCATGTTGGCCTGAGAATCCAGGGGTCTTCTTTGCTAGTACGGCCTCCAGGGGCCAGCACCTACGGTAGTCGAACCAAGACTGGCTCCTGGAATGATTTTTTTTTTTTTTCAAGGAGGCCAGCCGCCGGGGTTTGTGTCAGGTCAGCCATTTGGTTCCCTTTCTGCACACCTGGTGACACACAGTGGCAGATGTCCCTGGTTATGCATGCAAGGTCTGGGGCTCATTTTTAATAGCATCCTTCTGTAGCCTCTCTGCATCCCGACTGAGCTTCCAAGGATAATATCTGGACCTTTGTGACGGGGGTTCTCCCACTCTGTTCCCACCTCTCATAACTCACTTGGAATCCACTGTCCCACACTGGCCCGCCCTAGCATTCTGAACACCACTCTCTGTCCCTTTGTCACACTCTGGGCGGGACGCCAACTTGTCACTGTCTCACCCCCTTCATCTGTGATAAGAGGTTGAGCTCAGCAGTTCCCAAAGATGAGATTTTTTTTTTTTTTAACCAGTCAAATATGAGTACACACATAATCTGGAGTTCATGCGGGACCCAAGTCCTTCACCTATGTCAGAGGCCTTGGTTTTCCACTTGGCACATGCTCAGATGCGCCTGGCCAGATACCCCACCACACAGGCCCCAGGGGCGGGCTTGTAGTCTCCTTCCACATGAAAGAACAAACAGCTTTGCTGTCAAAGCTGTAAAGGTCTTGTACTGGCTGGCTCTGGGTGCCAACTTGACACAACCGAGAGCCAGTAGTGAGGTGGGAGCCTCCATTGAGGAAATGCCTCCATGAGATCCAGTTGTAAGGCATTTTCTCAATTAGTGATCCATGGGGCAATGCCCAGCTCATGGTGGGTGGTGCCATTCCTGGGCTGCTGGTCCTGGGTTCTTTAAGAAAGCAGGCTGAGCAAGCCAGGGGAAGCAAACCAGTGAGCAGCATCCCTCCATGTCCTCTGCATCAGCTCCTGCCTCCAGGTTCCAGCTCTGCCTGAGTTCCTGTCCTGACTTCCTCCAATGACCTGGAAGTGTGAGCCAAATAAACCCTTTCCTCCTCAGTTTGCTTTTTGGTCATGGTGTTTCATCACAGCAACAGAAACCCTAGCTGAAACAATTCTCAAGATGAACAACCATGTCTTATATCAAGTTAACTGGACTTTAGTCTCCTCTTAGAACTGAAGAGGTGCCCCAAACCTTGAGATTGCTGGTTTGAGGCCAGCCTGGACTACATAGCAAGACTCCTTATAAAGAAATATAAATGGCTTCAACCTCCCAACACCATCCACCAAAAAAAGGCCTCAGTTAAAAGAGCAGCAGAGCTGTTCTCATCCCCTGACCTAAGGAACAGCTCCTTTTCTGGAGGTCCTATGAGTGCGGACGGTTAAGAAAGGAGGTAGCCGCCAGGCGGTGGTGGCGCACGCCTTTAATCCCAGCACTCAGGAGGCAGAGCCAGGCGGATCTCTGTGAGTTCGAGGCCAGCCAGGTCTACCAAGTGAGTTCCAGGAAAGGCACAAAGCTACACAGAGAAACCCTGTCTCGAAACACCCCCCCTCCCAAAAAAAAGGGAGGTAGCTAAGGCTTGATGTTTGGGACTGTCCTGTGCTCCTCCGGGGCCCACATGCGCTTGGTGAACCTCTGCCTGGGAAGCCACCAATCACCCCTACCCCAAGAGTGGTAGCAGCACAGGCCTGTTCTGCACAGGGATGCTCTCCCCATCAGGATTCCCAGTAATCCTTCTTGGGGATCCAGTATATCCCAGCTTCCTTTGGCTTCATCTGCATGCAGACTGTCCTTCAGATACTGGTCCAGACTAACCGTTTCCCAACCCTTTCCTTCATTTGTGTAAACAGTCCTGTAGTGGGTACCCCTAGTTTGTGTAGCCCATGGTCATACTGCTTTGGGGAAGCCAAGCATCAACGTCTACTCATGTGCCTCCGTACCCAGGCTCAGGTAACTGCTAGTGGCCGGGATTTCTGCCAACAGAGAAAATGAAATAAGTAACACATGGCAACAGGGGCCATTTCAGCTGGGCTTTGTGGCTGAGGGGCCTAGTCACCTGTTGAGTGTACTGTGAGGGGAAGTGGTGTCAGAGACTCTCCTGCTCTGGGCTACAGTTTTCCTCACCTGTAGGTCAAATTAGTTCTGGTACAGTATGAGAAGTTCAAGCCAGCTTGTACTAGAAAAGCCCAGAATATTTTTCACAGAATAATGGATTCAGCTTTTTACCCTACAAGTGGGGCTGGTCTGGGTCATGAATGAACTCCATTCACCAGACTGTCAATCCTGCAGTCAGCAGGGCTGACCCAGTCAGAGCAACAAGCTGCCAGGGTTGGGGGCAGTGCCCGGATGGGAGAGGCTTCACCGGTTTCACTGGATTCACACTGGTTGGTGTTCTTCACAGAGTGACAGCCAAGCTTCTGGGATTTCCACTGTAGGGGAAGGCGTGGGAGTGTGCCAATGTGAGGGGCTGTCTACTAGATGGCAGTATGGCTTGAGGGCCATAGGAACTGCTGACCCACACCATGACCAAGTCCTGTCCCGGCTAGTACTCTTGGTGTAGAACTGATTTCTTTACACTGTCTAGAGAAATAGGAAAGGGCCAGAGCCCTGTGCTCTGCATTCAGTGGGCAGGGAAGGGCTCAGTCAGTCACTTCCCTGAACTGTCCTAGCTCTTTGGAGAGAACTTCTCTAGCAGGGAGTGGGTGGGTGGACCTCACCATCAGGTCTCAGTAGGTCCCCAGAATGCAGGAGCCTGTGAAAACAGCTTGTCTCTAAAGAGAAGGTCTTCCAGGCAAGCGAAAGATGTTGAGTTCTTCTCCAAGCAAAGAAGAACAGAAGTTTGGTGTAACTGGCTGAGGAGCTCACCAACAGGCTTCAAGGAAGCAAGTGCAATGTCCCTCACCCCTGGACTCTATGGCAAAGAGGCCAGTCTGGCCAACGACGCAAGGGGCTGGGGAGCTTAGTTTATGTCACCCTGGACAGTCCTTGTCAGGAACTCCTGACTTCAATTTTCCTTTGGGGCTCTGATATCATCTATCAGGGTCTCAGGGGCACAAGATCCCAGTCTGAACTTATCCCCAGGCCAATGAGTTAGAAACAGGAGTCAGTTCCATGTGGTGACAATTTGGATCCTAGGTGGAATGGAGGTGGTATTGAAGAACTGGGGCAGGACCCTCGCAGGAGGAGGCTGGGACCAGGGTGGCCTCCTTACACAAAAGGGAAGATGTGTTCGTAAGGCTCGGAACAGCCTGTTCTAACGTAGAGCAAACCTCAGCAGCATGGAACCTGAGCAGCTGGGCCATGTCCTGGTCATGGCTGGCCATGATGCCTTGACCTAGGGTGCTTGTCAAGGAGTAACATCTTACAGGATCTTCAGTGGACTGTGCAGAATGGGAAGCTGGTTCAGTGACCCTTGTGGGCCAACTTGGGCGTTAACATTTGCTTCTAGGATATTTTTTCCCCCTTGCTGGTGTGGGCCATTCAGCTCTAGAGACTCCCAGTGTGTACCTACTCCCACATCTCAAGTCCTCTCCAAACAGATGCGCATGCTTTAGGGTTTGGGCCCGTTGGACCTTTCGAGGCCCGCCCCCTACCCCCAGGCTCCCATTCTGGCCATTCTGGCTGCAGTGTGTTCCCGCCCTGCACATGTGCTCAGTTTCCTCTCTCTTCCAGGACCCACTTAGCCTCTAGCCTGTGCTACTATGTCCAAAGGTGTCTTCCAGTTCCACATGGTTCGACCCAAGGTGCTTGGCCATATCTGAGTATCTTTCTCTCCCTCGGTCTAGACTGCAGGCTCTGGCCCTTAGCGTCAATAGTCATGGACATCTGGCCACTCATCCTGTCTTGTTGGTTTGGATGTGCAATGTCTCCTGTAGGCTCAGGTGTTTGAACACTTGGTCCCCAGCCGGGAGTGCTGTTTTGGGAAGGTTGTCAAGGCATATGAAATGGAGCATCGATGAAGGAAGTGGATCACAGGGGCGGGCCTCCCTCGACATCCCCACTTTGCTTCCTGGCTGTGGATGCAATGTGACCCGCCAGCCTCGGGCTCCAGATACCACGCCTCCCTTCCCTGCCTGCAGCCACATGTTCTCTGCCATGGCCCCACCAAGGTGGACTGCATCCCTTGGGAGCTTGTACGCCTAACCAAACCCCTTCTCCCGTAGGCTGCTCTTGTGAGAGTATTTTGTTATAGCCACAGTTAAAGAAACTGAGGCACTGCCAGCATCTGCTCTGTGATCAGAAGCCTCTGGTTTGGAAACGATAGGGTTAGATCTGAAACAGCTCACTGCTGTTGGGACCTGGAACCATTACAGGGACTGCCGCTAACATGAGTTGCTGAGAGGCTTTTGTTGGGCATGATTCTGCTGGCTTCTTGGAGGAAAGGGCCTGTACGTGCCAGGCAAGTGTTCCGAGTCACATTTCATTCACCGCCACTCTGCAGCGAGACTCTTATCACCTCCTACATCCCAGATCATAGTTCTTGCCTTAGTGAAACAGAGTACACTCATCTTGGATCCTCCAGCGACCTAGACTGAATTGTGTTTCCGAGAAGTTGGTCTTGGACTGGGCACTAAACCCTTCACTTCCTCTGAGACCTATCTCCAGGCCTCATGAAACCCCCTTAGATGCCAGGCTTGTCAGCCAGGCCCTTGAGACTTTTCAAGGTGCCAGGGTCTCCTTTCACGGATAGACTAGACTAAGGCCGGTACATCCTTTCACTTGCTAGTCTGAAGATCTGTGGCTGCATTTCCTATCTGGTAGCTGGCTGGTTCTGCCACTCTCTCCTGTTTTAGAGCCATGGAGGGGGGGTGCAGGGGGGTTACTATTCATGCTCTGGCGGCCTCAAGGAGCTTAGAAGACACGAGGAGTGAGGCGAGAGACACAGAGGGGAAGTCAGCTGAAACCTAAGCAGGCATCACGGCACCGCTTCCTGGCAGCAGCATGCAGCTGGGGAGGTGTCAGTCATCTGCCTAGGGCCAGATGCATGGTTCTCCCCAGACAGTGCCAGCTACTGGCTGCTGGCTTCCCCATTCCGGCCTGTCTTCTCTGTGAAGTGGCTCCCGGTGGGCAGGGCCTGGATATTGACCCCAGTGCCTGGATGGAATGCTAGCTAACCCTAAGAGAGACAAGGCAGCTGTGCCTCTGGCCCTGCTGCTCACAGGGAGGCTCCCGGGCAAACTGGGCACGCCGGCCACATTCAAGAATGTGGTAGCCCCTTGGGTCTTTCTCAGCACTGAGCTGCAGGAGGGTGGTAACAGCAGCTGTCGCACAGGGCCAGCTGCCCCTCCCTCTGTTCAGTTTAGCACCCAGACTCTCAGTAGATGGATCGCTGTTTCCATGACAACTGGAGAGGACGCCTCCACCCTCCGTCTCACATAGCAATAAAGACCAGAGACGGGAGGAGGCTGCACATCTTAGCCCAATATATCCACTTGGGGGTAGTAGAAGGCGAGCCTTTGGGAGTTGGGGGACCTGATTTTCCCTTGATCCCTTGGAGGGAGCTCTCTTGGCTCACTCTGGCCTGAGAAACAGGCCAGTAGACTGTTAAGATAGAAGGTTCCTCTGGTGACATGCTCCTAAAGGAGTATCCACTGATGAGGAGGCTCACCCTCTCTATTCAAGTCAGAAAAGTGACACAGGGATCAGGCATTCCTATTTTATAGACTCAACAGACCTCCACCTCTGCCCAGCCCCCCCTCCCCCCTGCACCATGGAGAGTCCCATACAGACTGGATCACCTTCAGGCTTGGTCACAGATATTGGCCTTGGGGGAACTGGGATGTATCTGGAAACAGAGGAGATGCCTGGGGACTTATTTCCAGTCCAGTCTGGTTAGCATACTCTTCTTCCTGCAAAGTTAAACGCTGCCTCGACAACCTGGAGAACAGGATCAGGGAGGCTAATGATTCAGTGAGCCCTATTGCCCTGGAGTCCATCTGTAGGACAGCACAGAATCAGGCCAGTGCAGTGCAGGAGCAAGGGGCGAACTGGGGCTAAGGAAGGCCTGCTGCCTACCTATGTGCTGGGTCCCACATAGCTCAGAGCCCTCTCCCTCAGGGTGGCCACTTCCACACAACTGTTCCTACACCTCACCTACTCACCAAACCTGGACCTTGCAGATCTGTGGGTGCTCAGGGTCTGAAGCAGATGGTACAACCTGGCCTACTGTTCCGGCTCCAAGGGCCTGGCTCACAGCCCCTATTCCCATTCTGCCTGCCCACCGCTTGCTTGGCTCTGCACACTACCTTATTTTTGTCTTTGGGATCTGCCGCAGGCTTCCCAAGTAGAGACCCTGCCCACCCTTAAATCCCAGGTCCCTCCCATTCAGTTCAGCATCCCTTTTATGAGAACGCTTCTACTTGACTTTCATTTTTAGGGCTTTGAGTAGTATATGGGGAGGAGCCTGGAAGAGTAGGAGCTAGTCCTTGCCTGAGGGAGCAATAAGCAAAATCACTTTCCGAGAACTGAGTCCTTCAGAGACAAATGCATACACTCCCAGCTGTCCGGAAAGACAGGAAACAAATGTTGAGTGTGGCTAGCTAGGCAGTAGCACACCGACTAGGATCATGACTGGGCTGAGGCAGCAGTGTGAACATGACCCCTTGGGAGTCTGAGCTATCAACGGAGTCTTTGGTGGGGACCTACCTCCCTGTATGTGCTTGTGAGCACCCTCTAGAGGCTTCCATCTCTGGTTAACGTATTTCCTGCCTCTTCCATGTGCCCATTTCCCCCAGAAGTGGCCTTTGCCATAATGTCTCTCTGCACGCCTCTCTTCCTCTGAGTGCCCACAGCTGGCAGGCCTACTGAATCCTGCCTCTAAAGTTTTTACAGGTCGTAACCTCAACCTCTTAGCACTGGGATGCTTTTAGCACCATTCAGACCAGATTCTCATCATCCGTGCTCATCATCTGCCCACGTTCATGACCGACTGTCTTGGGACCTGCTCTCCTTAACTTGGGGGCCATCTTCAGAGAGGGCCAGATGTCATCTGGAGTGGCAGCTGTGTTTCAGGTGGGGGTGAGGGTAGGTTGGGGTGAAAGTAAGCTTGGGTGCTTGGCTGTCTGCTCTGTACCCCGACTCTTGGGCGTGGCATACAGATGACAGGGGTGGTATTGGGAGGAACCCAAACATTTCTGTGAGGATATCAAGGTTGTGTTTTGGGGAGGTGACAGGTACCCAAATGAGGCCTTGAAAGAGTGGGACTGGGACTTGTGGTCTGTAGCAGCCTAGCTTCCCAGTGACAGGTGGCCTTCATCTTATGTCGCTAAAGCTCTGAGGCTCAGAGGGTCGGCAGGTAAGAGACTAGAAAGGGGCTGGGGAGGGCACTCAGCTTTAAAACGACTGGGAACTGGCTGATCCTGTGTCTCGGCGGGTGAAGTCTCGGGTTTCGTATTTGTGAATTAACACTCTCTGGTCAATCCCCTGGGCTCTGTGTACTGTGCCCCTCTTGCTGGGTGTCCTGTGCATCCTGCAGGGAAACCTGCATGGGCCAGATGCCCAGGCCAGCTGCAGCCTCTACCTGCAGGCGGATAGCCCCGAACCCACAGGAGCCACTTTGATCCGGTGGTACAGGAAGGAGAGTTAGCAATGAAGGTGACTCCAGCTTGTGAAGCCAGGACATTCTGGATGGCCAGTGTTCTCCAGCTTTCCTTTCCTTGGGTCTGTTCTCATCCGGTCCCCTATACTGTCACCTTCTCCTCTCCTAGGCAAACTTGGGGAGAGCTACCTAGTTTACAGAGGACTTTGGGAGAAGCTCTCTGCTCGGCAGCAAACGAGATTTCCCTGGGCTGGTATAATCCGAGCAAGTCCAGAAGTCAAGCTCTGCTTACCCACGTCCCTCCCTGTGCCCGGTGACAAGGGCATTGTTCACAGAAACAGTCCACGCCAGGCCCACCACTTCAAACAGCAGAGACTGTTTAAACAAGATAAGAGGCCATGGGTAAGGCTATACCTCGGGCTCTCCTAACACGGGCCACTCTCGTCCTGAACCTGCCAGGAACAGCAGGAACTACTACTTCCTGCCTCACGTAGCAGGTGAGCCTCTGGCCACCTCCTGTTTACCTGTATAATGTGGAGGGGGCTGGGGTGACCCTAAATGGTAGTAATAGAAGCTACCACCCAATCCTGCCCAGTCCTTGGGTAGTGGCCAGCAAAGGATCCTCATTGGGATCTTTACATTCAGAGGCCCCTGACTTTGCAACCAGGGAAATATCTGCACTTGGAACCCAAGTGTCTGTATCTGTGTGGTGGGGGCCACCCCTGGCTGGGCTGGGGGCTCCCAGGCTGCAGGAGCAGTGCTCCGGTATATGACCCGGGGCAGACTCTGTGCCATCTGCTCATGGCTACTACCCTTCTGTTTCTACTTATTCTGTCCCCAGTAAAACCCCACCGATCTCTCTGCACATCCTTCTGCATGGAGAGCTCGGGGCCCACGATGCCATGTGAACTGCCCTAGATACCCAGGGGTTGGACAAGGGGCTTGGGAGGTCAGACTTGTTCTGCTGGGTCAGCCTGGACCTGGGCCATCCAGATGGACACAGGTGGCCACATGACACACTAGGATGACTGCCAGGCTACAGTCCTACCAACTGTTAGCCAGAGAGAGATGCCTACAGTGCCTGATTGTTTGTTTATTTTTTAACTTACCTGATAGAGGGGTATGAATATAGCCATCGGACATTGCCCTGTTTAGTGGTCTCTCCGCAGTAGGCCTAGTACCCCACAAGTCACCCTGTTCTGCCTTTTGTTTTTAATGGATCTCAGAACCAATGACAGACAAGTTCTCAGGGCCTGGTGACTCTTTCTGTCTTGACAGATTGTTGGTTCAAGTCCCAGGGGAGGAAGAATCTCACAGTATGACATGTGTAATGAGCATCATATAACCACCATATAACCCAGAGGTTATGATTTAGGGATGCTCTAAGACTCCTAGGTCTGGAACAGAAAATTCCCGCAAGATGCTAGGCATATTTACTCCAAGAGGAGCTGGAGTACCAAGTCCTGTTCCACTGTCCATGCCCTGCAGGCCAGAAGCACGGGGGTGGGTGTGGGGGAATGCCAGTCACTAACAGGAGGTTAGTTAATGGACACCAGGAAGCAAGTATCTTATAGCCTGGGGACTGTCAATACAGATGCAGGCCTGTGAAGCAAGCTAGTGCCCAGGGCCCCTCCTGTTATTTCTCCAGGGGACACCTGGGACTTACACCTCAGCACATCTCCTGGACTGTTCAGCAGGTACATGCTTAGCAGCAGAGAGTCTTCCACCCCCACCCCCCACCACCCCTGTAGGCACCAAAGCTTGTGAAATCCTTGGCAGTAGGACTGGGCCATACCTTTGAGGAACAAGTGAAACTGGGGATAAAGAGAGACCCCAGTGGGGAAAATGTCTGCTTATGGCCTATAGGATGGATTTCAGCAATGCTCATCCTTTATAAGATAAGAAAGAGTACTTGGGTCACCTGATGTCTCCTGCAGGATACTGGGGGAAGGTGATGCCGTGGCAAGCTCCACTCTGTCGAAACTCCAGTTAAGGTGACAGAGTGACAGAGTGCACAGGGCAGTCACAGAAGCCAGATGTAACTTACTCTCTGGGTCTCTGGTAAGACCAGGACAGGGGCCTGGAGCCTGGGATGTTTGCTCCTGACTCCAGCATCCATCACTACATGCGCTGAGGAAAAGGCCACATCCTGCCCTGACTACAGCGGCTGCCCAGCTCTAGGGACAATGAGTTGGTAGGAGACCTGAACTTATTTACTTTTCTTAATTCATCTATTTATTTTACATCCCGGCCTCAGCCTCCCCCCATCCTCCCCTCCAAGTCCCCCTCCTCCATCCCCCCCCCCGACCCCCTCCTCTTCCATCTCCATCTAAGAAAGGGCAGGTCTCCCATGAGTATCAACAAAACATGGTATATCAAGTTACGGTAAGACTAAGCACCTCCCCCATGTATTAAGGCTGGGCAAGGTGACCCATATGAGGAGTAGGTTCCCAAAAGCCAGTAAAAGAGTCTGAGACAGCCCCTGTTGTGGCTCCAACAAGAGGACCAAGCTACACAACTGTCACATATATGCAGAGGGCCTAGGTCAGTCCCACACGGGCTCCCTGGTTGTTGGTTCAGTCTCTGTGAGCTCCTATGAGTCCAGGTTAGTTGATTGTGTGAGCCTCCCCATGGTGTCCTTGATCCCTCTGGCTCCCATACTCCTTTGGGAGACCTCAGCTTTAATAAGATCTCTTTGGAGGAACTGCCAGAGCACACAGCAGGATGAAGGACCAAGGACAAGGCTTCCTGCATCTCCTGATTACAACTTCCGAATTCTTGGCCAACGATTTAGTCCATACATAGGCAGAGTAGCCAGGTTGTGCAGTAATTCTGATGCAAGGTAGGGTCACCTCCAGTGTTTACAGTGGCAGAGACTGTCATACCTGTAGTGACCATAGACTAAGGACTCCTGGGCTATCTGTTTTGTTTTCTCTCTGGGCCTCAGTGGTTAGGAAAGGTACTTGGGCCAATACTGAGGACTCTTTGCCTTCTGGATAGTGATCAAGGCTTGTTTGGACTTACGGCCATGCCTTAGGATGTCATGGTTATATTGCAGGCTGCCACCTTCTGGAATGTTTTAAGAACCGCAGAGTAGGTCATTAGGCCATGAATAGCAATTGAAAAAACAAACAAACAGACAAACAGATGAAAAAAGAAACCTCCCTTCATGTAATGTGGCTGCTCTCATGGATGTGCTCCATGGTTCTTAGCATGAGACAATACTCATCCCCCTCAATATCTTCTGAGTACTCTCGGCCTAGTTACTGCACACTGTTCTTCTCACCCTGGTTTATCAGCAAGGTCCTGAGCCCACACACTTCACCTGGAGGAGCCCTCGGCCTTCAAGTTTTTTATAACAGGAAACACTTCATCTTGGGTGGTACGCAAATACCTAACCTACCTCCAATCCTGTCCATCCCGAGTTTAACCATTGTGTGACCCGATCCTTCCAGAGCAGGCAGTGTTTCGGAGAGCAAGAGAAATCCCAGGGTACTACTCAGGCTGGGGCAGTCACGACAAAGGAATCACCATGATCCAATGACAAGGCTGATGCTGAGAGTATTCTGGGATGGTCTGGACAGAAGTGGGCCAGGGAAAGAGCTCCAATAGGGCCGGGCAGGAGAGGACACTGATGACCCTCTAAGCTATGGAAGGTAGACAGCATGGATGCCCTGGCAACAGGGCGCAGGGCAGGGCAGCCACGGCGCATGGCAAAGACAGTCCACGCTGCTCATCAGGAGGATATGGCCCTGCTAAGTCCAGGCTGGGTCACTTAGGGCCTCCTGCTGTGCTATAGGTATGAGTTATAGCAGGCAATGACCATGTCAGAGCAAAGCGCTCCATCACAGGCTTTCTGTTCACATCTTCCCCAAGCACCTTTCTCATGTTTGGTCACAAAGGTGGGGTAGGTAAGCTTGTCTCCACTAAGGCCACACTGGAGCCAGGGGCAGTATCCAACTCTGCTGCCAGACCCTTGCCTCCTGTCTTAGGTTGGATAGGTGAGGCTCAAAGAGAGGCAGGAGCTGTGCCTGGACCCTTCCGGGCATGATCATCTCGCTTGAGTTGGTCTCGCTTGTTGTGGGTGGGAAGCCACCTCCAAACCACGGCTTGCCTCTGTATCACTTCCAGGACGCTACTTTTGCCTAGCCTGTGGCCTAGCTTGGGTGGTACCCTGAGATTCCATCTGCTTTCTCATCACTGCCTGCTCTTGAGAGGACAGGTTCACAAAACCATAGCGCAGTCCAGGTAAGGACAGGGTCAGATGTGGGTGAGGCTTTGGGGTTCCTGGGATGGAGCAATATTTGTTTGACCCACACAACAGGAAGGCCACGGATTCTTCCAGGCAGGACACACAGTTCAGAGCCTGTAGCTTTTGAGGACCATCAAGCAGAAGACCATATGGATTCATATAGAATGCTGGGTCAGGACATCTAGCCCACCCTGCAGAGCAGGGAAAGCTTTTCTCAGCTGGCCAGGAAAAGTTGTGCAGGGCTATGGCCCTAGGTCTGAGAACCTTAGGACATGAGGCCCAGGGACTTGGGCGCACAGTAGTTTTATTACTAATAAAACTAGATACATGGGAGACCTTGACTTGGGAAATGTGGGGTTGGGGGGAAAGGCTGGGGGGAGGGGAGACTGGGGGGCGAGAAGGGGGGGTCTGTGGTTGGTATGTAAAGTGAATAGAACATTTCTTAATAATAAAAAAAAGAGAGGAAAAAAAACTAGATACAGTGCAAGAGCTGAAGAGATACTTATTATGGGGTGCAAGGAAGATGGGATGAGGCGAAGCTCCTAGCTAGCCTGAATCTGTCCTCTGCTCATTTAGAAGCATGCCCAGGAAGAAGTAGCGCCTATCATTATACCCTCACCAACAATGGGTGTCTCCTTTAGATGTCCAGAGAGCCTCACGGAGGGGCAAAGAAGGGACTGTTTCCTGTCAGTACAGAAGCCTTTCTGCCCAGGAGGGTGGACCTAAGTGTTCTGACCATTCTATACCTATTCTTCTGCCATTCAAGGCCAGTCAAGGATCTCTCCTGGGTGTGGTACATCTAATACCCACCCTGATCATCAGGAGCCCATGCCCCCAAGCCAGGGAGAGCTCAGGGTTTTCCTTCACCGCCCTAGAGTCTCTTCTTGTTAAGTGGGAAAACTGTTTTTCAGTTCTTGGATTATACAAATCCCTTAAAACAATAATAATCTGTGTCTTAAAGCCCAGAGCTGTTCTGATGTGTACTTAATGAGCAGGACTAATGCTCTCAGGAAATTAATTACCCACTGGCCAGGGCAGCGGAGTGGACAGGAGGCAGAAGCCTTGAGTCTCTCAGTATAGCTCAGAGCCAGCGCAGGGCATCTTTGTGAGTATGCAGCGTGATCACCCTGGCAGCAGGAGTGTGCAGCCTGGGGGCTGAAATCACACCATCCCTGGCTCTGCATCACAGTATATTTGGACTACACCTCTTGTCCCTGGCAGGGCTAGGACTAGATGCAATGGGACTTTGTCCTGCTTCGCCATTCCTTGACCTCAGTATAGGGTGCCATCCAGGACTGTGCTGTCTATAGTCCCCAACGGCCTCTCAGTTTCTGCTTCCTTTGCTGGCTGCCCCAACACCACCCCACGGCTCTTGGGCCGGATTCTCCATTTGTCCCAGTCTGTTCAGGCCCTATTACTGATGTCTGGCCCCCTACACTCTCCTGCAAGCTGTTTCCAAGGCAGAAGGACCCCTCCTGACTTCTCCAGCCCAGGCCAGCTGTTTCGGGGGGTTTCCACAGACCCTCTCAGGGGCTCCTTAGTGCCATCTCCTCGTCACTCAGGAGAGGAGGGACACGATGACTGCCATGTCCCTACGTTGTGAGCTCACGGGGCTAGGGGCCTGCACATTCTAGGTGACTACTTTCCTGAACGATGCCACAGGATCTGGCTCTCCCTCGGATGGAGGAGAGCCCACAGGTCTCAGGTTAGCTTACAGAGAGAAAGCAACAATCAGTTCTACAGCTGTTTCTCTATGCAGCAGAGGTCTCTTAAGTCTGTGAAAAGAGCAGCTGTGAGGGCCAGGCAAGGAATGGATGATCCTCCGGCGAACGATCCTTCTTCAGCAGGATAATGTCAGTAGAAATGGTGTGTGGTCAGTGGGTCGGTGGAGGAGATCTCCCAGGAGCCACGGGGGAGGGTGCAGGCAAGCACACTGCTCTATGCTTCAAAAACAAGCAAGTGGTGGCTCCTCTAATCCATCCTCCTCCTCAGCTGGGTCTAGTCCCAGCAGGACCTGCCCACTGGAGTGTCTTGTCTGTAGACTGTTGGTAAACAACAGCAGGCTGGGTGGGGGAGGGAATGGGACTGCTGTGTAATGTAAGGCTGGTCAATGACTGTGATGTAATAACTGGCCGAGCGGAAGCTACCAGTATGTCCTGAGACAGCTCAAAACTTCCTGAAGATCAGGTATCAACTCTCGCAAGCTGGTGAAAGCCAGACACAGCTGCTGGATTGGCAGACCAGGGTGGGGGGGGGGGGCTGTTATGACATGCTCCTCTGCAAGGGGTGAGTACCTGGGACAGGTACTCGCCCCCATTCCTTAAAAGTGATCAGCACTTGAAAAGCCCAAATTGTAAGGGAGCCCCTTCCCACCCAAACCAAGGCATAAGCTGGCTCTCTTCCTGCTGTGGTATGGGCAACAGTCTCAGAGATCCAAGACCACAGTGCTTGTCTCTCTGTGTGTTCTGTAAAGGTATATGAGGGTTCCTATGGTAGAAATGATGGGATGATAGAGCTGGCATCCTGGGACTGAATCCAAGGAATGGTTTCCAGCAACACAGTGGAGCATATGATCAGTCATTATGGAGAAAAAGCTGAATTACACAGTTCACAAGGACAAAATGAAGGCGTGATAAATGGATGAAAAGGCCATGTTAGGAGTGCAGAGCTGTCCCATGCAGATACTTCTAGTGTAGGAGGCAAGGAGATGTACTGAGAAACAAGTCTCAAATCCTAAGGCCCAGGCCTGCTAAGGACTTACCAAGAACAAAAGCCACTGTACAAAGTTGGGACTAGCAGAGTGGCCTTGTCCCTGGAAGCACCTGGTATGACAGGAAAGGGCCACGAGACAGAGACAGGAGTGTTTGTAGCTTATGTCTTATGTCTCTCTGAGAGCAGATGGAGGGTCTCAGCACAAGTATCTGAAATGCCAGTTGGCAAGCCCAAAGGCTTCATGCCGGGGGGGGGGGGGCCCTCCATTTTCTACCTCTCTCTCCATTATAGGCTGAAGATATCATACTACTAAGGCTCAGGTGAAGCCTAGGGTCCTGGGAGAACAGACTCTATCCACTCACTGTCTAGGAGATAGTATGGACAGCTGAGTCCTGCTCACTACTATGCACCTACTTCACCCTGGCCCTTTCTGCCGCCTCTCAGGGCTGTGCCATCTCTGGGGGCCCCCAGTCCTTAAGACCCAAGCCCCTCTGCCATGCTACCCCACAAGGTTTGAGTCCTGTTCTCTGTCATCCGAGGGTCATGATTTGTGGATATCATAAACAAAATGCACGGAGTCCACAAGCCTCTCTGGCATGATTCTAAACGCTAGACACTATTGTTGGAGCTGTGTCCTTAACTGGGTCAGGAGGAGGAAGCAGAGTGGGGACATACTGTACTGAGGATTCCCTAGTTCCTGCTGCTGACTGTTGGGGAGCAGGTCAGCCTAGACGGTCCCTGGAGTCTCCCATGTGATGTGGGGCTGACAGGGGAGGGCTATGGCTTGAGTGGGAAATGTGGAAATGTCTCACGGGCACGCGTGCCTTGACACTCGATGCCCAGTGGCGGTGCTCTTTCTTGAGGATGTGGAACCGTTCGGATAATGGTTTAACTAGCAGAAGCTGGTGGCTGGCGGGCAGGCCCGAAGGTGGGATCTGCCAAGATGTGAACAAGCTCCTCTGCAGGTACCTGCTGCCTTAGCCACCATCTGTGTGATGGTGGACTGTACACTCTGGAACTCGAGGCAAACATCAGTCTTTCCTCTCAAGTTACTCTGTCAGTACTGGGACACGGGATGCAGATACTCCGAAATATTCGGAGCACTGCCTGGCTAAGGACATTAAGTAACCTTTAAAAGGTCCCTTCCAATCTAGTCTGTGTATGCTAGGAGAGGAACATCATCCATATCCGGCTGTTTCCCATTTGGAGCTCCTTCCTGTGACCAGATGTGACCTCTCCCTCATCCCTGGCTTACTGTAGGCACCTTGCACACCTCTTAATAATACTTTTTGTTTGTTTGTTTTAGAACCCACTATGTAGACCAGGCTGGCCCCCAACTCACAGAGATCCGCCTGCCTCTGCCTCTTGAGTGCTGGGATTAAAGGTGTGCGCTACCACTGCCCCGTTCAACACCTCCTATTTTAATGAGACGTTTTAAATAATTTTTTCCAGGTTGGCCTTTAACATGTAATCCTGCTTTAGTCTCTTGAGTGCTAGGCTTACAGGCTTGTGCCACCATCTCTGGCTTAAATTCCTTAAAACATTTTATTTTGAGGGACTGGAGAGATGGTTCAATGATGAAGAACACCCAGGTTCAGTCCCCAGCACCCACATGGTGGTCACAACCGTCTGTAACTTCAGTGCCAGGCGATCTGACCCCTACTCTGACCTCTGACAGCACCAGGCATACATACGATACACATATGTACACATAGGCAAAACACTCATACACATAAAGTGAAATTAAAAAAAATTAAGACAGGACTTCATATTAGAACCCAGGCAGGCCCTAAACTCAAGATAATCCTCCTGCCTCAGCTTCCCGAGAGCTAAGATCACAGGTGTGAGCTACTACACATGACTTAAACTCCATTAAAAAGAAACCGAAGAAGCCTCCTTTCAGTGACACAGTGGCAGGTCCATACTGTGTTTTCAGAACAGTCTCCTAGATGCTTCCCTTCCTCTGGGGCACCCATTAGGGAGCAGCACCCACGGCGTCTCCCTCAGACAAGCTAGAGTGGGGTCCTCCCTCGGTCTCTAGCTCTTCCCATACCTCCCCGGCTCCTACCCACTCCATGGTTACTTGCTGAATACCTACTACGGATGTATAGCACAGTAAGCCATGTGAACACTGGCCTGCCCTTGGAATGCTGGGTCTGACCTGTCCACAAGCGGGAAGGGGCTGCTGACCTGAGAACCTGGGTCCTAGACAAGGAGCGTAGCCGGTGTAGAACCCCTGACCTGCAGAACTTGCGCTTCTGTCTAAAGTCTGCATCTGGCTGGTCTCCTCGATTCTGCCGACCAGCTATCTGCCAGGTGAGCATGAGGCCTCCCTGGGGTGAGTCTTGCTGAAGCTCGGCTGAACTTATGGGGCTCAAGCGGCCCACCACTGATCCCAGTAGAAAGCAAATGGGGGTAACTATCGCCTGCTAGCTCTGGAAAAGGGGGCAGGTATCCCCGGCAGCGTAAGGGCTTGAAAGAACTCAGTAGTTGCTATGTAAGACTGTCCCTCATGTGCCAATTAAGTCTGCGCTATCAGAAGTTGGCTTATGTTCACCTGTAGTTCCTAAGTGCCCGCCCGCCCCTCCCCCCCCAATCAGGCTTTGTATCAGCACAGCAGGCACACAGCAGGCCACTGTGGGACTCAGGGTAGTGATCTCTCTGTGGGTTTCTAGATGAGAACATTTGGCACTTTACGGCTATGCCTTTTAATCTGTCCCTCTACCAGTAAGTGGCTTCCAGTGTCCACTAGCTGATCCGCAAAGGGAGAGGCTAGGTGGCAGCTGTCTGCTTCCTTCCACTCCCCCAAGTCCTGGTGTCCTGACCTGAGGGCTCCTACAGGTCGTAGCCATGGTCATGGTTCCACATGGGCTGCTAGGGCTGTTTTATTCTGGGTTCACAATCTTCCTGTGGCCACTGGGTGACCTGCATCTGTTATCTGAGGAGGACCAAAGCCTCTATCTACGCTGTGGTCAGTGTGAGCCCTGGAGCTGGCTCAGTGAACACCCTCAGATGGGGGGTTGTGAAAGGGGATGGGCGGTCGAGAGCGCTTCTGGCTCCTAAGGTCAGTTGGAGGTTGGGGGTGGCACCCACGAGAAATCCCCATATGTCCCTGGGATGTGCTCAGCCTCTGCTGGTGGCATCTGGGAGTATGCCAAACGGCACTGGAAGCCCACCTAGGAGGTTTGGAGTCTGTAGCTGCCTGTTAAGGCTGCAAGGAGGTTTGGAGACTCAGAGAGTCTATGAATCACGGACACACATGGCATGGCTCCTCGTATGTGCCTGCTGCCACACTCCATGGACGTCCTGGAAACCTGCACCTCCAAGGTGCTGCCCTGTGCTCACTGCAGCCCTGGAGCGCCCAGAGCCTGGAGATGCTGAAGCTCTCCTTGGCAACACGCTGACGCAGAAACCAGCAGGCGGGCTGGGGGATGGGGGTGGGGCAATGGCTCCTTCTCCAGGCATGGGGATGGGAGGGGGTACCACCAGCTCTAGGAGAGGAAAGGGGAGAGGGCCTTGGAGCTGAGCAGGAAAAGAGAGCTCTGAGGAGCCATGTACACAAGTCTTGGCACAGGCCCCAAACTTCATTGAGCTTTTGCAAAAGTGGTGTGGTCTGTTCTTGGCTGAGTCCTTGTTGGGGCTGGGACTTTCAGGACATTCCAGGAGGAGGAGGAAGCAGCTAGTGGCAGCCAGGTCTCAGCATCTGGCCTGAGGGAGAGGTGAGAGGTGCTCACTGTTGGCACAGCCGGGGCAGTGGGGGAGGGGAGGGATCAGAGGAGGGTATTGTCTTTCCTCAGCAGCCTGTTTGTTTTCTATCGTCAGATATTACTGGTGGAGCATGAAAGGTCAGAACCATTTGGAATCCAGTGAATTTCCAGCTTTGCTAGGGTTTGCCATCAAGAATTTCCTTTTCTGGTGAACAACGCTACTTCCTCAGGCCCACGGGGATGAGAGAGAGGGGAAGAAGAGAAGGAGGGGGGGGGAGGTAAGGGGAGAGGGAGAAAAATGGATGAGAATAAATATGTGTGTGTAGGCTCAGCTGCAAACCCCTCCCTTCAGGAGAGGCCCTGGTAGATTCTGCCTGGTTTCTGCAAGAGGTGAGCATGGGCCTCACGGAACTCCCCACAGGGATGGACCTGAAAGAGGGCTAGAGATAAGACGCCACAGAGCTACACTCAGTCCTCCCAGGGCCTAGCCCCAGGAGCACCCCGCTTACATGGGAGCACCGACCCACACTGTTACAAAGCACTCAGTGAGGAGTGGCCAGGCTCCAGGCTATGGCCAGGGAAGGCACCCAGTGAAGATTTGCCCGAGATGAACCTCTGTGGCTGGCAGCTGCAGCATGGCTGGCCAACCCTCCATCATACTGTCCCCACGACCAACCCCCCAGGTGCTACGCTTTGCCTGACATCTGGGTCAACCCCAAACTCTGACCTCAGGTAATGTCTCTCTCCCCTCCGTGAGGATGCCCCTTCTAGTTAGAACCACACATGTTGCTGGAGTGGGAACAGCCGGAAATGTTGGACGGGCGAAAACCATGAACATGGCTTACTCATAAGACAATTACAGCCAGGGCACAAAGTAGACCACAGGCGGCAACAGTGCCACCTACATCTACAGCTCATCACCTCACTCATTGGGGACAGTATCAATACCTGGCACAGTTCCCAGGGTACCTGGATGCTGGAGGGGAGGGGAAGAGAGCCCTGCCTTCTGTCTTCATGGCCATCGGTCAGGCTACAGGCTCTATGTCCAGAACACTCAGGCATCCAGAGCTGTGGCCAGAGCCTTCCGCCTTCCACAAACACCTTTGGGGGACACAGGCCCAAAGTTAGAGTCCTTGGATGAGCTCCAAGAATAGTCATCATTTGCCTTAACAAGCCCAGATGAAAGAAAGAGCCCCATCCTTGCCATTGACCCTAGAGACCAGTGCTCCGCAGTGGAGAGGCTGGACCCTTGTCTCACTGCATGGTGGAGGTGACATGTTCACAGATTCCTCACTGGCATCACTACCTTCCCCCCAGGTAGCACAGCTCCAGGAATCCACCACCTCACTCAGATTCTTAGAGGCTGTAAAGGGAGGCGCTGGGTCTTGGTTTAGTTAGTGTTCCTGCCTGGTACAACAGCTCTACTGAGGAAGACAGCCCCAGAGCAGACTACTCTCAATTGTCTGACTACCGGGCTTCCACGCCTGCTACTCCTGGGGACAGCATAGGTAGCTTGGGCATCTAGCCTTCTGCCTCAGTGGGATCTGAGCATGCTGGCTACCCTCTCCATGCAAGAGGCCTACGTTTGCTTTCCTCTTTCCTCAGAAGCCACCCCTCCCGCCCCCCCCCCCCCGCTCTACCCGCTAACCACTGGATCTAGGTCTCCTTCAGGTTGCTTCTCTGGTAGACCTTCTCATACACTGGTTTTAAGCCTAGGACAAGGGATTCGAAGAAGACCAATGAGGCCCCGCAGCCAGCCTATCCACTAAGCCCAAGGCCAGGTCCTAGCGCCTTTGATTTAACCCTTCTTAACCAAATCACTGCTAGCCTCCCCAGATCAAGACGGAGTCATGGAGGGGAGTTGCTGTTCTCAGGATCTCTGTGTTATGTAGTGCTGGTGGGAACTTAATGGGATGGCTAAGCTGCCACTCGGCCCACCAGTGACTCCGAGCCAGGCCTTGCCTTCCATGTCTTCAGTGCGTGGCACAGGCACAATCTAGTCACCGAACTGGAGCTAGGGTGACCTGAAAACCTGGGCAGTGGGGCCAAGCACTACAAGGGAAGTTCCAAAGTTCTATCTGTAGCTGGCAGAGGGTCGTCAGAGCCGATAAATGTAGGAGCCCTGCCTGGTGAGCTCTGTGGAGCCTAAGGATGTGGTGTCATTTGGAAGGGGATCTGAGCAGAGCCATCTAGGTCACAGTGATGTCTCTTGGGCTGGAGGCATCATGGGGTACTAGCATGACCCTACCCACTGGGGTTCACAGCTTGACAGAGGTGCCCCCGAGGCCTGGTGGCATCTGTAAACTCACTGTGCTCCACAGCACACTCCCCTGAGCTCAGAACAAGGGGCATGCTCACCCCATCTCAGAGAACCGCTAAAGGCTGCGTCTGGCTGGGTGAGGCTCAGTAACCAGTTCTGAATGAAGCAGCTCTTGGCTTGCACGAGCCCACCTGTTTCCCAAGAACAATCAGTAGCAACCTAGGCTTTACTCACCGTCTGGTTATCCTCATAGAGCTTCAGGTCATAGCCACTGAGCTCCACACAGAAGATGATGGCTGTGACGCCTTCAAAGCAGTGGATCCATTTTTTGCGCTCTGACCTCTGCCCGCCCACGTCCACCATCTTGAAGGTAAGCTCCTTGAAGGTGAACTTGTTTTCCACAATGCCCGTGGTCATGTCCCGAGAGCGTAGGATGTCCTCCACCGTGGGGATATAGTCAGGTGCAGCGATGCGCTCCAGGTCATTCAGGTAGTAGGCTGCATTGTCCTCCAGGTGGTACTCACTCGAGCGGCCGAAGCAGGCCTGAGCCCCGGGGTCGGCCCACAAACGTCGCATGACGCCCAGCAGCTCGGGTGTGATCTCGCCCTTGCTCTCTGCTGGGCCAGTCAGTGCAAAGAGCTGCACAGCGTCATAGGCGCGGTCAGGGTTGTGGAAATCAATCTTGAGGGCAGCAAGGGCCCGGATGATGCGGGTCAGTGAGTCGATGGCGTTGTAGATGATGAGGGGCTTGTACTCCTTGCAAGCGTCCAGGTTGAAACCGCCGCTGTGGATGATCTTCATCTGCTTGACGATGGTGCTCTTGCCCGAGTTGCTGGTGCCCAGCAGGAGAAGTTTGATTTCACGGCGCTGCCGCTGGCTTTCCGAGCGCAGGTGGCGGTCAATTCTCCGGGACCGCCGCGCTGCCTCTTTTTCCTCTGAGCTTTGCCGACATCCCATGGTCCGGCAGCAGCAGGCCCCCCCCCACAATACAGAACACAGGATGGATGCCTCTCCCCCTTTTGCCAAACACAAACAGAATGGTCACAGTGAGGGATGCTGCAATGTGGGCTGGTGTCACAGGCAGACTCAAGGGAGACAGCTGACCTGGGGGTGCTCAGCACTGGCTTTGGGGCAAGGCCGTGTCACACTGCAATCCCTGCCCCAGTGGCTCTTCTCCTGTGGGCATGGCGCTCAGCGCAGCGCGCGCGCGGGGCAGAGACCACACCCTCCCCTCTAGTGACACTCCACCTCCCTGTTCAGCAGTGTGGCCTGATTTGCCGTAGTCATCCCCAGTACTCTGCCACGGTAGGAAGCTGTCCGCCTGCGTCTGCCTAGGCAGTGTCTGCCCGGGCTACTGCTGTCTGGCCGCTGGTTGCTGTGGCGATGCTTCTAAGCACGGCTGGAGGGCCCAGCGCTCCCTGAGGCCCCCCTGCCTCGGGCTGCTCCGGCTCCCTGCCTCGCATCCGGCCCTTCACCTAACGAAAAAGAGAACAACAGCATGAGCTACCTCCCGGGCCCACCTCAGGCTGGACAGGGGGAAAGGGATCGGCTGCCTGGGCCTCAGGAAACACCACAACAGTTCATCAACTCCCAGCCCCTTAAGTGCTTCAGGGTCAGTGCCCAACCCACAGCAAAACAAATACGCTTGGCCAATGCCTTCCACTCGGCTGATCTGCTTGATGCCAGGTGCAGGGTGGACAGGAGTGAGCTGTGCAAAGCTCCTGCCTGCTGCCCCCCTCCCCCTTCCACCCCATGGATTCACTTCTTCTTGCCTCCTGGACCCTGTTGACCTTGTCCCCTCTGAATCTGTATGTCTGACTGGGGCTCCACAGTATGACCCCCGCTGCAGGTGTCCAGACACAGAGGGAGCTCAGCCCTGTTCTGCTTTACGGTGCAGTCCTGGCTGTGTCCCCGCCTGAAGGAAGCCAGGGAAAATGGGGTATCTCCCAACTTTCACCCCTTCAGACACAGGGCCATCTCTGTATAGGGTGTCGGGACAGAGCTCTGGCCCTGCTGTCCTTTCCAGGGGGAATCAGCAGATGGGGGTACCATAGGGTCCTGAGTGAGCAGTAGCTGGGCACAGTTTTTTAAGGAATGGCCAAGGCCTGCAAATGGGGGCACTATGGTGATAATCTGTCCAGGGAGGCAGGAGGGGACAGGGAGACTCTCAGAAAACTGGGAATCACCGAGGCCCAGGCATGGTTGCTCTGCTCAGGTCCTAGCTAGCTAGGTTCAGGCTGAATCTTTCACAGATCCTATCTGGGCCAGAGTGCTAATGAGGAACAGCTGGACCCACAGCTGGAGCCAGTGACACCTGTTGACCACTAGGGGGAAGGTTACCTCCTAGATACCTCCCCAACCTGCTGGGAGGCTGGGGCAGGTCTCCTCCAGCAGGGGGCTCAGTTCTGCCGCTGACTGGGAGCCCGGGGTGGCCCTCCGCCATGACACATCGGCTGCCTTCTTTCTTCGGATCTGTCTTTGCTTGGCTATTGTGCCACAGGTGCTTTATAGCCTGTCTGATGTCCCCGTCCCTGAGAGCAGGCTCTGGGGTAGAAGGCCCAAGGCAGACAGAGCTCTTAATCTAGACAAGAGCCTCCCTCTGCCTCCACTCCTAGGCGTGACCAGAATCTGAGACTCAACCTCCCCAGCCGCCCATGTGCTCCTTCCCCATCTTAGGAAATGGCAGCCCAGCCCCCATGCCGTGCCTCTCTCCCTGTCCTACCCCCCCCCCCCCACCAGACCCACGGTTCTGACTTTCTCCGGCGGCTGTGGCCTCGGGTCTTCAGGGTGTGACTCTTACTCTTCACACAGCTTTTGGCCAGGAACCCCATGGCCTCTCAGCACCTTGGGTAATTTACTCTACATCTCTGTGCTTGTCCCTCGTGCTCACAGGTATCTGGGAGGAACAGAGCATCTAGCATAGAGCCTGACACTCTGCAAGTACCAGCCCGTAGCAGTTACCACCCCACTGTTTGGGTCACATCATCATGGTGTCTTTACCTCTTCAGCCAGAATCCATCCACCCCCTCCTCTCCTCAACACTGCCTCCACAGCTACCCTCAGCTGCTGTGTGTGACACGCATGACCCTCTGTGCCGATGCTGCCCGCCCTCCACCCCTGGCGAAGAGCGCCAAGTGAGCAGTCCGCCCTGGCTTCACCGCCACCGGCGAGCAGAGCAGTGTGCTCAGTGCACAGTGGCCCCCAAGCGGGTGCTGCAGAAGGAGGAGGAAGGGAAGGAAAGGGAGGTCAAGGAACTTCTCCACCTCCGTCTCGGCAGTCCCGCCTGAGCGGCCATGAAGGAGTGTGCTGGAGACACCCCAGAGGCAGAGCAGCTCCGAGTAGTGATTAGACGTCATTCAGATTACCCCGAGATGTCTGAGAACGAACGGGAAGCCCTGGGATGCACGTGCTCTATGGTGGCGCACAGACCGCACATGCGCACATGCGCACTGGAGCCACACTCCGGGTGTGTCTGTGCAGATAAAGGTCCGGAGCCACTTCCCAGCAGCAGCAAGGCGTTTCAGGGGAGTCTCTGCTGTGCATTTTACCCCATCGCCTACATTTCCTTTAGTGAACAACTCTCATGAGGAAAAGGGGTTTGTAAGCAAATGCCATGGCGCCGATGAGGCCCCGTCTCTCATCACACTAGGGCTTGCCTGAGTCTCCCCTCCCCAGGGTACAGAGGTGTACACCTCCTTCAGCCTGCTGTGTGTGTGTGGGGGGGGAGCACATCTTTCCCGGAAGCCTTCTAGCTGCCACTGGGGGAAGCAATGGGTACACTGGGGCCAATACCATTTTCCTGCCATCTCACCCTCTCTCCCAAGGCCTGGCTGAGGGTGTTCCTTGTTCACACCACGGTCTTCAGTGTTCTCAAAGTTAAAGGTATAGCCAGGCCTCACCGGCTGGTTCTCTTTTATCTGGATGGCGTCAGTGGCAAGGGTCATCCGGAAAACAGGGTTCTGTTAAATGAGCCTCCCGAACCGCTGCCAAGAAAAGTAGGTTCCTGGGGACAGGTTACAGGGACCACACTTTCAGCACATGGTCTAGTCTTAGTAGGGGGTTCCGACTCCTGAGGGAGAGTGGGTCAGTCCCCTGCCTTGGTCCAGAGTTGCATCTGAACAGAAGATCCTGTCTTGTCAGGTCCTGCCTGCTCCGGGCTCCATGGCTCTCCTTGGCCATTCCTGCTTTAGGTGTCTCTTGTTGGGACTCTGCCTGCTTTTTGTAGGTCAGCTCACACGAGTGAGGAACCTCCCCTCCATGTTGCTGCTACCTCCGCACTGTGTCTGTCTGCAGTGTCTCCTGTTGGGCGGAGGTCTCTTCGAGACTGGGGAAACTGTGTGGGTGTGGGAGAAAGACGGACCCCTGGTGAACTGAGAGGAGACAGTTGTTGTGAGCAGGCGGGGCACCAAAGCACGGTGCCTCCCCTTAACTGTCCATCCTGTTCCTGCCCTGGTGCGCCCCCCCCCCCCCCCCAGCACTGGGACTTGAGAGTAAAGAGAAGCAGCCTGGCCTTTGGTCTCAAGCAGTGGGCAAAGAAGGTCCTCTCTGTTGATGGACATGTGATCCGAGCTTCAGGAAATGTGCTTCATCACCACGAGGCTGCAGGGGAACTGGGGGGCAGAGAGCTGCCAGCTGAGAGCCCTATCTGTTGCTGTCTAGAAACCCAAAGCCAAGGGTTGGGGCCCTTGATAAGTAGGCATTGGTTGCCAGGGGGCAGTGAGGGAATAAAGGGAAACTGTGGTCAGGCAGCGAGCTCGCGTCATGGGGACATGGCAACTGTCACGGTGATGGGACAGTGGAGTCACCCTCTGCTAGATCATCAGGGTACCAGATACCTTAAGCAAACAAGCTGACGACCCTTCCCAGAATTCTTTTCGCACGTCTGTGGGGTCTGGTCATACTTGGGCAAGTGCCAGAGCAGTGGGACTGGGAGATGATGATAGATGCAGAAGTCCAGCTATGCTCTAAATGGAACCTAGCCAGTCCTACCTACTGAGGCCGGGCTCCCGTCAGCCCTCTCTCTGAGTCTACCTGGATTTTACTGGGTCTTGAGGGACTCCTCTAATCTCAGAATGGAGCCTGATGTCATCTGGCCAGAGGTAGAGGCTCAGTGGGAGACCGACCACATAGTTTTATGTTTCCTGGCCCAGAAACTGCTCGAGTTCCCAGGGTGACACCCAGGATCTGACAGCATGGTGTCCTTGGGTATGGCTAGAAATAACAGAAGTCCTAGGCAGAGAGGAGGCTCGTACAAAGGTTTGGAATGTATGAGTGTGGACAGGAGAGATGAGCCACAGTCACTGCGGAACTGAAGGGAGGTCAAAGGGCCTCATCGGAGATGAGAAAAGCACCAGGTGAGAGGAAGGGGCACAGCAGAAGAGAAGCCTAGCTGGACTCTTGCTTTTCCTTCATCAAAGAGAAACAAGAAAATGGTTTGAAGCTGTGTGTGCAGATACATGTTTGTGATAGTGACCCGTATGTGCTTATATGTATGTGCGTTTGCATGTTTGTGCATGTATGCATGTATATGTATGTATGTGTCTACCTGCTTAAGTATCAGTGAAGATGTTCCACGCGATGGGGTAGGTGCATGTCCGTGTGCAGTTCCACATGGTATCCTGGAATCCTCAAAGCAAGGTGGCCACGGACAGGAGGGCCCGGCTGCGGTGCTGGGGAAACCAGCCAGCGCATTATCTCACACTTACACATGAAGCTTGGGGCTCGGAGCTTGGAGCTCGGGCTGTCTGTGCATCAGCTAAGGCAAAGACCAGGTCCCTAAATTTACCAGGGGAAAGACAACAGGAGCCAGACCATAGACAGGGCATAAACAACAGCAAGGGATGGACGAGGTGGCAAAGTTTATTGTACAAATGGAGCTCCGGTTAGGAGGAGAAGGTCAAAGGTGGAGCTCACGGGCAGCCAGTCCGCAAAGGTGGGCAAGGCTGGCCTCCTAGCGGGTGAGACATGACTGCAAGCCGTGGTAGAGGAGCAGGCAGGTAGGCATCTGAGGATGAGGGAGGTGCTGGTGAAGGCTGGGTTACCCGTGCCAGGGGCTGGAAAGACAGCCGAAGTGATGGTCTGATGGCGGGACAAAAAGCAACTAGGGCTGGGAGGGTACCACTGGGTAGTCTGGGAAGAGCTCCTGTACACAGACTCCGGGTGAGAGGGCCATGATGTGGAGGGGGGGGGGACAAGTGGCAAGTGGATGTGATGGCTAGATACTGCAGGTGCTTCTCTAAGACGAGCCGCAGGGCAGCGATGGGAGTGGTGGCTGGGTGGGAGAAGGGAGGGGATGGGGCGTCCCAAGGACTGCAGGGCCACTATGGGAGAAGAGATGCTGAGAGACAAATGTCAGGCATGGGGGGAGGGGGAGACAGTCAACTCTCCTTGCAGTGTGGGACCTCAGTACAGCTGTGTGGATTGTATCCATCAGTCAGTACCGGCAAGTCCGCCCCAGCCCTCGGTCAGATGCATGCAGCTGGAGGCATGCAGAACATGATGACTCTGTCCTTGCCCAGCAGTTTGGGGCAGCTAGGTCCCCCCCCCCCAGCTCTTTGCAAGCGCCACGCTGGCCTCAATCACGCCAATGTACAAAGACTCGGTGAGCAAACCCTGACCCCACCCAGGGAATCCTCTATTAGAAGTCCGAATTCCTTCCAGTTCCAAAGCCAGAACTGTATCACAAGTACCAACCGTCTTCTTTAAGACCCTCCATACCTGCCTGAGTCTAGAGCAGCGGTTCTCGACCCATGGGTTGAGACTCCTTTGGGGGTGGCGGGGTCACATGTCAGATATCCTACATATCAGATATTTACATTAGTAGCAAAATTACAGTTATCAAGTAGCAACTAAATAATTTTGTGGTTGGGGGGGTCACCATGACATGAAGAACCGTATTAAAAGGTCGAGGCGTTAGGAAGGTTAAGAAACACTGGTCTGGAGTGTCTGACCCTGGTATGTACTCACTACTTGATCAGCCTTCCTTCACTGTACGCTACCCCTTCCTAAATATGACCCTCTCTGTTCTGGAAAAGGTATCAAGTGACAACCAGAGACATAATTACAGACAGTGCCACTTCTCTAAGGATCTTTACATCTTGACATCCTCTACACCAGTTACCGCTGTTCTCCTTGGTCTCTATCCCTATACCTTATAGTCCCGGGAGGCTTGACACTTCCCCTCCAAGGCAGGACTTGGATAGTACAAAACCGATATCCATGGCTGCCAGAACCCACTGAGACAGAGCCGGGTTGTGCCAGCTTCTGGTCTGTATCTACCCCTGGCTGTCCCCCCAAACTCCTCTCTCAGGACCTCCTCTGCAACAGTCAGTGAACTGGCCTCTCAAGAGCACTGGAAAGGCAGATCAGGCCCAAGTCACCGAGTGTCTTTGTCCAAGCTAGGTGACTCTAGAGTAGGAAGGTATCTATTGGCTTACAGGCCAGGATCTCTCACTACCACATCCTAGTTTCTCACAGACAAGCAGCCTGACCCCTACCTGTCTAGATCGCTGGTTACCTGCTACCATCCTTGCTAGTCCCTCAGGAAGGCCTGCTTCGTGCTGAACCTAGACCACCAGAAAGGTTGATCCAGGACAGACAAAGATTTGCACAGACACTCCCTCTCAACACAGAGCCACTTGCTGGGGGGATATGTAGGCCCCCTGAGGGTTTACACTTAGGCTGAATGGATGGAGAAATGGTCATACCCGAGACCCACGACTCTAAGCTGCAGTGAGTAGAACCCCAAAAGGTGGTGGGTAGCCAAAGCCCAGGACACATCAAAGCAGTGAGGCTGCATCCTGACACACAGCTGGGCTACTAAATGTCCCCAAATACCACACACCTTAAGTGCATGGAGTCCCACTGTCTTGTACCCCAGGCAAAAAATCTGGCCTGGGGTGTCTCTAGTCTCTGTGTGGGGAGCATCAGCATATGTGGTTACAGGTCTTGAGGTAGAATCAAGAGTCCCTATCACAGAGTCCTTTCTAAGTCCTGGGAGCGAGCTACTCTGGGGCTGCTTGCACCTGCCCGACCCTGGCCTGTTCTGAAGTTCCCCATGAAGGCCAAGTGTACCCCAAGTGGGGTTCATGAACCTCAGCACTGTCCATACCCTCCACCCCACTTTTTCAGTCACCTTCCGCCCTGACAGTGGCAGCTCTGCTACCTCCTATGTTGGCACCCAACAACCATGCTGTCACGTGGAGGGGGCAGAGGGCGGCCGGCCCAGCGTGGCAAGCTGAGCTCACCAGGCCCTTCTTTCACATCAGGCTATCAGGCAAAAGGGACAAAGTTTCAGCTCCACACTCATCCCATATCTCAGTCGGCAAGGACTAGCAGGAACAGTGCATCTGAGGTCCCCTGAGGCCCGCACCTGGGCATTTCACACACTGCTGGCCTTTGGCTGCCCAACTCATTAGCCAGGAGGCTTCCCCAGGCCAACAGAGTTCATCTGTTTCTTTTCACGAGTTCTCGGCTGGACGTGGTGGTACACACGCCATGAACGGATTCTCCATGAATCCATTTCACTTGTGTATGTTCTTGAATAGTTGGGGGGAAGTCAAGACAGTGCCGCTGGGGTTCAGAAGGTATTGTAACCAAGCCAGGGCTTCAGTTCATATGGCAGCGGCATGCCTCCTTGGGCAGCTGGAGCCACCAGGGGAAGCAGGGCCCAGAAGCCTGTGGCTACCGACACATGGTCCCAGCACTGAGGAGGCTGAGGCAGGAGGATCATGGGTTCTGGGCCAGCTTGAGCTATATAGCAAGCCCTGTCTCAAAATGAATGAACCCATGAATGAACACACCACGATTTAAATATGGACCCTCTCGCTTACTGCTGGAACTGAAGTCCCCGAGTGGACACCCACCATGACTTTATTTTAGAAACGGAAGAAGACGGAAAAGCTTATGCCTGCGGCTGCCACTGATAACCAGTTTCCTGCCCTCTTAATTTGGAAACACTTTCTCCTGCCTCTTCACGCCTGCCTTACTAGATGCGTGTTCTCTGCTTCAGCTGAAACGCTGTATGTTCCTCTCTTTCCTGCCGAAGTGGAACAGCTCATGGTAGGTTTGTCCAAAGCCCGGCCCAGACTGCAGGAGTCCTCCTCTTCATGCTGCCTGGCCCTCAGGCCGGCTCTGTTTCCCTTCTCTGTCCATCTCAGCCTTCTTTGCCCAATACAAAGTAGAGCCCAGAAGCCAAGACCCCATGGCTATGGACTTGTTCTCCTCAGCCAGATCTGTATGCAATCTTGTCCTCACCTGTTACTGTGATTGCCTGGTCACAGTCAGGGGTGAATCCATTTCATCTGTGTGTGTTCTTGAACAGTGGAGGGCAGCTTTGGGCTGGCCTCTGGGAGTGTCTGTCCCAGGGAAGACAAGACAGTGGGCTTGGGGAAAAGGTACTGGAACCAAGCCAGGGCTTCATTGCATTGTCTACAGCAGCATGCCTCCTTGGGCAGCTGGAGCCACCAGGGGAAGCAGGTATTTAGGGAAACTGAGCCCAGAAGCCTGTGGCCACAGATACTTGGTAGATAGCTACTTCCCATCCCACACCTGCTTGCTCTCATACGCCTGCACATGTGTAAGAGTAAACACAGGGGTTGGTCTATGACCTTGTAGAAGTTTAAAGAAAGGAGGTGAATTCCTCAAGGGAGTCTACAGAATTCAGCTTTAATCAACCCCTCCCCCCACCCCCCCCCCCCCCCCCCGCCCCTGCTTCTGTACCCTGTGCTGTATTCCTAATCTGGCCACATCTGGGTATAACTTGCTATAATGTTTTTCTTGAAATGGATTTACAAACACACACACACACAACACACACACACACACACACACACACACACAATCCTACTTTAAGAAGAACTTTAAGTGGAAAGCCCAAGTCATTCATCATAGAAATTATCTGGAATACACGACAATGTGAAGGAAGTGTTTGTGCTGCTAGCCTGGGACGGCAGAAGGGCCAGGTGAGGTCACTGGCTGTTTGTTAAACAGTGAGGATTAGTGCCTGCTGGTTGGGGACAGCCACAGCACCCGCACCAAACTGGGATGCTCTCCTTGAAGGAAAAGGATTACCTTCCTCACAAGGAACCTAGCACAGGACCTCCTATGGTTTGGTGGCCACTCTGTCTCTTGCTCAGAGGAGAATGCGGGGTTCTGGAGCCTCTGTTTTCTGGGAATGCAAATGGGATGTACAGAAGGACCTCTCTGCCAGGACAGAACGCTCATGGGGAGCAGACATCAACACCGCTCTCCTTGTCTTTGGGCCAGAGACTCCTCTTCCCCTCCTCTTCTACCCAGTAGCGCTTGCGCGTTGAGCAAGACATCCTCTACCGCTTTGCTCAGCATCTTAGATCCGGGCCTGGGCCTGAGGCTCTCCACTCTCAAATCTGCGTGCCAAGTGAGCATGCAATACATCCTCTCTGCCATCTCAGACTTGAGCCCCAGTACGTATCGCTCTGCTCCAAGCAGGGGGACACGGGGAAGACACGCTGAGTTTGTGTCCCGGGGAGCTCCTGTTATGGTTAGAAGATAACCAGACGGTTCTTGACACAGACCAGCACTGCAGTGGTTGGGACACAATGAAGAATGGAGAACAGCCCTGGCGAAGAATGGCTGAAAACAGAACATCCCAAGCTGACCTCACAGTCAAAAGGGGGGCTTGTTGGCAATCTGGAGGTTCTGCCCACACCTCAGAGGTAGGGTTCAAAGTCTGGGAGCCCTCTGAAAGGTTAGGGGCTCTTGAGGAGGCTAACACCAGGGGTAGGAAACTGTGCTGGACAGGGTGAGTGCTCTTGGGCAGGGCTGTGCAGGAGCGGATGCCACGTGGGATGCCACAGGTGTCACCAGGCTCCCAGAGCAGCAATTCCCCTTCCGTATTACAAGTAAGATCTCAAGTGGATAGCCGGGAGGCGGCGGTGGTGGTGGTGGTGGTGGTGGTGGTGGTGGTGGCGCACGCCTTTAATCCCAGCACTCGGGAGGCAGAGGCAGGCAGACCTCTGTGAGTTCGAGGCTAGCCTGGTCTACAGATCGAGATCCAGGACAGGCACCAAAACTGCACAGAGAAACCCTGTCTTGGAAAAAAAAGAAAAAAGATGTCAAGTGGACACTGGGTTGGGACAGCTGAGCAGAGTCAGTGCGTGTGCTGGGGAGTGAGTGGAGTTAGAGCTGGACCCACGCTCATCTGGATGACAGAGGCACGTTTCCTTCCAGCTGAAACGTCCTTTCTGAACAGTGGCTGGCTGTTCAGCCCCCACCGAGCTAGCTTCAGGATTAAGGGCAGCTCTCAAGCCCACTGCCACGCGGTGCCAGTGAGTGTGTGGGGTACAGCCGTGTGCATGCAAACCCTGCTCTGGCTTCCTCTGTGCCTCTTCTCTCACCCAGTGTGGCTTCAGGAAAGGTCTGATAGTTCATTAAGGCGTTTGATACAACATGTATTTTGGGACCAAAAGGGAAAACAAAAAACAAAAAACAAAACAAAACAAAAAAAACCCCCTCTGTTTGACAATGGACAAAGACAGGGCAGGCAATTCCAAGGAACTGCTCTTGTGAGAAGAAAGCTCAACCAATCCTTCCTTCCTGTTAACCCTACCCACCCCCACCCCCATCACCCCCCACCCCACCCCACCCCGCAAAAGAGAAAAAAAAAAGTTTCTGTCTCCCGGGTTCTATTTCACACCCTTCAGGCCCACAGTGCCTATCACACATGACATTTTCCAGATCGCTTTTGAAAGTGCAGTGTGAGGCTGGCTGCATGGTAGAACTGGATCTTGCCCCAGGAAGGAAGGGCAGACTGGCCCTCCCCTGGCCTCAGGGTTCCTGGGTCCCGCCATGGTACTCTTCCTGACTACACTGTGAGCCTGGTCTCCCCTGAGATCCCCACTGTAGCCTTATCTGGGCTTCTGCTCTACCCCCACCCTGCAACTGCCAGCTCTACTTCCTTCAAAGCAGGTGCTCTGTGAAAAGATTTGCAGAACAGATGGATGGATAGATGGTCCAATACCAAAAGATGTTTGCACAGAGCTCGAAGCTTCCCAGCGCTCCCTTTGGAGTACGTTACCTAATGTGACCTCGCTTAGGAGCCTGTTGTGGAGGGGGTCACACACCAACAGTCATATGGACCTCGGGCCATGAGGTCTCTGCTGGCCCACGGACCCCCCCCCCCCAGTGTTCTGGGACCTGGTTCTGTGGAGATTCCAGGGTCCCTCCATCTGCTCCCCTGACTTTTTGGCTCCTGTTTTCCATATAGCCCCCTTAGATGGGTATCTCGCCATCCTTCCTGAACAGGTGACCCATCCAACAAAGACCCCAGACTGAGAACTTTCAAGTTCCCTCTTCCATGTTGGCAGGAGTCCTCCTCCTGGAGCTTCCGCCCTCCGCTCTCCTACCATCGCGCCCTCCCTGCCCGAGCTAATTACTACACATTCTGTACCAGGCACGTCCTCATCCTGTGTCCTCTTCTCCCTGGTTCCCGGGCGCTCACACCGTATTCTCTTCCTGAATCTCTAGCCCTTAACTGGTATCTTTCCCGCCTGGTCCGGGTTGCAGTCCTCACTTACATTCTCTCTCTAGTCCCCCACCCCCACCCCAGCCCTAATCCTGCGTCCTCTGCCCCACCCCCTTATCCCATTCTCCTCTCCTCATCCTGGCCTACGACCCCTTCCCCAGCCCCTGTCCTCCCTGCCCATGTCCTCTCCTCCTGGTCACCGTCTAAACTACTTCTCTCACTGGTTCCTGGGCCTTTGTCCCACTGTCCACACCGGAAGCGTCTCTTCCCTTCAGGTTGTCCCCAGGCTCTCCCTCTACTGACCCTGGTGACTTTTAAGAATCCGTTGTCTCTCCTGACTCAGAGAAAGGAAGGGGCTTTCAGGTTGGCCTTTCCTGGGAGCTCTTACAGATTACCAAGCAGTCCCCTCTCACCCTTGGCCTGTCTCTTGTGACTTTACGTCTGCTGTACACCACAGCTTACATCTTCTCAAGCAGAACCGCATCCCCTATGCAAACAAACAACAGATACCCGCAACCAACTTTCAATGTAATCAATTATTAAGATGCATCCCTAATACCCATTAATCACCAAACATTAATATCGAGATGCATTTCTAATACCCACTAATCACCAAACACTGATATCGAAGATGGGACTGTTGGCTTGCTGCTTTAATGAGAAGTGATTCATGGGGAATGCTAAGGAACAAAAGCTGAGCACTTTAAATGTTTCCTTGTCACTTAATACAGATACGAGCACATTCCCATGCTACGGTGCAGAGGGACTGAGCTCTTCCCCGAAGCTCAGGCTCACGTTCTGGAACCTGCCAGCAGTGTCCTTGCCCAACCACAGCAGCACACCTCACATGACACTCAGTGTGCTTTCTCCAACCCCAGTGTGCAGAGAAAGCAGTTGCTACTCAAACCCTAGCTGGTTATTACTCCCCGTGCCCAGACTTAAATGGTCTCACCCACGCTAAAACCAAACTACACCCAGCTTTTGGGGACTTACAAGCCAGCCACTGTGATTGCTACAGAAGCCCCCTTGATGTTCATCTTCTCTTCGTTTATGTAATTAGGATAAGGACAACTGGTATAAACAAGTTTGGGACAGACACGGCTGACTCACAGGGGTGTGCAAACAAGTGCTCAGGGGTGCTTGAGGACTGACTACCCACTGTTCTGGGAGCTGCCCTGGCCACAGGCCAGCACAGCATGCTTCACGGAGACTGGAGAACTCCCATACACTCGGGGAGCAGATGACAGAGGTGGGGGGGGGGGAAAGGGCTCTGCTCACCAGTTTTCTAAGAAGGCTTGCAAATGACTTTGCATTTTATTTATCACAAACCCTGCAAGTGTCTGAAAAATTATAGAAAATGCAGGGTGTGGCTGATTTGGCTTAGGAAAACATTTGGCTTCGGGGCATTTTTGCAAACCAAGTCACTAGGGCCCTGGCCACGGGGTTAGCTTTTCCATGTTGCCCCTGTGACCTTCCTGACTTGCAAATCGGCAGCAGGCCCTCCTTCTCTGCCACCTCGAAGAGTTGCTCTGTTTGTCTGTCTGTCTGTCTGTCTCTTTCTCTCATTCTCTGTCTCTGTCTCTCTCTCTCTCTCAGCTAGAATCCAAGCAGATATTAGGAAGCACAAGAATGTGTATACAGTGACCCCAGACACCCCCCTAACCCAACCACAGCTCTGCTACAGCTAGGTGGGTCACAGTGGCCTGTCACTGTCCTAGAGGAAGGTGAGATCACTGGAGAGGCCCTTTCCTGTATCCCCGTGACTTTGGCCAGCCACATGTGTAATCTTCTGGCCCACAGCCACCAAGGCTGACCAGACAAGAGGTGATAGCTTCACTGAGAACACTGACTCAGAAGGAAATTTGGCCAGGACTGAAGGGGTAAAAATGAAGAATTCAACCTATGGAGGAGAAAAGAAAAGGAAAAAAAAAAGGAAAAGAAAAAGGAAAAGAAAAAAGAAAAGAAAAAGACAGTCAAGAGGTAGGGCCTTTGATGTGAGCCACATTAAATGGTGTGCTGCCTGGGGGAGCTGTGGCCTGACGAAGGGTCACTGCTGGTTGAATTAGGTCCTTGGGTTGGGGAGATAACCTGATGTCACTATACTGGATGTCTGCAGATTCCTGCCCTTGTCTGAGACATCCATAATCTAACCCCGCTTCTGGAAGTTCTCCAAATGAGTTCTTGAGGCCTGGCTCCTTCCTGAGGCCCCTTTCTTCTCTTTGTTGTTTGGAAGGTGAGGTGTACCTCCTCTCTACCTGTTTCCTCTTTCTTCCTTGCTCAGTCCCACAGTCCTCTTCTTTTTTTCTTTTTTTTTTTTTGAGACAGGGTTTCTCTGTAGCTTTGGAGCCTGTCCTGGACGAGCTCTGTAGACCAGGTTAGCCTCGAGCTCACAGAGATCCACCTGCCTCTGCCTCCCGCGTGCTGGGATTACAGGCGTGCACCACCACCACCAGGCTCCACAGTCCTCTTCTGGACCCGCCTACGCTTACACTTGTGTTCCGACTCAGTTCACACAGCCAGTGTCCTCCCAGTGCAGATTCTGGGATCCTCCTCAGGTCTGAGAAGGGCCCAGAAATGTGCACTCCGTCAGTGCTGAGATCTGCCTGAGGCTAGCTGCCTGGGGCCTCTGCCTCTGTTCTTCAGCCAGCACTAGGTCCCTCCAGTGAGCATCTACACTTGAAGTTAGTCCTGAACCTTGATTGATAACAATCTTGGTGAGGTCCTTAAGAAGCAGAGGCTAGCTGGGCGTGGTAACACACACACCTTTATTCCCAGCACTTGGGAGGCAGGGGCAGATGAATCTCTGAGTTCGAGGCTAGTCTGATCTCCACAGCAAGTTCCAGGACAGTCAGGGCTACAAGAGAAACCCTGTCTTGAAAACCCAAAACTCAAATCAAAAGAGAGGCAGAGGCTGAGTGGAGTGTTCTTATACTATGACCAGCAAATGGAGAACACCCAGGAGAAACTCTCAGCAGGTGGAGGGAGAGGTGCTCAGGACAGGCTCAGGGAAGAAGCAGCTAAGTCCTGTGAAGTTCCAGCCATGGAAGAGCATTGGGCTGACCACACATTGGGAGCCCAGGAGGGAGAAGAGCCCCACTGCTGTGCACTTCGAGGGAGAGGCAGATCAACACAAGCATCCACCCCCCAAATAAAAGAGGGCTCCACGGCCCTGCTTCAGACAACAATTTCTAACGGGGCACCTTGGGCCAGGCCCAGGCCCCTCCACTACTCTTCCAACTCTATCTACAACCGGGTCTGCCACCTGGACAGCAGCAGTGCCCTCACAGGCGTCCCTGATGTCACCAGCCCCATGGACTTGGTGCTCCACCGGCAGCTAAGGGCTCCTTCTTAGACATAAGGCAGCTGGTGTCTCTCTCTCTTGTGCCCGAAGCCTTCTTTCTATCCCTTGCCATTTTAGTTCAGAGCTAGGGTCGTGGTCTTGCCGGGGGCCCAGGGGCTCTGCCGTGGAACACTCTCCAACTGCCTCCCCGCCCCCACCCCACTCCTCAGCTCATCTCCCCCACCATCTCTATCACACAGGGATCCCTCTCAACTCAGGACAATTGCACCCTCCGTCTCTCCTCTGTCAAAGTCTGTGAAATTTTGTCCAGCGACGTCTTACATCCAATGGGTCAGATGTCTCTTCCCTGCCAGTCATAGTGACAAGCAAAACCAATCACCCTGACCCGAATATCCAAGCCTCACCTCATAGTACTGTTTCTTTCTAGAACAGCATGTCACTGCAGAGCTCACGTACTGTGGGTACTATACTCTCTCCTATCATGACTGACAACGTAAGCAGCATGGAGTGACCGGGCGAGGGATGGGAGAAGGGACATCTGAACACCTCTTCCCCTGAGTGGCAATGTTGCCCTGCCAAGAAGTCACCAGGTCACCAGAGTCTGGGACATCGTCTATTTTGTAAATGTTGGGGGGCTGGCTGGGTTTCTGTTGCTGCCTTCCAGATATACACTCCATGCTGCTCCGAAGCCCCCCAACAGGCCTATTCTCTCTCCTTCAGCACTGACCTTCTTCCTGTGCCAGTGACAGAGACATATCTAAACCCTGGAGGCTAAGGGCCAGGAGCTGTAATGCATCCTGACCCAGAACATACCCATAACCTAATGCCAAGGGTGTGCGTGGGTGTGGGGTGGTGGTGATCAAGGAACCCCAGGAGCTGGGCAGTGAAGAGGGTGTTGATATATATTCAGGAGGCTCCCTGGAAAAGGCAGGTGGAATTGGGGATCAGGAGTGGCCCACCAATGCCTCTGTGCAGTCCCAGCCACAGGGCAGGGCAGGCTGGCAATGTGAGTGTGCATGTGAGTGTGTGTGTGTGTGTGTAGTGTTATCGCAGAGGAAATCAATGCCTGGCACCAGCCCAGTGTTTAAGGGAAATGAATAGATTTTGGCCGAGGACAAAGAGAGTTTGATTAATCAGAAATTGGATAATAGAGGCAACACTCTAATTATTTTTCTTCCCAGCATTTATCAAGAAATATGTTTGCAGTGCATATCAGAGGTAACAGAGTGGGTGAGGGGGGCAACTCTGCTGCAGCGAATGTCTGGCTGAGGGACAGGCCATCTGCACCCACACTCACTGGCAGGGATGGACGTGAGGCTCCCAGAAGCCAGACCACAGGGCAGTCGGAGACAAGCGGGGGCAGGTGGACAGGTCTGAGCATGCACACGCTTGGGACAATTAAGGCCAATGAGGACATGCTGCAAAGAGTGAAGTCGGGGGAGAGGGAGGCACAGGGGCAGGTCATCCGTCAGCACAAACCCCCACTCTCACATACAGACTACTGGTTTCCTGTCCCCCCACTTCACCTGGCTCTGCTCACCTAACCCCAGCATGAGTACTGGGCAGAGGGGCACACACTACCATTGTGGGTCAAGCTGTTTCTCATGGAGTTCTAGGACCTGCTGAAGCCAGGACAAAGGTTGTTAGTCCATCTTGCCAACCCTCATCTAGGAGAACCCTAGGGATCCCCCCACAGCTTCTTGGGGGGTTTTCCCATTTTTACCCCTGGTGGACCACCCCATGGGTCATGTGGGAACACTGAGTGTCTCAGAGTCTAGGGCTCACACACCTAGCCATGCTCTGGTCACTTTGCCTTCTCCCCTATTATCCCTACTCCTGCAGTACCTCTGAGGAAACCCACAGTTTAGATGATCCACCATTTTTATCTGGTCCACTCAAACAGGCAGGCTTCTTGGGGTTCCACGCTGGAATGAGATTTATGCACTGTAGGAACCTTGACCTTGCTAAGTGGCCTCTCTCATCCACTAGCTCATCCATTCATTCGCACGGTCCACACAGTGAGGCTGCTCTGGGGCAGGGAGGAGTCAAGACATTGATCAGTTGACATAAGGGACAGTCAACAACAATGGCCAAGCTGCTTCTGAGACTCCAGATGTCAATGACAAGGGTGCTGAGGAGAGCAATGAGTCCTTCCCTTTGTGTGTGTTGGGGGGCGGGGCATATTCCCAAGTAAGGAGATATGGGGATGAGTTAAAACTGATGGGCAACAGGCAGGCTCTAATAGTGGGCTGGCTGGCTAGCTGCCGGCAAGCACCTTTCAACCCTGCCAGGTTATCACTTACAGCTTATCACTAACCGACCATGACTGCTTTCCTCTGAGCTATGACACAGCCTTAGAGTCCTCTTGGCCACAGTGTGCTTTAGGCGGCCACTCTGAATCTGGAATAAGAAATGAAAACTTTCTGCGCTCTTGACTCAGCCCAGAGCCTCTGACTTAAAAACGAGGAGGGTTGGTGTGGTAGCTCAGCTGTAGAGTGCTTGACTGGTATGTGCCAAGGTTTAGCATGTGCACAGTACCACTAGCAATGCAAAAATTAAAAAACAAAACAGTGAGCAAAAAAAAAAAAAAAAAGGAATAAAGGTAGCCGGGCAGTGATGGCGCACACCTTTAATCGCAGCACTTGGGAGGCAGTCAGGCAGCTCTCTGTGAGTTCAAGGCCAGCCTGGTCTATAGAATGAGATCCAGGACAGGCACCAAAACTGCACAGAGAAACCCTGCCTCGAAAAACCAAAGTAAACAAATAAATAAATAGACAAACAAAGAAAGAAAGGTACTGAAATTAAGGTGGGGGTAAGGGGATAGGAGCGCCTCAGGATTCTCTTGCTATGAGCAGCCCTGCTGACCTGACCTGATAGGCTGTTTAAAGATCTAGGGCCTAGCGAGGCCACTTGGCCTCGACTGTGTTGACTGTACTGCTCTCCTCCTACCAGGATCTTGTCTCGTCCCCTTAGGGCCGTCTCCCACGGGTTCACCTCTAGTGTGCCACTAGCATGTGAATTCCACCACCTCATTTGATCAAGGTGCCACCAAGGCACATCACAACATCACCATGGGGCCAGGTGTCAGGTGAGGCGTCTGACTCAGTGTCTGGCTGGGATGTGAACCATGACCAGGCCTGCTGGGGGGGCCCAGTTGGTGGTTTGTGATAGGCAGTTAAACCTAAAGATGCAAAGACATCTCTCTTAGGAGCAAAGGGCAAAGCCAGGGCCACCCTTCTCCACACCAGTCAGCACATGCCAACCCTCTGCCAGAAAGGGACTCAAAGGGATGGGGTGAGGTGCACCCGCTTACCCAAGGTTGTTCCTCAAGAACAGACTCCCTGGGTGTCATTTTTCTCATAGGCAAGCACCAAAAAAAGCCCGTGCCTCACACCTCTTTCAATCACACCCAAGAAACAATAAACAAACAGCAAGCAAAGGAAACCAACAGGTCAGACCGTGGTGACAGGGGGAAGTGAGTGGGGGGGGGCACAGACGCACCCCTGGGATGTGAGTAAGGCTAGAGTGAGGTCCCAGAGAGACTCAAGGAAGCACGCAGTCAGAGATGTGAAAAGTCTCTCGGTATGGAGCCCTGTGTGAGCGAAAGCAACAGCCACTGAGAAGCCCATTCTGCCCTGCGGAGAAACCTGGCCTACAATACGGATGCCGAGTCAAACAGCGCTGCGGCTCGCTTTAGGCAGGGTCCCAGACAGCAGAAAGATGGCGGGTGAGACCGGCGTCCATGCTCCCTGTACCGCCGAGCGCCCCACCTGTGAGTGGACCCTCCGTTCCCTGCAGGGGATGAGCCCTAGTATTAGCCTACAAGGGATCTCACAGTCCACTTACTTCTCTCGTCCCTTTAGGGAAAAGGAAACTGAGGCCCGGAGGAGTAAAGAGATGAAAGGAAATAAGCCCAATCCCGGAGCTGCACACCCCTCGCCAGGGTGGAACCAGAACAAAAGGGCTGGATGGGAAATGCAGGTCCCCAGGTCCAGTCAGGTGGCCTTCAGCACGCTCCCTGTGACCAACTGGGGAATAAAGCCAGTCTGCTGAGGAGGAAGCTGAGCTATTCCCGTGCTGCTGAGAATCCCAGGTTCCTTAAGGCCCTCCCTGAGCCTGGCTTGTCAAGAGCAGCGGCCTCCAGGGTCTACTGAGGCACTCAAGACAGCCAGCGCCCCCCCCCCCCCCCGCGCCCTGCCCCATCAGGTCTTAGTCCCCTCAACTAAAACTGAGATTAAAAACTGGCCAGTCCTCCACAGCACTGATTGTGAGGAGATAAGAAACATTTCCTGCCCCCTGGAAGGCAGTTGGCCATGAAATGCAGGGCAGGTTTGGTATGTCCTCCTTGGGAATGTCTATGTCTACTAGGCTCTAGGGAAATGTTGAGCATCCGTCTACCACCCCTCTGACCCAATGTAGCAAAGGACTGTGGCTCACAGGAGGACCCTCTCTGAGGGATCAGGATTCAGGCCAGGCCCACTCAAGAATCCTGTCTTGGCAAGTTCTCTATCCCAGGAGCGGGTGGGGGGGGGGAGGTGGTGGTGTCTCCCACTCAAAGGATCGCTTTGACCACAGCCTGCCCCAGCACGGCCATGGCCACAAGAGCCTTGGGGACAGGATATGCTTCCAGTTGGATTGTTCTAGAATGAACGCTGGGTTTGACACCAAAGGCCCCTCCCTGCGCTGTGGTTTTTGACAGTCTAGCTTCCTAGCACTTCTTGATGGATTCTCCAGGGACGTCTCTAAAAGAGACGTATACCTTAATTTAGAAGTGAATAACTCAAAACTCTGTGATGTAGCAGGCTTCTGTGTGTGTGGGGGGGGGGGGGGCACAAACGCACGGAAGTCACTGTACGAAGCTGCCAGCCACACTCGCCCCATGTCCAACCGTGGCTGGGCTTCAAGATGTGTGCCTCCCGATCCTCTGATGCCTGCTGTCTTGAGTGGCTACTGGCCACTGGGGTGGGGGGGGGGGTGGGCAAAGACGGAGAGGGAAGAAATGATAATGCACGGGGGTGGGGGGAGCAATTCTTAAATGTGCGGCTTTGGGATCCCTAGCCAGGTGATCACAGACAAGATCACAGGATAGTTCCGCCCGCCCGACCCCACACAGCTTATCCACCCACTCAGGGGAATGGAGAAAGGGGCGGAGGGAGGGGAGCAGGAACATCGCAGTACAGCTTGTAAGGTCTCTTTCTCCGCCCGCCACAGCCCCAGCACTGTTCCCATAAGTAGGCCGGCATCTTGGGCGTACACATAGATGGTTATACAGGGCCCTCAGGCAAGCCTGATGCTAAGCTGTAGCCATTTTGAAATGCCCACTAATTTCTTACCAAGGCCCCAACTGATTGTGTAGTCAGAGCTTCCCATGATGCTCCAAGCCCAGTGTTTAATGCAGGGACCCCCGTCTCCCACCACGGGACGCCTTCTCCAGCTCCTTGAAGGACCATTACAATGGCGTTCCTACCTTCTCCAGTCTGCCAGTTCTCCAACTTCAGCCTCCTCCTCTCAGGTCCTATCCACTCTGGATCTTCAGTGACCTCACTGGCCTACAGCTTCCCCAGCACTTGGATGCCAAGGACTGCATGCCCTCGCTCTGACCACACAACATGGTCGATACCAATGCCAGAGTCCCATCAGGTCCCCAAGTCTCTTCCTCTTGAAGGAGTGAGTCTTCAAGAGCCCCCTTCCTTACCCAGGGTCCGCTGCATCTGTCTAGATAAGACGCCAGGGCTCCCATCTGACTCATTCTCCTCTCCTCCCCTCTCCTCCCCTCTTCAGTCCCTGAAATACTGCCTAGCCCCAAGGGGCCTCAGGGTCTCATCCTAGCCCCGTCTATTTTTACTTAACTTAGAATACCATTGCTCTTTGGTAGTGGGGATGGGACCATGGGCTTCCCATGTTTGACGATTCTCTCCCACTTAGAGCTACACACCCAGCAGAGGGGAACACTTTTTAAAAAACTCCAACTGGTCCCAGGTCCTCCTCTGTTCTAACCTGCCCAGGTCCTCTGACTCACTTGAGTGTGAGCCTTACCTGATACTCTTATGCCTGCACTGGGATCCAGCCACCTACCCTTCTCTTTCATGTGTACATATGAGCATGTTTGTACGTGTGTGGTATGGGTACACACTTGTGTACACACACACACACACACACACACACACACACACACACACACACACGGAGGTCAGAAGATAACCTCGCATGTTGCATCTCTCTGGGTGTTGTCCACCTTTATTTTTGAGAAGGGATCTCTCGAGGGCCTGGGTCTTGCCTGATTAGGCTACACTGTCTGGTTAGCTAGCCCCAGGGACTTGCATGTTTCCTATTCCTCATGCCCAACACTGGCATTACAAGTATGCAGCTCACCACCTGTTTTGTTTTGTTTTGTTTTTTTTCCTGTTATTGTTTATGTGGGTCCTGGGGAGGAGAACTCCAGTCCTGACGCTTGAATGGCAAGTGATTTACTGGTTGAGCTATCTCCTCCAGCCCCCCCACTTTGAACTTTTGAGACAAGGTCTTGCTATATATACAGCTCAGGCTGGCATCAAACTCGCCACCTTCTCGCCTCTTCTCCTGCGCTTCTCCTCCAGTGTGGATACATTAAAGTGGACAGCCAATGTGGGGATCAAGGACAGCGTTGTTAGTTCTTCACAGATGAGGACAAAGAAGGGTCTGAACTAGAGCTAACAGGACCAGGGCCTGTCTCCATGGCTTCTGATGGCCTACACAGGAGTTCTTGCTCCATGGCTCTAGGTCACTGGAGAGCCGTGGTGCTCCCGGACCCTCCTCGGGCTACAGAGGGCACGGTATGGCCTCTGCTCGCCTGTAGCTAACTTCTGGTGTCTGCCTTGAACACGTTTTATCATGTTCAAGTCAGGCACAGGACGCCCAGCCTACCCCAGGCTTGGATATCCTGGGTTTCCTTCCTGGGGGCTTTGGGAGACCAGCGGGCTATCTGCTTCCTCCAGAGTTTCCACGAGCAAGCCACCATCAGTCAGCAGCAGCTAGCGCGCCTCTGCAGACACCCAGTCTTCTGAGGCGTTTGTAAGGTGGCAAAGGCATGCTCTGTCCTTGCCTCCAGGGGAGGAAGCATGGACGCACACACGCATGCATGCACACAAGCACACTGTCATCCAGGTTCACATACCAGACTACTGAGTAGCTAGATGGAGGATACATTCTCAAACTATCTGCAAGAAGGCTCTCTCCCAGCAGCCTCTACTCAGGGGCCTCTTTGGCTGTGATGTATTCAGCCACCCAGATACTGTTGGACTCACCATAAAATCTCTTGAGGTATAGACTGAGACCTTTTTTTTTTTTTTGGAACCAAAAGGTCTAGGAGGTTGGGAACAGAAGAAAAAAAAATCCATTCTTTATGCTTCAAACCCTGAGTTCCATGGCATGGGTCAGGCAGGAGGCACAGATTACGTACTCCATGAGGGCAGGCAGGCTGAGCCTCAGCCAACACCCTGTGTGTATGTGTGTGTGTGTGGGGGGAGGGTGTGTGTGTGTGTGTGTGTGTGTGTGTGTGTGTGTACCACCCTTTGACGGTGGGTATACTACCAAGATGAGTAGGAACCAAGCCCTTCTGAGAAGAAACCAAAAAACATCTCTGGGAACAGGACAGCGAATCTAGGGCAGAAGATGACATCGGCCTTCTAAGGGGGAAGAACTATGTCTACTCACAGCCTGTCTCATAAAAAAAAAAAAAAACCCAACGCATCTGTTACAGGAGCACACAGGAGTTTTATACCAAATGCCAGCATCTCTTCATGTCTAGAGAAGGCAACCGCAAGGGGGCACCACTTTGTCCAAGCACGGGGCAGCCCTCTGTAGCTTCCTGGGTCCCTCAATGGTCCCTCATCCCCCATCATTGTTTTTAAACCTGCCCAACTCCAGACTCACCAGCTGAACGTTGTCTCCTTCAAAAGCGGGTGACTTCATCTTGGCTAAGAAGGGGGCTGGATGGGTTGGTTACCCAGGGCCCTGGCTCTACCAGAGGCAAGGTGCCTTGTAAGGGCAGACCCAGGAGGCCAGGAGCCCTCTCTGGTCCTTGAAGTTCTTTCCCCAACACAACTCAGCTCCAGGGGTCACAGAACCATTCCCTTTTATAGACACAGAGGCTGTGGGTTCCACTGAGACAGCCTGCCAAACAAGGGTGTCTGGTCACGGTGTCTCTGTCCACTTCCCTTCATATGTGTTCCTCTGGCCTTTCACCCACCTCTCCCTCACACCTCTGACTCTGTACTTTCACCCGACCCGGCGGCCCCAGCCTCCATTCATTCTCTCCCCTCTGCCCACACTGCTCATTCCGACTGTGCCCATGTCCTTCAAGCTCCAGTTCAAATGTCACATTGCCCATAGGCAGGTCTGACCTAAGCCTGGGGTATCTCTCTCTGGCCCCTCCCAAGCCCCCTGCACCACATTGAGGGCCTGCTTGGTTATCAGAGTCCAGCCATATCCCCCCCCCCCCCCCAGAGGAAGGTGAATCAGTCCTGGGAGGGCAGGCCCAGTCCACTCCCACCCTTCCACCTCAGCACCGGGCCCTGGGGGAGCCAGCACTCAGTAAATGTTTGCTTAATTGAATCTGGCCAAGCAGCTTCCTCTAGACTGGGGCCAGGTTAGCACAACTAGATGATTCCAAGTGCAGGGAAAACCACTTGGGCAGAAAAGAGCCTGCCAGGGCTCAGGTGTCTTGCCCCAATCCCCTCCCCAGACAAGGCGACCTCGGTTACCAGGCTGGTCCCTTCACCCTGAGACTCAGACTCCAGGGAACCCTAGTCTCACTTGGCACTGCTTTCCCATCCTCCTCTCTGTAACAGGATCCCCAATTCTCGGCCTAGGCAGATTCCTGCCATCCTCATCCAGATAGTCTCAGCACCTCCCTAAAGGCAAAGCCCCCATAGATCCGCCGCAGGATCCCGAGCAGAGGCCCTCACACCCCTCCCCAAACACCTCACCGCCTTTTAAGGGAAAAAAAATATTGAGCCAGGAACACATTACAATCGCAGCAGGTCGATACTCATCTCTGGCTCCAAATGCCTCCAAGGAACCTGCTCCCTTGCAAGAGCGATGACCGAGAACAGCGAGCTGTTGTACCCGGGCCTCAGGGCCCTCTCTTCCCGTTCTATCAAGGCCAAGCGCCGGAGCTCCTGACACCTGCGGCTGCCTGCACCCCTGGCCCCCGGAGAGAGACCCCCGCCTGGCGTCGCTCCTGCAGGTCGCCCGTCTGGGCTCCGCACCCGCAAGCTGCTCAGGGAGAGCAGTGGTCCCACATCATCCCCGGCGCCCCCTTGCTCAATCTCGTCAGGCGGCGGCCAGTCCTTCCGAAGGTAACTGGGACGCCGTGCCTCCCTCCCCAGGCACCTGTCTGGGCCGTGGCCACCCCCTGCCCACCTCGCAGACAACCCCACCCTCGCGGCTCTCCTACCCGGCGGGGCATCCCTGCCTCTGCACCCCTAGCCCCAGAGATCTCGGGTCCCCAGCACAAAGGCCCCAGGCTCGGGCCCCGGGTGGGGGTGGGGTGAGCCCCAGCCGCGCCCCCAGCCCCAGGGTTCAGCTGTGCGCGCCGGGGCCGCTGGTGCGCTCACTCACTCACCTCCCGGGCGCGGCTTCGTGCGTCGGTCGAGCTGCACCCGGCGGGGCGGGGCCGCGAACGCGGGGCTGTGGCGCCCCGGTTCTGCACGACGCGGGTGCCGGCGCCCGCGCGAGGACGTGACCGGTCCGCGGGTGGCACACACGCTCCGCCGCCCTGGCTCCCTCCTCCGCCCTCCCGCGCCGCCCGCAAGCGGGGTCCACCCGCTCCGCACCGCGCCGCCGCCGGCAGGGGGCGGAGTCGCGAGCGCAGCCCGTTGCCAGGCCAACCGCAGGCGGGGTCTGTCGCTCGCCTGCCCCGCACCACGCGCTGCCGCCGGACCACTAGCTCCGGCTCATCTCCCATTGGGCGATAGTGGCCGACGGACGTACAAACCGTCCAATAACGACGGACAGGGGCGGGGCCGCGGCTGTCTGCGCGCCGCCGTACCGCACGCGCTGCTGGCTCCGGCGACTGTGGCACTGCACTGCGCTGAGCCTCGCCGAAGCCGCTTCTAGCGTCTGGGGAAACCCACCCCGAGAGTATCGTAGCCCTGGTTCCTTGCACACCGCTTGCCTCGCCCTTGTCTATACCTCAATGGGGTTCGAACTCAGCCCCAGCAACCTACTCTCCCACCCGTCTCTTTGCAAAGTGCTTCCTTGGATCGTTTCAACAATCCTTCAGGGCTCGTGAAAACGCTACTGGGCTAAGCTAGCGAGGTCTGCGCAGCATGTCGTTCGTCTTCTCTTCTGCTCTCTTTTGCGGCATATAGGGGGTACTTATAGGAGTTCCTCTCACCCCAGCAGAGAGAAGCCGAAGGCAACCAGATCCGTGAAGTCCCTGCCCCCTTTGGAGACGCCCCAGGAGACATCAAATCCTTGGCAAAATGCACCTAAGTGCAGGCCGTGAGATTCTGCCTAGTATCAGGAGGAGCCCATGTGTGGGTCTTGGCTGGGGACACCTCATTCCTGTACAAGAAAGACTCAGACCAGGGGGCCACCAGAGTTGTGCTTCTCTATCTTTCCCTTCTTGTAACTCTAACCTTATAATGTGTCTGAGAGCCTAGGGTGAGGTGGGGAGCCATGGCCACATGTTGGTGCCCGACAGCCGGATACTTTGGAGGCAGAACATCATCCCACCATCTCCCTGGGAATGGTCCTTCTGCTGTGAAATGGGGACTGTTGTACTGCATACGCCGGGAATGAGGGGAGCAGCTCACCTGTGAAAGAGCTGCCTAAACTTTTAGGGAAGGGACAGGTACTGGTTATGGGCACTGCCGAGGCCAACCTAGACATGGTACAATGCATGACCAATGAGGACCAAAGGAATTCTGCTAATGATTGAAGAACATGTCTACCAAGTCAACAGGGTGTGGGGCCAGGCTCCTGTCACTGGGACCTGGCTGAGAGCCAGTTTCCTAATCTGTGAAAGAGGGCACTATAGACTCCTCAGAGGGTTAATGTATGTAGGAAATAAGTAATCAGGGCTCAGTGGAGGCTGTTTCCACAGGAGACTCAGGGGTCAGACTTCAGCCCTTTGCAGTGAGTAAAACCAATGCAAGAATTAGATCTCCCCCTACAGCATTCCAGGTGGGGGAGCAGAGGCTAGCCCCTGAATTGTATACCAGGGCTGGTTGCTGCCTCCTGGACCTGATCCTGGCAACTACCTCAAAGTGAGAGGCTTTTGTGTTATCTGGTCTTTTGCTGGTGGCCTCCATGTGGTGCATAATTCTAGAATATAGCTCTGCACCCTTTTAGAAGACCCCGGTCGCTATAGAGCAGGGGCTAGAAAGCATCATGAGCATTCATCCTTATAGTTACACAGTTGTAGCAACCCGGTGGGAACACAGGGCAGGGACAGCAGCGAGCGCTGGACTAGCTTTATAAAGATAGGATGCTTGGGCTGGAGCTATGGCAAGGGCAGGATGGCCAGGGATCAGAGAGAAATGAGTTCCAATGGGGGCCCTGAAGGAATGTGAGCTCTGTGGAGAACCTAGGAAAGGCCACCTTAGCCACACTAGCACCCAGCAAACACACAAGGATACTAGGGATAGTCACAACTAGCTAATGGCCTGTGGGTAGGGTTGGGGAGGTTGGCTTAAGAACCAGCAGAGAAATTTAAGATTAGCTCTTTTCACATCCGAGAAGGCGAGTGGTAGGTAGTGTATTATCTGTGACAGGCATGAGCTCACAGACAGGGCCAGCTGTGCTGCTGGGAATAATCAGATAATGAAAATACTGAGGAGTCCAGCTCAAGAACATAAGAGCAGGCCGAGAAGTCAGTCTACAAGGCCTGTTGGATCTGTCTGCGGAATCACAGGGACACACACCTGTTCCCTGAAGACTTGCCTCCCTGCTGGCTCTCTACTAGCCTTCCCGATATCCTAGTGTGGGCTGGGGGTGTCCTCTCTGGATTTTCAGCCACCCAGGACCTGTCCTTTAGAGAGGGCACCTATCCTGGCAGGCTCTTTTCTGTGCTCTGACCGTCTTACCTGTAAGACTCACGCATTCTCAGGCTGTGGCAGCCCGGTGGTTTCTGCACTGTTTCCCTGGGGGGGTGGGGGGGGGGTCAGTGTATCCCATACCCCTCTTTAACATTCCAGACCGCACCTGGGTTAGTTATAACCAGCCAGGCCCGCCGCTTGTCTTTTAGCTGAAGAGAAACAATGTAAATGAACAGAAAAGACACACCCGGCACTAACTTTGTTTCTGATATTTTCCCCTTGGCCTCAAAGTGAATCTTGGTCCAACAAAATCTGAGCTGCTGAGGGTCCTGGCTCTTCCCCCTGCTGGCAAGTCCTTGGGTATTAGACTTGCTCTCCGGGACTCAAGGGAAGGGGGCTAGATAGAGGCAAGGAGAGTACTTCTAATATTACAACTTTTCTGACCTCCTCTCCCTTCATCCTTCCCCTGACCTGTGTCTGTCTCAACTCAGCCGGTAGTCTCAGGCAGCCCGGACGCCAGCCACGAGGGTTCCTCCGAGAAGCTTAGACACAGGGCAGAGTCAAGTCCCAGTTAGAAGACTTCTAGCGTTTAACACCAAGGCCCCGTATCAGTGCTGAGGAAACCAGGCTCAGAGATTAGGTAGTAGGTCCAAAGTCACACAGCTGGGAAAAGACACATTTAGGTGTCAAACCTAGGCTTTGGAATTCTGGGTGGGAAATGAAACACAAATAAGTAAAAAACAAACAAACAAATCCCCAAACCCAAATCCCCAGTTCATTGGAAGCAGTAAGTAGGAAAGTGGCTTCCCTGAGCTGTCCTGGGATCTTAGACACCCCAGGGAGAGACTGAAGAAGAGCACCAGGAGCCGTTGGTTATCAGGGAACATGAGGAGCAAGGGGGAGCTGCTGAGATCCCCAGCTCCACCTCTCCACCCCATCGCCACAGTCACCTGCCATCTGACATCCTCAGGGACCCAGGAAGGAAAGCTGGGGTGATGCCCGCAAAGAGGAAATTCCCTGGTGCTAATTGCCACTGAGAGACCTTTAGGCTAATTAACCTGTTCATTTGCCTCTCTAGAGTAAATTAGAGGGTTTAACTGGGGAGCCTGAAAGAGAGATGTTTGCTAGTGGCCACCTCCTCGGGGGCAATGGGAGCCTTTGTAGTGGGCACAGTAGGCTGGCGGCTGGAGAGGCTTGGCAGAGGGGCTGGCGGCCAGGAGGTAGTCACAGGTGGCCCTTGTGTTGCAGGAAAGAGAGCTAGCTCTCTTTTGTTCCCTTTTCATTGCGGTGAATTGGGAAGGCTGCTCTGATAGACTGGAGCTTTCTGGCTTCTCCAGAAGGAGAGGGGTAGGTCCTGTTTATGGGGGGGGGGCGTCCTCTGCTGCTAGGCTCTGCGCCCTATGGTTTGCTTATAAAATGCCCCTCCCCACAGGTTGATGCGACTGAGCATTGGGTCCCCAGCTAGTGGCACTGTTTTAGGAAGGTTGTGGAGCCTCTAGGAGGTATGCCTTAAAGTTTACAGCCTGTCTCCCCCATTACTGTGCAATGTGTGCTTCCTGTTCTGCAGAAACGTGAGTTGGTAAGGGGTCCCAGTTTTGTGTTCCCATTGCTATGGAGCCACCCATGACCATGTCTTCCCTGCCGACTCTTCCTTCGGGGCTCATGTCACTTGTGTATTTAGTCACAGCCACGAGAAAAGAAACCAACACAGCCTGGCCCCAGGGAGTTCCAAAACCCCTTGGCCAGAGTCCTGTCATTTTTAGATGGGGACATAGATCTTTGGGGGGGGAGACGACAGGAGATCCTTTTTTTTTTTTTTTTTTTTACATCCCCAAACTTTCCATCTCAGGCTCCAGAAGCTTTGGCATAGTTTGGATGTGAAAAGAAGCCCAATGCTTCCCCGCCACTCTGGAGGGAATTGATTTGGTGTTTCCTTTACTTCTGACAAAATAACTTGAGAAACTCAGTGCAAAGGAGAGAAGATTTGCTTTGGCCCCTGGTTTCCCCAGGCTTCAGTCCGTGTCCATGCGGCTTTACTGCAGAGCATCACAAAGCAGCCTGGGGGTAGAGCAGAGCTGCCCGCCTTATGGGTCAGTTGGGGCAAGGTGAGACAGAGAAAGGGGAGAGGGGAGGAGGGGAAGAGGTGGTGGTCGGGAGCAAGACATAGTGACCTACTCCTAATAGATTCCACTCTCTATTAGCTCATTCCGCTATGAACTAACCATGGATTAGACCACCGATGAGGCTAATTAACGAAGTAAATGCCATGATGAGCCGGTCACCTCTTCACTGAGGCACCTGCTGGGGACCAAGTCTTTAACATATGAACCTTTCAAGATATTTTTACATCCAAACCATAATAGCATGGGAGAGAGAAGGTCTCTCTCTGTAAGCCTGGATCCACTGCAGTGAGCTGCAACCTCTCAGGCTGCCTGCCATGCACTGCTTGTCAGTGGTTGATGCCTTCATGGCACAGGTAACCAAAGGGTGTTTGACTTCTGTCACTTCCGGGGCCACACTTCTTCAGATGAGTACATCTGTGAACTCCTGCCCACTCCTCCGGATCGAGCCCCTCCCCTAGGCGGCCCAATCTGTACTGGGGAAAGGACACTTTAACGCCCTCTCCTGTCCTGCAGGTGCTCAGGGCATCGTCAACAGTGGCCTGATCCCCTCGCTGGTGTGGAACCTGCATTCAGAGGAGGAATACATTCAGGAGATCATCTTGGACACTCTGGCACCATGCCTGCAGGAGGATGCCAGCGAGGCCCTAGATAGCCACGCTGTGCCCTGTTTTAAGGAGAAGCTCCTCAGTGAGAACCGCCAAATCCGCAGCAAGGCTGCTCGGGCACTCATTGCTATCAGGTGAGGTGTTTTGTGTGGTCCGACCGGTCACTCCCTTGAGTTTCTGCTGAGGGCCAGAGAAGGCCACCAAGGCCTATCAGGAGATCAGTGGTGGGGCTTCACCTAGCTATGTCTGCCGGAGAACCCAAGTGCATCCACCCAGGCATACTCCCTCTAACTTCCTTGTGCCCTGGGGGAAGGGGACGCTGGGTCAGAAGAGTACCCTTTTGGTTAGTGTGACCATGGTGTCCGGCCTGAGATTATGCTATATCCCAGGAAACTCTCTCTCACTTCCATCCTGGACAAACCTAGCTAATTGGTCACTTCTCCATGAGGAAGACAAGCAGATGAACTCCGGTGATGATGATGATAGCCAGTGGTCATGAAGTATGCAAACATGCCGGGCACTGCCTACAAAGTCAATGAGGGTCAGACAGCTGCCAAGGAAGCGGGCATCTATCTGCCTTTAGAGATGAGAAGATGGAAGCCTGAGTTCCAGTCACTTGCTCAAGGTCACGTAGGATCACAGTCTAAATCCGGGCCTGAGAACAGAGGAAGAACAGAACCTCCAAACAGTCAGTCCTGTGTCTCAGGAGACCCCTTTGCCTGTGCCCACACCCCCTCAGTTCAAGAGGGAGGGAAGGCCTTGCTGTCCCTCAAGCCCTGGCTTCCTTACTATTGGGGAGTCTTGCTAGGGGGCCAGGCTAGCACTTCCGGTGGGACTGACCCAACCCCTGGAATGCTGGTTTGGAATGCTCGTTATTATGCCTCGTCTCAGACCCACCCATAACTGTCACCCTCGGGTCTGTGGCCAGAGGTCCCCATCCAATGACGCTCTGATGACAGAACTATATCAAAGTGCCGCTTCTGCCCAGCTCCCCTGGTCTCCCCCATCAGCCCGTGTTCATTCCCACCCCTTACAATTTGGTGTCACCCACACAGGGAGTCTGTTTGCTGCTATAGACTAAGGGCTAGCTGATGTGCTCCCAAATGTCAAGTGCTGAGAGGCAGAAAAACGTAGCTCCCACCTCGGTGTCCGGACTAGTACTTGCCTCGTGTCACTGAGTAAATGAGCTCAGGGCAGTCCTGTAGGACTCTGCGTCCTTGATAAATCGCCCCAGGGTAAAGACTGATAGCCCAAGAAAGCCAACGGCATCACAGTATCACCGAGAAGGGGCTGCTGGATCTGTTTCCTAAACAGTGTTCCCATAAAATGCCTACATCTTTGAGGTGTTCAAAGTTCCAACAAATGAGAGTTCTGTGGGCAATGAGGTAGGGAAATGGCGAGCCAATGGTCAAATTGAAGTCTGTTTGTCGGGATGTTTGTGCACTGTGTGTGACATTCCCAGCCTGAGCCCTTCTCTTTTGGCGGGGAGGATAAACGCTGGCTCATGGTTGAGAAACTCTTGGGACGTTCACCAACCTCATCTTCACAGCTTCATACAATGTGGGAACAGAGTGAGCCTGTGGTTGCTCCGCCCTCCCCTGGTAAAGAAACCAACTCAGGTAGAGACATACTGTCTTGCCGTGGGGTCTTACTCTTCCACATAAACAAACATGTCTCCAGTTATGAGCACGGCTTAGAATGATGCTCATTCTCCCCTGGGACTCTTTATCTCTTTCAGTGGCAGCAAGTCATACTCCCAACACAGGTTCTATCTTAGCGTGTGTCCTGGGACATTGACAAAGCCTCACCTCCTTTTGTCCTCTCTCTGCCGCAGCGTCCCCTTGGAGGGCAAGCAACAGGTGTGGCAGCATGAAGTCATTCCTGTCCTGGTGGATCTGTTGATGGACCCTGATGAGGAGGTACAAGGCAATGTGGCTGGGGCCCTGATGCACGCAGCAGTGACCACTGAAGGTAAGACAGGGTGCCCTTTGGATTCCTGAGGCTGGGTGGGTGCAGGCAGGAGGGAAGAGTAAGGCCCCTAGCTTGCCAGCATCCATAGTGAGCTTTCCATATGCTTCCTTCTCATGTCAAGGGCCAAGTATTGACCTCTCAGACCTCTAGGCTCCATCAAAATCCATGTTTTGGTCTATCGCCTTATAAGGACCTTTCAAAGTTTGGTCCGAAGTTTAGACCTCTCTCATCTTCTTGGACACAGTGGGCTGCCAGTGATTTCTCTCAAGCCATTCATGTTAGGCCTATGCCCCTCTACAACAAGCTATTTCCTTGGCCTAAAGACCTTGCCTCAGACTCAGGTCTCTTTGAACCATTACTCTGAGATTGATTAGTTTGGTCTCTATAATTCTGTTATTCCTGGGTCGAAGCAGACCCTGGAGCCCTTGGCCTTAAGTATTCCTTTCTTTAAAAAAATAATGTGTAGGTGTGTGTGTGTGTGTGTGTGTGTGTGTGTGTGTGTGTGTGTGTGAGTGTGTGCAATCATATGCTTCTTCCCCTGGAGCCAGAATAACAGGTGCCTGATGTGGGTGCTGGGAACAGAACTCAGGTCCTTTGCAAGAGCAGTACCACACTCTTAGGCCCTGAGCCATCTCTCCTTTTTGTGTTTCTTGGTTATAACTACTTTTGTTAAGCTGTGGTATAGGGCACATACTATAGAAAAATCTTCCCCTGAACCCCTCAGGTCAGGATTCCCAGGCAGCAGACATCAAAGTTAAGCTACCCAACCACTGGCTGAGGGAAGGGACCTGGGGTAGACTCTGCACCTGACAGACCTAGATGTGATGTTCTCCCTTCTTGCTTCTCATAACTTCTGAAAGCCATCTGGCCTTCCTGACTACTTCATACCCACCCACTCCAGACCTGTGCATGATGCTCTCTTTATGTTTCCTGACGACTCTGCAGTCTTGGATTTATAATCAACAAGGGACCCCAATTGAGACACACAAGTTACTGAGACAACTCTGACTGCATGGGGAGCAGGGCACCCTATTACCTTCACATGGAGGGGGTACCTCAGCCCAAGCTTATGTGGGAAGACTTGGAAGGCCAGGGACCCATTAGGCCTTAGCCAATGGCTAGAGACACCGAGGCCAACAGGGATATGCCACCCTTTCCCAGCTAGGTCTCTGAGTCCCTATCCTAAGTTGGGCCCTGAGCTGGACAATGGAGCAAAGAGGTCTTAGCCTTGGGTATCTACAGTTGTCAGAAGAGGCAGAATGATGGAAGATGTGGTGAAGCCAGCATTCAGGGGTGGGGCATAGAGCAGGTGCCCAGCCTCCTCTGAGAGCAGCTGGAGGGCCCCACCACTAAGCTGCACCTTGGCACCTACCGTGGTGTTTGTTTTGTGCCAGGCGCAGAACCATGGCTCAAGAGATGCCTGCCACATAAACATGTGATTGATTTTTTTTTCCTAAAAAAACCCCCAAAAACCAATTGTGCAGGTTGTCTTATGAAGGCTGATTGCAAGAGAGGGGTAGGGGGACATAGCGAGGCTGGTTAGGGAACTGAACATGCAGAGGAAGAAACAGATGGCCCAGGTTGGACCCAGCGGAGCAGTGCAGCAAAGAGTGGCGTTGCTCTGTAGACATCCCAGGTAGCAGGACATCGGGGAGACAGCCCCTTCGGTGCAGATGATTGGTAAACCCAGGGTCTGTGGCCCACAGGGAAATATGCGGCCCTGGATGTGGATGCCATCGGTCCGCTCCTGGAGTTGCTCTGTTCCACAACCTCGAACAAGGTGTGTCTGAATGTCATCAAATCCCTCACCATGCTGGCTGAGGCCCCTGAGGGCCGCAGGCTACTGCAGTCCCACCTGCCTACCCTCCGTGTCTTCCTGCAGCACAAAAATGAAGCCGTACAGCGGGCAGTCCAAATAGCCATCAAAGTGATTGAGTGGAGGCCATAACTTCCTTTCGGGCCAGACCCGAGAGGCTGTCTGTAGGCCTGAATAAAATGAATGGAATCACCTATGCCAGATTTCCAATGTCACTTCATGTTCCGAGAGCAACGTCACAGCTCTCTCTCTCTCTCTCTCTCTCTCTCTCTCTCTCTCTCTCTCCTGCCAAAGAAGAAACACTAGACCCCAAAGGACCTGGTTCTGGGAAGCACAGGTCTGTCCCATGGTGTGCGGTGGGAGGAGGTAGCTCCGACACAAATATTTTCTGCTTGGATCCAAAGTCCACAGAGAAAGCAGATAGCAGAACTGAGCCCTCCAGGGACAGGGGTGGGGGGCGGGGAGTTGGACTGAGGGTCGGACCAGGCACCAGCCAAGCGTAATACCTTTGACTGATTAGGACCTTGGGGTACAGCTGAGCATGGTTTTGCTGAGTGCTTCCACTATGCTTTTCCCTATAGAGAGACTAAGGTACCCCATTAATCTACGCTCATCTAGTCCTGCCTGAATGGTCAGGTTATGGGTGTCCTGGTTTACAAGGCAACTAGTGTGCCCAGCATCAGTTGGAGGAGCCACAGAAATAGAGCAGGACTTCAAGGCTGAACCTCTGGTCTGGGACTAAGCTGGACCCTTCTCTCTCCCCAAGAGCCTGTTCAAACTCATTCCTCACCGGTGAGAAGTGATGTTTGAGAGGACTGCTCAGAGTAAATATTATCAAAATCAGAACCCCAAGAACCTGAGTAAGACTTTTCCCACTGTCCTTTCAAGGAGGCTCAGGGACCCTCCTGGTTATCAAGAGAAACACAGAGAAGTGTGTGTCCTGGAATTAAAGGATCAGCTCAAGTTGGCCCTCTTGTACCAAAGGGGACTGGCTACTGGATTCAAGTGGCATTTCAGGTGCGATCCTATTTTCAAAAACAGACCACATGAAAAGAAACCATTCTCCTTCAGCAAAGCAGGGGCCCTAGGACCTCTGTGGTCTCACGTTCTCATTGTGCCTCAATCCACAGCAAGCTGACCCAGCTCCTGCCACGGGGTCCAGCCAAGGTCAGCAACACCCTGCTCCCAGGACCCTGTGCATTCGATGTGGACTCTGGAATCCTCTTTTGTGACTTGGCCCCATGTGTGGGTTTAGATGCAGACCATTTCCCCAACAAAATCCAATCTGTGGCTGTGTGGACCCGTCTCCCAGGTCCCTTTCTAGCTGGGTATGACTTTCTGTTTTCTCAGCCCAAAACAGTGTCTCCATCCCCAGACTGTTGTTTTAAGCGTTGGCCCCTTATGTCCAACAGAAACTCTGCCCTTAAATGTCTCCAGGCAACAATGAACTCCAGTGATTCAGAAGACGTTTCAAAAAAATAGATGAGGAAGGTGCACTTTTTTTTAAACATGATTTTTAAAAATTGATTCTTTGGCATCTTCACATCATGCACCCTGATCCCATCCATTTCCCAGTCTTTCCATGTCCTCCCGCCACCCTTGTGGTCCCCTCCCCCACAAAAAAGAAAAAAAAAAAACATTTTGTTCTTTTGTCTTTCCCGCCCCTCCATCACATATTCATTTGTCGTAGTGGCCTTGGGAGCTACGGCGTGTCCCACAGTCTACCCTTTTGCCCAAACAGCTTTACTTGCAAATGTTCATTGAGATGAGCTGTTGGTCTGGTTCAAGACCTCTGGCTTCTAGGACACCATCAATGCTGGACCTTCCCCCAGACTTCTGCTGTTGCCCCGAGTCATGGAGACCCTGCAACCCTATTTCCACGGGCCTGGTCTCTTCACTCGCTCCAGCAGGTCATCGAGGGGGTACATGTTGGGGTGGGCCAACTCAGAACCCTGGATAGCAGCTAAGTCAGTCAGTTCTGGCCTCTACCAGGACTGTCCATCTCGGGTGAGGGTCGGGACCAGCTCTTCTATGCCTGCACCATTGGGGCCAGTTCTCCTGGGAGGTGGGGCAGTTCTCCCGCTGGCGGGGTGGGGCGTGGGGAGGGGTGGAGCAGTTCTCCAGTGCCCAGGACTGCTCTCCCATGGTGCCTGGTAGTAACATGGGCCACAGACATCAACACAGACCCTGGCTGACGTAGGACCATGGACCTAGACATGGGCCTCAGCAGCAGCACAGGCCCGAACATCACACAGCCCCAGATAGCAGAGCAAGCCCCCCCCCCAGCAGCCCGTTCCTCACTGTGGTCTTCTCTTCAGTTCCTTTTCTCTCCGCAGTGAGCGAACCACTCCGCTTTCCCTTCTCTCCCGTTGCTCCACTGCATCCTGTTCATTGTCTTCCTGCCTGTCTTCCTGCGCACCTGTTGGAAGGAGCATATCCCCCCCCCCCCCCCCCCCCCCCCCCCCCCGAGACAGGGTTTCTCTGTGTCGTTTTGGTGCCTGTCCCGGATCTCGAACTCACAGAGATCCTCCTGCCTCTGCCTCCCGAGTGCTGGGATTACAGGCGTGCGCCGCCGGCACCCGGCAGCAGGAGCATTTTTTTTTTTTAAAACTTCTGGGATGATACTTGCTACCCTAGACCTTACACTACAAAGAAACGCAAGAAAACTATGGACCAATTATGTCTTCTGAATAGAAACATGAAAAAATGCAGCAGTCAGTGAGAAACTAATGTAACAACTTAGTACAATTATTACATATCAGGGCCAACCGTGATTTAAATATCCCAGGAAGGGACATGAAAAACCAGTCAAGGTACAAGAGTCAGAAAGATCACTCCACAAAATCCAATAAACGAAACAAAACCTGTTAGGATTCTTAACTTAGGAATCTTGGGATAGAGGGAAACTTCCTCTATAGAATAAAGAACACTTGCAAAAATTCAACAGCTGGCCTCATATTAATAACTTCTCATTCCTTGAGATAAGGAATAAAACAAGGACCTCTGTTTTTGCCACTTTGGTTCAGTGTTGTCCTGGAGATTCTAGCCAGGGCACACACAGGCAAGAAAAAAAGCGGGGGAGGCAGCCATCCATGTCCTTTTTTTTTTTTTTTAATGAGCAAATGATTTCATCCATCAATTATACCATCACTAAAAGAAAAACACCTTAACTATTAGAACTAACAAGCTCATCATTGTGGTGGCATCAATATACAATTAATTATATTTCTGTAGACTGACTGTGAATAGAAAAATGAAACTAAGAAATTTTTACAGTAGCATCAAGGAATAAAATAAGTTAGAATAAATAGGCACAGGATAGATTATTTATTTATTTATTTTGATGCAAGCTAGTCATTTGGGAAGAGGGATTTCCCAATTGAGAAAATGCCCTAACCAGATTGACCCATGGGAAGGACTCTACTTTTTTTTTTGATTGATTGATGTGGGAGGATCCAGGTACTGGGAGCAATTCCACCCTGAAGCTGGTGGTCGTGGATGACATCAGAAAGCAGGCTAAATAAGCCATAAAAAGTAGACAGTACTCTCCTATGGCCTCTGATTCAGTTCCTGCCTGCAGGTTCCTGCTCTGAGGGCCTGCCATTTGTTCCCCTGGATGGAGATGACAAGCTGCAAACTGAAATAAACCCAAGTTTCCTCCCCAAGCTGCTTTGGTCATGGTGTTTTTTGTTTTTGTTTTTGTTTTTTGTTTATCACAGTAATAGAAACCCTAGGACAAAACCTAATAAAATAAATGCAAGACCTCTGTACTGAAAATTAAGTATAGGTTAAAAGACCTTAAAGACCTAAGTAAAGGGAAAGACATCCATGCTTGTAGAGCAGAGACTTGACGCTGTCTGGCAAGAACACACTCAGGCAGCTCATGCCACATGCTGCAAACGGAGCTCTTGTTCCCAGGGCTGTCCTCTCTCCTCTGCAGCCTGTTCTACTTTTCACCTGTAGTCTCCTGACCGCCACGCCGGACCCTCTGTGACAGTTGAAACTGATTGTCAACAGAAATATCTAGGAGGAATCCTCCAGGCACATCTGTGAAGGACCGTCCAAATTAGGTTAGCCTCTGGGCATGCCTGTGAGGGATTATCTTGAGTGGTTAATTGAGTTGGATAGACCCGTCTTTCAAGTGTTCGATAACATTCCTTGAGCCGGGCTGATGGTAGTCGTTGATCACTCTGCTTCTTGATTGTGGATGCAGTGGGACCAGCTACCACAAGCTGCTTTCACCATGTCTTCCGGACTATACGTGGTCTGTAACCTTGAATTACAAGCCCAATTTCCTCCCCAAGTTGCTTGTATTAGGTATCTTATCCCAGCAACATGGAAGGTAACCAAGACTCCCTCCACTCCAAAGTTCTCCTCTTTGCCTTTGAACCAGTCTCTCAGAGGGTGTTTCTGCCTCTCTTTCATCTCCCCAGCAGCATCAGCAGACAGGCTCTTATCACTTTCCTGTTCTAACTCTAGAGGACTTAGGATTCCAAAGCATACAAGGCCTCTGGTTGGGTTTCAAAATCTCTACTACCCATTGTCTTTGTTTGGGTATTCTCAAAAATGCCTTTCTTTCTGGCCTCAAGTCTTCCATTGTCCCTTCTCTTATCAACGAATTGACTCCTCCTTCCAGGACTCCGGATCTGGGTGGGATACCCGGCTGGGCATCCCTGTGGTGTGCAGGATTCCTAGTGTGCAAACCTGTGGACTTTTGCCTACCTCTGGATGACTAGGCTCCGTTGCCGGCGCCTCATTGTTTCTCTCCTGCGATGTGCGGTTAAGCAGACCCTCTGCAAGATGGTTCTATGTCTTGAAAGTGAAAAGGCACTTACGAAGGACATGCAAAGAACACATGCAATATAAGCCATAGTCACTGTTGTCCTCTCTCTCCGTAGGCTATAAGGTCTCAGAGCAATTCCAACGTGCTCTGTTCAAAGCTATTTCTGTGGGGACACAGCACAGTGGTGGTGATACAGTAACTACCCAGAACTGTCAGCTGGAGAATTAAGGAAGGGATGAGGGACTGGCTCTTTGAGTATGCTTTGATTTTCAGGATTGGGGGGGGGGGACTTTCCCAGGATGCTTTCTTAAGGAATATGTATTTAATTTGGTCTAAAAAGGAAAAAGGAGAGGCTAGTTAGTTCCCGTAGAGACAGACAGCCCAGGAGTGCCTATACCTGATGGCTGGCTTAACATCAGATGGGAGAGCTCTCAAGGAGAGTGTCCTTCTTCCCAACCTTCCAGAAATCGACTATAGGAGATGCCAGTTAGTTGTCAATAGTGGCGCAGGCCAGTTCAACTATAGCCTCAGCCCTTCCTCTGGCCCAGGCAGGAGCTGAAATTTCTACCCAGGTGGCAGCTGTTGCTCCTGGTCCGAATGGTCATCAGCACTGGGCCCACCCAGCACCTGTGAGTTAGGGCCCCTGGCACCTCCACCTGGCAGGGGTGGGGCTGGGCTGACGGCAGACATCTTTGACAGCAGGACCACCTTCATGGATGAGACAATAAAGCAGCAGAGGGTGGGTGTAGGAAAGAAATCCTGGTAGTCTGGTAAACACAAGCAAAAAGTGCCAAACACATCAGAGATAAAAAGCCAAAATTAAATTTAAAGTGAAAGCCGTTGCTTATGAAGTAGAGCCATTTGGAGAAAATGACTCATCTCAGAGAGGAACAGATGTTCTCATTTGCATAGTCTCCTTAATCCTGAATGGACTTTGCTCTGTCCCCCGAGCATGCATAGTCCTCAGCTGGAGGCACTTGCAGGACACCGAGGGAGTGTTTTCATTAGCACGGTCCTTGGTCCCATATTGTTGGATGTCCTCGGAGGAAACGTCACATCACCATCACAATGAGGGGGTCTAGGAAAGGAAGCAGTCTTTCCTGTCCCCCAGCTCCTCACTCCAGCTAGGCTGTGTTCGGCACAGTAGACATCTCCAACAACCAACCGTGAACACCAACAGGAGGATCCTTCCGGCCATGACCGCTCTCCAATGTGTCACCCCCTCTGTATCTTTCATGTCCTTGCTCACCTCTAGCTTTTCTGACTGCCTCTACTGGGGACCCCTGGACCCCTCAACATGCCACAGCGCTTTGTATTCTCCTTAGTCACTCCCATCCCCTCAGTGACCAGCTGTTGCTGAAACTCCTTCCCGGGGGAGATGATCAACACCACCTACCTCTTCAAAGGGTCCACTGACAAACCCAGGCACAGATCCACCGAAGTTCACTGTTGGGGGGGGGGGAACCCATGAGTTCACTGGGCTCCCTGACAGGGCAGAGCTGAGGGCTGTATTTCCAGGGATATGGGTATTTGCCTTAGGGTTTCTATTGCTGTGCTAAAACACTATGACCAAAAGCAACTTACAGCTTGTGGTTCAGGAAGTCGGGGCAGGAACTCCATGCAGGTACCCGTACGAAGGTAGGAGCTGAAGCAGAGGCCATGGATGAGTGCTGCTTACTGGATATAGCTTGCTCAGCCTGCTTTCTTATTCCATTCGGGACCACCTGCCCAGGGGTGGCATTGCCCCCAGTGAGCTGGGACCACCCCGATCAATCATTAATTAAGAAAATGCCCCACGGATTTGCCCAGAGGTCCCTTGAGTGAGGGGAATTTTCTCAATTGAGGTTCCCTCTTCCCAAATGACTCTGGCTCATGTCTTTGAAAAAAAAAAAAAAAAAAAAAAAAAACACTGCCCAGCACAGTGTCCTTCCCTCCAACAGGCTGTACCTATGAAGTCTTTGCCCATCAGACAGAAGAGCTCCTCCATAGGTGAATAGATAGAACACCCCACGCCTCCCCTGGCTTATGTACTCTAGCCTTCTCCGAGGGCCACATACAGTGAAGGCAGAACTGTATACAACAGGTGGTAGAGAGCCGTTGAACACTCAGGTGAGGGTCCTGTGAGACAGTCAGGAAGCCCAGCCGGGACAAGCCCTTTGCAAGGGGCACAGAGCTGAACCCCCTAAGACAGTGATTGCTTGGCTGGGAGGATGGCCGCCTACAACAATGTGGGGTCTCTCATTGGTTTCCTGACTGCCCAGTGCTTCAGCATCCCAGCTCTAAAACTCGGCTGGTGTTAATACCTATTCTATATCATTTTGGCAATGCCTGGCACACTGTGGGCACAAAGAGGTCCAGTTTTATCCACTTGGAAAAGAAGAGCTGATAGTGGAGGATGCTGGGTCTTTTGTCCCCAGGACAGGTGGCTCTCACTCCCCAGAAATCCACAGGACATTCCTACCAGGTGATATCTTGGAGGTCTTGAATAGGTGACACAGGCCTCCTTAGACCTAGAATTTAGAGAGGAAGGAACCTATCTAAGTCAGGGTTACTATTTCCTGTGAAGAGAGAGACACCATGGTCCAAAGCAAGTTGGGAGGGAAAGGGTTCATTTGCTTGCACTTCACATCATGGGTCCGTCTTTGAAGGACGGGCACTCACAAAGGGCAGGAACCTGGAGGCAGGAGCTGACTCAGAGACCATGGAGGGGCGCTGCTTACTGGCTTGCTCCTCAGGGCTTGCTCAGCCCACTTTCTTACAGAACCCAGAACCACTAGCTCCGGGGGGAGGGGGGGGGTGGGGGGGTGACACCGCCCACAGTGGGCTGGGCCCTCCCCCCATCAATCACTCATTAAGAAAATGTCCTGCGGGCTTGCCGACAGCCCAGTTCTTCAGAGGTATTTTCTCAATTATGGCTCCTTCCTCTCCGATGACTCTAGCTTGTGTCAAGCTGACATAAAACTAACCAGCACAGGACCTCAGAACTCCACCTCTCCTACAGTGCCTTTCCTTCTCCTTCGTTCTCTCCTTCAGATTCATAGCCTCTCCCCAGCTATGCCCCAGGATCAAGGGTAATCTCATTATAGCCTTTATCCAGTGTTTGCGTCAGGGCTGGGGAGAGGCTCAGGTCACTCTATTGCCTGACTCCCACAACCTCCCATGTTCCTGACCTGCTAAGACAGGTTCTTGGGCCCTCTGGATGCCCCATGCCTCAGCTTCTCTCAGAGACACGTGGTTACTTTTTGTTTGGATTGAAAGTTAGTTCTTGAGACCTGCTTTGATGGTAGCTTCTTAAGTGAGATTGCTCATTCCCCTCTCTCTGCCCACCTGTCCCTGTTCTCTGTTACAGAGGGCCATCTCCCACCTCCTTCTGTGGAGGGTCTGGTTTGGACTCCTGCGTTACCTGCCACCCCCACCACATCCACCCTTTTACACACACACACACACACACACACACACACACACACACACACACACACCTAAACATTAAAAGCTAAGCTTGGAACCTGACAGAGAACATGCAATATTTTGTCCGAGTCTGGGTTATCTAGCTGAATATAATACTTTTCAGATTCATCTATTTTCTTGCAAATTTCATTTTTATTTAGTGTTGAATCAATCCCTTTGTGTATATATACTGAACTTTCATCATTCATTCGTCTGTCTGTCGGTGGACATCTAGGCTGATTTCATCTCTTTGCTATTATGATTAAGGCATCGATAAATGAGAAATGCAAGTATTTTTAGGTAGGATATAGAGCCCTTTGGGTATATTTTCAGGAGTTGGTATGGTTGGATTATATGAGAGTTTCATTTTTAATATAAAACATTTATTTACAGGGTTGGTGATTTAGCTCGGTGGTAGAAAGTTCCTGGGTTTGGTCCTCAACTCAAAACAAAACACCACATTTATTTACAATTATTGTTCTTATTCTTGTGTGCGTATGTGCACACATACAACGGTGTGCACATGGAGGTCAGAGGTCAGCTTTTAGGTGTTTGGCTCCCCCCTTCCACCTTGTCAAGGCAGTTTCAAATTTCGTTGTTTCTGCCAATCTATGTATTCCAGGCTAGCTGGACGGCTTCTGAGCAAATCTGTCTCTGTCCCCTGTCTTGCTATAAGAGTGCTGCAATTACAGGTGCATGCCACTCTACTCCGTTTTTTTGTTTTTTGTTTTTTGTTTTTTGTGGGTACCGGGGATTGAACTTACATCATTGGGCTTGTGTGGCAAGCTCCTTTACCCACTGAGCCAACTCACTGGTTCTAGTTTTTATTTTTGGAGAGACACCTATGCTAATTTCCCAATGGCTGCGCTAGTTTACACCCCAACCAGCCTTGGATGGACGTTCCTCTCTCCTCACATCCTCGACAGTGCTGCTTGTCATCTGGTTTCTGGATAACTGCATTCTGAATGGGTGAGGTGGAATTTCAAAGTAGTTTAATTTGCATTTTCCAGACGGCTAAGCATGTTGAACAGTAAAAAGAAAGTACTAACACATTGTTTTTCTTCTTTTGAGAATGGTCTGTTCATTTTATTAGAGTATTTACTGATTGATACGTTTGATTTTTGCAGTGATTTATATATTTTATAGATTAGCCCCTGTCTTAGGTAGAGCTAGCTGGCAAAGATTTTTTTTCCCCATTCTGTAGGCTATCTGATCGCCATGCTGATAGCATACTTTAATTTCCGGTAGTCTCCTTTGTTGATTCTTAGTCCTATGTCCTGTGTTATTAGAGTCCTTTTCTATATCTATATCCCGAAGTGTAGTCCTACATCCTCATGCAGTTTCAGTCTTTCAGCCTCTAAATTAAAGGTCTTTGGTCCATAAATCTATGTATCTATATATAGATTATAGATAGATATCCAGTTTTACCAGCAGCCTTTGTTGAGTAGATTCTTCTCCAATGCGTGTCAAACATTAAGCAGCCATAGCTATGTGGCTTTATTACTGATTTTTTTTATACTATTTGACTGGTCTACATGTTTATTTTCATGCCAGTTTTGGGCTGTCTTTGTCACTATGGCTCTATAGTATAATTTGAGGTCGAGTATTATGATGCCACCAGGAGTGTTCTTTCTGACTAGGATTGCTTTGGCTGCTTGTGGTCTCTTGTGTTTCCACATGAATTTTTAGTTTAGTTTTTTTTTCAGCTTTATGAAGAACGGCACTGGAATTTTGATGGGATTTGCATTGACTCTGCATAGTACTTTGGTAGCATAGCCATTTTATAATATTAATTTTGTCCACCCAGGAGCATAGAAGACCTTTCTAACATCTAGTATATTTTTTAATTTATATTTCCAGTGTCTTAAAGTTTTCAGCATGGAGGTCTTTTACAGTGTGCAGGCTGCAGGCTAGTTTTTTAATGTCAACTTGACGCAAGATAGAGTCATCAAAGAGGGAGGAACCTCACTTGAGAAATTGCCTCCACAAAGTCAGGCTGTAGGCAAGCCTGTAGGGCATTTTCTTAATTAGTGATTGATGTGGGAGGGCCCAGCCCACTGTGGGTGGTGTCACCCCTGGGCTGGTGGTCTTTAGGTCTACGAGATAGCAGGCTGAACAAGCCATGGGAAACAAGTCAGGAAGCAGCACTCTTCCATGGCCTCTGCATCAGCTCCTGCTTCCAAGTTCCTTACACTCTTTGAGTTCCTACCCCAGCTACCTTTGGTGATAACCATGGTATGGAAGTGAAAAAAAAAAAAAAAAGAAAAAGAAAAAAGAAAAAAAAATCAACCTTTTCCTCCCCAAGTTCATGGTGTTTTGTTACTATAATAGAAACTGTAACTAAGACAGCTAAATTTATTCCTAGGAACATTTATTGTTGTTTGTTTTGTTTTGTTTTGTTTCTTTAAAGATTCATGATTTCTAATTTGTTTTGCAGCAAGTTTATTACTGGCATATATGAAAACTGTTGTTCTTGTATGTTGGCTTTGTCTTCTGTAACTTTACGAAAAAATGTTTATTAGGTCTAGGGGTTTTCTCGTAGGGTCTGTAAGTAGGACCTATAAGGTCTTCTCCATAGAGAATCATGTCAATTGTGAATAGGGATAATTTGACTTTTCCTTCCTTATTTTAGCCCCTTTTATATCGTTCTCTTGTCTTATTGCTTTAGCTAAGACAGGTAATATAATGGGGGAAAAGGAACACCGGAGGTAAGTATTCTAACTGGAGAAAGAGGAGGGAGAATAATAGAGAGGAAGAGGGAAGAAAGAGAAATAAATAACATTCCCGATGTTTGAAAAAGCCATAGGAAAACATTGTTTGATAAGCTTATTTGAAATACATATACAACACATGCATATACACACATATATTATCTATGTTAAATAAACTTATAAAAGAATATATACTAAAATGGAGTTATAGCACATAGGATGAAATTGGTTCTCCCAAGAGCCATAGACTATCCTACTAAAATCCCAGTGCCAGATATGGGAATCTTCCCTTTGAGTTGTTGGCCAGAGAGTTCCAAGGGACTCCTCAAAATATGTAGGCTATTGGGATTGTCCTTAATTGCCTACTAGACCCGTAATGTAAAACTGTATTGCTTGAAAACACCATATACTTAAGACACAGGGCTTGCAACTGACATAGACGCCTCCTCTCTGTGGACTGACCCTCACGGTATCCAAAGTTGCTGTGTAACCTGCCAAGGTGGAAAAGCAATCAGTGGTCCATCCTAGCTAACTCCAAAGCCAAGGAACCACAACAATGACCGACTGGGCAGTCTATCCCAACCATTGAATAGCAGTGCTATTATCTTGGAGATAACCAGCAGCGTTTAGTTAGATGAAACTCTTGCTCAATAGGAGGGAATTCAAGCTTGGTACTGGAATCCTAGCCAACTACCCATGACCGATGAAGTCATAAACCCTAAAGTAGAACTTACTACGGACATTTTCTTAAACAGATATGATTCTAAACTGTTATCCATTCACCCAGATAAACGTAGTTCTCATCCATCATCAAGAAACTTCTTGGAACAGATGAAGGCTACTACTGAAATTCACAACTGGTCCAAATGCAGAGAATAAGTGGGTATGGAGTGCATGGCCCCAGCTGGTACATCTACACAACAGCTTCTACACCCAAGTCTCATGGAATATCACAGAAGGTGAGGCAAAAAAAAAATTTAAGAGCTAGAGGAACAGGATACCTGCTATGAGTTGGTGTCTTCTAGACATGATAGGGAAGCAGTAGACATTACACAAGACCCGTATAATGATGACACCAGTTGTCATGCCAGTGTTGGTGGAGGAAATCTCACATGGCCCCACCCCTAGATGAAGAGCTACAAGCTATCAGTGGCTGCTGAGAGTCGGTCTTCTTCAGGGACATGCCTCTGATAGATACTCCAATCCCAAGTGGTCCAACCTCAACAGATGCACAGAAGAGCAACACTAACTAATGGCTCTGTAGGCTCTCTCTCTCTCTCTCTCTCTGTAATGAAAATAATTATAGAGGATGTAATGAACTTGAGAGGGAGTTGGGGTAGGGACACAGGGGTTTTGAAGAGGGAAGGGTGAGAATGATATAAATACACTATGTATGATACTCTCAAAAATTAAAATTAAAAGAAAAGGAGAAAGGAACTGAATACATTATTTAAAAAGTGTGATAAGCCCTACGGCAGGGTCTGAGCTGATGCCCACGTCCTGTTACCACTGAGAGCCGTGCGGATGACAGGGTCTGGTCAACCACCTGAGATCACCTCACGGTCCAAGGGCCATGCTGCTGTGTGATCTGGGTGGCCTGTGCTGCTGCCTGGGGCCATGGAGATATCTGGGCCTGGGCCACTGTCTAGGGCCATGTTTGGGTCTGTGGCCCTGCAATGGCTAGAGTCTGGGGGATGTTCATGGCTCCCATTACCACTGAGGGTTCTACAGATGCCCAGGGTCTGTGTCTGGTTAGACATCTGGGACCATGTTGATGTCTGAGGGCCATGCTGCCACCAGGGCCATACTGATCTGGGTGGCATGGCATGCGTGAAAGCAGACGTGAAAATATAGCCACCTGGTGGTGCTAGCACACAGCTCATGTAGCCTGCCCATACTGCTACTTAGTGGTTCTGGGAAACAGGCATGCCCCTGACACTAAGCACTAGGACAAGGCATGTGTGGGAACAGGTGTGTGCATGCTACCACAGGAGGCACTGAAACATGGCATGTGTTCGAACAGGCTTACCCTTGCTGCCATGGGATGATCCTGGGACAAGGCACATTGTGAACAGGCATGCCCATGCCAGCACAGGACAGCATTGGGACATGGCACACGTGTGAACAAGCATGCTCACACCACCACATGAGGGTCTATGACAGAGTGTGTATGTGAACATGTATGCCCATGCCACCACACTGGGATATGGCATGCATGGAAGGAAGCAGGCTTGCCCACACTACTGTGGGTCGTCACTGAATATGATATGCAGCCAGTGTCACCGTGGGACAACACAGCGATCGTGCATGTGTGGGAACACATGTGCCCACACTGCCATGTATACTGCCATGTACTGGGAAAGGGCACACGTGGGGCAGGTTCCCGTGCCACCACATGTTAGCTTTGGCACATGGCATGTATGGGAACAGATGTTCCCATGCCGCTGCATTGTGGTCCTTGGACAGGACACGTGTGGGAGCAGGCATACACGTAGCACCACATGGTAGTGTTGGGACCCTTGCCCGTGCCATAACGTGTAGGCACTGGGCCATGGAACCTGAGGGAACAGGTATATATATGCATGCCTCTAAGTGTTGGTGCTAGGACACAGAACATATGGGAACAGGAGTATAGCCATGTCACATACGATGGTACCGGGCCACAGCATGTGTGTAAATAGGTGTGCCCACACCACTATGTGATGGCACTGGGACATGACATGTATATGAACAGGCATGTCCAAGCTGTCACATGATGGAGCTAGGACAAGCATGTGTGTCAACAATCGTGCCCAGGGCACAGTTGTGCGCATCGGTACCTATGCCACACAGCACGGTCCTGTGACACGGCATACATCTGAACAGCTGTGCCCGTGCTGCTGAATGTTGGTGCTGCGACACATCACGAGTGTGAACACACATGCCCACGATGCGACATGGACATGTTGGTGTAGGGACACTGCTTATGTGTGGAAATGCATGTCAGTACTACCAGGGGACATCACTGGGACATGGCTTGCATGTGAACATGCACGCCCACACCTACCACCTTGGGACAGTTGCTGGGACAAGGCACATATATGAACAGGTGAGCCCTGTCATGTGGTAGCTCTGGGACATGGCAGATGAATCCATGTGCACACCCAGGACACACGTGGTGGTTCTGGAATACAGCAAGGATGCAAACAGGCATGCTCATGTTTCCACATTGTAAGACTGGGACATGGCAAGGGTATAAACACACATGCCCATGCCACCAGATGCCAATGTTGGGATACAGCAGGTGTGTAAAAGGTGAGCCACCACTGTCATGTGGTTGCACCAGGTGCCAACGGGTGTGACCATGTTGCCATGTCACGATGGTAGGACTTGGTACATGTAAACAACCAGGCCTGCCCATGCTGCAACATGTAGGTGATAGGAAATGGCAGGTGTGCCAACAGGTATCCTTATGCCGTCTGGTGGCGGTGCTGGGACACAGAAGGCACACACGTGTTTCCGAGCTGACATGTGGTAGTCTGGGACATGGGAGGCGTGTGAACAGCTGTGCCATACTGCTGCATTGCCGTACTGTACATGGCAGGCGTGCAAACAGGCATCAGAGCACTGGGACACAGCAGACGTGCAGACAGGCATGCTTGCGCCACCCTGTGGTGGCTCTGAGAAACAGCATGTGTGTGAGCCGATGGGGCCAGGCTGACATGCTTCAACACTGCGTTATTGCAGGTCTCTGAACAGGTGGGCCCACAATGTCACACGGTGGCCCTGGGACTCGGCACACATGGGACCTGTACACCCACCCACCATATGGCATCACCAGGACATGGTAGCTGTGGGAACAAAAGTGCCAGTGCCCACCTGCGGCCATGCTGGGACATGGCATACAAAGGAACAGGCATGTGCCCACAGTTAAGTGGTGGTTCCGGGACACAGCAGGGGTGCAAACAGGCATGCCCTTACCACTGTGTGGTAACGCTGGGAAAACAGATGGGGCGGTGGCGGTGGCAGGGTAACAGGCAAGCCCAGGATGCCATGTAATGACACGGGGACATGGGATGTATGTGAACCAGCAAGCCTTCGCTGCCACGTTGTGAACAGGAACGTGAATAGGAATGCCTGAACTTCTACATTGTGAGGCTGGTATATGGCACAGATGTGAGCACGTGTGCCCACACCACCAGGCGCCTGTGCTGGATGCAGCAGATGTGCAAAAAAGCAAGTCAGGGCCACCATGTGGCAGTCTTGGATTATGGTGGGTGTGTGCAAAAGTGAACCGTTTCATTGTGGCAGGTACACTGTGTGCATGAACAGACATGCCTGCCCCACTGCAGCGAGCCGCAAGAATAATTACAGAGATTCAGCTGTTTATAGTAAGCTGCACCTTGATCGACCAAGGTGTCCTTCAAGAGGAAGCCATTTTTCCAGGAATATTTGGTGTTATTTAGCTTTTAATATATGTCAGCTGTCTTCTGCTATGAAATTCTTGTGCACCCGTATACTACTAGGCCATATTGGCAAACGGTAAAAGAGCTCAGACATACTGCTGATCCACTAGGTAACTAACACCCCTGCAGGGCCTAGGAGACAGGGGGCTGTAGATGCAGAGCTTCATTTCTTGTGCGAATGAAGCTCTGATCATCCCTTGCCTTCAGGCCTAGTAGCATCTCAGAGCTCAGGACAATAGGGCTTATTGCATAACCAGGAGCAGGACTGGAGTGGAATTCCAGGGCCAGGTAGAACCAAGTCACTTGAGAGATGAGAAGAAGGCAGAGTTTTCTCAGAGCCAGGAGTAAGGAAGGAAAGATGGAGGATGAAGATGAGGTCAAAAGCACAGGAGCTCAGTTAGGACTATGACAGGGCAGTAGGTACAGAGAGGAGCTGAATGTGAGGACGGAGCTGAAGCTGTATAAGATGGAATTTTATCTTAGAGAAATAAAGTAAATGGACATAAGAAACTGGGGTACATAGATTCTTTTCCCTCAGATAACACCACACCGGACATAGTGTCTTCCCCAGGACTCTGGGAAGAATCTTCTCAGGGCAGGTCCCTGGGAAAATTCCATTACCCCACTAGACAGCAGTGCTGGGACACAGGAAACAGGCATGCACGCACCACCACGTGGGGACGCTGCGGGTGCTCGAACAGGTGTCCCTGCCCTGCCAGGTAGCGGTTCTGGGACAGCCAGTGTTCTTGTGCCGCCACATGCCACCCTGGGACTCCACAGATGTGTGGACAGGTTTGTCCACATCACCACGTTTTGGCACTGGGATAGAATAAGTGTGAACAGGGATGCCTTCGAGGCCAGGTGGCTGCACTAGGACCCAGCAAGAGTGAACAGGTGTGCCTGTGCCACCACCTGCACCACCTGGCAGTGCTGGGACACGGCAAGAGTGCAAACACATGTGCCCCTGCTGCCACGTGCCAGCACTTTGACACAGTAGTGGTGAACAGATGTGTCTGTACCACCAGGAAGTCGTGATGGTGCATGGCAGGCCTGCAAACAGGCAAGCGCATGTCACTAGGTGGTGGCCCTGGGACACAGAATGCTCACAGCAGTATACTCATGTCACGTGCACGGACATGGAGGAAGTGCAAATAGGTGTGCCCACACCAACACATGGTGGTGAGGGAACTTGGCAGATGTGCTAACATCTGTGGCACCCCGTGTTATTGCCGGGACGCTGCGGGTTAGCAAGTGCATTCTGTGCCAACGCATGGTGACCGTGCCTACGGCAGCTGTGTAAATGTGTGCACAAGCCACAGTGTGTCACCACTGGGATAGGGCATGCATATCAACAGGCATGTATCTACCATGTGGTGGGACATGGTAGAAAAACAAACATGCTCCTCTGCCAATTGACAGCACTGGACACGGCCGGCATGCAAACACCTGCTCCATGACATGTTAACTCTGGGACACGGCAGGCATGCGATGGCAGGTGTGTGAATATGCATGCCTGTGTCCCCTCCTAGGGGTGATGAGAAGAAGCCAGCAGGCAAACAGGTGTGCCCACGCCACCAGACAGCATTGCTGAAACTCAGCAGATGTGCAAACAGACATGCTCACCCCACTACATATCAGCTCGTGGATATTGACAGGCATGAGTAGGCATGCCCGCACCACCACATGACAGTTCTGGTATACGGTAGGTATGTCAACATGTATGCCAGCATCATCATGTTTCAGTACTGGGACACGGCAGGCTTGCCAACAGGCATGACTGCATTACAATGTGGCGTTGCTGTGTACATGGAAGGCATGCACACGGGCATGCTTTTTCCACCATCTGGCATGCTGCAATATGACAGGTGTGCAAACATGTGCTTGTGATGCCAAGTGGCATTTCTTGGACACAGTAGTCAGGGAAACAGGCACGCTCTACACCACCATGGGCCAGCTTTGGGACATGGCTGTTGCATGAACAGGTATGCTATGCTGCCACCTGGAGGTACTGGGACATAGCAGGTGTGCGAACAGGCATGCCAACGCCACTATGTGGTGGTGCTGGGACACGGTAGGCATGTGAAAAAGCAGGCCCACATTGTCCCACGACAGTGACGTTACAGGGCTGGCATGCACACAGGGATGTGGATGCCACCACATAACAATGCTGGGGTACAGTATGCATGTAAACAGATAAACTCAGGCTACCACGTCACGGTCCTGGGACATGGCTGCAGATGTGTGCAAAGGCATGCTAAGGATGCCAGGTGGCAGTGTGGGGAACACAACCGGTATACCTAGGTCATGTATTGTACTCCTGGGATGCAGCACGGGTGTGAAGACACACCCACCGTGGCAGGTCCCGGAATTAGGATGGGTGTGCAAACAGGTGTGCAGGCTCTGCCACTTGGTAGTGCTGGGAGATTCCATGAGTGTGAAGAGGTGTGCCTCTTAGTGGCCCTAGCGCTCAGGAGGTATTTGACTAGGCCTGCCTGTAGCCCTTACATGTGGTGCCGGCACACGGTACATAGACAGGCGTGCTGAGCCGCATGGCGCTGCTGAGAAGGCAGGGGTGCAAAGAGTTGTTCCCACGCCGCCACGCGGGGACACTGAGATACGGCAGGTTTGAACAGTCGTGCTTGTGCGCCACGTGGCGGTGATGGGGCATTCAGTCGTGTGAACCAGCTTGTCTGTGTTACCCTGTGGCAGCACTGAGCACAGCAGATGTGCAAATAGGTGTGCCCCTGGCACCACGTCTTATTATTGGGGTGTGGCAGGCATGCACACGGGAATCCCTGCACCACCATTTGTCATCATCGGGACACGGCGGGTGAGAACAGAGGCGAGCCTTCGCTGGCACAACAGCATCGCTTGGACACGGCTGGTGTGCAAACAGGCATACCCGTGCAGCCACGTGGCAGTGCCGGACCTTGGTAGATATGAGAACAGGCCTCCCGCATCGCCATGTGTTGGCACAGGAACACAGGAAGTACGTGAACAGGTGCGCCGTGCTACCACGGGGTGGCACCTGGACGTGTCAGATGCGCAAACAGGCGTGCCCACATCAGAAAGTGGCGGAGCTCAGTCAGACATGGCAGGCATGAACGGGTATTTCTGGGCCACCACGTGGTGGTACCGGGACGTGACCAATACACAAACAGGCATCTCCGCGACATGATGTGGTGGAGAGGTGTGTGAAAGGCGTGCTAGTGCAGCCACTTGGTGGTGATGGGACACAGCAGGCAGGCATGTCTGCACTGTCAGGTGGTGGCTCTGGGACTCCTTAAGTGCATCAGTGGGTATGCCCGCACTACCGTATGGCAGCGCTGGACACTGTTAGGACAGGACAGGCGGCAAACAGGTATTCTGCACCACCATGAGGGCCCTGGGCACAGCAGGTGTGCAGACAGGTATACTCATGCTACCACACATCATGGCTAGGGTAGGGCATAGGCATGTGTGCAAATAGGCATGCATCTGCCACCATGTGGCAGCATTTGGATATGGCCGGCATACAATCATGTATGCCCACATCACCACATGGCGGCACTGTGACAAAGCAGGCATGCCTATAGGCATCTCCATGCTATGAAGAGGAGGTGCTGACTCGGCAGGCATGCAAAGGTGTGCCTTGGCCTCTCTGTGGCATCACCGGGACATAGCAGGTGTGCAAACAAGCATGCCGTCACTGCCACATGGTGGCACTGGGGCACAGCAGGTGCGTGAACAAGCAGGTGGTAATGGTGGCCATGTTACAGGCCAGCATGCACACAGGGATGCTTATGCCATGTGGAGGCACTTGGACACGGCGGATGTGTGAACGGGCAAGCCCAGACTGCCATGCGGTGGTCCTGGGATATGGTAGATGTGTGAACACATGTGCCAAAGTCACCAGATGGCAGTGCCAGACACAATGTGTGTGCAGTCATACCCAGGCTGCATATATACTGCATTGCTGGATCATGGTAAGGTGCAAACAACTATGTTCACGCTTCCACATTGCAACACACCCAGAGTGTGAATAGGCATGCCCGTGGATAGGTACCATAGCTGGGACATGCAGATGTGTGTGCAAACAGTATGCTAGCACTACCACATGGCGGGACTGGGACTTGGTTGATATGCGAATAGCCCTGCTTGTGGCCCTGCATGGCGATGTGGGGACATGAGTGTTGTGTGAACAGGCATGCTGTGCCTCACATGGCAGTGCTGGGATAAATGATGATGAACTATGTGCCCATACCATCACTTGGTAGTAATGGGCTATGGCAAGTGTGCAAACTGGCATGCCCCTGCTGCCAGGTTGCAATGCTGGGACATGGCAGGTATATGAACAGGCATGCCTGTGCCTACACTTGATGGCATTGGGGCATGGAGGGTGGGAAAGGAGGTGTGCCTGTGCCAACACATGGCATTGTTTGAACATGGCTGGTGTGTAAGCAGGCATACCTGTACAGCCACGTGGTAGCCCTGGAACTTGGCAGATGTGAAACAGAACTGCCTAGGACATCATGTGTTAGTGCTGAGACAAGGCAGGTGTGTGAACACTGTGCCATGCCACCATGCGGTAGCACCTGCACACATCAGGTGTGCAAATGGGCCTGCCCACACTGGAAAGTGGTTGTGCTTGGACGCAGCAAGTGAGAACAGGTTTGCCCGTACCACCATGTGGCAGTGCAGGGACATGGCAGGCATGCCCATGCAGCCACTTGGCATCGATGGGACTCAGAACGCAGGTGAACATGCATTCCCATTTTCTCACGTGGAAGTGCTGCAGTATGACACTCATGCAAACATGTACTGTCACATGGACACAGCAGGCCCGCAAGCTGGCATGCCCATGCAGCCACATGGTGGTGCTGCAACACAGCTGGTGAGTGAACAGGAGTGCTTTGGTGGTACTGGGTCATGGAGGCATGCAGTCATGCTTTGCTCCTGTATGATGGCACTGGAACATGGTAGGCACGAACAAGCATGCCTACCCTCCCACATAGCAGCCATAGGATGCTGCAGGCACACAGACAGGCATGTCTGTATCCCTGGGTGGTGGCCCTGGGATGTATCAAGCTAATGAACAGGTGTGCATGTGCTACCATGTGTCAGCACCGGCCATGGCACGTGTGCAAACAGGCGTTCTCACTACACCATGCGTCATCCCTGGGACACAGCAGGCGTGTGAACAGGTGTGCCTGTCCTGCCTCTTGGTGGTGCTGGGATATGACAGATATGCCCAAAGTGTGCTCTTGCCAACCCATGATGTTCCTGGGACATGGCAGGCATGGACATAAGCATGCCTGTGCCACCGTATAGCTGTGCTGGAACAGGTCTGCACCATTCACCGTGTATTGGTGGTCAGATGCGACAGGCGTGAACACGCGTGCCCACAGCACCATCATTTGATGGCGCTGGGACATGGCAGGCACGAACAGGCACGGTGGAGGCACCACAAAGCTGTGATGGGACATGGCAGGTGTGCAAACAGGTGTGCCTGTGTCATGGTGTCATGACACAGCTGGCACATGAACAGATGGGACACCACCCCCACATGAAGGTGTTAATCGTGTGAACAGGCAAGCATGCCTGACAGGTGTGCCAACAGGCGTGCTTGCAAGCTCTATGGCATTATTGGGACCCAGAGGCATACCAATAGGCTTTCCTGTGCTGCCACATAGCAGTGCCAGGACACAGCAGATGTGCAAATGTGTGTTTGTGCCACCCCATTCATTGGTCGGACACAGCAGGCATGCAAATTGGCACTCCCAAGCCACCACGTGGCCAAGTGGGGATCAAACAGGTGTGTGTGTAAACATATTGGCCCTGGCCAATATGTAGTGGTGCTGGGGCATGGCAATTGTGTGGATAGGCATATTCAGGCTGTGTATGCAGTGCTGGGTTATCGTGTGGGTGTGAACAGGCATGGACATTTTGTCATCTTGGGATTTGACAGACATGTCAACAGGCCTGCCCATGTTTTGGGGTTGGGACACAGCAGGTGCAAACTACGTGTATCTAGAAAGTGTGAACAGGGGGACCCACGCCACGACATGGCAGCTCTGAGACATGGCACAAGAGCAAGTGTGCATTCTGCACCATCACATGGCCGTGCTGGACAGGGCAGGTGTGCAAATAAGCATGCCCATGTAACCACATGCCACTGCTGGGATAGTACAGGCATGCAAACAGATGTGCACACGCAAGCACACGGCAGCTATGTGAGCACATGTGCTTCCCCAGAGCAATGCTGGGACATAGCAGGTGCTCAAACAGGCGTCCCCTAGCTGCCGGAGAGGTGTTAGGGCACAGCAGACATGCAAACATACATACATACATACATACATACATACATACATACATACATACATACATACACATATGTCTGTCTATCTATCTATCTATCTATCTATCTATCTATCTATCTATCTATCTATCTATCTATCTATCTATCTATCTATCTATCCATCCATCCATCCATCCATCCATCCATCCATCCATCCATCCATCCATCCATCTATATGTATATACATCCTGTCACTTGGCATCAGACAGGGAAGGTGTGAAAACAGGTGTGACTATGCTGCCATGCAACAGTGCAGGGACCACGCAGGCTGGTAATCAGGTGTTTCAGGCAGATGCATGGCAGTTCTGGGACATAACAGGTGTGCAGACAGGCATACCTGGGATACTGTAGGAGTGTGAATAGTCATGCCTATGCTTCTGCAGCATGAGGCTGGGACATGGCAAGTGAGAATAGGCTTGTTTATGCCATCATACAACAGTACTGGGACACGGCAGGCAGGCATGTAGCATGCATGCATCACCGTTAGTGGCACCGGGAAACAGCACAGTACAGACAAGCATGCCCTGCTGCCAAGTGATAGTGCCGGAACTCGGCCGACCTCCAAACAGTCTTGTGTGTACCACCATGTATTGGCTCTGGGGAACGGCAGGTGTGTGAACAGGCACGCTACGCTGCCAGGTGGTGGTGCTTGTACATGGCAAGGCTGAAGGCTGACCAGGTGTGCCCATCTGCTAGGCGGTGGTGGTCCTGGGACACTGCAGGCTTGCAAACACACATCTATGTGATGTGATACAGTGGCACTGACATGGCAGGTGTGCAAACAGTCATGTTGGTGCTCATCATACTGCCACACTGAAATCCAGCAGATGTGCCCACGCTGCCACATGCTATTGTTGACACCTAGTGGGTGCACAGACAAATATGTCACATGGGTAGTACTGGGACACGGCAGGTATGAAAGCAGGCACACCCGTGCCGCCACACGGCAGCCATGGGATACGGCAGGCTCAAACAGACATGCCTGCATCATCAGATGGTGCTTGGACACAGCAGGTAGGCGAACAGGTGTGCCTGTGCTGCCACGTGGCAACATGGGGACACGGTATGCCTGCAAGCAGACAAGCTCAGGCCACTATCTAGGTCACGGCAGCCATGTGAACAGGTGTGCCAAGGCCAACCAGGTGGTGGCACTGGGAAGCTGGGCGTAGGAACAGGAGAACCCAGGCTGCGTATTGTGTTGTCGGTCTATGACAAAGGTATGAAGAGCTCCGCCCGTGCTTCCAAATTGTGAGCCTGGCACACGGCATGTGCGTGAACAGACACACTCATGCCACCAGGTACCTGTGCTGGAATCTGGCAGATGTGCACACAGGCAAGTCATCGCTGCCATATGGCAGCACTGGAGATGGCACATGTGTGGCAATGCCACCCCACAGCAGCCCTGAGGCACAGCAGGTATGTGAACAGGCATGCTGCCTTTCCACATGGTGGCGCTGGAACACGGCAGGCAGGCTAACAGGCATGCCTATACCATGTGGCCTCACAGGGACACATCAATCGTGCTAACTGGTATGCCTGCACCACCATGTGGCCTTGCTCGGATATTGCTGGTGAGCTCATGCCATTACATATGTAGCCCTGGGACTCAGTTCATGTGTGATCAGGTCTATGTGTTTGCCATGGGACATGGTAGGTACATGAATAGGCATGCTTCCATTGCCAGGTGGTGTTACTGGGAAAAGGCAGGCATGCAAACAGGCATGCCCATGTGGCGGTGCTAGGACACGGCAGGCATGAACATATGTGCTCACATTGCTACGTGGCACAACTGGGATGGGACAGGTTTGTAAACAGGCATGTCTACGTTATGGGATATTGCCGGGAGATGGCAAGTGAGGACAGCCCTGCTTGGGCTGCCAGGAGGCTGTGCTGGGCCACAGTAGAACCGTGAACGGGTGTCCCAGGCTGCCATACATCAGTGCTGAGACAGGACGTGTGCACTAACAGCAATGCTCTTGCTGCCTGTCAAGTGGCAGCCTTGGGACCCGGCAGGCTCATGCAGGCATTTCCACGCCACCGTGCGGTGGCCCCGAGACACGGCAGGCATGAAGAGTTGTGTCTGTGGCGCTGTGTGGCATTGCTGGGACTCGGCAGTCATGCCAATGATAGGAACAGGGCTTTTTAAAGTCACAGTATGTTGGTGCCGGGACACAGCTGCTGCAGGAACAGGTGTGCTTCTGCCAACAGGTGGCTGTCCCAGGAAATGGCAGGCATGTAAGCGGGCATGCCTGCACCATTAGGTGACATTGTTGAGATGAGGCAGGCATGCAAATAGAATTGCCTGTGCCACAAGGTATTTCTGGGAAATGGCAGGCGTGTAAACAGATGTGCTCATGCACTATGTGGCTGTACTGGGACATGACTGGCATGTGAACATGTGCATCTGTGCTGACATGTGGCATCACTTGGACGTGGCAGGCATATAAACGCACATGTCCTCGCTGTCATGCATTGTGATTGGGCCGATGTCTGAATAGGACCATTTGTGCCCCCACATGCTGGTACATGGCAAGTGCATGACCAGGTATGCTCACTCCCCCTGGTGGAGCCCTGGGTACACAACTGTGCAAAAAAGGCATGCTGAAGCCACCATGTAGCAATGTTGGGACATGGCAGGCATCCAAACAGGAGTGCCTCTCCTACACAGCAGGTGCTGGGACTCCACACACATGAATAGGCAGAGCTGGTATATGGCAAGTGCCAACAGGCGTACACTCACTGTGGCAGGGCCAAGACACAGCGGGTGTCAAAATAGGTGTATCCGTAATGCCACTTGGTGGGGTTGGGACACCTCAGGAGCAAACACGGGTCTGCCTGTGCTGCCATGTTTGGCTCTGGGATACAGCAGCAGCGTGAACAAGCATGTCCACACCACCACATGATGAAGCTGGGATGCTATAGGCATGCAAACAGGTATGCCTGCGCTGGCCTGTGCCATTACGGGGCACAGCAGGTTTGTGAACAGGTGTGCTCATGCTCTCACATGAGGCACTGGGACACAGCAGTCATGAGCAGGCTTTCCCACACTGCCTGGTGGCATCTTCAGGATAGGCATGCGTATGAAAAGGTGTGCCCTTATATGGCAGGTGTGCAAATAGGCATGCCCGTGCTCCACATGGGAGCACTGGGACAAGACAGGTATATGAACAGGCATGGTTATGCAGCTAGGTGGCAGCCCTGGTACACAGCAGGAGTGGATAGGTGCATAGAAGCTTCTATGCTGTCTGAGTCACTGTGGACATGCAAACAGGTGTGCCCGTGTTACCAGGTACAGGCCCTATTTTATGGCAGGTCCATCCAGGCATGCTCAAACTACCACATAGCAGTGCTGGGACATGGCAGGCATACAAAAACGTGTGCCTTTTTTACATAGCAGCACCGTGTGGGTATGGCCACATAGCCACTTAGCAGTGGGGGGAAATGGCAGGCACATACAGGTAATAGAGGTGCTGGGACACCCAAAGTGCAAACAGGTATGTCTGCACTGCCAGGTGCTGCTGCTGAGATTGACAGCAGGCAGGTGAACAGGTGTGCTTACACTGCCACATCGAGGTGCTGGATGCAGAAGGCATGCAAACAGGAAAGCACCTGCCACACAGCATTGCAGAGATACAGCAGGTGCACGAACAGGCACGCCCACACTGCCACATGGCAGCTCTGAGTCACGGTAGGCATGCACACAGGTATGCCTGTGCCACCAGGTGGCAGAGCTGGGACACGGTAGATGTGAAAACAGGCATGCCAGTGATGCCATGGGGTGGTGTTAGGAAATGGCAGATGCACAACCAGCATTATGGCACGGCCTGGAGGCGGCACTGGGAAGGTGTGTGTGCCTGCTCCACCACATGGTGGCGCTGCATGCCACAGATGTGCAAACGGGAGTCCCCATGCAGCCAGTGCCTGTGGGACTGAGACTTTGCACGTTTATGAACAGGTGTGCCAAGCTGCCCTATGGCAGCACCACGGGACACAGCACGAGTGCAGACAGGTGTGACTTGTTAAAACAGCCTGCTCACCTTCACCCCTACCTCCCTGCTGGCGTAGCAGGTCTGGAGTCCATCTCAATGCACATTTCTAAAGACTTTTTAACACTCATGGCTCTGGATAATAGAATACATAGAAAGCCGTTGCTGAAAAAAAAATCTTTGACTCAAGAAACAGTTTTGTGAGGCAAGAAACAGTTTTACTGTTGTTTTACGAATAATTCAAGCTTCCGTGTTACTAATCAACAAGCGATTTTCATGCAATTCAAGTGTGGTCTCCAGTTACTCTAAATTTAGAAACACAACCACTGAATTTATTCATGCAACAGCCACCAATGTCAGAGAAGTTTAAGGCCTGTGAAAACCTGTTCTACTGCGTTCGAACGGGACGAGGCTTGTTTCTTTTGTCATGCAATGGAGTGTGACATTAGCCCATCCATCTCATCTAACTCACATCGATAATTCTGTGTCCTTTTATTTGAAAAAAAGGACATTACTTTTTAATAGCTTGTAAATATAGTTGGTCAGATAATCTAATTTCACTTTCATTTATATTGCACAAAATATGGGATTGTTATTGTTCTGGGCACCGCTGTACACACACTAATAACCCCAGTACTGGGAGGCTGAGGCAAGACCGTCATAAATTCAACATCAGCCTGAGCTACAGAGTGAAACTGTCTCAAGAAAAAAAATGCATTAAAATATATATTAGTTTGATTAGAAAAGTGGCTATGGCAATACAATGTGGTTTCTATGAAGTATCTGTTAGGATTCTGCCACTCCTCCAGCTATGTGACCGCCATGCACAGTTCAGTAGCTAAGCAAGGGGGTCTTACATCATCAGTGTGCTGTGTGATTAGGCAAATGCGTACATCGTGGTCACGCAATCTGTGCACACATGGCGTAGCTTCATAAGCCCACAGGTGCACGTGCAGGAGAATCCTTAAAAAGCCAGACACAGACTGCTCCCCTCTTCTGCTCTCTCCTCCCCCACCTACTCTCTCTCTCTCCCTGCATGTGTCTTTCCAACAGGCCTGGTCACTCTCTTCTGTCCCCTCCTCCTCCTAATAAAGCTCTGATACTGGGTTCTGTCATACCTCGTGACCTTTCTCTCACGGTAATAGTGCCACTTATTATTTTAAAACCAACAGTAACAAATGAACATGTTCTAAGTATTTCATTCAGGAATCATTATTATTTAACATGCCTTTGGTAGCAAGGGAAATAATCAATTGACTTGAATATTATGAATCAGGCAGTAACTGGGATGGAGGAACAGAGAGATCGAGCACCTAACAATTGTGAATCAAGGATGCAGGAAGTCCTAGGCAAATAAACACCCTTGGAATGATTGCACCAAAGTGTTGCCCTGTTCCCACAGAGTGGCCATCTGGGCACTGGGAGGAAGTGGGCACCTCTTCTGACAGTGAGGATGGAACTTGGCAAGTTTAAGTTTCTGTGGCTTGTGGGATCACTGTAATTTAGCCAGTCTGAGTTTGGGTACACTAGTAAACAGAATATGAATCAAAGCTTTGATTTCTGAAGATACACTTTCTTTTAGGAAGACCATACACGGAAAAAAAAAAAAAAAAAAAAAAAAAAAAAACTCATCTACATTGTTAAACCCTAGACCTCAAAAATATCACATTGTTTAGCACACAGTAATTATTCAGAATTTTTCAATGGAGGCGGAGAACAGGAAGGCTGGGAAGAGACACTGCCAGCCGCTGCCATGAGAAGCAACATGTAAAGACACCGGTAAGCCACAAGCCATGTGGCAAAGTATAGACTAACAGAAATGGGTTACTTTAAGATAGTAGAAGTAGCTAACAAGCAGCCTGCCACGGCCATACAGTTTGTAAACAATTTAAGTCTCTGTGTGCTTTCTTGGTTGGGTCTGAGCGACTATGGGACTGGCGGGTAAGAGAGATTTGTCCTGACTGGGCCAGGCAGGAAAACTCAAACTACAATCGATGAATGTGTAATTGGCTGCATGCATAAATAGCGGTAGATGAGTGGAAACATGAAAATAAGTTGAGATTTAGGATTGTCTGAAGAATGGGGGTTGAAGGGGGTTCAGATTTTTTTTTTTTTGGATTACTTAAACTTTATGGAAAACAAAATCTTAGGAAACTATTCTAGACTCAAGCTTATCCATGAATAGGTAGGTGCCACGTTGAGAGAGAGCATCTTCATTCTTTGGGAAACTTCAGATAATGAGACAAAATTCCTGTTGAGTGAAAGAAAGACATTCTTTAGTTACATTCGAACAGCTTGCAATTTACTTTCCATGTATAACATGAATTAAACTCTTCCTGTCAATCACGATTTTAAAAAGAAACAATTGCAATGTAATTACATGTAAGTTTGTGCGGTTATAGTCACCTATGTGATGATGGCTAGGTTAACTTTTGTAATCCAATCAGTTAGTGCAGAACTCCTCTCCCTTAAAACCTAGTACACAAAGATCACATTTTTAAAGGCTTTAAAAGCCTTAATGAAATAGAGCACCTAACTAGAAAATAATTGAATGGAATTATAATTTTCTACTTGGTCTATGAAACCCAAACAGAGCTGTTTTAAACTTAATGGTGGTCTTTAACAAATTAAAAAATTAGCCCCTGGAAATGTATACTGGCAAGCACGTCAGCCAGTGTAGTATGAATCTTAAAGGTACTTACTAATAAAATCAAACCCGAGGCCAGTTATTGGGGTGAACACTGGAAGATCAGAAAAGCAGAGCAAGCCACAGTTTCCTCACCTTGCCAGTTCCTTCGCTGGTCTTATTTCCTCAGACTGCAAGCTTCTGAGTTCTCATCCCAATGAATCTCAGCTGAACTGCATTGTTCCAAAGCCTAAAAGCTTAACCAGCCAAATGCTTAACTTGCTAAATGCTTCTAGCCCAAAACTTCTAGTTTCTGGTCTTCACGCCTTATATAATCTTTCCCTTTCTGCCGTCACTCCCTGGGATTAAAGGCTGGGTTTCTGGGATTAAAGGCGTGGGTCACCAAGCCTAGCTGTGGCCTTGAATTCAAGAGATCCGGCTAGCTCTGCCTCCCAAGTGCTGGGATTAAAGGTGTGCACCACCACTGCCCAACTTCTGCTATGGCTTACTCTTCCCATTTTCTAGCCACCATTTGTAGCTCTGTATCTAGTGGCTGTCTGTACTCTGACCCCAGATAAGTTTATTAGGGTGCACAATATTGTGGGGAACACAATACCACCGGGACAGGGATCCAGTTTTGCTCTTCTGCATATGGATATCCAGTTTCCCAGTGTCATTTGTGAAGAGGCTGTCTTTCTGCAAATGTGTATTTTTGGCGTCTTTTTCATAAATCATGTAGCTGAAGCTGGGAGGGTTTGTAACTAAACTATAGTGATATTTTATTTGTATTGAAATGCGATTTTATTTGTATGTTAGTAAAGTTGCCTTGGGGTCAGAGCAAGCCAGAGCAGAAGCTGGGCGGTAGTGGAGCACGCCTTTAATCCCAGCACTTGGGAGGCAGGGCTAGGCAGGATCTCTGTGTGTTCAAGGACACAGCCAGCATGGCAGACATACACCTTTAATCTTAATACCAACCATAGAAGACCTGGAGGTCTGTACAAACAGGCAGTGACGAGGAGGTCATGTGGCTGGGTTTACAACCAATGAGAAAACAGAACAGAAAGTCTATAAATAAGATAGGACACTCAGAAGTAGGTCTCTTGCAGAGAGGAAAGACAGCAGAAGCAGTGAAGGGTAAGGTTTTCAGCTCTTGCTCTGACCTTGTGGTTTTTAACTCTGCAATTGGTTCTGTGTTTCTTATTTAACAAGACAGTTACATCTACACTAAACCAACCAACCAACAAACCAACAATGCAGTTGACAGTGAACGTGTAGAACCCAAATCAGAGCGCTCTTGCTTCTATAGACATTTCATCTGCATAGGAGTTCACTGATATGTATAGAATTTAGAACTGCTTGTTCGTGTGGCTGCGTGTTGTTTTTATTTGTTAATGAGAATAAAGTGATTCTTAAAGTATTATAAAACTCTAAAGGCGCACATTCAAATTTACATAATTACAGGACTATAAATTATTCATAGAATATTTTTTTCCAAACCTACATTATTTTTATTTTATTCAGGATAAAAAAAACAGTAGAAATAAAACCTAAATAACTACAGTGAAGTTAATTGGAGATGAATGAGCACCCAGGGTATTTCCTTTGTAAGCATTTGGTCCTCTGTGAGAAGGAGATGTAAACTCCAAACAAGGCTTCTACTCAGACCTTGGGAACATTTTAGAAAGTGGTTAAACGTGATCAAGGGTATTTTAGATGAATTAAAATAACTATAGGATTAAACACATTATGTATCAGTTCACTGGGAATACAGAGTCTTATAAAAGTCATTTTATTTGCTTCATTTTCAACTGTCTTAAAAAACTAGTGTTTGGGGCTGGAGAGATGGCTCAGTGGTTAAGAGCACTGGCTGCTCTTCCAGAGGACCTGAGTTCAATTTCCAGCAACCACATGGTGGCTCACAACTACCTGTAATAGGATCAGATTCCTCCTGGTCTGCATGAAGACAGAGCACTAGGGCTGGAGAGATGGCTCAATGGTTAAGAGCACTGGCTGCTCTTCCAGAGGACCCAGGTTCAATTCCCAGCACCCAAGTGGCAGCTCACAACTGTCTGTAACTCCAGTTTCAGGAGATCTGTCATCCTCACACAAACATACATGCAGGCAAAACACCACTGCACCTAAAATAAAAATAAATAAATATTAAAAAAACAACAAAAACCCCACAAACTAGTGTTTGATGTACTCACGTACTGAAATACTCAATAGCACACTGAGCCCCAATGATGTGCATAATTTAAGCATATGATAATTAAAAAGACAATGCAAAAAAGCACCCTAAAATTTTAAGTAAAAATATTGGTCATAAATGTGAAAAGAAAGAAGTTTCAGATAACAAGTTACTCATGAGGATAATCTATAAAGAACAAATTCTGTAGAGGGAACCTAACCCTAAAGAAAAACAAAACAAAACAAAGCAAAACAATCTTGAAAAACCTGTGCAGTTACACTTCAATTGTCCTGTGATTGTTGGCAAGAGAGCTTAAATAAAAACTAAGGTAGAGGGTTGGGGATTTAGCTCAGTGGTAGAGCACTTGCCTAGCAAGCGCAAGGCCCTGGGTTCAATGCTCAGTTCAAAAAACAAACAAACAAACAAACAAACAAACAAAAAACTAAGGTAGAAGTCTTGCCTCTCACTTGAGTGTATGAAGACAAAATGACATGAAATCCTAAGACAATAAATCAGAGATATCAAAACCAGAGGACAGTGACACAGGAAGGAAATAAAAACACCTGGAGAATGGCTGAGTGAACCTCACCAAACTGTTGTGTGGACCTCTCCCATGACAGCATCCCCAGGCCGTGGACTCTCATTCGCTTGAAGTTTCCTCTCCATGTGTTAAAACGCCTTGGGCTCGAATTTTATGTTTGCCTGAGGCCATAAGACTTACAATAGGAAGAGAGCAATGTGAAACTCATCAAAGTCAACAGATCCAGGACACCTCTTAATGCTTAGGACGGGATCCCCCTGCCTCATCCAAGACTCAGCTTGGAAAAGGGGAGGAGAACGAAATGGGGCTTGGAAAGGGCTGGGAGCTTATCTTGTTTCTAAACAGTAATTTTGAAGCCTGTTGGTGGGAGCCTGGGCTGGCAAGCTCAACCAGAAATCTGGACAAATATTTAAGCAACAGATTGAGGATCAATGCCGATGAACGAAATAAGCATTTTGGGAGAGCCAGAAAGGAGCGATTCGGTTGGAATTGGCAGCTAAGGACATTGTTTCCATTAGCCAACATTCTGGAAAAGCCACATTACAGATGGTGGGCTAAGATCCCAGGCAAAATGACTGTGGCAGACCTCTTCCAATGATCTCCAAACAACCACTCGGGATGGTACATAAACTCTAAATTGCATGCTACCGTTGGTACAACATCGCAGTGTGAGACAAAAAAAGGCCTTTCATGCCTCTCACATGGGCACAGTCTTTGCGGAGTCTGACTGACAACATGTGGTAAGTGTTCCATCACGTTTTATATAAGAATGAGCACCAGTGAAAGATTATAATACAAATTGCCTTTACCATCTCAGGGACTTTGTTAGTTCTGAAATTTTATTTTAATAGTATTTGGGAAGAGTCATTTGGAAATTTCTGGGAATATATAGACAAAAACCAATGTGGTTGATATATTGTGCACCCTAATAAACTTATCTGGGGGTCAGAGAACAGAACAGTCACTATATTAAACATAGAGGTCAGGCACTGGTAGCACACTCCTTTAATCCTAGCATTTGGGAGGCGGAGATTCTTCTGGATCTCTGTGAATTCAAGGCCACACTGGGAACAAAGCCAGTTAATCCCAGCACTTGAGATCTCATGTCTTTGCTTGGGAAAGACACATGCCTTTAATCCCAGGAAGTGATGGCAGGACACAGAAAGTTATATAAGGTGTGTGGAAACAGGAACTCACACTCTTAAGGCGTGAGGACCAGGAACTAGAGGCTTTTAGCAACAGTTCAGCTGAGATCCCTTCCGGGTGAGGACTCAAGCTTTCAGTCAGAGGAAGCACTCTGACTCTCTTGAAAGAGAGGCTTTTAGTATGAGGATTTGTGGAAATAGGATCAGCTGAGGAGTTGTTGAGGTGAGGTTGGCTGTGGCTTATTCTATTTCTCTGATCTTTCAGCATCTACCCCAATATCTGGCTGCTTTTTTTTTTTTTTAACTAATAAGACCGTTTAAGATTCATGTTACAATGTATCTCATTTCTATAGTATATGAAAACATCCATATATTCTTATGAACTGTCAATTAATGAACTGAACTGAAATTTTATAATCCTCCTTGGTTTTAAGTCTCTATTACATGAAGTTGATAACATTCTTATCTTTATAGAAATATTTCTTTAACTAAATTGAGAATGTAACTTGTAAGTAAATCTACTGAATGCATAAATTCTAAGAATAAATGACGGCCACACTTAAAAGAAAAACTAATGATACCAAATGAGGTTGGTCAACAAGTTATCAATGTCACTCTAAGAAACCAGTTCAATAACTCAATTTTATATCAATGTCATACATTTCTGTGTAAAAGAAAAAAATTACTTTAAAGTTACATATAATGCTAAAATTTAATCTTTGCAAAATTTGGAATATAAACAGAACACAGCAAAGAGGAAAATTCTTATGTCCAGCTCACTGCCCATCATCATTGCCCTGTATCAAGTGAAAAGAGACCAGGAATAGTCAAGGTGTTTACCACCTATCATCTTGGACATATGGAAATAAATCAATTATAGTTAACCTCGCATAACCAACAGGGCAAAATAGAATTTCATGTTTGGCACTTTGAGTGGGAGGTAATGGTGAGTGCTGTGGGGAAACCTGTACTAAATTAAATCCCAAGTCACACAATTACAATGCCGATAGAATTTGCCCCGTCTCTCTCAAAGCAGATTGGCGGTTTGAAAACTGACTAAAGGAGATATACAATCTAATATTATATAACTCATAGAAATATAACTATGTACAAATATATTATATACAATATTAAAGGAGTCATCTAATAGCCAAGCAAAGTTCTAAAATAGTAACAAAACTCTAACCTTGAAGGTCACCTGAAATTATAGGTAAAATTAAAAGAGTAGAAAATGTTTCCCCTTGGTCTTCACTGATCACAAAATCCAAAAAATGAAAACCCTCAGACTACCAAAGTATCAGTCATAAGAAGCATTGTTTAGATCTTCTAATCTAAGTGAGCTGAAGAAGGGAGAATATAATTCTGAGACTACGCAAAAAGAGAGCACTCATATTCAACACAGAGTAGTGTCAACGTTCGGTTGGAGAAGTGTGATTGCCAGAATACATCCACACCAAGGACACTCATGGAAGGCGATGGCCAGAAATCACAGGGATGCGACTCCATAGAGAAAGGTGGAATCCTGAACAAAGAAGGGCAATTGCATAACATTCTTGATAATTTAAGACACTAAAACTGAGGTTGTATCCCAGAGGAGGTATGTGGAAGGTAAATGATTATCCAATGAAGGATTAGATATCCATAATTAAGCACCGAAGATGGAGTGTGAGCTCTTGCAAGTTGAAGTTGCAACCTGCATCACATTTCTATAAAATATAAAGGCAGTGTAGTTACCACCAGGTATCCCCAGACCGGCCATGCTGTTCATTATTTAATAGAGAGCACTTCACTGTCTAGCAAGGGCTGTGCTGTGTCCTCTGGGTCCATAACTCTCATTTGTATAATGGACTCAGCAAAAAACAGGCTAAGATATGAACCTTAAGTATTTTCTTTCCAGAAAAAAAAAATTAAAATTGCTGACCAAAAAATATCTTTCCCAGAGTGAGGATGAAATTCACATCCATACATCACCTAAGAACTATTATGTATGACTGACTACTGTTATTTTCAAATACATCGCCTTGGCAAGGCTAACTCCTGCCCACATATCTGAGCATGGATTTACTTTGTGCTCAGTTATCTCTTTATTTTCTCATGGCGTCAGGACAATCCTGTGCCATGCAAGATAGGTCTATTTTCTCCACTCTCACGCTAATTGTTTAAAAGATGGGAATACCGTTTTCATCCAACCATCTCTTCTAGCAGGCTTTGCAATAGATCTGCACGCCGACAGATGAGTGTGGTGCCAGTGGCAGGACCTGCCATGCTTGCACACTGCTTTCCTCTTTGATTTTACATTTAATTACAGCTCTGTGGAGTCTTTCATTTTCTTCAAAGGGTAGTGAATTAATTTCCATAAATCTTTATCAAATTAAAATTACCCTAAATGTAAATTAAAACAATCTGAAAATGGTTGTCCTTTAGACATCTTTGCAGAACAGGAATGGTCTGCAGACTCTGACACTTGGTGACACAAATTACCATACTTTGTAAAAACCATGTTTTAATTCACAGGGTTATCATTTATCATCTCATAAACAATAGCTACTGGCAACTTAGCAAAAATTCCTCATAGGGATTATTAACTCAGTAATATGACCCTTTTTGTGTGCACTGGACTAGTTCTGCAATATTGCTGAGTTTCTAAGCAGTTAAATTCTTAACGTCTGAAATCTTTGGAACTCTTAATTCTGTACCTCTTATCAACGATCCTTATGTGTACATTTTCCAGATTTTGATACAACTGGGCATTTTCTGCCCTTCTCCACTAAGAAGTTTCTCTATGTGACTTCTGTTGCATATTACCGCTTTTATTTCTGAAAATCTTATCTGCACATTCATAAGCACATGGATGTGTAATAAAAGCAACCATTAAGAAAAACAAAATTAGACAGCCATGGTGGCTTACATGATTCCAGCACATGGGATGCAAGGCAGAGGCAGGCAGATCTCCATGAGTTTGAGGTCAGTCTTACCTATATGATGGGTTCCAGGTCAGCCAAAGCAACATAGTGAGACCCTGTCATTTGTAGAAATGTATGGATCAACAGCTCAACATATGAAATGAAATGAATCAGACTCAGAAAGACAAACATCATATTTTCTGACACATGAGAAATCTTGGGAAGTGGGGGACATGAAAGGAGAACAGATAATCCAAGAAAAAAATTATGGGTGTGGGGACAGCTAAAGAGGGATGTGAGAGAATATGGGATGAACCTGACTGAAGTACATTGCATACAGGTATGAAAATGTCACAGTTCATGTCACTGTTCCATTGTAGACTAATAACAATAATGCCTTAACTAATAACAATAAAATAATAACTAATAATGATAACATTTGTGCTTTTAAGGGTGTGACCACTGGTAGGTTGATTATTCTCACGTGGATGGCTCCACATCCGGGGAGTCGAGAGGCAATGGCAACTGGACACATCGGGTTATTAAAAAGAGAGGAGAATCTGAAGTTCAGAGGGGTGAGATATAAGGGTGGATCTGGGAGGAATTAAGGGGAGGACTGAGGGTGAATATGATCAAAATGCATTGCACAAAGTTCTCAAAGAATCCCTGAATATATTTTTAAAAGAAATTTATGAATAGAACTAGAGGGAATTATGTGATTGTCATAAACCAGACACAGAAAGGCAAGTGCCACATTCTTCACATGGAAAGTTAAACAGTTTAATGAATTAAAAATCATGATTAATAAAGGCTGGGCAGATCAGACATGGAGGGGAAAAGAAGAATGTGCTTGCATGCATGGAAATAGCACCCTGATCTCCACCAATATGTGCAGTTAGCTCATTTTAATATGAAGTAAAGGATGAAATAATAACATATAAAAGAGGACATAGAAGTATGGTTGTTTCATTGCCTAAAAAAGCTACCAAGGACTTATAACAGCTAAAGGTCTTTTGGAAATCCTTGTGTTTCTGGGAATAAAAAATATTAATCAATAAAACCCTTGGACACCAGCAAAAACAAGTTAGAAATTATAAGCACTAAAAGACCCCACACAAACAAGAGAGATTTGTAGTTCCCTGACATGCCCCAAAGTGGAGTTTACTGAAAGTTTTGAATAATGGCATGTACCATGAATAAAGAGCAAAATATATCATCTATAGATTGACTCAGTGGTATAATACATACATTTATAAAGAAATAAAAACACATTCCTTTTTTACTTGTTTTAGAACCTGAGCTAGTTTTTTGCCCAAACTTCTTGGTAATTGTTTCAAATAACATTAAAATTCTTCTGAAAATAATATAAGAACCATGCAATCTGGATGGAACCTGATTAAAATAACATCAACACCTAAGTAATCTTGTATGTTGTTAAGGGAATAACAGATACACTAGAACAACAATAACAAAAAAAGCCAAACACAGTTGCAGACTTCAACATACTTGAGGCTTTGTGTACTGCTGCAGGCCGCAGGAATATATCATAAGAACTCAGTTGGTTATGGCAAAGTCACTTGATAGACAATTACACGGTTGGGCTTGCCCGGGGGACCGCCTAACTATTTCCGGTTCAGAATAGCCATCTCCGGGTCAGACATCTCGCTGGACCGGGACTCTGTGGCCTTACATGGTTGAGTAAAGCGCACGCGCAGCCATGTAATCGACACGCATGCGTGGAGTACCCACAGGAGTCCCTGTACGCATGCGCGGCCCAACCTTTAAAAAGCTGGCGCCATCTTGCGCGAGGCTCTCAGTCTCTCTCTCTCCTCCTCCTCCTCCCTCCCTCTCTCCCCTTCTTCTCTCCTTACCCACGTGTGTGTTTCACCCAGGCCTGTCACCTCTATCCACTTTAATAAAACTCTTCCGTGGTCTTGTCGTGTTCAGGACGTGTTCCTAGCGCTGCTTAACTACTAACATCACTACCTGGAGGGATTAGGGAATTCCTCCAAAGGAAGCCAAATTCCAAGGAGTTTTTGGTCTTACTTGGCTTGTTATATATCAGCTGTATTCTGTTATGAAAATCATGTGTGCCTTCACAGTTTTCCCAATTGACTTTTCCCTAAGAAGGGCTAACTATGGACTGATCATTCTCAGGACATACACATTCCAGGAATTTGGAGAACAGCCTCAGGAAAGGCTTTCTCTGGAATCACTTATCTCCCTTAGGCACTTGTCAAGGACTATGGGAAGCACCGCCTAGGTGGACGCCCAACTTTCAAGGACTAACCGTGATAGCAGCCCACTTACAAGTCTCCTGACTTAAGGTAAATTCCACAAGGGGACACCGCCTACGTCAGGTGGACATTAAGTAATAGCTTTACACAATTTAGGAGGGGCCCTCCCTTTTTTATACCGGGACTTCCAGGGCATGGGACTGAGGAGAGAAAAGAGAAGGGAAGAACTGGATGGGTAAGAACTTGAGAGGAACAAACTGAGATGGAGAAGATGATAGGAAATCACAACATGTCCACACGGTTGGGCTTGCCTGGCGGACCGCCTAGTTATTTCCGGTTCAAAATAGCCATTTCCAGGTCAGAACATCTCAGGTGGCTAGGACTCCATGGCTATAATAACTAACAGAAGAACTAGATTGAGAGGCTAGAAGAGAGTACTAGAGGAACGAGATGGGAGATGAGGAAGAGCCAGATGGGGAAGAACAAGATGAGGAAGAGCCAGATGAGAGAGAAGGAGATGGGAGAGGAGCTGATAGGGGTAAGAACTAGATGGATGAGAACCTAGAAGGTGCAGAACTAAATGAAGGAATTAAGATAGAACTTAGAGGGAGTAATAGATAAGTATAGAGAGAAATCAGGCAAGAAAGGAGCTAGGCAGGAGAACAGAACTGAAGCTGTGTATATAGGATGTTATACCAGAGGAATTAAAGCAAGTGGACTATGGAGCTCGGTGTGCTGAGATTCTATTTCCTGAAAATAGTCCTTGCCATTAGTAGTTCTCTCTCCTGAGCCCCTGGGATGAGTAATATTATGGCTGGTCCCTTTAATTTTATACAAGAGTGTACCCTGTAGGGAGTTAGTACAAGTCATGAGGGAGGATGGGATGGAGACTTTGGTAGCGATCACTCATCTTCATCAGCTTCAACGTATCTATCTTTTGTACTCATATAAAAATCTATTATTTCCCAACACGTTTTTTTTTTTTTTTTGTTAGACAAAGCCACTGATGAGGCCCCGTGAGTCAAATGTGAAGTGAGCTAGGTTGAAATAATAAGAGAATCTTCCAGTTGCTTTTGCATGTATACAGTCATATCCATAAATGGAGGCACATACAAGTCTTTAGAAAGCAATGAAACAAAGTCACAAGAAATCCCGTGATGATATTGGAGCTAAAGGAAACGTTAGCAAATATGACAGCTACTTAAAAGGCATTTGTTAGAGAATGCCACCTTTAAAAAAAATTTGTTTTATGCATATGAGTGTTTGGCTTGCATGTATCTATGTGCAACGCGTGTATGCCTGATGCCTGCCGAGATCAGAAGATGCCACTGGATTGAGTTCCAGATGGTTGTAAGTCGCTATGTGGGTACTGGGAACTTAACCAAGGTCCTCTGCTAGTGCAACAAATGTTCTTCACTGCTGAGCCAACTCTCCAGCTCCGAGAACAACACTTTTGTTTACAAGACTAGCAGCCAAATCTAACAAGTTGACAAAGGATTTGTCATGAAAATCCGAAAAGAGCAAAAAATCACATAGGTACAAAATTATTATGTGTCCAAAGGATAGACGTTGTATCATGATTCTCCCCTAGGAAGCTGTTGAGAAGGTGGAAACCAGATGAGAACATACAAAGATGTGGAGAACGTAGGGATTTTCAGGCCCTGATAGCCAGGGTTTACAAGAGCAGGCTTGGTCCTTCCTTTCTTCTTTCCTCCCTCCCTCCCTCCCTTCCTTCCTTTCTTCTTTCTTTCCTTCCTCCCTCCCTTCCTCCCTCCCTCCCTCCCTCCTTTCCTTTGTTCCTATGCTTTCATTCTTGTTTTTATTTTCCTCTCTTTCACCTCGAGGGTTTGCAAGGTTGTAGCTGACAGCTTACTGATTGAAATAACACAGCTCAGAATCAGCAAAATGAGAGGTAGTATTTCCAGACGGATCAGTTCTGATTTCAATGTTGTGATTTTGTGTTCTTTAGTGTGATTCCAATTTAGCTCCTTCTTGATATTTTCTAATTAATATTTTAATCTTAGTTTTTCTAAACAACCAGTGGAAGTCATACCTGAATTTCATTTTGCCTGTTTTGAAGCCTCTTGTGGTGGTATGGTGTTCCCCCAAATATTGTGCACTCTAATAAACTTATCTGGGGTCAGAGAACAGAACAGCCAAAATATTAAACATAGAGGTTAGACAGTGGTAGCACACGCCTTTAATCCTAGCATGCCAGAGGCAGAGATCCATCTGGATCTCTGTGAGTTCAAGGCCACATTGGAAACAGCCAAGCATGGTGACTCACACCTTTAATCCCAGGAAGTAATGGCAGGAGGCAGAAAGGTATTTAAGGTGTGAGGACGAGGAACTAGAGGCTGGTTAAGCTTTCAGGCTTTTGAGAAGCAGTTCAGCTGAGGTCCAATTTGGATAAGGACTCAAAGGCTTCCAGTTTGAGGAAACAGGATCAGCTGAGGAATTGGCGAGGTGAGGAAGCTGTGGCTTATTCTGCTCCTCTGATCTTCCAGCGTTCACCCCAATACCTGCCTCCTTGGGTTTGGTTTTATTAATCAGACCATTTAAGATTCATGCTACAGCCTCTGATCCTTATAAACAGCACATCACACACACCCTGCCTCAAACAAAGGAAAAGTTGTCAATCATTCACAGAGCCAGGATGGGAGGGAAGTTTTTATGTTGCTGGCTAGAGTATCTCATGGCCCAATTTCACAAGCCATTTACACTCCAAAAGGAAGAATTAATTTGAATATCTGTCATAATTTAGACAGTGGACAAAGTGCCAAGACATTTTCTCAGTTGATTTCTTAGAAATGATAGATGGTTGCAAAATTAATTCATACTCTTTTATTTAATGGGTAGATATTTTCATTTAATTATTCATTAAGAATTTCCAATATTTCCTCATTGTCCTTTTTGCAGCACAACAATGAAGTTGACCAGAAGGCTTTTTTTTTTTTTTTCAGAGCTGAGGACCGAACCCAGGGCCTTGCGCTTGCTAGGCAAGTGCTCTACCACTGAGCTAAATTCCCAACCCCTGACCAGAAGGCTTTTGAATGAATCCATAGACAAGAAGAAAATGTATAGTGTGGTAAGGGATTCAAGCATTTAAAAATAAAATTTAAAAAGTGTAGATTTAGAAAATTACTGTTATGGTTGGGGATTTAGCTCAGTGGTAGAGCGCTTGCCTAGCAAATGCAAAGCCCTGGGTTTGATCCTCAGCTCCCTGTGTGCCTTGTGATAGGACATTAATTAAATATATTAAGCAAATATAAAAGTCAGTTAGGCAGAATGGATTCTTCCTTCCCCTGGAGGTCCTTACTCCAAAGCTGATGGCGGCAAGTACTCTCTCTCTCTCTCCTCCTTGCCTTCTCTCTCTATACCTCCTTCTAACTCATTACATATATCTATATCTATATATCTATTATCTATATCCATCCATCCATCTATCATCTATCTATCTATCTATCATCTATCATCTATCTATCTATCTATCTATCATCTATCATCTATCTATCTATCATCTGTCATCTATCTATCTATCTATCATCTATCATCTATCTATCTATCTGTCATCTATCTATCTATCTATCTATCTATCTATCTATCTATCTATCTAAACTCTTTACTCTGTTTTTCTAAAAATAAAGAGAGCCCTTATGTTGAGACAAAACAGAACTTAGGATTCTAATATCTGAAGTATCAGTGTGAGAGACAAGATGTAAAGACACAAGGTACAGCCAGATTCCATGTGAGTGGCTGATTGATGTAAAAATGTAAGCGTTGACTGCTACGATTACTCTCATCATTGGTAGCAGCAATGCCTCTGAATTGTTACTTTGGCATCTAGAAACCTAGTGGACGGCACTGCAGCCAAGTGCCAGGAAGGAATTATTAAATGAAAGCTTACAGACCCAACAACTGTGTTCTAAACAAGAATGATACGCTTCGTCATGAAGGGGTGGAAAGAGTACAGGTATTTTTGTTCTTTTGAACAAATTGTTACTTTGGCCAGAAATGCTTTACATTTTAAACACATTTTAAAACATCTTATTCAGGGAACATGGAATTATGTTAAAAACAGTTGTTTTCAGGGAAAGTTTTGGTACACTGTTTTCATCTTGTAACCAACGACATTTCTTCCCCTGAAAGTGCAATGATAAAGGACAATCTTGGAGTTTCTACAATATGTCTGAGTCCTACAAGCTCCTTCCCAAACCCCAGCTAATTATCTTGCTCTTCTCTTTGAACTGTTCATCTAAACAGGATTTGTCATGAAATATTCAGCATATTTTCTGAAAGTGTAAAATTTAAGGTGAAACTTTACAGCTTCCATTTTGAATGTCAATTCTAACTGTCCAAAAGTTCATTAGATGGACTTTAATGGTATAGACTTTTTGAGTCTGATTAATTTTGGTGTGTATGATGTTTTTATTTATTTTCAAGCTATCAAGATATCTATCTATCTATCTATCTATCTATCTATCTATCTATCTATGTAGTTATCTGAGATAAAGTTTATTTAAAAAAAGTATCCAGCACACAGCACATAGGTAGAACAAAATAACTCTGGTGATCACTGCATGATTTTTATGTAGCATAGAGTTCTCTCATCCTGATTCTGACTGGTATAAAAAATCAGTGGCCCTCAAACTGGAAGGGATCAGATGCAAATAGGAGAGAAATAATATAAAGCATCAAGTCAGAAACAGCACCAAAGGCTTTTTGAAAAAGTCACATGGAAATACACACACACACACACACACACACACACACACACACACACACACACACAGAGGTCAAATGGAGTTACCCTATGACAGAGGCAATTGCTAGCTATAGGCTAGCAAATAAAAACCCATGACAGGAATGTGTTCCCTCATTTGGAGTTGCTTCTCTGAGACCCCTGAACATTAGAAGCTATTGGCATTGCTATTGATTACTCTCCAGAACTTGACAATAATCTTACTGTACACTACAGGAGTACTTACCCCACAAAAACTGGACTCAGTGGTTTAAAAACAAGAGAGAACATGAAGTTTGGTGGGTAGGGAGGTCGTGAGTATCTATGAGGAGTAAAGGAGGGAATGAATATGATCAAAACACATTGTTTGGTATTCTCAAATAATTAATGAAACATTAATGAAGAAACAAGACCTGATTGTTGAAGATGCCACATGTTTGAGTCATAGCAGAAAAACAGCTGATACTGACCTGGAAGTTTCATCCTTCCTGGCTCATAGTACTGGAAAGTTTGACGCATGCTCGTGGAGGAGAATAGCAACCCTCAGTCTTACCAAGCTGTGGAGCCTGTGTGACAGAATAATGATTGGCCAGGAAATGTATGCCCACCAGTGCAATAGTGGCATTCATGTCACAGAATTATCCAAACACTTTCTGATTGGATTTAAAGTCTACACACAAGAAGGAACGCATATCTGGCGATGTTATTAGTGTCAAGAACCAGTGGCTAGACAGGTTATGGGTCATAGGGGAGGACCTACTACTATTAGTCTCTTAAATAGACATATGTCTCCTAATGACATATCATTAAGCCTAAAAATTAGTGAACCTCACAGCCTTCATCAGAGAAACTTTTTTTAGCAGTAGATGGTGATTAACCCAGAGGCCCACAACTGTTCAATGTGTAGAGGGGAAAAAACAAACCTGTGGAGTACTCAGCCCTGCAAGTACATCTACATAACACCCTGTTGTAGACACTTTCTTATTTCTATGATGAGACACAATGACATACAGAAGACACAAGGTAACTTATGGAAGAAATATTTTACTGAGCACTTACAGTTTCAAAGGCTGAGTATGATGGCCTTTATGGTGTGGGACTTAGCATCAGGTCAGCAGGCATGGTGTTGGGAGCAGTAGCTGAGAACTTACATCTTGAGACACAACTACAAGGCAGAGAGAGAGAGAGAGAGAGAGAGAGAGAGAGAGAGAGAGAGAGAGAGAGAGAGAGAAATGGGGATGGCATGGGCTTTTGAAACCTCAAAGCCCACCCCTAATAATATATCTCCTCTAACAAGGCTTTACCTCTTAATCTTTCCCAAATGGTCTAACAACTTGGGACCAAGCATTTACATATATGAACCTATGGGCACCATTCTTGCTCAAAACACCTCTTCCTTGGAAGGCTCAGGGATTGTTGTTAGGTGGTTAGAGCTAGCGATGGTGGCTGACTACAAGGAAGCTTTTCTGGACACAACATGGCTGTTGCTTGTATAAATACATAGTGGACATGGCATGCATAAAGATCTGTGCAAGACCAAACTGGACAGAATCAACTCCAGATGGAGAGGGAAGGTAGGCATGAGCTCTCACCCCTTGTCAAGGACCTGTTGGCAGCTGACAGATTCTGGAAGTGTTAGCATCAGTTTTCTTTAATGGTGTGGTTCCTGGTAGGTCAGCCAAGCTCTAGTGGGTGGTCCCACACCCAAGAGTATATGGGCTGCACAAGTTTGCTGCAATGATTTCAAAAACAAAACAAGGAGAGCACAGTTAGGTGGCATACTCGGGTGATTTTGTGTGTCAACTTAACACAAGCTAGAGTCATCAGAAGAAGGAGCGTCAGCTGAGAGAATGCCTCTTTGAGACCCACTTGTAAGGCATTTGCTCATTTAGTGATCAGCTGGGGAGGGCGGCCCACCCCAGGGTGGGTGGTACCATCCCTGGACTGCTGGTCCTGGGTTCTATGAGAAAGCAGGCCGAGCAGGCCATGGGGAGCCAGCCAGTAAGCAACACCCCTCCATGGCCTCTGCATCGGCTCTTGCCTCCAGGTTCCTGCCCTGTGTGAGTTCCTGTCCTGACTTCCTTCAGTAATGAACAGCAATGCTGAAGTGTAAGTCAAATAAATCCTTTCCTCCCCAACTTGCCTTTTGGTCGTGGTGTTTCGTTGCAGCTGTAGAAAACCTAATGCAGGTCCAAGCCCCTCCCCCTGAATCAAGGCTGTGCAAGGTGTTCCACCAAAAGTAATGGGCTCCAAAAAAGCCAGCTCACACACCAGGGATGGATCCTGATCCTACCACCAGGGACCCCCCCCCACCCTCAAACAGACCAAGCTATGTAACTGTCTTGCTTATGCAGAGGGCCTAGTCCAGTCCCGTGTAGGCTCCACAGTTGTTGGTCTAAAGTTCATGAGTTCCCACTAGCTTGGTTCAATTGTCTCTGTAGATTTCCTATCATAGTCTTGATTCTCCCTTGCTCATAGACTCCCTTTTCCCTCTCTTTGACTGGACTCCTGGAGCTCAGGTAAATAGGAAAAAAAAAGAGAGGGCTTTTGGAGGAGTTAGGGAAGGGGTTTGAACATGATCAAAATGCATTGTATGACATTCTCCAAAGATGAGTTAAAAAAGTATAATGTCACATGTCTTTTTTAATTTCTTTTTTTATTTAGGAATTTTTTTATTCATTTTACATACCAACCACAGATCCCCCATCTTCCCTCCTCCCGAGCCTCCAACCTCCCCCTTCCAACCTACACCCTATTCCCTCCTCCAAGAAGGTATGGCTTCCCATGGGGAATCAGTAGAGCCTGGTACATTCAGTAGAGTCAGGTCCAAGCCCCTCCCACCCCTGCATCAAGACTGTAATGTCACATGTCTTAATGGGTCCTTCCAGGAAACTTAAAAAGTTTCATAATAGACAAAACCAGTGTGATAGCACAGAACTGAGTCAATGATGCACTCTGAGGAGGGAGCTACTTTGTGTGATTTTCTGATTTCTCATAGCTGTTTTTGCTTAATAGGTTTAACTGTCTGTTATGAATATATAGTAGTCATTCAAGACACCCATCCTCTCTGTTTCTTTTGTCAAATCAATAAAACCTAAAAAGTGGACCTGCATTAAAAGAACATACGGTAGTCATAAACATGCTTCATACATCAAGCTGGAACTTGCTAGAATGATCTCCAGGAGGTTGATCTGACTGCTATTTTGCTCACAATCATGTCACACAGAAAACACTTGCGCAAATGAATATATCACAAGGATGGGAATTATGTATCCTTGTCAGGTTAAATGTAAAATTGTATATGTGATATATAATTGAAACTTGATACTTTTTTTTGTTAAGAAATTTTTTATTCATTTTACATACCAACCACAGTCCCCCTCTCTTCCCTCCTCCCACCCCCTCCAGTCTTTCCTCCTAACCTGTTCCCCAGTTCCTCCTCCAACAAGGTAAGGCCTCCCATTGGGAGTCAGCAGAGCCTGGTACATTCAGTTGAGGCAGGTCCAAGCTCCTCCCTGTGCATTATGGGTGTGCAAGGTGTCCCACCATAAGTAATGGGCTCCAAAAAGCCAGCTCATGCACCAGAGATGGATCCTGATCCTATTGCCAGGGGCCCCTTAAGCAGATCAAGCTACACAACTGTCTTACTTCTGTAGAGGGCCTAGTTCAGTCCCACGGAGGCTCCACAGCTGTTGGTCTAAAGTTTGTGAGTTCCCACTAGCTTGGTTCGGTTGTCTCTGTGGATTTCCCCATCATGATCCTGATGCACTTGCTCATAGAATCCCTCTTCTCTCTCTTCAACTGAACTCCTGGAGCTTGGTCTGGGGTTTGGCTGTGGATCTCTGCATCTGCTTCCATCAATTACTGGATGTAGGCTCTATGATGACAGTTAGGGTATTCACCAATCTGATTACCCAGGTAAGCCAGCTCAGGCACCCTCTCCACTATTGCTAGTAGTCTAAGCTGGGGTCATCCTTGTGGATTCCTGGGAACTTCCCTAGCACCATATTTCTCCCTATCTCCATGATGTCTCCTTATATCAAGGTATCTCTTTTATTGCTCTCCCATTCTGTCCCTGTTCCAGCTTGACCATCCTGTTCCCTTATGTTCCCATCACCCATCCTCTACCCTCTATCGCCATCCTCCCTCAGCCAAAGTTTACTCATGGAGATCTCATCTATTTGCCCTTCCCAGGGCAATCCATGAGTCCCTCTTAGGGTCCTCCTTGTTAGCAAGTTTCTCTGGAGCTGTGGGTTGTAGTCTGGTTATCCTTTGCTTTACATCTAGCATCACTTATGAGTGAGTACATACCATGTTTGTCTTTCTGAGTTTGGGTTACCTCACTCAGGATGATATTTTCTAGTTCCATCCATTTACCTGCAAATTTCATGATGTCATTTTTTTCCCTTTTTAAAAATTTATTATATTTGTGTTTTAATTTTATACATCAGCCATGGGTTCCCCTGTCCTCCCCCCTCCTGTCCCCGCCCCCACCGACCCCCTATCCCCTCCCCTCCATTCCCATCTCCTCCAGGGCCAAGACTGCCCTGGGGATTCATTTAAACCTGGTGGATTCAGTACAGGCAGGTCCAGTCCCCTCCTTCCAGGCTGAGCAAAGTGTCCCTGTGTAAGCCCAAGGTTCCAAACAGCCAGCTCAATGGCTGTGGAGCCCCCAGCTGGATCAGGCCCTCTGGATAAGTGAGACAATTGAATAGCTTGAACTGTTTGGGAGGCACCCAGGCTGTGGGATTGGGACCTGTCCTTAGTGCATTTTTTTTTTTTTTACTGCTAAGTAATACTCCATTGTGTATATGTACCATATTTTCTTTATTCATTCTTTGGCTGAGGGGCATCTAGGTTTTTTAAGGTTCTGGCTATTACAAATAATGCTACTAAGACATAGCTGAGCGAGTGTCTTTGTGGTATGATTGAATATTCCTTGGATATATGCCCAAGAGTGGCATCATTGGGTCTTAAGGTAGATTGATACCCAATTTTCTGAGAAACCGCCATACTGATTTCCAAAGTGGCTATACAAATTTTCACTAGCCCCAATAGAGGAGGAGTGTTCCCCTTGCTCCACATCCTCTCCAACATAAGCTGTCATCAGTGTTTTTGATCTTAGCCATTCTGACAGGGGTAAGATGGTATGTCACAGTCATTTTGATTTGCATTTCCCTGATGACTAAGGATGTTGAACAATTCCTTAAACATCTTTTGGCCATTTGAGATTTTTATTTTGAAAATTCTCTGTTTAGCTCTGTAGCCAATTTTTAAAATTGGTTTGTTTAATATTTTGCTGTCTAGTTTCTTAAATTCTTTATATATTTTGGAGATCAGCCCTCTGTCAGATGTGGGGTTGGTGAAGATCTTTTCCCATTCTATAGGGTATTGTTTTATCTTATTTACTGTGTCCTTTGCCTTACAGAAGCTTCTCAGTTTTAGGAGGTCCCATTTATTAATTGTTGCTCTCAGTGTCTGTGCTACTGGTGTTATATTTAGGAAGTGATCTCCAGTGCCAATGCATTCAAGAGTACTTCCTACTTTCTCTTCTATCAGGTTCAGTGTAACTGGATTTATGTTGAGGTCTTTGATCCACTTGTACTTGAGTTTTGTGCATGGTGACAGATGTGTATCTATTTTCAATCTTCTACATGTTGACATCCAGTTATGCCAGCACCATTTGTTAAAGATGCTTTCTTTTTTCCATTGTATAGTTTTGGCTTCTTTGTCAAAAATCAGGTGTTCATAGGTGTGTGGATTAATGTCAGGGTCTTCAGTTTAATTCAATTGGTTTACATGTCGGTTTTTGTGCCAATACCAAGCTGTTTTTATTACTATAGCTCTATAGTAGAGCTTGAGGTCAGGAATGGTGACGCCTCCAGAAGTGACTTTATTGTATAGGATTGTTTTAGCTATCCTGTTTTTTTTCCCATATGAAGTTGAATATTGTTCTTTCCATATCTGTGAAGAATTGTGTTGGGATCTTGATGAGGATTGCATTGAATCTGTATATTGCTTTTGGTACGATCACCATTTTTACTATGTTAATCCTTCCTATCCATGAGCATGGGAGATCTTTTCATTTCTAATATCTTCCTCACTTTCTTTATTCAGAGACTTAAAGTTCTTGTCATATAGGTCTTTGACTTGCTTAGTTAGAGTTACCCCAAAATATTTTATATTATTTGTGGCTATTGTAAAGGGTGATATTTCTCTGATTTCTTTCTCAGCCTGTTTATCATTTATATATAGGAGAGCTACTGATTTTTTTGAGTTAATCTTGGATCCTGCCACATTACTAAATCAGCTGTAGGAGTTCCTTGATAGATTTTTGGTGTTTTTATATATATATATATATATATATATATATATATATATCATATTGTCTGCAAATAGTGAAAGTTTGACTTCTTCCTTTCCAATTTGTATCCCCTTTATCTCCTTTTGTTGTCTCATTGCTCTAGCTAGAACTTCGAGTAGTATATTGATTAAATATGGGGAGAGTGGTCAACCTTGTCTTGTTCCTGATTTTTGTGGAATCATTTTGAGTTTCTCTCCATTTAATTTGATGTTGGCTGTTGGCTTGCTGTAAATTGCCTTTATTATGTTTAGGTATGTTCCCTGTATTCCTGATCTCTCCAAGACCTTTATAATGAGGAGGTATTGTATTTTGTCAAAGGCTTTTTCAGCATCTAATGAGATGACCATGTGGTTTTTTTCCTTTGAGTTTGTTTATATGGTGTATTACATTGACAGATTTTCGTATGCTGAACCATCCTTGCATCTCTGAAATGAAGCCTACTTGATCATGGTGAATGATCTTTTTGATGTGTTCTTGAATTCTTTTTGTCAGTATTTTATTGAGTATTTTTGCATCAATGTTCATGAGGGAGACTGGTCTGTAATTCTCTTTTTGATGCATCTTCGTGTGGTTTGGGTATTAGGGTAACTGTAGCCTCATAAAAAGAGTTTAGTAATGTTCCTTCTGTTTCTATTGTGTGGAACAATTTGAAGAGTATTGGTATTAGCTCTTCTTTGAAATTCTGGTAGAATTCTGCACTGAAACCATCTGGTCCTGGGATTTATTTGGTTGGAAGACTTTTACTGATAGTTTCTATTTCCTTAGGGGTCATAGGTCTATTTAAATTATTTATCTGATCTTGATTTAATTTTGGTATATGGTACCTATGGAGAAAATTGTCCACTTCTTTTAGATTTTCCAATGTTTTGGACTATAGGTTTTTGAAGTATGACCTGATGATTCTCTGGATTTCCGCATTGTCTGTTGTTATGTCTCCCTTTTCATTTCTGATTTTGTTAATTTGGAGGTTTTTTCTTTGCCTTTTGGTTAGTTTGGATAGGTGTTTGTCTATCTTGTTGATTTTCTCAACCAACACTTTGTTTCATTGATTCTTTGTATTTTTCTTTGTTTCTATTTTATTGATTTCAGACCTCAATTTGATTATTTCCTGGCATTTATTCCTCCGGGATGATTTTGCTTCTTTTTGCTCTAGAGCTTTCGGGTGTGCTGTTAAGTCACTAGTGTGAGATTTTTCCAACTTCTTTATGTGAGCATTTAGTGCTATGAATTTTCCTCTTAGCACTCCTTTCATAGTGTCCCATAAGTTTGGGTATGTTCTACTTTCATTTTCATTGAATTCTAGCAAGTCTTTAATTTCTTTATTTCTTCCTTGACCCATTGGTGATTCAGTTGAGCATTATTCAGTTTCCTTGGGATTTTAGGCTTTCTGTAATTTTTGTTGTTGTTGAAACCTAACTTTAAGCCGTGGTGGTCTGATAAAATACAGGAGGTTATTCCAATTTTGTTGTATCTGTTGAGATTTGCTTTGTGCCTGAGTATGTGGTTGATTTTAGAGAAGGTTCCATGGGGTGCTGAGATGAAATTATATTCTTTTGTGTTAGGGTGGAGTGTTCTGTAGCTATTAAGTCCATATCGTAACAGCTGTTAGATCCCTTATTCCTTAAGTTTCTGTCTGGTAGACCCGTCCATTGGTGAGAATGGAGTGTTGAAGTCTTCCACTATTAGTGTGTGGGGTTTGATGTGCAATTTAAGCTTTAGTATTGTTTCTTTTACAAATGCAAGTGTCCTTGTATTTGGGGCATAAATGTTCAGAATTGAGACTTCATGGTGTATTTTTCCTGTGATGAATATGTAATGTCCTTCTTGATCTCTTTTGATTAATTTTAGTTTGAAGTCTATTTTGTTAGATATTAGGATAGCTACACCAGCTTTCTTCTTAAGTCCATTTGATTGGAAAGTCTTTTCCCAACCTTTTACTCTGAGGTAATGTCTGTCTTTGAAGTTGAGGTGTGTTTCTTGTATGCAGCAGAAGGATGGATCATGTTTTTTGTATCCGTTCTGTTAGCCTGTGTCTTTTCAAAGGCAAATTGAGTCCATTGATATTAAGGGATATTAATGACCAGTGATTGCTAATGCTTGTTATTTTCTGGTGATAGTATGTATGTATTTCCCTTCTTTGGGATTTGCTGCTGTGGGGTTATCTATTGCTTGTGTTTTTGTGGGTGCATCTAAAACTTCCTTAGGTTGGAGTTTTCCTTTTGCTGCTTTCTGTAAGGCTGGATTTGTGGACAGGTATGTTTAAATCTGTTTTTGCCTTGGAATATCTTGTTTATTCTGTCTATGGTGACTGAAAGTTTTGCTGGGTATAGTAGTCTGAGCTGGCATCTGTGGTTTCTTAGTGTCTGCATAACATCTGTCCAGGACATTCTAGCTTTCAGAATCTCTATTGAGCAGTCAGGTGTTATTCTTATGGGGTTGCCTTTATAGGCCACTTGGTCTTTTTCTTTTATTGCTCTTAATATTTTTTTCTTTTCTTTTCTTTTTTTTTTTTTTTTGAGACAGGGTTTCTCTGTGTAGTTTTGGTGCCTGTCCTGGATTTTTTAAAAAATATTCTTTCTTTATTCTGTATGTTTAGTGGTTTGATTATTATGTGGTGAGGGGACTTTTTTTGGGGTCTAGTCTATTTGGTGTTCTATAAGATTCTTGTATCTTCATAGGTATTTCCTTCTTTAAGTTGTCAAAGTTTTCTTCTATGATTTTGTTGCATATATTTTCTGTGCCTTTGAGTTGGTATTCTCCCTATTCTATATCTATTATTCTTAGGTTTGGCCTTTTCATGATGTCCTAGATTTCCTGGACATTTTGTTTTATGACTTTTTGGCTTTAGTATTTTCTTTGACTGATGAATCTATTTCCTGTATTTTATCCTCCACACTAGAGATTCTCTTTTCCATCTCTTATATTCTGTTGGTTATGCTTGCATCTATGTTCCAGTTCATTTACTCAGATTTTCTATTTACAGCATTTCCTCTGTTTGTGTCTTCTTCATTGTTTATATTTCAATTTTCAGGTCTTGATCTGTTTCCTTTACCTGTTTAATTGCTTTCTCTTGTTTTTCTTGGCTTTCTTTAAGGGATTTATTGATTTCTTCCAATTTTTTGTTTGTCTTTCCCTCAATTTCTTTAATGGAATTTTTCATCTCTTCTTTAAAGGCCTGTATCATCTTCATAAAGTTATTTTTAAGGTCACTTTCTTCTGCTTCTTGTACATTGTGATGTTCAGGTCTTATTGTAGAACCTGTAGGTTCTGGTGGTGCCATATTGCTCTTTATGTTGTTGCATGTATTTTTGCACTGGCATCTACCCATCTCTTCCTCCAATAGGTGCAAGAAGTGTCTGTGTCTGAGGGAACTGCTCTTGGTTCAATCTATGTTTGCCGTGTCTGTGTCTCAGGGGGCCACTCTTGGTCCAGTCAGAGCTGGTGGATACTGTGTCTCAGGAAGCTGCTGAAGTCATAGGTGGATGGGTGGGTTTGGGGTAGGAAATGGGTTTTGTAGATTGCAGGGTCCGGTTTGGGGTGTTGGTGGGAGGCCTGTCTATTGTTGGAGTCTTCCCTGCTGGCTTGCAACTAGGGAGGCATTGGGTAGGGGTGGGGGGCCATGGGTTGTGCCCCTAAACTTGATGCTTCTTCATAGAAAGGTAAAATCTATTCCATCTGAATGAAGACCTCTTTTGAAAGGCCTTTAATCCCAGCACTCGGAAGGCAGAGCCAGGCGGATCTCTGTGAGTTCGAGGCCAGCCTGGGCTACCAAGTGAGTTCCAGGAAAGGCGCAAAGCTATACAGAGAAACCCTGTCTCAAAAAACAAAAACAAAACTAAACAAAAATAAAAAAGAAAGACAAGGGTTGGTAGGTGCATCAGAAGCATCAGACAGGAGTGCTTGGTGATGGGTTGGATGAGTTTATTAGTAATAGGTATAACAGTAGTATATTGGTAATAGGTGAGTCTCTATACCACCATAGCCCCAGGGAAGGAGCAAAACAGTTCTCTCTAGAAGACCGATTTCTTTATCTTATTGTAGTGTAGCTGCAAATATGCCTTTCTGGTGGAGTACAAACATCATTTGAAGCCCCCTTCAAGGGAAATAATGTGTTCCAGCAGAGGTGAAGAAGTCAAAACAAGGAGTCCTAGTGATGACAGCCAAGAGCAGCTACCTGGCATGTCCCCTGCTGTTCCAGACACCCCCGCATGCTTCTGATGACCAAAGTCTATAGCTAGAGACTTTGCTCTTGTACTTTACCTGTTTCCAGGAGAACAGAACGAGGCAGCAAGAAAACTGCCTGTAAGCCTATAGGACTCCACTTTAACGTATTAAAAGTCAGAATTTATAATAAAATCCGTCTATCAAAAACCTCAGCGTATTCATATTTGTCAGTCAAATCTAACCTTAAACAAAGTCTGAAAGAGGAGTTTCCATAAAGAGAAAAGTATTAAGGAAGTATTTCAGTGTTATTTGTAATGTGTGTTTTTATTTAAAAACTCAGTCTTTTAAGTAAAGCAAGCATTTTACTCTGAATTGGCTTATTGGGCAGGAAGATTGCTTCATTTCAGAGAGGAGAGGTGTCCTCACAGCCAGAGAAACCAGAACACAAATTGCACCAGATAGTACGTGTCCTTTTGGCACAGTAGGTAACAGTGGATATATAAATGGTCAATTGTTCAGTCTGTCTCTGTGATGTGAAAAGAATCATTGCTCACCTTTGTCCTAACTATGAGATTCCATTCTCATAGAGAATTTTGATTGATTTAAAAGTATGGAAATGCTTAAAGAAATCATTTTGTATTTACTCAGAATCTCTTAACTTTTATTTCCAGTCTGATTTGTACTTCTCTCATCCTATTGGACAAATTGAGCGATTCAAGGTCCAGGCCTGTACTCTCCTCCCAAAGCTTCATTTCCAAGGATAGAAGAACCCTTAGCAAACTCAGATCTCATTAAATTAGCTACAAGCCAGGATTTGTAGCAGGCTTTAAAAAGTATCATGGGAAGTAATTTCACACTTGTTTTGAGTGGAAAATATCCACAATGTGATACAAATGGCAAGGTTTTGATAGGATGATCTCTAAAATGGATGGTAGTCTGTAAATCACAGTTCGATTTCTGGAGCACTGTGTGTTAGCTATTATGGGAAGATGCAATACATTTAATTTTTTTAGTTTCCTTTCTCATGCAATTTTATTGTGCTGTTACCTATCAAAAATAAATATTTATATTAACATCAACAACTTGGATGATAGCTACAATATATAACAATTCTTTGAGCAATTTGCTTTCACATCAACTAACTAAAAAAAACCTATACCTGGGAGGGAATATTGCTCCTATAAAATGTTTTGGAATAAAAATATTGTTTGTTTCTTGTCAAGTCTAATTGTGATTTATCATCTTTATAAAATTAATTTAATATATATTATATGACATATAATTATTGTATATATTATATGACATATAATTATATAGTATATATATGAAATCACTACCCAAGGAGGATTTCTTTCTTTCTTTCCTTTCTTTCTTTCTTTCTTTCTTTCTTTCTTTCTTTCTTTCTTTCTTTCTTTCTTTCCTTTTTTTTAGATTTATTTATTTATTTTGTATACAGCATGTATGACTGCAGGCCAGAAGAGGGCACCAGATCTCATTACAGATGGTTGTGAGCCACCATGTGGTTGCTGGGAATTGAACTCAGGACCTCTGGAAGAGCAGTCAGTGCTCTTTAACATGAACATTTGCTGTTCTCTAATACCTTGAAAGGTCTGGGAGAATCTGACTATATGAGATGGGATCCTGCAGTTTTCTGTGAAGTGAGGTAATATTCCTGCGTGATGATGCCAGTATACTGAGTACGTTGACTATGGACACCCTCACCAGCATGTTGTCTCTCACCATAGAAATGTGCACATGGAATTTGTATACAGCAGTGATTTAGGAGACTCTTAAAGAATTGGTTTCATGGTGATTTATCTCCACTACCATCTGGTCTAATTAGAAATTAATAAGTGTCTAGGAAGCATTTGCTCCTACCTGGAGGTTGGGGAAACTCAGTGGTTGAACACTTACCTGGCAAGCACAAGGACTTAGGTTTGATTTCCATCACCAAAATGTAAGCATTTGATAAATTATTTAATTATTGAATTAATGGTAATTTAATTAACTGAATATATCTATAGAGCCTGTATTCATACATTGACTATTTCAGATGCTGGCTCAGACTGATTTGAATATTATCTAAAGAAATGTATAATTTTAAGTTTTCAAAATGTTATCCAGGAATAAAATTATGAATCTATTTAAAATAATTATTATACTTTACCTAGTTGTCTAACTCACTGGACATTGTCTGACATGACAAACATACTCCCACCCTCCATCCACTGACACACACACACACACACACACACAGTAATAATCTTGAAAAATCAAACATGTCACCAAAATATAAATCATTTCATTGATGAACGTCAATGTAAAAATAACAAATTATCCAGAAGAAAATAAACAAAAAATTAAAAAAACTAAAGTAGAGGTTACTTTATAAATGCAAATATAGTTTGATATTAGGAAATTTATTTATATTATACTAAGAAATCTAAGAAGAAAATCACTTTTTCTTTGCATATTGGAAAGGCATTTGATAGAATTTAGTATCTGTTCACATTAAACATACTCAACAAAAAGAAGGAAAAAATGATAAATGGGTTTGCAGCATGATTTATTTTCCTTCGTAAAAGATTAGCTACCTTTTCATATTCTGATGGAGAAAATTAAAAAATTTAATAAACTGAAGACAAGATGGGTCATTCTATCTATTACTGTTTAATTTTATGCTGACATTATTATCTAATTTAATTAACAAGGGGGAAGCAATTATTGTTATAAGAAATTGAAAAGTAAGGAGTAAAATGTGCTGGTAAGTTTTTTTTGTCAATGTCACAGCATCCAGAGTCATTTGGGAAGAGGGAAGTCCAGTTGAATAAAATGCCTCCATCAGAGTGATCTGCAGGCCAGTCTGTGCGTTATTTTCTTGATCAGTGATTGATGTGGGAGACTCCAATCCATTGTGAGAGATGCCACCCTTGGACAGTGGTCCTGGGTTGTATGAAAAAGCAAGCTGAGTGACCATGAGGAGAAAGCCAGAAAGCCAGGGTTCTTCCATGGTCTGTGCTTCAGTTTCTGCCTTAAGGTTCCTGCTTGAGTTTCTTCCCTGTCAATCTCCCATGATGGACTGTAAACTGTGTGGTGAAAGACCACTACATATGATAAAGTGCATTGCTAAGGAAACAGGTTACTAAAGGAACAGATCCTTAATTTATGGGAAAAAAATTCATGAGGAAGAAAGCGCTTAAATTTGTATATTTTTTAAAAAGCTACCCTACCACATGCACACAAAATACATTGACCATCAAAACAAACAAAATCAACAAGACCAGAAAACATAAAAAAAACGAGACATTTCATATCACTGAGAATATGCGAATTTCCAATAAATGAAAATGTAATAGAAAATGGTTGCATACAACAAGATAAAATAATTTCTGTCCCAATGAATGTTTCTGTTTGGTCCTGGGACATGTCTACCATCTCCTGTTGGCTTTATCTTTCCTCTCTCTACAGTGTCTCTCTGTGCAGCAAGACCCTGACGCTGTCACACAACTTGGCCAAGTGTCCTGCTGCTGTCAGTGAGGGATAGTTCTATCTGAGCATATGGATATTTTTGCCTCTTCTTAAATTTGACTTTCCTTTATACCAGACTAAATTGGACTAGCACCAAATAATTTATTTGTCAAAGAAGGAGCTGTTTCTGCAAACTACCATCAGTGCTATGATCTTTATATTTAATAGTACATTTTTACTAAAACAAGGCTGCACTGGGATTCTCTGCTGTCAGGACACAAGCTGGCTAAAAAAATGGGGATAAGGACAATCATCTGGGGGAGACCTAGGGGTAGTTGGAGGGAGAAATAGGGATTGGCTATTGTTATATTTAATTGTATATATGTGTGAAACTCTCAAAGAAAAGTTTAAAACATGAATACAATTATAGAATACTTACCATGTTATACATCTTCTGCTGTCTTTTGGAAGACAACAAGCTCTTCTTCAGCAGATCCTATTTGCTCTCTGGGTTACTTTAGTGTAAATTGAGGTTGGCATTCCATCATACCAGCTCTCCTCCTCTGTATCTTAGACTCATTTGGCTCCATGATACTTCCATGTAGTTTTCAGATTCACAGGAGGCATACATATTTTCTCCAAGTCCTTACCTGTGTGCAAGGAGGGTAGCATTAAAACCAAAGGTGGTGGAGACATTAAATTTCTCCTCCTGACCTTAATTAAACAAGCTCAATAGCTGAAGCGCACTTACAATGTTTGTGCCCAGAGAATCTTACCTTATGAACAGACTTTATGAATTATCATGTTCCCCAGAGTTGGGCATTGCATTTATCCCAGCTTTCTGGAGCCATTTTATTTTTAAAAATACTTAAAAAAAGGAATGAATGCACATTTTCTGCAATTTTCAAAATATTTGGCAATGCTAGGAGTGACAATATGTAGACACTTGACTTCAATGCATTCTCTTAATCAGTAGCATGACTGTTTTACAGAATACTCTCTTGGAACTTCATGTGGCCATCCTTAAACAATGAAGAGCAGGAATAACAATTCATCTGTCAGCTACACAGAGGAAATTAGTTTAAGCATCAAGGCATGGTTCTGATACATTAATCGATTAAAATACAATTTACACAAACTTTGTATTTGGACATTGATATGTTCTTCAATATCAATTTCCAGGTGGTAATTTTGATTTATATACAAAATTGTTTTATGTAATTTTAACCACAATACAAAACTTATGTATTATCCCCTTGTTTCACTAAATCATAAGTCAAATTTCAAGAATTTAAAAGTAAAAAGTTCTGGACTTAGAAGATAAACATAATGTAGAAATTGCTGATTAACTGTTATAAAATATTGGAAACAGTTTTATTTGTCTTAAAGTGGCAAAAATTGATGCATTTATATCAGATATTTACAGCTCAGTTAAAATATGTTCTTGACCATCTGTCTTTCAAAATAACCAAAATATTTGTTTTCAGAATGTATTTCAGGATGAAATTTAAAACTTTGCTGTCTAAATTACCTAAGAACACAATTCATCTTGGCCTAAGTGTGAAGTGCTTTCTATTGTACCCAGAGTCCCCCAAAGACCACCAAGAGACCAAATCCGATGCAAAAGCAAAGAGTCTTCTTATTGTTGCAAATTAACCTGGGTCTCTCCGTCCGTTTGACACAGCAGCTGAGCAGGAGAGACCCTGAATAGCAATCAAGCAGGATTTTTATAATGGTTAGGGTAGGGGGGCTGGGGGAATTCCAACTCTATATAGTTACGAGATCAGGGTTGGTGCTTACTTTAGGTTAGAGATGCTTGGTTTGAACTGATTGGAGAGTTGCAGCTGCAAGGAAATTGCCATCTCCTTTAGCAATCTATACCATCAGCAGACCCATTTTCTCTGACAATAAGACATTCCATTTCTTACCTGCAGGAAACTGGCTCCCTCTGACAGCTATGGTATGTAATCTATCATATCCTTTAGGTTATGACCAGAAATGTCTGGAGCTTGTTTTTTATGTGGCTCTTAATTGTCTGGGTCTAGGGGCCGCACATTCTCTGGTGGGTTTCCTAGGGCCTGCTGCCCCCAGTCTGCCCCTTCTCTATGATGGCTGCAACCCTGTAACCCTCTCACTTTCAATAACCCAATCCATCTTTTAGTTGAAATACATTGTATTTCTATATGATAAAATGAACGTCAGCATGACCTGGGACAAAGATTGCCTCAATGTATTTCTCAGATGACCAAAACCTATACAGATGTCTTTATAAATTCAAACTCTGACTTCCTTTCTCACAATATTTATAAAAAGACCTTCAATTGTTCAGTTCTTCCTTAGCCTTGAGATAGAAACCTTATCTCACAACGTGATAGCTTTACAAATCAAGGGTGTTTTATCAATGACCTGTTATTTCTTTGAAATGTGATTAAGGGCCCTTATCCTGTAATCTCTTTGGAGGTAGAATCCTACCCAGTGAGCAAATACAAGTTGCAGGAACTAATTGGCACACATAGAACAGTTAGATCAACCGTGTTCTGTCAACTGTCCAGCATTCTCCTATTTCACACCAGTGCTCAATAAGCCTGCTGTCTTTTGTATTAGTGCAACAGAGGCCAAGGTCTCTTCTGTGTTTTAATGGTTTAATCCTCATGACAGTAGTTGTGAATAAAGCCTTTTAATTCTGGAGACGATTCTGTCTCCAGCCAATTCTGTCTTTTCCCGCACTTCTGAGCTCTATCTCCAACACCCCTCTACAACCTAGTAGCAGTCTCAAATATATCATAGTAGACTGGTGACTTCTCTCTCTGTCTTGTCCATCCATTTTAGCAGCACACAGCACATCCTTCTTCTTGTTCGAACTTGACCTGGTCCTTGAGTCTGCCTCTTTCTCTAACTCTCTTTGTCCTGTTAACACATTGGGTCAACTGTACCGTGGGAGTATGTGTGGTAATTGATCAGGTCTTTTATGGCTTCTGCTCTCTCACTAGTTAAATCAGCTCTGGATGGTACCTCTAGCCCCTCTTCACTTTCGCCCTGGATCTCTTCTTCCACCCGTCTACTTTCAACACAATGACCAAAGCTGTCTGTTGAAAACATCATGTCAGCCCTCCGGCAGGAACGCTCCGATGGCCTTCATCCCACTGTGTGAGTGGAAGGTATCCTTAGAATAACCTACAAAGCTTTACTACATGTAGACTTTTCCCTCTCATTCACTAACTGGGATTATGTTTCTCTCCCTTTTTCTGTATCCTTCATGAATGAGCATGTGTAGGACAGAGGCAGAAGCCTACTGACATTGTTTATTGCTTTCCAGCATGTTTTTTGAGACTGGGTCTCTTAATGAATCTGCACCTCAGCAATTTGTAACATGAATTGCTAAATGGTCTTACTAATAAAAAGCCTGGAACCAGATGTTGGTGTAAAAACCCGAGAGATCAGAGGAATAGGAAAAGCCACAGCCAGCCTCACTTTACAGATACCCCAGTCTCCAAAGAGACCTACTTCCTGTATACCCACACCTACATGCCTTTCTGTTCTGCATCTCACTTCCTCTCTCCACTAGCTACATCTCTTCCTGTCTGTCTGTACAGACCTCAGGCCTCTCATGGTTAGTGCTGGGATTAAAGGCATGTGTCACCATTCCTGGTTCTGTTCCCCAGTGTGGCCTTGAACTCACAGAGATCCAGAAGGATCTCTGCCTCCAGAATGCTAGGATAAAAGGTGTGTGCTACCATTGCCTGACTTCTATGTTCAATATAGTGGCTGGCTTTTTCCTCTGATCCTCAGATAAGCTTTATTAGGGTACACAATATTTTGGGGGACACAATATATAACCACAGCAATTGGCTAGGCTGGCTGGTAAGTGAACCTTAGTGATCTTCATGTCTCCGCCCACAAGTTCTGGGTGACAGGTACCTGTCAGGGACTAACCTTGGGTCTTATGCCTGTACAGCAAGTATTTTGCCCACTGAACCATCTCTCAAACCTTTGGACTGAAAATTCCTCTACACCCACTCTACACAAATCCCAGGGCCCATGTGTTCACCTAGCTCCATCTATCCCAGGGTAGGTGTCTGCTCTTCGTGTTCTGCTCAGAGACCTTTTCTCACTCACTTTCCTCCGTCCTGATGGTAATTTACTCGGAACACAGTACTGAGACTCATTTTGTTTGATTTCCTGACTCATTCTGTTATTGCTCTGTGCTGCTATTTTCTCTGTGGAGATGATCACAAATTCTCATATTGTGTGCTTTATTTGTGTGCTTGACAGTTTCTTTTTGTTTTTCCACATCTGGGAAAATGTAGGTTCCACAAGGGCACATAATAATCTCTGCTTCTTTTGAAATATGTTCTTTAACAGCTATAAATCTGCCTCCAACTGTAACTTTAGCTAAACCCATAAATTGTGATATCTATATTTTGATTATTCAGTCAATGCATTCTCTCTCTCTCTTTCTCTCTCTCATGCACTCACACATGCGTGTGTACACACAAACTCACACATGAAGAGAGTATTTAAGTAAGTTTACCTGCTTTTTAAATTTTTTGCCTTTAATATTTTGAGGCTGTATCATAAAAAAGAAATGGGAACTGGCCATTACTACTATGAAGCAAGTTTCTTTGTGTGGACACACAGTTGTGCCGACTGGCCTAGGGTCTATGTGGTTGGGGATTAGTGACACCATCTTTCCTTTAATCACTGTGTGTGGCACAGTTCATTCATATCTTCTCAGTGTCCTTGTGGGGATTCCAATGAAGCACCTCATAAACTCTTTTAAAAACATTGAACAACATTTGATGTAGCTACTAGTGCTTGAGTTTAAATCAATCATTCTGAATGTGTTCAATCTGTTTCATAGTCTTGTTTTTCTTTGCCTTATTATCAGTAAGCTGCTCTTTATTTCTGTTCACTTACTTGTTATTCTGACAATATTTATGGGCTATATCTAGTCCTTGTGATTACATTAGGAAGTGCAACATGACTTTTTCTACTCCAAATTAAGAACTGTGTCATTTCTCTTAAAATGTTTTTATTTAAAGGATAATAAGGTGAAAACAATGAATCTCAATAATTAAGGCATCAAATGTGGTTGTCTTTTCTTATACTAAAGCTTACTTTTTTATATATATTAAGATTCACATGTTTATACTCTTCATGAAGCAGCTGATCGACCTCTATGAAAAGCTATTTTTTTTCAGCACTAACTTTTAAAATGAATTTTCTCATAGTAGACTCTTAAATCATTCCCAGGCAGTTCATTTTAAATTATTACCTATATAGTCCAGCCTATTAAAAGTTTGAATCTTATAATAGCAAATGTTATTTTAGTGAATCTTTTATGAGAATTCTCGCCTGTCTAGGTGCGGTGTCTGAACTCTGAACAGGTGTTACATGCGGTGCACATCAGTTCTTGGCGTCCCAGATGAGAAATGAGAATGGTCAAGGGCAGGTGATGTTTCACAAATCCTAAATCGTCTTAAGAAAACCCGGAGCCAGATATCAGGGTGAAAGCTGAAGGATCAGAGAAGCAGAGCAAACCACAGCCACCATCTATTACCTCACCAACTCCTCAGCCTGAAAGAGACCGAGTTCCTGTCTCCTCCTGCCTTATATTCCTTTCTCTGCCCAGCCATTTCACTTCCTGTTTCTACCTTCCTAGTGCTGAGATTAAAGGTGTGTGATTCCCAAGTGACGGAATTAAAAGTGTGTGCCACCACTGTCTGGCTATTTCTCTTTTAGACTGGATTAATCTCATGTAGCCCAGTGAACTCACAGAAATCCAGGAGGATCGCTGCCTCTGCCTCCTGAGTGCTAGGATTAAAGGTGTGTGCCACCACTGCTGGACCTCTATGGCTCTGTGGCTATCTCTGTCCTCTGATCTTCAAGCAAGCTTTATTTCCTAGATTACAAACAACACATCGCCACAATGTCATCCCCATTAACTGGAATGGAATAACTGATGAGGATAACCCTTGTATCCTTTTGAAAAGTTTTACAGTGGATCAACATTAAGTTGGGTAGCACACATGTTTAATTGCTGGTCTTGGCACTACAAAAGATGACTGCATTAAGGCTAAAGAATAAAAAGAAAAGCAGTTACTTTCAGTATTAGAGAGGTCTAGAAAATAAGGTGATTGTGTGAAATGTGTTCCTAAGACAATCAGAAGTGACTACCGAAGAGGCTAATCTTCACATTATTGAGTTGGCTGGATGTAGATAACCTACCTTCCTTCCTTCTTTCCTTCCTTCCTTCCTTCCTTCCTTCCTTCCTTCCTTCCTTCCTTCCTTCCTTCCTTCTTTCTTTCTTTGCTTGGTGGTGCTCTAGAGGAATAATTAAAAAAAGAAGTCTATTATTAATATATTGGAACACATGTGATTCAATTTCCATAAGAATTAATTTTAACTTTAGTAACTTGTATGGAGCCAAAAAAAATTCTTCCCAATTGCATTTTTGTATATTTGAGTAGAAAACTTTTTCTCATCATTATGTTAACAATAAAGTATTCCCAGTATACCTAGAGGCATTCTTCTGAACTTTGTATAGTGTCCACTGAGTGAACAGAGCTATTATCTTGCTTCATGACACAGATGGGCTAAGAAACCAGAGAAGACCCTATTCTTAAGTGTAGATGTAACCGTCTTGTTAAATAAGAAACACAGAACAATTGCAGAGTTAAAAGCCACGAGGTCAGAGCAGGAGCGGAAAACCTTACCCTTCATTGCTTCTGCTGTCCTTCCTCTCTGCAAGAGACCTACTTCTGTGTGTCCTGTCTTTTTTATAGACTTTCTGTTCTGTTTTCTCATTGGTTGTAAACCCAGCCACATGACTTCCTCGTCACTGCCTGTTGGTACAGACCTCCAGGTCTTCTATGGTTGGTATTGAGATTAAAGGCGTGTGTCTGCCATGCTGGCTGTGTCCTCGAACACACTGAGATCTACCTAGCTCTGCCTCCCAAGTGCTGGGATTAAAGGTGTGCACCACCACCATCCAGCTTCTGCTCTGGCTTGCTCTGACCCCAAGGCAACTTTATTAACATACAAATAAAATCACATTTCAATACAAATAAAATATCACTATATTGTTTCTCAGTGAACTTTGTTAATCAATTCTGAAGTTGTATACAATGCCACTGTGCTACAGACGTCAGCTTTACACATTGTGATTTTGCCCACAAAGTTTCATTACATGGTCACCCAGCAAGAAGGCCAGGAGAGCTAAGGCTGTTAATTCCCTTCACATCTGAGTATATTATGAACTAGAGTTGAATCAAATATAGCTTTACATTTCTGTCATCATACAAAAGTCCATACCAATCCAAAATATTTGAGGCTTGTTGTTTCCTTACTTTAGAAGGAGATAAAATGAACAGAGAGCTCATTAGGACTAAGAGGTGTACTCTTTAACCTTAGTTAAAGATGGCTGCCAGCCATGTATCTGCTTACATCATGATGAGGTCACCAGCCAAGATGGAGAAGCACCACGTGGTTGCTTTTTAAAACATGTTTTTCTAAACAATAGTTACATGCACATATACACAGAGTTGAATCCAAGTTTTATACATATATATGCAGAATTAAACCCAGCTTACATTTACACATATAGGGTTAAATTCAAGTCGCATGCACACACACACACACACACACACACACACACACACACACACACACACACTAAACAGGAGTTGAATAAATTAAAAGTAAGGGAAAACTGGTGTGTGCTGAGCAGGTGGATAAGGTCCAAACATGAAGTGGGTACCTTTGGTGGGCCCTGCCAAGGTATGCCACTAAGCAAACACGCCACACACAACAGAGTTAGTGCATAGGGTTTATTGGGAGGGGCAGAGCCGAAGGGTGAGAGAGTGAGAGGAGGCATCGGAGTGGGGACTTGGGAGAGTCAGACAGGCAAGAGGAAGAGAAGAGAGAGAGAAAAGAAGAGGCAAGAGAGGGAATTGGAGGCAAGGAGAAGAGTAAGAGGCAAGAGACAGGCAAAGAGAACATGCTCTGCCTGGCAGGCACTTTTAAAGGGTGCACATGCCTGGAGACAGGTGATGATGTACCTGCTTCGGCAGAGGCTGGGCAGGGGAAATGCAGCTTAACAAGGAGGCACAGCTACAGGCTTTGTAGCTAGCAGGAGCTGAGTAGAGCAGAAAGAAAGAACAAAGAGGAGGGCTTGAGAAAAGCTTGAGAACAGGGTACCCCTTTCCATCTATTGGATCATTGGCAGAAGTTGCAAAGGTCCAGTGAAATACTGGGATATGGGGTGCCAGTAAGCAGCCATTTGAATTGATATCTAAGAGGTACTGGGACAAAGGCGGATAAGTTTAGCTCTTGAGCCAGGTGGTAGGTGCATTTTTCATGAGTGAGGTAGAGGGCTGGAATCTCTAGCATCCCAGAAATTCAGCAAGGACTGATGAGGAGGCACAGGCTGTTCAGTAAACTGCTGAAGGCCGTGGGAGTATGCTGCAGGTGAAAACCAGTGTTTGATAAGTTGACCCACAGACATATCATTCCCTGATGGAGAGCCCCACCTGGCAAAGCTGTGGGGTCACTGGCTGTGACAGCTGTTTTCTGTCTGTAACTTTCTTGGGTGCCACTGCTGTGCCTCCCTAATAAGAACAGCTGTGGGGTGCTTTCCACAGCCCTTTGGTAGTGTCTTTTACATCTCTGGGCACACATTTAGCTGTAGATTTCTGTTTAAGCTGTATAATTCTGATGAACAGAAGTATTACCAGAATATTCTTCTTTACTGACATAGGAAAGTAACAGTATTCTTAGTCTCAAAGACAGGCTTTTACACATTTTGCAAAAACCTTAGAACTAGTTCAAAGCAGACTAAGCTGCCTCTACAGAACATACACAAAGACTAATTCTCAGGTGTTGTTTATTGCTAAATCAAGGCCAGGCTGTTTACATCAAGACACAGTCCTTACAGTAGCTCCCTTTCTGCAGGCACCCTGACCGCTCAAGGTTCAGTCAATTAATTGTTCAATGTCTAGGACCCCTCATCAATTTAGCTTTGCGCACAGGTCAATGTGACATCACTAGCCTAAGAGAACCTATGTGACTTATGTTGTGTTTTGACCCATGCCTAGCTATTGGCCGTTCAACTCTTGATTAGACCAATTAGGTGTCTGAGGCAGGCAAGGTGAAACAAATGCAATACATCTTTACATAATGAAACACACATGCTTACATTGTTAAGCAGATTCAGCATAAATGAATGTAATACATCTTTACACAGTTAAAATAATATTCCACAGCACCTTTCTGCACACAGATGGTTGGAAGAGCAGGCAGCCTCTGTAGAGGATTTTACAGAAAGGTATGCATTTCCTTTGTGCAAGAATTTTTGACACTAACAAAGGAGTTTTTTTGCCTTTGGGTCCCAAGATGAGTGGCTTTTAACCACAAGGGATCTCACCAGTGGAGAAGACAGTATCTTCACCTGGAAAAACAAAGACTAGCTTGCCATCACCCTTCCCCAGACCTTTCTTATCACTTGCTTCCTCAGCCACAAGCTCAAAATCCCATTTGCTTCAGCCTCGTGGGTGAGAGAAGTCTGTGTTAGAAATTCCCCTTGAGTACCATCCCTGATTTGATTTATTACACGTCAGGTATTATGGTTCTATCTTTCTGTTGGATTATTAAGAGAAAAATGAATAGCAGTTGACTGTCTTTTTGTTACAGAGAGCCTGAGAATAATGCTCAAATTCCAAAATGCTGGGAGGGAAACATCAGCACCTTTACACAAACATCATTCGAAAATATCGCCATCTTGTTAAAAGTCAAGCAATATAAGATAGCCATTCTATTTGAGCTTTTCTTTTGAGAGGGTAACAATGACTGTGTTCTGTTGATGATGGGGGAGAGAATCTAATTGCTATTTGTCGTATGTCACACATTCATAAACATGCACCTGGGATGATGAGTAAACACACATATTGTCATGTCTCAGCTCTCAAGACTGACCTGGACTGTTTCAAGAGGACTTGGCTATCCAGTGCCAAATGGTCAGCCCTGAAACAAACATATGGTTAACATTATATGGACCAAGCAGTTACACTTAGGAATTGATATGTGCATGCACATACATATGTATGCAATAACAATTAGTGCAAGAAGAGGCCAGGGATTTAAAGGAGATAGGGGAGAGGCATATTGGAGGGTTTGAAAGGAGAAATGTTGCAATTAAATTGTAATCTCAAAAAAGAAAATTAAAAAAAGAGAACTGGAGATTTATTGGTGAAATTATTAAGGCCACTCCACGTAGTTTAAAGGGAGGTTTATTTTGTGGAGTAACTTACAAATGAAGGGAAAGGTTGCAGGGTCTGGGAAAGGTATGGCGCAGTCCGGCGGTGTTCTCTGGAGAACTCTGCTCAGTCTTCCTCCAGCATCCAGGGTCCTGGAACCAAGAGAGACCTCTCCTCTCAATCCTGGGTATTCAGCTTCCTCCCTCAGCTCCGCCTTGTGGGCGTGACCATTACCAAAGCCTCAATGGGGGTTGGAACTTCCAGGCCAAGGCTGGGATGGCTACCCACTACCAAGATTAAACGTTTAATAATCCCCATAGTAACTCTGGGGTACATATCCTCCAGATGACAACATAAAAATGTCACTGTGGGAACTGAGATATACCTGTTTTTTTCTTTTACATAAGAAAACTAGAATACCCTAGTAAAGTTTATGAAAAGTGAAAAAGCCCCACTATGTGGAAGTCAAAAAGAAAACCAGACCTATTTAATAGGTACAGCATGGAGCGATTTATCAACGGAATGAATCAGTACTGATTTAATCCATCATGATAACCAGTTTGTAATTAATTGGGAATCTCCATTCGGTATTCCCCACAATATGAGAAGTGATTAGCCTGTTCTGTGTGTGTGTGTGTGTGTGTGTGTGTGTGTGTGTGTGTGTGTGCTGTTGTGTTGTTCTATTTTGCTTTTCTATAGCTATGATGAGCATCGTGACTAACGGTGACTTGGAGAAGAGAGGTTTATTTGGCTTGTAGCTTACAGCCCATCAATGAGGGAAGCCAAGGCAAGAACTCAAGGCAGGAACCTGAGTGCAGGGACGGAAGCACCAAAGAATGCTGCCTGGCCCCACAGGTGTGCTGACAGATCAATCTGACCAACATAATTCTTCTATTGAAGTTCCCTTTTCCCAGGCACGTCAGGTTGAAAACTGAAGCTAACCATGACATGCATCTATGAAAAAGCAGCCATTTTCTAATATATGGACATATGTTGTGATTTTTGCACATATTAAAAGTGCAATAACTTTGCTTCCAAATGTATATACAGAAATTAAACCATGATTCCCAACAATACCCTTTGAAGTTCAAAACTAAAAAATTTTGTAACCTTGCAATGTTCATTGCAAAAATAACTATTAAATTTTATACAAGAGTTAGTACGGATACATAAAATACAAATAGAGTACATGCAAATAGGCCTGCCTACACACGGAGAATACAATCCTATAGTATGTGTAAATTTAAACTACTCAAAATGGAGCTCATGAAAAAGTTTCTTCAGTTGTAAATATTTCTTAGAATATAGCAATCATTTTCTGTAACATACCACCACCCAAGTGAAAATCACTTGAGAACAGGAATTATAAACGAGTTCTTAAAGCTATAGTCATAACAGATAAAATACACTTCAATACAAAAACATTACCGCAGATTAAGAAGTCCATATTACATCAGTAAAAGTCAATATATTAGTCAACATACAGCCATACAAAAATGACACAGCGAAGACATGTGAAAGTAAAACTGATGGGAATGAAGAAGGTACAAAAAATTAGAGCGAGCATTCATTTTAAATTATGGGTTCAACAGCTAGGCAGACAGCCAAATGATAACAACAACAGAATATCTGGAAATGACCACAAAGTACACCTTCACTACAAAGCCCCCAAACAGGCTATACAATAGGTTACATCCTCACCAAGAAGCCAGGAAATAAGTGTTATAGAGTTTCTCTGCCATATGGTCCTTTCCTCAATCACTGAACTTCAACTGTAGCACAAATATAAAGTGCCAATGATTTGGTATGACTGTGCACTGATAAAATTTCTTTCATAAAAAATGTTGCCAGGCGGTGGTGGTGATTGCCTCCTAATTCCAGCACTCAGGAGGCAGAGGCAGGTGGATCTCTGTGAGTTCAAGGCCAGCCTGGTCTACAGAGCTAGTCCAGGACAGGCTCCAAAGCTACAGAGAAACCCTGTCTCGAAAAACCAAAAAAAAAAAAAAAAAAAGTCATAAAATGTTGGCCTGTGGCCATAGATTTCTGATATCTGGTTTAAAAACATCTTAGGCAATATAATGTTCAACTGTTAAGATTTATCATATAGAACCATGTCAACATTAAAAAAAAATCTTTTATTTTTGATATTACAGTAGAATTACATCACTTTTCCCTTCCTTTTACTCCCTCCCAACTTTCTTACATATATTCCTTGGTCTCTTTCAAATTCATGGCTTCTTTTTTCATTAATTGTTATTGCATACGTATATGTGTACACATATATTCCTAAATACAACAGCCTCAGTCTGTATAATGTTACTCATATATATGTTTTCATGGCTAGCCATTTGGTGCTGGATAACCAATTGGAGGTCTCTTCCCTGGGGAAGACTGTTTCTCCAGGTCTTAGCATTCCTTAGTTGCCTGTCATTCTTGGTGTAGAATTGAGGCCTCATGGTTCCCTCTAGCCCCATCTGGTACACTTTGGTATGTCTGTTGTTGTCCTTGAATAGCTCACGTTTAGGCAGCCATGCTGGTGAGACTTGATGGGTGTAAATTTTCAACTTCATATCCACAACCTAGGTGTCAGCAAACTGTGACATAGGTCATATAGGTCATAGGTCATAGGTCAAGTTGGTTTGTACTTCTCCCTGCCTTGTCAGGGTAACAGTCAATATGTGTTCATCCTACTTTTACACAAGAGAGAAAAAACAGAGACAGAGATATGCAGAGAGAGGGAGAGAGGGGCAAACTGAGAGAGGGAGAGAGAGAGTGCATGGAGTATAAAAACATTGACAACATCAGTTGCTCAAACCCCTGGAGTATAGGAAGCTGTGTGATTTAGGAATGTTTTCCTTGCATCAGTAAACTAATTCAAGTAAATTCTAAGAAAGGTCAAATAAGATAAATGTATCAACTCATCTCTCCTAATTATCAAAATAACCGAGAAGGTGGTGAACTTGGAAAACAAAGCAACAGCGCTAATAAGTATTCCAAATGTCGGTGGCAGGGTGGAGACAAACCATGATCAGGAGAAGAGCATAAATTCCTGCCAGCTGATGTTCAGACCATACAACTGAAAAACTAGTTGTGTTTTAAACAATGGGATGCTTCATATGCTTGGTAGAAGACAGATGACTGTCATTTCTATGTTTTCTCTAGCTATCTCTCGACTTCAGAGTCATCGAGTCCAGTGCTGCTAATAACAACTCGACCCCACATAGCTCTAAGTTCTGCCTCGTTTTTGACAGATCCATGTTACATGCTGAAACTGTATTTTTATATCATCCCAGAGTCACCAAAGAAGAAGCCCCTGTGCAAGGGTGGAAATATGGCCAATGGATCAGGGACCGTGTCCCACTTCCCTGGGGCTCCAAATTCCCAAATCAAAGGTAGGTGTTGATTGTAGCAGGAATCTTAAATGGTCTTATTAATAAAAACAAACCTGGACCCAGGTAGGTATTGGGGTGATGCTGGAAGATCAGAGAAGCAGAACAAGCCACAGCTTCCTCACCTCGCCAATTCCTCAGCTGATCCTGTTTCCTCAGACTGGAAGCCTCTGTGTCCTCATCCAGAATGAATCTCAGCTGAACTGCTGCTCAAAAGCCTGAAAGCTTTACCAGTCTCTAGTTCCTGGTCCTCACACCTTAAATACCTTTCTGCTTTCTGACATCACTTCCTGGGATTAAAGGCTCACTTTGTGGGATTAAAGGCATGAGTCACCATGCCTGGATGTTTCCAGTGTGGCTTTAAACTCATTGAGATCCAGATGGATCTCTGCCTCCCAAGTGATAGGATTAAAGGCATGTGTGCCACCATTTTCTGGCCTCTATATCTAGTGGCTGTTCTGTTCTCTGACCACAGATAAGTTTATTAGGGTGCACAATATTTTGGGGAACACAATATCACCACAGTTAATTAACGTTGAATACAGGAGAGTAAGCAATTTTCCAATTTCAGCAAAAAAAGTGCAAAAGACATCATATGAGATGTGGTGTATTTCAAATGCCAGAGATAGTCAGCTTTTCAGACTGTGGCCTGGGCAAATAAATCTTTTCTGACTCCTCAGGGGTTATTGCCTAATATGACACTTGAGAAAGGTGGTTAAACTAGATCTATTAAACTTTTGAGGTCTAATAAATTTCTTACTTATAAAATGCTAAGTAAGTGGTAGTTGCTCGTTACTTTCAAGGGCTCCACTGGCCAATAAAATGCTTTAGCTAGAATTACAAAAGGACAGTACTTTCAGGTAGGCTGAAGTGTAGCTCAGGGGTAGGGAGCTAGCATGGGATGTGCAGAATGCTGAGTTTGATTCCTGAGCTACTATTGAAAATAAATAAGTAAATAAATAAATACATACTGAATAAAGGAAAATCAAAACCAAAATGGGCTGAGGAGATAGCTCGGTCAGTAAAGTGCTTATGATGAAAAAATAGGAACCTGAATTCAAACCCCTAGCATCCACAGGAAACCCAGACACTGTGGCAAACATCTGTAACACTAGCACTTGGGATGAGAGGGAGGGGGGAGACAGAGATGTCCCTGAATTCATTTATTGGTCAGTGTTGTTGAGTTTATGGGTCCCAGGTTCAGTTAGAGAATTTGTTTCAGACAATAGAATAGAAATGGTAAAGAAAGTCACATAATGTAGACAATTGATCTCTGTATACATATACACCTGTACACACCCACACAAACAGTTACAGTGCACACACACACAGACACACTCAGACACACACACAGACACACACACAGACACACTCAGACACACACACACACACACACACACACACACACACACACACACACACACAAACTGGAACCCCATGCTAAGGATGTGTAGAGAAGACTGTGGTTGGATTGCAAGGCTGGCAGCCACACCTTATCCTGACCTTGGCCAAGCATTACTGTACAGGATATAGCCCACATCTACTCATATAGACCGATGAACCCATGTCCCTCACAACATGCAGTGTTTGGCTGAACTGGTCATACTTATTGATTATCTTGGTACAGGGTCCAGCCTGTGCTGGCATCTGTGAACCTAAGGCAGAATCCACAACCTTTCTATAGCTCCCATTTGGCTAAACCCACAAAACCATTCACATTGAACTCATTTGTTTTGTGCTATTCTGCATTTCTCTCCACAAATAAACAAGGAAGGTTGAGTTTATAGGCTTTAGGCTCTGGCAGAGCAGCTTCATAACTTACTTCAAAGTAAATCGCTTCAGTTTGTCATGTCTTCCTCATGGTAATTCTGAACCTGCCCTCATATATCCTGCTTATAGAACCCATAGACCATATTCACATGTCATCCTGCTCATTTGCTTTTACTGCAAGATTATTTCCTCCCAAGTGAGATACGTTTCATAGGAACATCCACAGCACAAGCAAAATGTATTATTTATGAGTCTGGGTTGACAGAGATTGTAGCTATCATACGTACTTATTGCAATCTAAAAATGATAAGGAAAGAATTGGATTTTATTCTTGAATAGGATCAAGGTCTGGCTCTTGAAACTCGTTTTTGGATTCCCCCAGGCCTGGTGACTTGCAATTTATCATCCAGGAGATGACTGGTAAAGTCCTATCTCAATACATCACTGGCATCATGATTCCTTGATAATGTGCCACTAAGCGTAACCTGTCGGTCAAGTACCATGGATCAGAGTCACCACTGCATCTATTTATTAGTGCTATGTGTCACTGCAGAGTCACATCTGAGGGTCATGAACCCAGAGAGATGCTGAGGTTTCATTGTGATAAGTCATATCTTAAATAACAAGTTGGACTTGTTCTCTGGGCCCTCAAACAGCGACATGGACGATTTCTATAGGGATGTAGATATTATTTATGTTATTAAAAAACAAGTAGAAATTTTAATATAAGTTGTATTTCAAAATGTGTGTAACTCATAACATGATTCATATAGTATCCTAGATGTCAGAGACCACATAATGTTTATTAATCATGACTTATTGATAATAATGGTTTAGGTTTGGAGTAATAAGCCTAACTCTTAGATCGGAGGTATTTTATATGAACGATAGATGATAGTTTTGATAACTTGCTTTTCCTTCTTCTTCTGTCTAGATCCATAACACTTTCTTTCCTCTAAGCTTAAAAATGCAAAGCCCTTGCAGGAAAAATTGTCCTTGGAAAACTCAGTTGACTTATGTTATTTGTACAATAGCCTCTCCCTGTTGGATTATTCATTTACATCACTCTGTCTAAAGGACCCGTTTTGTCTTACATAGTCCTGTCTGTGAAAACCTGCCTTCCAGAGCAAAGGAGAAATAGCCACATTTCATTTTTCCATTGAGATGTTATTTTGTGTCAGTTTTGCTACCGCCTCCTAAGAAGAATGTAATTATTCCTGTTGTTATAAGAAGAGTACTCGGAGAAGATAGATGTCCAGAAATGCTCCAAAGAAAGAGATCATTCAAGAGAAGAATCTTGGTTTTTTGAAAGGCAAGGGACATTCATTGTTCATGCTAATCCTGACATTAAAAACCTATGCTAACACCAATAATAACATTACAAGGAAGCATGCTTTCATTGTATCATATTACTAAGTATGAAGGAGTAATTCATCTAAGAATAATGACTGTTTATTGATTCTCTAAATTAGTAGGAATTTCACAATCTGCTTTTGCAGACATGTGAAAATGTGTTTACTACTTATCTGTCTGGAAAAAGAATGGGTTATATTTCTAGTTTTATCTGCATGTTTATCTGCTTGTTTAGAAGAGAAGGATTGAGACAGGGTCTTTCCTTGTACCTCAGGCTAGCCTGAAACTTACTCCAATAGCCATGGCTGACCTTGAGTTCATGGTAATGTTCCTGCCTCAGTCTCCCATGTGCTTGTATAAAAGGCATGGGCCACCACACTTAGGCTTCTAAAAGCTATTTTAATAAATTTCTTGTACTGATTCTGTTTTTACTTTGGAAGCGTGAACTAGCATTGAAGAACAAACAAGGATGAATCCCTAGAGCTTTCTCTTATTAACATGTATCTTAGGGAAGAAAGCTGAGATCAGAGCTGTGCTGAGAGACACAGTGAAAGTAGACTTTGTGAGCCCTAACCTGTTCCTATCATTCCCTGTGTACGACTCAGGAAGATGAGCCATGGAGAATGGCAGCAGATGGTGGCTTATTTTAGTTCTATTGTCTTTTCTTTCTCAGTAAAGATCAAAACTATTTTAATTAAGTAATTAATGTTTACTTTTTCCCTGTTTGTTTAGTCTATACTGAGGGAATAGTTCTGAACCCCACACACATGGCTAAGGTTGAAACGTTGTTGCCATGGTTGATAAACAGTTCTTAAACTGGTGGTCTCATGGCCTGACTGGAGGTAGATTATTTATATAGAAAGGACGAGTGTAGCAAGGCCCATGTGTTAAAGTCTTGGCTGCCAGCCTGTAGTGTCTTTGGGAGGGATTAGAGCCTTGGAACATAGGATCTGGTAAAAGGTCATTAGTAACAAGTCCTTAGAAGTAGTTTTAGGACCATGACCCTTTTCTGTGACTCTGTTCCTTGGTCATGAAATGGGTGCCTTCTTGACAATGCACCCCAACATGCCATGCAGACTCTACATAAAACAGTGGCCTGAAATCAGCCCTTCCCTCACTTAGGTTGATTACCTCAGGTATTTTGTTGGCGACTCATACATATACTCTGTCAGATGATCCTCAATTTTCTGTAGAAGAAATTATGAACAGGTGAGAGGGGCAGTGAGCAGTGGATTTATCAGGGAAGTTGTAAACATATCTGCTATTGGATGCTGGTAAATGGAAGGAGAGAAAACTCCATAGGGCATCAACTATTCATTGTTAATAAGTGTCTTCCACAGTGTGTTGAAATATGATGACACCCTGATTAGTAATATATAGAAGAATGTTTACATTACAAGGGATTTGAGTAAAACCAACTATTTACCATGTATATTTTGGCAGGGGAATGGAAACTGGAGAGAGGTCACCTAGCAAATGAATTTAAAATAGCAATCATCATTTATTGATTAAACAATTGGTATTTGCTATGTCCTGAAAACTTTGTATATATTCCACTTTATTTACTTAGTGGTATATGCAAATAATTATGCATTATACATATATAATACTTAATTATGTGTGAAAGTATTATAAGTAATTCTACTATGACATAAAATCTGTATCAGAATATCCAGCTTTATAATTGGAGCAGTGGTAATTTAACTAACCTCCTGAGAGTAATAATTAGTAGTTGAAAGACTCTGAAATGAGAAAGTATATCTCCCTTGAAATGAAACTGAAGGTCATACTTATATTTGACATGCTTCCTGTGGCATTCAGGGTTTTATATTGTTTGATAAAATTACATTATTTATGATAGACATTCAAAATGTACATTTCAAGACATAATGTTGCTTTCATTATGATATTATGGATGGCTATTTTAAAATTTCTTTCCACATGTTTATTTTACCTAGGCTTCTTATTTAAGATGTACTCACTCATGGGTCTGTGAAGTGTTCTTCCTCTTCACTTAGTTTAAAATTCCATCTCATTAAAAAAAAAAAAAAAGGTGTTGATTTGGAAAATGTCAGGTAGGTCCAGAATCTGTTTTCTAATCACATGCTAAACGTAGCCGAACCTATCAGACTTAACTACTGTGGAACTTTGGGGACTATTGAAGGCTTGGAGAAGAATTGCATTCAATTTCAGCTCTTGTCACACGTAAGACAAATTTTATGCTGTTTTAACACAACACCTGTTATAATTATTTTATAAAAGATTTATTTTGGTTCTCAATTTTCTGGTTGTGGTTTATAACCAATGGGCCTTGTTAGTTGGGAGTGTATGCTAGAGAGAAAGCAGAAGTCCTGGTGTGTGTGTGTGTGTGTGTGTGTGTGTGTGTGTGTGTGTGTGTGTGTTGACCTTGAAAAGGGCACTGGTACCCTGGACCTTCATTGTTTACATGCTGCCATGATTCTCGCTCTTTTCTCTATCATGCTCCCCTGCCATGATATACTGCTTAGTCAAAGGCTCCAAGGCAATAATCCCAGTCAACCATGGCCTGAAAACCTCCAAACTGGACACTAAGAGGAAGCTCTCCTCCTCTATAGATGATACTTCAGGTGCTTTATTGTAATGACAAAGATCAGGGGAATGGGCTCCTCATTTTGCAGGAACAGAGAAGTGCTCGGAGCTAGAACCCTCCAGTGCCTACAAGAAGCTAAACACTTCCTGTACACTGAACCTCAGAGTCTCTAATGGTGTGTGTGTGTGGGGTCTCTGTGCCCACCACAGTCACTGGAGTGTCCATTTGTGGGCACAAGAAGGAAGTTTGGTTGAACATGACTTAGTAGCCGGTGTTGGTTCAAACTTTGAGAGTCTGACACTGGACAGTTTGTTTTAGGCATGTTTAAGCACAGCACAATTTGGGAAAAAAAGTTTCTTAGTGTAATTAACTCAGTCCCATAGTCACGATAAAGCTTAAGGCATGACTCCATGAAAACTCTTGTGAAGTCCAAGTGGGTCTTCCATGAGGATTGGTTCTAGAGATTAACTGAAGGAGTAGGCAAGCTCAAGATGAAGGTCTGGGGGAGCTGGTGTGGCCTGGTAGTCAGGCAGATTAGCACAGAGGTCACTGGACTATTAGCCACATTTGTTCCCAGCCTTCTGGGTGGAAAACAGGTTATACATTTTTTTTCTTTCAAAGAGACAGCCTGTGTATTTAACATTCCTGGCTTCCCTACCCTAGTGTTCTTCTGTGATCACAAGGACCTCTGTGCCTCCTACATCCAACTCTTTACAACTCTCCTGTTTCATGTCTAAATGTCATGACACTTGTTGTTTTCATTACTTACATCCTTTATTTTCTTTTAGAAATAATGACAGTGTTAGAAATAGAAAGAAATTATTTAAAAATTCAAGCTTGGGCAAAGCTTTAAAAGCTATAGTTTGAGAACCTGCTCTTGTGTACAGGTGTGCTGAGGTGGTTTCTACCTCAGGAGCAGCTGGGATAGTGGAAAAATGTTTTCCTTAACTGAAATACTCCTGGAGGCTCCTATCCACAGGAAAGAAAATGACAGGGTTCTCTAGCAGCCCTGTTCTTACTTAGGAATCTCACTGCAAAGTCATTGAATCTGGGATATTCCTTCGTTCCAAAAACCAAAACAGAAAAGAAAACATTCTATAATAATATAGTTGATTTGGCTATTGTTAATAATGATGCTACAAACATATTAATTTCATTTTGGTCAGATATACACCAAACATGGAACACTGGATGTCATGGTAGGCCAACTTTGAATTATGGAGTAATCTTCATTGTCTTTTATGTGACAATGTACTAATCATATACCAGGCTTTTTTCCCCCATTCTCCCAGCATTTGTCTTTTGAAATAACCATTCTAAACTTAACGTGCTACACTCTTGTGTTTTGAATTTGCGTTTCTATGATAATTTACAATACTGGGCATTTCCCTATATGTTTCAACATATTTATCTTTTCTTTTAAGAAATATCGATTTTGAGGCTAGCGAGATGGCTCAGTGATTGAGACAGTTGCTGCTCTTTCAGAGGGCCTGAGTTCAGTTCCCAGCACCCACATCAGGTGGCTCACATCTGCCTGTAATGCCAGCTCCAAAGGATTTAGCACTGCCTTCAGGCATTTATACACAGATGTGCACACAAATAAATAATAAAAAGAAATCTTTAAAAAGAAAGAAATACCTATTTGACTTCTTTTCCATTTTAAAAGTTTTTTTTTTTTAAATTTATGTAGATGTGGGACTGTGTGTGTGCACAGGCACATATGTATCTATGTTCTTGTCAGAGTAAATGTGTGCTTGGATGTTTGGAGGCCAAAGCTCAAATGCGGGTGCTGTCAACCCATTTTTGAGACAGGATCCTGCATTGCAGCCTGGGAATAGCTGATTAGTTTAGACAGGTTAGCCAACAAGGTCTGGGGACCTACCCATCGCTGACCTCAGTACTAGATTGTATGGAGGTGTCCATCATCTTCAGGAGTTCTGAGGCTTTAATTCACATCCTCAGGCTTGCAAGCCAAGCATTTTACTGGACGAGCTTTCTTCCAAGGCCTCCCTCTCCTATTTATAAAACAAAGAATCATTTACTTGCAATTGAGTTATCAGCATTGCATGTGTATTTCGTTATTAGTCTTGCATTGAATGTATGATTTGAAAAGGCTCTTCCCATTCTCTGAGTTAACTTGGGTGCTTTGACTCTTGCTGTGCAGAGCTTCTTAATTCTGTTGCAAGGATCTTTCTGGAATAAGCACCCCAACACCAATGAGAGTGGAAGGGAGGAGATGTCACCAGTGGACCAATGCCAGGATAGCTCCTGAAGGGCTTCTGTCCTGGGTTCAGTTTGCATTCTCACTTGAGACTCTAAAACCACAAGGTGGGGTGGGCAAGCAAGCAAGCAAGATTTTACAGAAGTGTACATGGCAGTCCGCAGGTTGTTAAGGGCAGCAACCCATTATTTCAGCTATTTCTGTTGGTCATTCTGTTTCTGGTAGCAAGTTAGGTTGTGCTTTGTAAATGGGCAGTACAGGAGGGTTTTTTTTAAAAAGTAAATCATTAGATAGATAAATCAATAAATCAATATCTCATATTTGGTCTTTTCTACCTTATTCTACCTCATTCCCTCCTCTTCACCTTTATAATAAATATCATATGAATTTACCTTGAAATGGGTTGGTACTCCTGGCATATATCATACTCCAGTAGTTCTCATTTGTACCTCTAGCCTTAACTCTTTTTAATGACTTTTTGGCATTTTCTCATACTATTCCTGACTGGTTAGCATAAACAAGCATTTAAAAACATGCATATTTCTCCTTTTCAGCAATAATCAAGTCTAATTCTGTAGGGTTTGGGAGGACCATTGCTGCCTATGATTCTAACTGATTCTGAATAGTGACTATGCTTTCCTTAACAAAGTTAAGTTTTTCTTGATGTATTCTCTCTCTCTCTCTCTCTCTCTCTCTCTCTGTCTGTGTGTGTGTGTGTGTGTGTGTGTGTGAAGTTGATAAAAGCTAGAGTCATCAGAGAGGAAAAAGCTTCAGTTGAGAAAATACCTCCCTGAGATTCAGCTGTAAGGCATTTTCTCAATTAGTGATAAATGGGGGAGGGCCCAGCCCACTGTGGGTAGTGCCACTCTTTGACTGATTGTCCTGGGTTGTATAAGAGAGCAAGCTGATCAAGCCAGTGAGCGGCACCCTTCCATGGCCTCTGCAGCAGCTCCTGCCTCCAGGTTCCTTCCCTGTTTGAGTTCTTGTCCTGACTTCCTTCAATGATGAACAGCAATGTGGAAGTGTGAGCTGAATAAACCCTTTCCTCCCCAACTTGTTTTTTGGTCCTGGTGTTTTATCACAGCAATAGAAACCCTAACTGAAGTAAGCTGGTACCAGCATAGTGGGTATTTCTGTGACAAACCTGACCATGTTTTTGGGAGGATTGTGGAAGGACTTTGGAACTTAGGGCTAGAAGAGCCTTTGAGTGTTAAGAGCTCTGTGGGATGTTCTGTGGGATCTTGGAAGGTAAGAATGTTGAGAGCAGAGCAGAAGATAGAGGCTTTGGCTTGTGAAATTTCAGAGGAAAGATTAAAGACTCTATCAAGGCCGTTTGCTATTTTGATTTAAGAGTTTGTGGTTTTGGTTAGCGGGGGCTGAAGAATCATCTGTGATTAACAAGACACCAGAACTACCAAAGTGAAACCTTTATGTTACTGGGACAATTGATGCTGGTTCGATGGAGCTAAGAAATTAGTGATGATTAAGAAGAGACCAGCATTGTTGAGGTGAAGTCTTTTGGGAAGTGTTTTCTGAGAGCACAGAGTTCCAGAAGCTGTGTTCCAAAGGCAACCAAGGTTGTACTTCATGCTGGCAGAAGGACTTGGAAATGTGTAAGTATCACCCAGGGGCTACTGGTTTTGAAGGCCTGAAGGGGTCATGGAGAGCAGCTAAGTGTTGGCATTGTGAGAGGCCAGGAATGGCCATTGGTGAGAGTGTAGCCTCAGTGGCAGCTGAAGACCCAGGATTGAAGGGGTCATGCAGAGAAGTTGAGGCTTGGCACCACGAGAGCCTATGAGAAGCTATTGGTGAGAGTGCAGCCTAGTTGCAGCTGAAGACCCCAGCATTTTGGAGATGCCAGTACCATGGGATGACCACCACCAACAGCAGCAGCAGTGGAGTGGAGCCAACTGGAGCCTCATGAGTAAATCACAGATAATTGGACACTGAGTTATTTATACTGTTGGAGTTTGATTTTGCTTATTTCAAATTGTAATAGTGCCCTGGTTCTTTCCTCTTGAAGAAGGCATTTAATTTTGATTTTTAAAGGAACCCACAGATAAAAGACTTCGGATTTTTAAAGAGATGGCCATTTTAAAGAGACTGAAATTTTAATGTGTTTGAATTTGTAAAGACTGTGGGACATTTAAAGTTATTTAAGATCTTGGGATGGATAAAAAAGGAAGAGTTGTGGCTTAATAATGATGTGTTTGTACATCAAATTGACAAGGGGTCAGTTGTACTGGCTGGTTTTGAGTGTCACCTTGCCCCAAGATAGAGTCATCAGAGAGAAGGAGCCTCCATTGAGATCCAGCTGTAAGGCATTTTCTCAATTGGTGATCAATGTGTGGAGGGCCCAGCCCATGGTGGGTAGTGTCATCTCTGGGCTGGTGGTCATGGGTTCTATAAGAAAAACAGGCTGAACAAGCCATGAGAAGCAAGCCAGTGAGCAGCTCCCCTCCGTGGCCTCTGCATCAGTTCCTGCCTCAAGGTTCCTACCCTATTTTAGCTTCTGATCTTGACTTCCTTCAGTGATGAACAGCAATGTGGAAGTATAAGCTGAATAAACCCTTTCCTCCTCAACTTGCTTTTTGGTCATGTTGTTTCATTGCAGCAATAGAAACCCTAACTGAGACACGTGATCTGAGTAAAGCCCTGGTCACATTGAACTTGTCTATTGCAGTGACACTGGTTGGTGGTCACGGACCCTGTCAGGGCTTGTAAAAGTGCAGGAGTTCTCTGATTTCTTGAATCTAAAGCATGTAAGTATTGTTGGACCCAACTTCCTGGGAACACATATAAGTCAGGGGCCAAGTCTGCCAGTGTCTTCTGGGTAGCAGATGTAAATACCCTCGGGGCAGGTGCAGTTATGTACCATCAGGAGCAACCGCTTTCTCAACTAGTCTGGGGCAGCCCTTCCTTTGCAGTTTTCACACATTGGGCTTTCCCTATGACTTGAGCAGGGGGCTCCGTTAAACACGTCCCCTTTGTGTGTTAGGCTTTGGTTAGTCATTTCTACTGCAGCGTGAGTAACCTGGCTTGCCTGTACATCTATCCAGCAGTCCTGACCTAGAGATGGGTGTGTTATGTTGAGGAGCTCATGCATGGCGTTTATGAAAGCCAGCGTTTTGAGACACGGCTTTCCCTCACAAAGGGCTTTTCTATGGCCACTTCCCACACCATTCCTCCTGGGTTCCCCCACTCCAAAGTCCTATGACAGCCTTAACTCCTTGTCCCTCCGTGGAAGCTTCCCGTCCAGACCTCTTCATGGAGAAGCCCAGGCGTGATCAATAGATTCCCCCATAATCGTTCATCTGTCCCTAGGCGCTTGTCCATCGGCTGCCACGAGCTGTGTCATTATTCCTCCAAAGGCAGTTCTATCACAGCACCGTGAGGTCTGAGGGATGATCTGTGGCCAGCCTGGTCCCAGGTAGCAGCACCCGAAGGAACTAAGGCAGAACCCCTCTGTGGGGGTGGGGAGCAGTTAGTTCTATTTCCACTGGTGCCTGAGAATTGGAGTTGCCCTGGGACAAGGTTGCACTTTATGTGGCAGGATCAGTGCTTCGAATAAATCAATAAATCAGTGTCTAATAACTGATCTTTTCTACCTTATTCTACTTCAGATCGATGCAATAGCATTTTTGTATTTTTCAACCCATGTTTTGGCAAATATCTAAAATACCACTACTCAGACTAAAGTCAAGAATCTTCCCCCCCCCCCTCATGCTTTTATGTAATGTATTTGTAGTTTGAGATCTTACAGTGACATTTTGCTCAGGTTTGAACAGGTTTCTGTATACAGTAAGATGAGGGTCTGATTTTGTTCTGCATTTACATATTCAATTTTCATAATACTGTCTACTGAAGAGTGTCCTTTACCAGTGTGTATTCTTTATACTTTTCTTTTTTGAGCCAGAGTATATTATGCAGCTCTGGCTGTTCTGGAACTTGCTAGGAAGACTATAGTGGCCTCAAACTTTCAAGAGATTTTCTGGTCTCTATTGCAGGAGTGCTGGGATTAAAGGTGCGTGCTACCCTGCCCCCGCCCCCCCAAGCTTATTCCTGACTTTTTATTTTGTGAAAATTAATTGACTCTGTTCCTGTACTTTTTTGTGAGCCCGTCATTTTCACAGGCCTCTGTGTGTGTTTGCTTTTATTACTACAGCAGTGCAATACACTTACGGCAATGTGCTGTCCAGCTTTGTACCTATTTTGTTTGAGATTAACAGGTCGTTTGACACTCTTTTTGGTCCCTGTGAATTTCAGGACTGATACTTCAGTGAAAGTGCCAGCAAGGGCGGTGGTCCAGAGGGTGCCTGGACCGGTCTACTCTGGTGACCAGCCTAGCAAATAACCTAGCTGTCATCATAGAGCCTTTGTCCAGTGACAGATGGAGGCAGATACAGAGATCCACAGACAGTCACCAGGCTGAGCTCCGGGAATCCAATTGATGAGAAGAGAGGAGAGATACTGCAGGTGAGGGACGTCGAGATCATGATGGGAAGACACACAGAGATGACTGGCCACACTAGTGGAAGCCCATGAACTGTGGACTGGTGGCTGTGGAGCCCTCATGGGACTGGACTAGGCCCTCTGGATACAGATGACGGTTGTTTGGCTCGAACCGTTTTGGGGACACCCAGGCAAGGGGATCGGGATCTATCTCTGGTCTATGGGCAGGCTTCTGGAATCCAGTGCCTGTGGTGTGACGCCTTGCACAGCCTTGGAGCAGTGGGAAGGATCTTGGACCTGCCTAGGCTCAGTGTTCCGGGCTCTGCTGACTCCCCATGGGAGACCTCAATTTGGGGGATGTGGGGATGTGGGTGGCTTGGGAACAAGGGCTGGGGGGTTGGGAGGAGGGAGGAGGGGGTGTCAATGGATAGCATTGGAGTGAGTAGAAATTTTCTTAATAAAGAAAAACGAAAAAAAAAAAAAAAAGTGCTGGCACGTTTCCCGGGGCACTATGGTGAATCTGTAAGTTGCTTTGAGTGATGTAGGTATTCTAAAATACTGTTTTGCCAACCCACGAATGAGAAATATTTTCATATTTTCTTTTAAAGTTTTTGTTTTACAAATGAATCATGGCATTTTAAAATAGTTAAATTCTTTGAATTTTTCTGAGTAACTCCCTCGTGCTTGCTTCATAACATGCTCCCCCAGAGTGAGACTCACGTGAAATGGGACACTCTCCCCTCACAGGGCTCCATGCCTAGGACTCATGTATTATAACTCACTCTCCCCTCAAAACTATTTGAGCCAAACATTAATGAATTCTGGGATTACACTGGGGTTTTGTTATACTCCAGGTTTAATTTGGTTATGATTTTATTAACCATAACACATATAAAAGTTTTCAAAATTCAACTGAAAAATTAAAAATTGGCAATTTTAAAACCTAATTTAAGCCACTTCAATGAGGATTTTCATCTCAATATGCAAAGATTTCTGCTTCTGTTGTGACCGTTCTGGAGATGATTTTGTATGTTGTCTTTTTCTCTTTCCCTTGGAAATTTCTTGACATTTTTCATTATCAAAAAAAAAAATCAACAAAACAAACAAACAAACAAACAAACAAAAACAAAACCAAAAAACCCAAAAAACAGAAAACCAACCTATCCAATAGTAAGCTTCCAGAAATGACTGGCAGCTTGTTACATAACGTTTATGGATTTATTAACTACATATTGACTACTAACTTTGAAACATTCTGCATGCAACCAATAGCAAAATATACATTTATATTGCAACTGAAGTCCATTCCCAGGCACCTCCTCTCACACATGTGCATATAAAACAGCATAGAACCCAAATAATATCACAGCCATGTTTTTGTCATTGCTGAAGGTCCTCAATTGTTTTCATTCCTTTCTTATTCTCCTGCTTTCTGTTCTTCTAACTCAGTCTAGGAAATGCTACCTTGTGCATAAATCTCACACGTTAATGTTGTGCTTTTGAAAATGCAGGCTGTGCTGCCGCTGAAGAATCGTGAAATCAATTTAGTAAGACTTGATAACATCAAACTGTGAACTGCTGCATTGGTTTTCTTAATTTCTTCTGTGCCCCACTAATAGGAAGAAAATATATTTTGAAATTCAGCCAACTATTTTGAAATATTATCACATCTAAGCATTATAAATCCATTAGAAACACCTCATTGGATTCACTGTTTTCCATTTTCCTAATAAGATGATTTCAATGTTTATTCAGTGTAAGAGCAAATGTTTTCTAAGAAGCACAACCTTCAGGCAGAAAAAAAGTAGTTTACAACATAATCAATGCCATCTGATTAGTCATAATCTAAGTTATTAGCACATGTTAACCTAAAAATCAACTAACATGCTTGGCACTCAAGGGCATACATTATTATATTAATGGTTTACTTTCAATATCTAAACAAATTCAATTACAGCTAAAATGCTTGTAGATCCAATTAATAATGTAATAATTATCACAAATATAATTTTAAACTCTTCACATTAATTTAATGAAAGCTTATGTAAATATGGTATGCTTGCATATTATCAATATGTAGTCAATGTATGTATATACAGAAGTTATGTATGGCATATTATGGGAACATTAATATTTTCCAGCTGTAGCTTATGTGTGTATATGTATTTGGCTTATAATAAAAAAGCCTTAAATATAAAATCATCAGAAAGGCTTAATGCTTCCTGGAAGGATATGCCTAATTTCATTTTATCTGTTATATCTATAAACAAAGCTGGCCATAAGAGATAACAGTACATCACTATGTTAATTAACCAACTTAAGATATTAGATTAAAGAGTAAAGAACACATTTGAGTAATCTTTTAGATAAAACAGATATAGAATGAAAAATAACCAGAGTAAAGTAAAGCTGTTTTATGTAACCAAAATTAATTTGGAAAGTTGTTTTAATGTAGATAACAACATAAAATTTCCAGGGGAAACAAATTTGATTTAACCAACATCAGAAGGCTAATTTCTAATGAAAAAAAAATTCACAAATAACCCCTATGTCACCCTCATGACCTGAATCATCAGTTTTCACACATATAAACCCAAGTAATGCTATTGACTAAATGACCTGTATCAAATGCAAACATGTAGTTAGAAATATCTATCCTAAAGGTTGGTTAGGATGGAGAAAGATCACAAAAGACTTTCTGTCATTCTGAAGGCATAAATGTCTTTAACATCAGAATTGTGTTTGGTTTTGTCCTCTAGCAGCTTGTGTGTCCATGGGTGAGGTGTGAGGGGATGTGTATGCAGTGTGTGTGTGTGTGTGTGTGTGTGTGTGTGTGTGTGTGTGTGTGTGCGTGTGTGTGTGTTCCACATCAACTACAAAGAACTCTAACTTGTGAGAATGATAGGGACTGCTTTACAGAAAAGAGATGTGAGATAATGTAGAATAAAGGTAAAGATCTCAGACGAGAATGAGAAAAATATAACTTTTAAACAAACTTTCAAGAATTTTCTTCAGTGAACAAACGCACACGTTGAAGGTGAGATCCCCAGTGTCAAGTTATGAAAATGAAAACTGAAACAAGTGAGGGGTCTGAGGGTTCCAAAACATGGAGTTGTCAAGCCTGAAGCCCGGGGAATAATGATAAGTCACTGAGTCACTGTCAGGTAGATGCTGGTGGAGGCCTCTGGTGGAGAGCAGAAAGGAAAACAAAACAAAATAAAACAAAACAAACCCCAACAAGACAAAAACCCCGGAGCCTTACATCAATGACAATTTTATACCATTAGATTGAAATTTCCCATTTGGCTAACTAAAGCATGTAACTATTTCTCTTAAGATATTTCTTATCTATTTCTCTTTGTTTCTCTGAAGTGTCCACTTATATATCTGTCAGAGACCATGTGATACAGTGCCAAAGCCTGACACACTCTCTAGATCCCAGATCTTACCTGCTACATGAGTTTGAATAATTTCCTGAGACTTGGACTCATGTGGAATGACAATCTTCTGAGTGGGCTCAATTACTACGCTAGTTCCACTGCAGAAAGTCTTTATTTCTCATAGTGTGTTTCTAAGATCTAAAAATTACTCTATTACATTTCCGTATCTTTTATGTCCTTGCATGATTTAATATCTACCTTTAGGTAGCTTTAGCATAAGGAATCACAGTTACTGGGAGGTCTTCACTATTTCCCTGTTTGTGACAACTTTGGTTTGGTTACTTGGTTATCTTTTAGTAGCATTGAACTTTATCCATATGACTTTGTGAATTCATAGTTTTAAAATAAATGCCTGTGCTGGGCGGCGGTAGCACATGTCTTTAATCCCAGCACTTGGGAGGCAGAGCCAGGCAGATCTCTGTGAGTTCGAGGCCAGCCTGGTCTACAGAGCAAGTTCCAGGACAGACACCAAAACTACACAGAGAAAAACCTGTCTCAAAAAACAAACAAAAAAATTAAATGCCTGTAAATCCTTTGTTCCATATCAGCAATAAAAGTGGTAAATATTACTTTTTCCTAAAAACAGCACAACTTTCCTTGCACTAGTGGACTGCTGGTAGACTTGAGTTACCACAGCCAGAAGTGAAGCTGAGTTTAGGCATTACCATTACTTCTTTTTGTAATCAGCAGCGGTCCGTGCAGACAAAAAGAGTGTCCTGAATGCTGAGGAGAGACACTATGAAACACTGGACATGGAGGGGTCCTCACTCTCATGAACTCATACCAGCCATGGTTACTTGCACAGGATCAAGCCAGTCACCATTCCAGCACAGGTCCCGCCCCTTACTGTAGAGCTACCGGCAGATGGTAACTATTGGGAGAAGAGGAATCTTTTTTTTTTAGATGTGGCTACTTTCTCATGCACCAGGGGATGACCTCCTACCAGTCACGTGTGAGATGTACTAATTGGACTTGTGAGTGATTAGAAAGTAGAAGATAGGAAGTTTGGAGAGGGTTGTACTGCAGGGGATACAGGAAGAGTGTACAGGGAGGCAGTGTGCATAGGATATCACATTCGTTTATATGTATGTATGAAATCCTCAAGAATAAAGAAAAATAATAAAATTCAGTTTTCCCTCAGTTTGGGTTTTCTTTATTGATTCTATTTCCACTTGCAAGTGTTCACCTCTTTTCTTCATTTCATTCCACTGTTTATATTTTCATAGATTTCTTCTTTAAGGACCTCTAACATATTCATAAAGGCTGTTTTGAAGTCCTTGTCTTTTGATTCAGCTGTATTGAATTTCTCGGCTCTACTGTGGTAGGGTTGCTGGACTCTAGGTGAGACATATTGTCTTGACTGTTTGTGGTTATGTTTTTATGCTGGTGTCTAGGCATCTTGGTTTGGGATGATTGTAATTCTAGATGCTGATATTTGTCTTCCAGGCCTTGTCTTTGTTGGGTAAGTGTTTTGTTGTTTGGTTTCTGTTGCTGTTTTTGGTTCTTCCAGTGCAGTGGCTGTGCGTTGTCTGGTAAGGAGTGCTTCTGAGATCCCCCTAGGTGTGTTCCAGGTAAAATGTGTTTCTAAGTATTGAGAGCTGATACTTAGGAATGGGCAGACACTGATGGTGTGCATCTGCAGGAGGGAAGTACTGTGTGCCACCAGGATCTGCTTAGTTCCCTGGGGGCAGGGGCCGAGAGGGAGGAGAGGCCACAGCTGATCTGGGGATGGGACTGGGGACTGGGTTTGGAGGAGAGGAGGTTGAGTGAAGATCTGAAGATTCGCTTCTCTGGTTGGCATGGCTGTTGGGTCCCCAGGGAATGCCTGAGAGATGGAAGATGAGACAAAGGGATATGGTGGTGGGGAAGGCTGTAGTAGAAGATCCTTTCGAGAAGTGGGTGGAGGGGAAGGGAAGGTGCAGCAGGTGGTCTGATACAGAGCTGGGGATGAGGCAGGGGGATTGGATTTAGAGGAGAGAAGCAAGAGTGAAGGTTTTCCTCACCTACCTGCTCCCCTCAGAAGAGATCTTAAGAGATGGGAAGAACAGAAAAGGGGGTAAATGGAGTACATGTGACAGAAAGCAGAAGTGGGTACTGGGGCCCAGTGAGACCAGAAAGAATGGAGCAGGAGGAAGGTGGGAGAGGGGAGTGGGGGAGTTGGCACCCTAGGAAGAGCAAAGCACCTACAAAGATCTCCTAATGAAATCTATGGCTTTGTATTCTTGGTTGGTTTTTAAAAAAGAGAACATGAAGTTGGTTGAGAAGGGAAGAGGTGTGGGTCTGTAAAGAGTTGGAGGAGGGAGGCGAATAGATCAAAATACATTATACAAAGCTTTTAAAGAACTAATAATTTTTTAAAAATTAGAAAAACAGCTGGATGGTGGTGGCACACATCTTTAATCCCTGCACTCAGGAGGCAGAGCCAGGTGAATCTCTGTGAGTTCCAGGCCAGCCTGATCTACAGAGTGAGATCCAGGACAAGCTCCAAAGCTACACAGAGGAGCCCTGTCTTGAAAAAAAAAACAAAGAAAAATAATAGAAAAAAATTAGAAAAACAAAAGAAAGACTGTTATATACAAACTCTAAGAAAGGAACACAACAAGCTTGACTGTGAAAATCCCTTGAGCAGCGGAGAAGAGGGAACATGTTCTTTAGAATTCCATGAGCTTATTTAACTGTGCCTTTTCCACTGTCTATGATGGATTTTAAGGATCTAGGGTCTGATAGAAACACTTGGAGGAGTGTGGTGGTATTCATTAGCAGAAATACAAACAGTGACTTTCAACCTCATCTCATTACATAGAACTTTGCCAAAATCCAAGTTCTATCTAAAATAATTGTGCAGATTAACTGCATAATTAACAAAATCAATGCAGATAATGAGGATTACAATAAAAACATTCTCAGGCTGAGATAAATGGAGAAGTGCTAGTACTTTAAGTCCCTTATAAATATTCATAAGGCACTTGAAAAATCACTATGGAATATTATTGTCCTGGTTGGTATGGTCTCAAAATATTTTCTTTTTGTTTTAAATCAGTGAGAACAGTGCATTCTGCCTCTAGATAAAATTGAATTTTGTTTTTCAATCGCATTAGAAACATTCAACAAATTACACCATAAAATAATATTCATTAATGACATTAAAGATCTTTGAAAACAAAGAATAAGTGGAGGCTACAAAATACTCAGGAGTGGAAGAGAGGATGTGTTGGCCAGCTGAGATGAAATGACACATCATGTCACTTCTGGGTACACAGGAATGCTGAGAATGTAGACCAACAAAACACAGGGACATGGCATTGATGTTCTCTCCAGTCTGGCTTGATGATGCTGGCAAGTTGAGGGACTCTCAGTGAAAGCCGCTACATGTCAACACATATGTCAATTTTATCTGAAGGAAGTGAGGGCTCAGAAATAAGCAGAAAACATCTGTGAGACAAAATTCAAGTGTTTCTATCCTAGCACAGTAGATATAGAGTTAGACTATTTGCTTTACCAGATCAAAAGCCAGCCTCTGTGCTCTGAACTCCTTAGCATTGTGTTGAGTAAAGAAAATGCGGTCCCCTGAAGGAAGATGGCCTTAGACAGAGACAACAGTTGGGTAATTCCCAATTTCTGCCTCAAGGTGCTAAGTGGCCCAATAGAAAGGGAGGAGAAAGCCACGGGCAGCAGAGCTGTGCTTTAATTTTACAGCTGTTAATGCTTGCCAAGGTTTGATTTTAAGATGGTGATTAATTTGCTCAATAAAATATTTCTGCTTTTCAAATATCTGACAAAGTAGATGTGATAGTGATAAAACATATGATTTTGAAATTTATAAAATACAATTGAACTCCAGACGTGAAGAATACAAGAACATGAAGGATAAAATTAAAAAAGAACTGTGATTCATCGCTTTATAGAAGCTGCTCAAAAGCAAAGAAGGTAAGAAAATAATAACATGCCAAGGAAGAGGACACACTTCCCTCAAAGAAGCAGCAATTAAGTGGAGCGCTGTGGTACACACCTGTCACAGACGCCTGAGGTGTAGACAGAGGATGCTATATTTGAGACCAGCCTGGGGTACATAGCCAGATTCTATCTTGAAAACAGAAACAAGATAAAGCAAACAAAAAAAGCACTTTGATAATGTATTTCAATAAGAATGATATAAAACAGAAGACCAGATAGACCCAGGCTGCTAATGGCATACTCTAAGGGCATGATGATACTTGATAGATACCCACCAATAGGTTACTCTACCTATATCCATGGGTCTTTGGAGCTTTTGTGCATCTTCTGAGCAGAAACAGGAAGCATTTTTGTTTGTTTTAACTTCTACTATATTTTCAAAGATGTTCATGCTGCAAATATCCTTGTAGGATTCACAGAGTTTGGGGGCAGACAGAAGTTATATGAGATAAAACATCTTTTTTGCCCATTAAAATTGTGTAGACAGCTAGCAGCCTATTCAAAGATTCAAAGACCAAATGATTCTAGGCTTGGATGGCTTCACCTGTTTCACACACTTGTTGGATATTGTGTACAGGAGGCACTCCCCATCACACCAACAAGACCCAGTACAGGAAAGAGTCACGTGATCCCCATGGTAAGCTTGATCTCTGCCCCAGGTTTGTGACTTCTGCCAGCATCCATGAGATTGTGACAAATTTGTTAGACGATAAAGAGAATCTCAAAATCATCACAATTCTGCCTAACAATATTCTTGTAAAGAATTGAAGCAAAAACCAAACCAAACAAAAAATAATGCTGGACAAAAGAATGGGTAGAAGTAGTTTGGCTTGTTTTTCTTTGAAAGAAAAATAGAGTACTGTGCCAAGAGTCCATAAGAATCATCCTAAATGAATACACTACTCTTTGGTCAGCCAGGTTAGTCACTAGCCCTGTCACCAATAATGAGAGTAATGATTTTTCTTATCTTACAAGTTTGCTATTCTTCCCCCCCCCCTTTAAAAAGAAACATCAGTGTAGCTGGATGCTGATACAAGACTCATGACTTGTAAAGACTCGGGAATCATGAGAGTAACCATCCTCTAACTCTGTCAGGGAAGAAGCAGCTTAAGTTCATCGTTGTGTACTTCCTTGGCTCTGACTTTACTAATACACAGTTTGAGTTTTAAGCCAGACAGGGTTTTATTTGCTTGAAGGACATCCAGCAATCTGTACGGAAGCTGAAACCCCAGAAGTCCCATCAACTGCTTTAAGGATAAGCAGAGGGGATGGGAGCCTTCTTCTTGGGGCAGAATGCAATCCATCATTACAAACTCACCAGCTGCTTGTTCACAGGGAGTCAATGCAATCCTCAAGCCAATTCCTCCCTAAGCCGATCTCTGCTTTATCTCCCCCAGAAATCAAATTATTTTGAACTGTGGGAAACTGAGCCTTGTAAAAGAAAGAAAAATTTATCACTGGACAAATCACAGGTTTATTTAACTCAGAATTTTGATTTTTATAATGATGTTAGCAGACAGTTTTGGAGAGCCTGTGATGATGTTTCTTTGAGGTTTACATTAAAAAATTCATGTAGCAATTAAATTGGCTTAATTAGTTTTTGCTTAGAGCATTGGGAAAGCATTTAAGGACTGCTCAGTTCCTGATGCCTTATAAAGCATTACTTAATAAACAACAAGAATATTATTATAAATATACAACATATATTATGACATCATTATTCTTTTATTTTTTTTTTCTCTCTTTGGCTGCAAGTAGTTGAGTGTAGACACAGAGGTGGCTCAGTGGTTTGCACATGATGTGTTGACTGATATAATAAAAACTGGTTTCTCAATATCCTTAAAGCTGCCTATGGTAGAGATGGCGTGATGATTTTATGTAAGTTATGCTTACTTCCAAAGGTTTGAAGGCTCTGATATACAGAGAGATTTTAGTTGGCTTTCAAAGTGTTTTGAATTAACTGAAAGAAAAGTATGAAAAAGCCTGATCTTTCTTTCTTTCTTTCTTTCTTTCTTTCTTTCTTTCTTTCTTTCTTTCTTTCTTTCTTTCTTTCTTTCTTTCTCTAGACAGAGTTTCTTTGTGTAGCCCTCGCTGTCCTGGAACTCTCTCTGTAGACCAGGCTGGCTTTGAACTTGGAAGATCCACCTGCCACAGCCTCCCAAGTGTTGGGATTAAAGGCATGTACCACCACTGCCTGGCTGGTTTTATTTTTATTTTTTTTAAAGTCAATTATTTCTTGTACTACTTTTTGAAAGTATAGACAGTTTGGCTTCATATATTTCTACCAAAAATATGCTTAGGTGTTTAAATGCAGAATTACCCTGTTAAGAATGCGTGGTCTACCTTTTACATCAAGCATCTTGCACCCATATTTCCATGATTTTTCTAGTAGCAGTGTTAAAAATCAATTGTAAGTTTCTGCTTACTTAAAATATAGTATTCTTCAGTAGGACTCCATTTCTCTGTGCACAGTTCCTGTTGTAACTAGAAAGATAACGGATGCTGATCTAAAATATTAAAAATGAGTATGTGTTCTTTATGTTTCACTTCACATGAAGACTTCTTCAAAATTAATGCATGAAAATGATTCCACTTATCTTAAGATTGTTTAAGGAATTTGTACCTTGCCTGGGCCCTAAAAAGGAGAGAGTTTTCTAAACAAAGTCCCTGTACTTCATAGGCAGGTCTTGCTCTACCTCAAGTACCAGATGAAGAAAAGATATCTAATAGGGAGAAAGAATATTCACAAATTATGTGGAATGCTTTTGTTGTCAAACAGTAGAAAGTGAACAGGGATGCGAGCTTCACAAAGAGACTCTGTGTGCCTACCAGGTACCCCAGGGAGGCACTTCACCCTCAGTGTCTTTGCTAAAGAAATAACTTGTATATATCAAGAGGTCAAAGTTAAAAATCCAAAGGTAAAACACAGCCAAAACAGAACAAAACATGAAATATGGAGATTTGGAAAAGTGTCTTAGAAACAACTTCCTGTTTTTTGTTCTGTGGCACAATTGTGTACTTCTTTCTATGCTTTGTCTTGTCCCCAAAGCATACTTTGTGATTATGCTGGATAGTTTTATGTCAATTCAACACAAGCTAGAGTCGGGGGTGGGGAGGTAGGGGGCTGGGGGACTTCAATGAAAATGCTTCCATAAGATGGGGCACTAAGCAAGCCCGTTGGGCATTTTCCTAAGTAGTGATTGATGTGGGATAGTCTGGCCTATTGTGGGTGAGGCCATCTCTGGGCTGGTGGTCCTGGGTTCTATAAGAAAGCAGGCTGAGCAAGCCATGATGAGCAAGCTAGTCAGCAGCACTCTTCCATGGCCTCTGCATTAGCTCCTGCCTCCTGGTTCCTGCCCTGTTTGAGTTCCTGTCCTAACTGCCTTGACAATGAATTGGATGTAGAAGTATAAGGCAAATAAATGCTTTCATCCCCAAGTTCCTTTGGTCTTGGTGTTTCATCACAGCAATAGTAACCCTAACTACTATAGTGATATATTTAATTCCACCTTGAATTCCTGCACAAATAATTCAGTATAAATACATGGACTGCACAGATAAAATCAGCATGAACATAGGATCTGGCAACTGGAAACCTAGTGAGGTTCTGTGCTGAGGAGTTCCTTATTGACCTCAATGCAAAGCAGTATTGGACCTGTCCTAGACGAGCGGATGCTAGCACTGTTGAGAACCCTTGCTGGTCATGTTAGGACCCATTGTCTAACATCAAGATACTTAAGTCAATTTCCACCATCGTGACAAAACCCAAGATAAGTCAACATATAGTTGGAGAGAGAGAGGAGGGATTGTATGAGCTAGAGGTATTGAGACCATGATTGGAAAAAGCACAGGGACAAATAGCCAAACTAGTGGAAATGCATGAACTATGAACCAATAGCTGAGGAGCCCCCATGGAATTGAACCAGGCCCTCTGGATAAGTTGGACAGTTGATTAGCTTGAAATGTTTGGGAGGCCCCCAAAGGCTGTGGAACCGGGACTTGTCCTTGGTGCATGGGCTGATGTTTTGGAGCCTGGGGCCTATGCTGAGACACTTTGCTCAGCCTTGATGTAGGGAGGAGGGGACTGGACCTGCCTTGGCTGAGTCTACTAGGCTGCGCTGACTCCCCAGGGGAGACCTTGCCTTGGAGGAGGTGTAAATGGGGGGGGGGTGGGGGGAGAGGGCTGAGTGGTGGGAGGAGGGAGAATAGGGGAATCCGTGGCTGATATGTGAAATTAAGTTAATTCTCTCTCTCTCTCTCTCTCTATCTATCTATCTCTCTCTATATATAACAGAAAAGGTTTATTTGGCTCATAGTATCAGAGATTTTAGTGTCTGTGTTAGGACCATGTTTTGCACAGGCCATCACTGCAGGAGTCTGTGACATCACAGGACATCACTGCAGGGATCTGTGACATCACAGGGCACCACTGCAGGAGCCTGTGACATCACAGGGCACCACTGCAGGAGCCTGTGACATCACAGGCCATCACTGCAGGAGTCTGTGACATCACAGGGCACCACTGCAGGAGCCTGTGACATCACAGGACATCACTGCAGGGATCTGTGACATCACAGGACATCACTGCAGGAGCCTGTGACATCACAGGGCACCACTGTGGGAGCCTGTGACATCACAGACCATCACTGCAGGAGCCTGAGGCAGTGCGTCTCTGTTCTCTTCAGGGTGTCCAGGAAGCAAGACAAGAAAGGGAGACAGGAGGGAGCTGGGGTTCCTCTATTCTCTTTCAAGGGCTTAATTCCAATCATGTGACTTGTTCAACTAAGTCCCATCTCTTGAATCCTGTGCTGTCTCTCAATAAGATCAAAAGCTGGATGGAAGTCAAGCCCTCTCAGCACATGGGCCTTCCAGGAGAATTCATTGTCCAAATTATAGCACATGCTATGAATAGATGTATGTATGAATGGATGGATGGATGGACAGACAGACAAAAGATGCACAGACTCAGGGCCTTTGCTATTAGTGTAACCTGAAAACTGTCCGAAAGCTGATATTTCTATTGTATTTAAGTTGAAGCATAAAGAAAAGAAAAGGAAAAGGTTTTATTTTCTTCTTGTTGCCCATAAACGATTTAAGCAAAAGTCATGTAAACGTTAAATTCCAGCTTTCTGCGAGAGTGGATTAAATGCTATGTTTTACTTCTTCTGTACTTGTACCAAGTCAGGCTTTACCCAGGCTTACAGACATTCCACGCGCCCAGTCTGCTTTCACTCAGGCTTTATAACAATGAGCAGGACCGACTCATTGAGCTCCCGGGAAACAGCCTGGTCTGGAACTTGCTAATTTTTCAAAGTAGTTTGCCATTTATTATTTTATTACTTAATCAAACACGCCTCCCAGATTGCAATGTGGAGTTATCATTTGTACGTTCTTTACCAAGGGAGAGCCTGAGACAGAGAAAACTGAAATTAAACAGAGAGTGAGAGATCACCCAGGTATAAGTGGGGGGCAGTGGAGGCCATGCCCTCTGCTTTCTAACCCATCACATCACTAGCGTTGTGTCCTTATACGGTGTGTGTTTCATCATGGGTCTTCTGCAGGGATGTGTTCTTGTGCTGAGATTATCTTTGAAATTAGGGTGATGCATTCAAAGTCAAGGAAGAACATTAGATGGGGTGGAGACATGATAAATTATGAGTCATATTTTCCCTGATGCCTTTGAGTATATTGACACACTTTCTTTGCAATATAAAGATGAATACTTTTTCAAATAAAAAATTTTTTATCTCTTATATCCACAGTGTTTCTACACAGAATTTAGCTTTTATCCCAACCCCCAATTCTAAGGAATATTTTAGATACACATCTCACCGTTCTAGTGGTTTATCATGAAACCCTCTTACTGTTTAATGTTTCTCTATTTTTATTCTATAATGGATGTCATAAATAAAAATAATTACTTTTAGCACATCAAAATTACTAATCTCTTCCATGTGCTTTTTATGAATTCCATTTTCTACCTAACCTAAATTGGTTTATATTATATCAAAGTAGCAATGGGAACATAAATGGCATGGGGGGGTTAGGAGATGTACATATATTGAAATTTTTATTTAAATAAGTATGAATACTAAACAAACTTGCCATATAGAGCAACTTCACCTTCTTCTTTTTTTTTTTTTTTTCTGAGACAGGGTTTCTCTGTGTAGTTTTGAGCCTTTCCTGGATCTCGCTTTGTAGACCAGGCTGGGCTCGAACTCACAAAGATCCACCTGCCTCTGCCTCCCGAGTGCTGGGATTAAAGGCATGCGCTACTACCATCTGGCATGACTTTACCTTCCAAAGTTAAGTTTAGAGGAAGAAAAGTCATGATTTTCCATGAAATTCTTTTAAGTTGCCAATCATTTCTTGGAGCTCTTTGGCTCAAATATTAGATATTTTATCCAATTACTTTTTGTGCAAATCTGGGTCTGAAAGTCTACACTGACAAATATCACAAGGAGAAAATTTACATGAACACATAGTCTATTTCAATCACACTAAGCTGGATCATCCAGCACATTTATTTAACGATAAAGAACCCATGCGTGTCCCTTTCTGTGATACCAGAAGGTAAGCTTTTACAAAGATCTTTGATACTTGTAAAACAGCTTTAAACTAAGGATTTAAAAATGTTTCACAACCACTAATCCCTGTAACACCTCAATAGATAAGGATTATAAGTGGTGTTTTCTGAGAGGGCGAGCCTATCCATGGATGCCCCAAATTGCCAGAACTAGAAGCCAGCATAGGAAATGGATTTTCTCTGCCTATCATTGCATAGCACTCATTCTAATCAGTGCAGCACAGCATTCTCATAAGTGTCAGCCATCAATCTGTGGTTCCATTTCAAAACAATAAGCAACTCAGTACCTTTTTCTCAATCAGACAAAATATTAGGAAAGCAATGGGATATTCATAAGAGATCCGGAGATGCATGCTTGTAATTTTTCTTTTTGGATTTGCCTCTGTGTGTGTGTGTGTGTGTGTGTGTGTGTGTGTGTGTGTGTGTGTGTGTAATGTTCAAAAAATCATTTAGCAAAACATATCTTTAGAATTCACATCTGTGTATTGTGTAGCCTGGTTATTTTAATTTTTCATGTAGTTATGGCAACAAGGTGGTTGTTACTGGTCCCTGTGATCTCTGTTGAAAGAATTTATACAAGTTCCAGAGCACAATACTAAATACTGACAGAGTGTATAGTACAGCATCAGAGTGGACCAAGGCCACGGGTGGGCAAATGCTGTTTTCTAACGTCTCTGAAACAGACAGCCTTTCTGAAGGATATTTTCCTATTCAAGGGCTTGACAGGCCCATTTTTATTTACCCTTAAGAGAGGAGACAATATTATGCTTTTTTTCTTTAATGTAATGGCTTCTAGTAGATTCGATTCTCCCAATCTTCCTGACAGTTCAGGAAGTCATGTCTCAATTCCTATCTCACCACCATGGACAAAAAGCAAAACCACTGTTGTAGGGAGTGAAAATGGTAAAACCAACATGTCGCCAAACTAGCGAGAAACATGTCAGCTGTACCTAGAAATACTGCCTATAATTTATGTAAGAGCCTCTGGCCAAAAAGTAAAGAAATACACTTTCATAGTAAAGTTTACGGATATCACTGTCTATTAGCATAATTTGATTATATATGTTCTTGTCAGACACTGAATTCTAGTGTTGCCAAGTCTTTTCCAGCATGTTCTGTGTCGCTCTTGGATCTGTAGAAGTGGTGGTGTTACTCTCACAGTTAGGTCACAGTACCCAGGGCAGTTGAAATTGTTCAAGCATGACCTAATCACCTAAGACAGATGGTTGCAAAATGAGTAGGATTCATGCTGAGTGAGCCAGACAAAAGCAAATGCCACTGCTGTGCACCATCCAAAGAGCCTCTGGGTGACAATCCAAAGGGGACTCCCTCTGAGGGTAGCTGCAGGCCGAGCGCCACTGAGGGAGCTGGGATGCTGTGGGATGTTCTGTATGTCAAATATGTTGCTCTGATTGGTTAATAAATAAAACACTGATTAGCCAGTAGCCAGGCAGGAAGTATAGGTGGGACAAGCAGAGAGGAAAATTCTGGGAAGTGGAAGGCTGAGGCAGAGAGATGCTGCCAGTTGCCGCCATGACAAGCAACATGTAAAGATACCAGTAAGCCACATGGCAACTTATAGATTAACTTATAGAAATGGGTTAACTTAAGATATAAGAACAGTTAGCAAGAAGCCTGCCATGGCCATACAGTTTATAAGCAATATAAAAATCTCTGTGTGTTTACTTGGTTGAGCAGTGTGGGACTGGTGGGTAAGAGAGACTTGTTCTGACTGTGGGCCAGGCAGGAAAACTCTAACTACAAAGAGAAAACTCTAGCTACACTGGGACCTCTATTCTATAACACAGGAATGAAATTATTTTTTAACTACAAATGTAACAGATGGATTTCTCTTCAAAGTCTCCAGAAGAAAACAAAACAGCTACACCTTGACATTAGCTGGTTAAATCTGGGAAAACTAGCTGTGCCTTATATGCTTTTAAATTAAATTAATTGTGAAATCATGCTGACCTCTGTGTGCCTAATTGTCACATGTCACACAGAACAATTGTGCCACGGTGGAAGGGAGTCCTCATACATGAGTAAACATATGTGCTTGAAATACTATAAATCTTTATTACTAAACATGAATTTGAGCATCTAAATTAGCTTCAAATTTTCCTAATTGAGGACCATAAAATATTTTTATTGGTTTAAGGATCAGGTATAAGAGTATTTTATACTTGACTCTTCGAAGAGAACTGGTACTATTCAATTTTGAATTGAAGAAATTCATTAGTTAAAAATTTAACTTTGCTAATTATTTTTTACTTCATTTTAAACATATTTCAAAACATAATAATTTGTCATGATATATTGTGTCCCCCAATATATTATGCACCCTAATAAAGCTTATCTGAGAATCAGAGGAAAAAGCCAGCCAGTATATTAAACATAGAAGTTATGCATATGCTTTTAATCCTAGCATTCAGGAGGCAGAGATCCATTTGGATCTCTGTGAGTTCAAGGCCACACTGGGAACAGAGCCAGGCATGGTGGTACATGCCTTGAATTCCAACACTAGTTAACCATAGAGGTCTGTACAGACAGATAGGAAGTGACAGAGCTGGGCAAAAAGAGGAAGTGATATAGCTGGGTAGAGAGAAGAATTAAGATGGCAGGGACAGAAAGGTATATAGGCATGGGTATACAGAATAGGTCCTTTTGGAAGCTGAGGAGTCAGTAAAGTGAGGTTGGCTATGGCTTGTCCTATTCCTCTGATCTCTCAGTTTTAACCCCAATGTCTGGCTCCAGGGTCTTTTTTTTTTTTTTTTATTAATAAGACTGTTTAGCAATTTGTCTTATCTCAATCAGCTATAATTTACTTTATTATAAATGGCTGTGATACCACTACAAGACATGGAAAAGAATTAGGAACTTCAAAAATATTGCTTCTAGTTGGCAGTTTGAAAAAAATTAATACTTTCAAATACTTTGAGAATAGTTACTAAAAATAGAACTTGTAAATGGCAAATGATGCTTTACCTCAGGAGAGAAAACAGATAACAGAATGGTAACCTTGGACGTTCACAGCTTGTTTAAAGGGGGCAGCTTCTTGAGCAGTTGAGCAGTCACACCCAGGTGTGGGGAGCCAATCTGACTCTATAGTTGTACTTTCATATTAGGACCACCAGCCCACAAATAGTGACATGGAGACTTATGATTATGGAAGCTCAGCCATTAACTTAGGCTTGTCCCACTAGCTCTCATAAATTAACCCACTTTTTATTAATCTATGTTCTTCCACATGGCTCACTTACCTCTACTCTGTACCACATTTTAGACCTCTTCAGTGTCTCCCTGGCATCTCCCTAACATAATTGGCATACCCAGATTCCTCCTCTTCCTCTCTCTCCCCAGAAATTCCACCTATCCTCTCCTGCCTAGCTATTGGCCATTCAGCTCTTCATTACATCAATCACAGCACTATATCTTCACACAGTGTACAAATATCCCACAACATTTCCCCTTTTTGTCTAAATAAAAAGGAAAGGTTTAATTCTAACATGGGAAAAAACCATATGCAATAAGAACAAGTATCAGGTAAGAATTACATTCACAATGTTTAGTCCATTTGTATTTGGAAAAATGGAGAAAGTACTGTATTACCTATCTCCCATCTTAATGAGTCCAAAGTTTTATACCTAAATCACTTGTATCACTTATCATAACTTGTATTACCATCCTAAAATATGCTTTTAGGCCTTAAAACATCTTTTATCTAAAACACCTTTTTAGATCAACAACTTAAGATTTTGTCTTTATAAAAGACCTTTATATATCTTTTGTAAATTTCTTTTTTGAATTTGGTAACAAAGAAAACAGTGTAACTATCTAGTCTTCAACCCCTTAAAAGACCTGAGAAGGTTATAATATTACCTGGGTAAACAGGATATACAGAGCAAACAAGTTCTAAAACTATAGAAATGACAGAGACATCTGGCTGCCTGGACAGTCACCCAAGATTCCGCTGCAATGTTAGGGCATCTATCTTCAGCCTATGGGCCTAGAATGTCTGATAGATTTTTCTGTGAAGCAGGAATTTTGAAGGACTGTCCTACCTTGTCTTAACAAGGTTTGTCACTTGTCAGCTTTTGTGTCCTGCTTGTCTTGACAGCATGCTGTCAGCAATTGAGGCAAGGGCCGTTTCTTGCCTAAATGGCTAACTTTACTGCATAGAAAACAAACTACATTTGGAGGTTCTTTGATACCCTTCATCCTTTTTTGAAGTAGATTTGTGCTGCCAGGAGCAGAGATGTGTCTCATTGTCATGAAAAGCCTATGTTATCAAAATATCTTAAATGCCATATTCTGTAGGTCTCTGAAATGTTTGAAGACCATACATCTATTTAAAATCTGTCTCTCTTTAATCTTGAAAACATACCTAACATGACTGCAAATTTGATTATTATAGATGACTAGATACTAACCTGCATTCCTTAATTATACATTACATGGTTAAATGAGATGCATAGGTACAATACCTTAAACAAGAGTAGAAACATATGCAGTATGTTCTAACAAAAAACCCTTAAATTTGTATTAACATAAAACCCATACCAGTGTAAAATATTTGAGATTAATAGTGCTTTTTAGTTTATAAGTACGTTCAATAATCTACCCTTTTGTTCTATCATTCCTGTATCCCCCTTTTTATTTTCAGAAAGAGATCTTTGAATTCAACTTGCTTTGCTTAGTTTTTTTCCCTGACCATGACCAGTAACAATTTGCAGCCAACCTGCTAAGTGATGACAAACATTGATAACTCAGAGAATGACCAAAACCACCCACCCCAACTCTTGAAAATGTGGCCATTGTGTTCTCCAAACTGCTTCATGTTGTCTGGGATTGATGATGTCTTTAGGGAACCCTGACAAAATTGGGATAATGATCAAGTCCTGGAAGAGCTAGATGTTCTGTGATATTTTGTTTATGTTCTGACAAATAAAACTTGTCTGGAGATCAGAGGGTGGAGCTAGCTACTGGTTAACCATAGAGGCCAAGTAGTGGTGGCTAATACCTTTAATCCCAGCATTTTGGAGGCTCACACCTTTGAGTCCAGTACTTAAGAGGCTCATGCCTTTGATCCCAGCACTTGGGAGGGTCATGCCTTTATTCCCAGCACAATTGGGAGGTGGAGACAGAAATATAAGGCAGGTGGAGACAGAATCGCAGCCCCATTTGGTCTGAGGATTTGTAGAGGTAGGAAGTTTCTAGTATGTAGGTGGTAGCCATTCCAGCTTTGACCTGGAAGTTCTAACCCCCACTGAGGCTTCAGTAATGGTCACGCCTACAAGGCAGGGCTGAGAGAGGATGCTGAAGACCTGGGATCCAGATGCGGGGAATCTCTTGGTTCCTGGATCCTGGATGCTGGAGGTAGACCAAGCAGAGTTCTCCAGATAACACTGCCGGATTGCACCACACCTTTCCCAGACCCTGTAAACTATTCCTTCACTTGTAAGTTTCTCCACTAAATAAACCTCCCTTTCAACTACATGGAGTGACCTTAATAATTTCACCAGTACTAGTGGCTGCTATTCTGCTTCTCTGAACTTTCAGCTTTCAGCCTAATATCTGACTCTGGGTTTTTATTAATAAGACTAATTAGGATCATCCTTCAGCTAACTGTATCATTTGTTGTCCAATATCTGTGTGATGGGAAAATGTATAGCTTATTGGAAGTCCTGGCTGGAGCAGTATATGAAGTTGAACCATCTTAGCTAGAGGTTTTGAAGTTGTTCTGGAGACAGAATTTTGAGGAAACTGCAACAGAGGAATTCTAAGAGGCTGGATCACTTAGGCTACATTTCTTGTTCTTATTTTTGTCTGGTCCCTTTTTTTGAAAATACACAAACTTTTAAGGTAACATATATATCTACATTAACACAAATATGGAATGTGTGGTATGTACAAGTTAGCTAAAGATGTTTTTTTTTTTTTCTGTTTGAGAAAGTAAAAGACATCTGTCTACTTTATAAGTTTGTTTGGACTGTATAACCAAACCTCTATCCATGCTATGAAAGAATCCATGTAGTATCCATGAAAGAATGACATGTAGTAATAAGTTATGAGGACTCTGTAGCTGAAAAGATTTATCAAGTCTCATCCAGTCTCAGAGCTGTTCCCATGTAGAGTGATCAGTATAAACATCACCTGTCTTATAGCTTCCTTGCTTCTTTTTTCTTTATGTCTGTATCCAAGATTTTCAGGAGGTCTTCCCTGATCAAATCTGGTCTATTAATTTTGAAGAAATCCATAGCTTTTTGTTTCCTATGAAAACAAAAGCAAAATCTCTTACCCAACACAACATATTTTTGACTTCCATTCTGAAGTTAAGACATTCTTAAAATAATAGGTTGGACCGAGCAGTGGTGCACGCCTTTAATCCCAGCACTCGGGAGGCAGAGGCAGGTGGATCTCTGTGAGTTCCAGGCCAGCCTGGTCTCCAAAGTGAGTTCCAGGAAAGGTGCAAAGCTACACAGAGGAACCCTGTCTCAAAAAACCAAAAGAAAAAAAGGTTGGTTTAGTTTAATAGTTTCTATAATCCAATGTCTCTCAGTAGCTATTGTTTTTTGTTCATTAGCATTTAAAAAAACTTAAAGTCAAGAAAGCACCATATAGGATCCAGACATCCTATGTATTTCCCATCTTTACATGGATTATTCCTTTTATATTACTTTGATCCCTCTTTAAGGACTTCACTTTATAATTTTTAAACTATTTATTTTTCTATGACTGTTTATACCCCTTTTCTTTTCTTTCTTCAGCTTCTAAGCACATTTTTCAGTGTACTACGACTGTTCAAAGGTTTTCTCAGTCTGGATCTGACTTTGCAAGTGCCAGTAGCCATGCATTTGCAATGTTCTTTGACAGCATTAGCTAAATATTAAACTGCTAAGTGACAGCTAGGTCCTCCACCATGTGGCTCCACTTAACACAATTGGCCTGGCAGTTGGCTCCACCTTCTTCAGGTCAGTGAGAGTGGAGCCTCATGTCTGTAGACCCCAACCTGGAGTTGGTCTATTTGCCCCAGCTCTGGGAAATTGCTGGGTCTATGCTGCAGTAGGTGTTTCTATCTGGTCTCCCTCCACTGAGTAGTGCACCATCCACTGTTCATAAACCCCATTCAAGTGCTCCATAGCAGGGCCTCTTAAAAGAACACTGTCTCTGTATGCCAAGAGCATTGAGCCTATTTGGAACTTCCCCCTGCCACCCAGTGCTTCCAAGCTTTATGTGGATTTATGTGCTGGACATTGGGCACCAATTATAGCAAGGTTTCTTGTCGGACTATCTTTGGATTGCCAGCCCCCAAATAACAACACACAGATTTCTTATTAATTAAAGCTTGGCCTTTAGCTTAGGCTTGTCTCCAACTATCTCATAACTTAAATCAATCTGCTTTTATTAATCTATATTATACCATGTGACTTAAAAAACAAACAAACCAAACAAACCTCTTTTCCATTTCTGTACATCTGATTTGTTCTGCATCTCCTGGTGTGTCTCTGCCTTTCTCCTTCCCAGAGTTCTCTCTCTGGAAATCCCACCTATCCTCTCCTGCCTAGATATTGGCTGTTCAGCTCTTTTTTTTTCTTTACACTAACCACAGCAATACATCTTCACACAGTGTACACATATCCCACAACATCTGACCTAAGGCTTTCTCAGAGGTGCTCATGAAGGACAAAAGGAATGTTAGTTCTGTCTTAGTCCAGCAGTGGACTTGGGAAGGCTGGTCTACAGCTGGAGCCAGTGCCTCAAAAAGAGTCAAGGTTGTGGCTTCTGGGGACCTTACTGTTCTCCCTGGGATGTGTTTATCAGTCCTTAGGCAAGCTATGTCTGAGGTACGCTTGTGTTCTCTTCACCAACGTTGTTTGACTTAGCTCTCTGCTGACCTTGACCGTCTTCCCCCTGCAAATATATAGGATGCTGTGTTTCTTAATAAGCTTACTTGCATAAGTCATCATCTGGTCTTTTTTTCTCATCCTAAGTTATTCTACCTGACAGCTTGCTGTTTGGGACCCCTTATTCCTACTCATTTGAGACACTCCTGGCAAAGGAGGTGTTTGCTCTCAGTACCAACTTCTTTGGATCCATTGAGACAATACACTCCTAGCAACCCTCCTGAAATTGATTTGTTACTTGGGCAGTGAGGTGTAAAAGAAACCGCAGATGTATTATGAGCAAGTGTCTTAAGGAAGCCATTTGGAATATTGTGAGTCCTGGTTATCTGTGCCTCCATTTGTATCACAGCTGAGGAAACCCTAAGTCAGCCTATTGTGCTGCATATTTTAGGGGTAACACAGCCTACTGGGGTAAGACTTCAAATAGCATTCTACTACTACCAGGAGAGAAAGTGGCTAATCCAGGGCTATCCTAAGAAGTCTCTCCCTAACCTCAAAGACTGATTTCCTAGGAGGGTCAGGAGCAAGCCCTAAGGTGTTTCAAGCCCTGAATCATTTCAGGCAGGAGTCTTCCTATCTCAGTAACTGGCAATTCATAACTGTAGTTAGAGTTTTCCTGCCTGGCCCATAGTCAGGACAAATCTCTCTCATCCGCCAGACCTATAGATGCTCAGAACCAACCAAGTAAACATACAGAAACTTATATTATTTATAAACTGTATGGCTGTGGCAGGCTTCTTGTTATCTACAGTAACTCTTGATATCCACAAATAAACACCACAAGAGAATCAAGCTAGTCAAAGGCTATCTGGGGGAACTGCATAGTTCATTGTAGCATGTATCTTAAAAGTTCTTATTAATAAAATCAAACCTGAGGCCAGTTATTGGGGTGAATGCTAGAAGATCAGAGAAGCAGAACAAGCCACAGCTTCCTCACCCTCCTAGTTCCTCAGCTGATCTTGTTTCCCCAGACTGGAAGTCTCTGAGTCCTCATCCAGAATGAATCTCAGCTGAACTGTGTTGCTCAAAGCCTAAAAGCTTAACCAGCCAAATGCTTAGCTAACTTAGTTTCTAGTCCTCACGCCTTATATACCTTTCTGTTTTCTACCATCACTCCCTGGGATTAACGGCATGAGTCACCATGCCTGGCTGTATCCTTGAACAGATGGATTTCTGCCTCTGGAGTGCTAGGATTAAAGGTGTGTGCTACTACTGCCTATCCTCTATGTTTAATATTGTGGTTGTTCTGTCTCTGACCCCAGATAAGTTTATTAGGGTGCCCAATATTTTGGGGAACACAATACCACCACAGTTCATATTGGGATTTCCCACTAAGACCAGAAATCTGGATTATTATGTGACATTTCTTACTTTCAAAGGACTCTATGAGACAAGAGAACGTCAAACACATTTATTCCCAACTGGATATAGCATTTAAGTTGCCATTTAATTTTCTGTGTTTTACCTTTGAAAAATTTATTAGAAAACAAAGCAGATAATTGAGAGATAGGCATGATTGAGTTAGGCCACGTGGTCATTATTCTAAGTGACCCAGACAACTTGAAACTGCATGGAAAGCAACTGGAATCAGGTCATTTCTAGATTCCTTTGGAAAGCAACTGGAATCAGGTCATTTCTAGATTCCTTTGGAAACATTCGTACCCAGTCATATCTGGGGGATTATAGCACAGGACTCCTGTTATGCCATGAACCTCCATGACCTACAGCTTTCATGAGTGCATTATTCACGTGTACTGTTCAGATGTGATGTATTTGCTGTGTTGAGAATGCAGAACTGATATATTTAGCACAAATACTAAATTATAGTCTGTCATAACATTAAAAACACCAACTCCCAAACCTCTGCTGAGTCCATACCAGTGACTGCCAGGTAGGAGAGGGACAAAGAGAAAGGAGCCAGATAATTCTGCCCTACACTCTGCTTTGTAATGCTCTTCAACGTCTCACTCCACTTTTAAAGGAACACATTTACAAACATCAAGTGGCTTAGTTAATGCAAAACCATATCGCTTTCTAACTAGGGACTCACAGTCCTAACAGCTTTGGCGTTACATGGAATAGTACAAGGTACATGTGCTTGTTAAAATGTAAAATAACCCCTTTAAGATCCTTGTGCTCTGTGAATTATGATTTTTATATGACTTTGCTTCATGAGTGAACAGAGAAATGACTGGCATCGACTGTATCAGAGTCAAGGACTTCCTGAAATTAAAAGTAGAGATTTAATCATTTAAAGAATAATTGGAGAGTCCAGGACCACTACACAGTTAGCTAAGAACTAAATCTTCAGAAGTCCGTATGACCTTTTCTCCTTGACGACCAGGGTATTAAAGTAGAGTAGTATTTATGTAGATAACTGCCCATGGAGACTTATAGCCCTCTAATCTCTTTATGACTTTCAGAACACTAGCCAAGTAGCTTTTCTACAGGCTTTTCACGTGTCCAATCTCCTAATCAACAGACCCAGAGAAAGGAACTGGTAAAGACATTAACTAAACAATGTTCGCTTCAAACACTTGCACTTACAGCAGCTGGAGGCTCTTTTGCCCCCAGTGAAACCCTGCAGTGATAGCACACAGACAGCCGCCAGAATGGGATGCATGCTTAAAATTGAGTTAAATTTCACAGGTTTTTCAGGTATATTTTCTTGGCTTCATTTTTAATTTCCCCCATAAAGCAAAACTTGTGTTTCCCACATCTTGAATTTCATTAATTATCTAAAGAAAAAAAAAAAACCCAGGAGAGGTCCATAGAGCATAACTTAATTAGACAGGTTTGGTTAGACTATATAGGTTGCTTTCCACAAACTTGCAAATGAGGCTCTATTGCTGAAGCCAACAACCTACACAATTCATTGAACATGGAGAAGGTGAGCTGGTGCCTACCTAGAGCCTTCTCTCCTATGTCTTAGGGTCTTTACAGGAAAGTACTCTGTATGCTATCAAAAGAGAAACATAAACACCAAGCCAGCCACAAAATCTTTATCTGCAGTGGTGTTCCACTTGCAAGATATGCTAGGGCAACAGCGGCACAAAGGCAGTGGGAACAACCAACTAATATCTGATTTGATTTGAGGCCCACTCTGTGAGATGGAACCCATGCCTGATGTTGTTTGGGTGACCAAGAACCTGAGACTAGACAGCCCAGGGACCTAGGAGCAAACCAAACACTACTGTTCTAGTAAAAGAATGTAGCAATAAAATAACTCCCAATGACGTTCTGCTCTACTCATAGATCAGCTCAGTCATCATCAAGGGAAGCTTCCTTCTGAAGCAGACAGAAACACGTATAGAGACCCACAGGTGGACTATATACAGAGACCTCAGAACAGTCATCCCCAAATGGGATGTCTCCATCAAATCTCTCCTTTCCGAGCTCAGAGAACCCTGTAGAAGAGGAGGCATAAAGAAGGTAGGAACCAGAGAGGATGTAGGACCACAAGGCAACAAGGCCCTCTAAATACAAACGGACTCACAATGACTATGGCAGCATGTACAGAGCCTGTACAGGTCTGCACCAGATGGGGTCCTAGAGGCGAAAGGAGAGGTGGACACATGCTCCAGCCCTAACCCAGAAGCTATCTCCAATTGATAATCACTTGCAATAAAAAGTTAGTTTTCTCCAAGGGAGTCTCACTGGAGAAACAAACTACTCTTAAGGGTAGGCTGCATGTCCAGCAGTAGATGGTCAACAGACAAGGAACTCAGCAGCATCTTTGGAGATTCCTTGTCTCATGTCAGGGCTTTTAATTTTAAAATTTTATCTGATTTTTAATTTTATTATATATTTTAATTTACATATTTATTTTAAAATTATATATCTATCTATGTCCATCTCTATTTCTCTCTTTCCCCCCTACAAGTCCTTTGCATATATATTGTGGCTTCCAGCTTAATGTTTTCATCAGATTTCTGGGTCTGTGAATGAGTGAGTCTCTGGGTCTATATGTTTCTTATGCCTTTTTGGGGGCTCCTTTTCTTCTGTTTGTTTTGTCCTATTCTTATGTGTTAGTTTTTGTTTTACATTATTATATTATATCATTAATCCCCTAGAAGCCTGTTTGTTTTCTAATGGGGGACAGAAAAGGTTGGATCTGGATGAGAAGGAAGGTGGGGAGAAACTGGAAGGAGTAGATGGAGGGGCAACCAATATCAGGATTTATTATATAGAAAAAAAAATCTATTTTAAATAAAAGGAAAAAAGAAAGCAAGCTTTTTGTGGCCCAGATGTCATTATGAGCTTACTTAGTGATATTGATCTGTCTACTTTCTCTCTGTTGTCCTAGAATCTGAAATAAGAAAAGGATACTTTTAATGCCACCATTATTGACTGTTAACTGCACACAAAAACAAGCACATTTATGGCCTTTATCCTAACATGAGTCTCTTAATGAAACTAAAATTATATGTCCTTAAAAAAAGTTTTGGAAAGTCTTCGTGAATGATGCTCTGACTCTCTTCCTCTGGCTAAGCCTTGCTAGCTTATCAGTAGATTGTGGCAGGAAAGAATTATGTAGGCCTTCATGCTATATGGAAGACTAACTTGCTCTGTTCTGCAAAGGTACATTTCAGAAGTGAAATATAACAAGCAGAACTAGGTTAGGGACTCAGGGATTCCCACCTGAAGCTGGCTTATATGCCTGCAGAACAGACCCAGAGTAGAATGGTTGTTACAGTCCCAGTTTTTCTTACTTAGTTGAGCCTTGTTTTATGGTCTACTAAGTGGCATCATTTCTTAAAGAAACACCAGGGGAGCTGAGCAAAAATATTCAGGCTTGAGATTTAATCTGGTAGCTTGTGTTTTGGAAGAAAATGATTGCAGCATCATTTTCAAAATAGGAACTCCCCTCCCTTTGTCTAAATGAAAGTATTGGAAATGCCCCAAATTAATAAACATTTATTTCATGAATTTTCATGTGAGCTTATTTCCAAGTTTCTTTCACGGTTTCACTTTTTTGGAAGTCTGGAAAGGAAACAAGGGAAATTTAGCCTCGTACTCAACTAAATGACAAACATTAACACTCTGATTACATAAAACTTACCAAATGCTTGGCAGGGGCAACAATACTCTGAGGAAAAACAAAACAAAACAAAACAAAAAAACAAAAAAAAAAAACAACCCGAATTTTTCTGCTCTCCCCCAGACCTAAATGCTCATGGGGGGTAAATAATTAGTGGTAAATAGCCACAAACATTCTCTTTTGGGCAGAACACCAGCTGAGAACGTTTAAAATCATTAAGAGTTGGGGAGAATAAACAAATGGATTGCTGTTGTTTGGGCTTGTTATTTTGCTAAACATCTTTGGGGGAAACGACTTTCATACGTAATGTTTAAGAAAACTAAGCGATACACTCACAATGGGAGAACGTAAGGCCTGGAGGTTTGATTATCCAATTGCATGGCCTCTGCGCTTGGATAGTAGCTGAACTTCCATCCAACACCAGAGGGCGCTCCAACATCAGTCTGTTTTATGTTCCTCTGCTCTTCTCAGCTTAGCCATAAAAATTAAATGGGAGAAGATACCCAAGTAAAATCACACACACACACACACACACACACGCACACACGCACACACGTGACCAAAACTCTCATACCCATAACATAAATAAATTTTAAAAAATATAAAAAATCATGAAGCAAAATCATAAAATTAATTTGCAAAGTTCTTTATAGTCTTTGCCATGATGATCTGTAGCCTGTCATGTGTTTTTATTTGGTTTATGGCTTATCTCACACTTCTGTTTCTCTTATCGTTCTTTGTGTATTTGATTTTTATAGTAATATTCTTTCATTCTTTTTCTTTTGTATTGCCCCCCTACATATGTATATCTGCATGTAATGTTTGGTTTTCATGATATATACATGTATTATAGCAGTATATTTAAAACTAACATCACATTGATATCTATAGCATATAAAAATCTTTAAACTTTTATTACTCTCACAAATTTTGCAATTGATAGCCCAATTTCCACCCTTTCTGTACTAAACCTTATCTATCCATTTACTCATTTATAATTAATTTATTACTTCTTGTTATGTGGCCAACAGTGTTGCCTACGTTGACCTGAAACTCACAGTCTTCCACTGTATAAACTTTTCCGAGTTTAGAACTTTCAAGTTCTGAAAGGCTGTATTATCTTCCCTGGTTCCCTCTCTAGCATACAATTAAATAGTGGTTCAACAAACGCTCATCAAAGGCCTGCAAAGCGATGTGTAATTGTGCAAATGTGTAATTGTGTTTGCTCAACTATGCACACCTGTTCTTCAAAACACCAGCCCTTCCTTACTTTCAGTTTTGAAAAGCAAGAAGGAAATAGTTAGTTGCAGAATTCCCTTGGAAAGAGGGCTGGTGTCTGTCAAGTTTAAGTGCAGCCGTCTTTGTCCTTGATGTCTTCCTGACTGTCATTTCTGAAAGTCCCACATAGTGCTCAAATCTCCTTCTGTGCCGAAGAAGGGAGAAGACAATATCTAACCACCAGTCTCCCTACAGCTTGTTTTCATCTCGGACACTTAGAAGATGGTGCCATTGCTTTCTGCAATGTTGCATCACTAAAATTAAACTCAATGCCCTCTTACAACAAATTCTTCTTGCCATGTGGCTTGATGTACGTGTTGATAAAAATAGGTTGTTATGCAGTGAAGTGGACACGATTCAGCCATAGCAACGTTCATAACTAAATATTAAGTCCAATTCAAGGGCCGGTATTATACATGCATGAAAAGACTCACATTTAAATACAACAACAGAATGTCTAAATAAAAGAAAGATAGTAATTATAATTTCCAGGTGTTTCTATTACATGTTCACCATAAAATTTATTTCAAAAGTATCCACAAATTACCAATAAAGTAATATATGAGGACAGTCAGGTCATATGACATTCTCAAGCTTTGTAAAGAGACACAGACTTCAGAGCACTAGCTATTTCAAAAGGAGCACCAGGCAGATTAAGCCAGCTTGATACATAAACAAGCACCAGAAACTAGAGATGAAAAATTCATTGCCACAATGCTACACTCCAGGGACTTGGCAACGTGGTTAACTCCATGGTAACCCAGAACATAGTCGATGACAATGACTGGCAGAAGGTTTGCTTAGATGGGGAAGATGTTCCATCAAGCCTGCTCTAGTCAACAGGAGTCCCTGGGAATTTGACTGTGAGGTGGAGATGAACATGTGGAGGGGCCACTAACAGCACTCTTTCGATCAACATTTGTCTGGACAGCGTGAAGGAAGAAGTGGAGATGAGGGTTCAGTGAGACCTCCTCTAACTTTGGTAATCTTCAGATCGGGATGGCCCTTCACAGGCATCCCAGATGAGGAGATGGCCAAGCATTTCACATTCATAGGGATTAGCTATTGGATGCAGGGTACTCCTGAAGGAGGAAATGATGCAGGAAAACCTGGGGGTAGGTGATATCCAGGACCCCTGCCAGAAACTAGCAAGAAGGAATAAGTATGTTTATATATATTCATATATGCATGTGACAACAATGAATGAAAAAAAGAGGTCATGGGTTTGAAAGAGAGCAAGGGGGTAAATAGGAGGACTTTCGGGGAGAAAAAGGAAGAGGGAAATGATTTAGTTGTAATCTCAAAAATAAAACCAAAAAGGACACAAAAAAGCAAGTAGTTTGTGCTCAGGACACAAACTAGTCCATGTTTGGAATATAATTATCTCATGGCATTTTATTCTGTAAATGCCTTTTTGTATAAACTTAGGCTCTATATTTGCCAGTGAGATTCATTTTCATAATTATTTTTAGAATGTATTTTTTCTTTTTGTAATGACTTTGTAAGTGAGAGAATAATGAAGGGCAATAGAAAGAAGTCTATTTTATTAGCTCAGAACAAAGCAGTTTCATAAATTAGAAGTTAGAGAGGTCCTACTCCAATACGGGGAGACATTCTAGCAGAGATGGGAGCAAGCATCCTCTGCCTCAGTAAGTAGCCCAACACAAGTTTCTACTGGCTCCCAAGTGAAGACTCACCCTCAGCAGCTGGTCTTTTGCTTAAAACAGAAATTTATAAATTAGGCTGAACTTGACTTCACTAGCATCCAAGTTACTTGATTGAAAAATGGGAATCAAGAATTCTTGTACAAAGATTGAAGTGAGAACCTAAGATCTATCTACCTACCTACCTATCTATCTATCTATCTATCTATCTATCTATCTATCTATCATCTATCACCTATCTATCCCATATTCTATATAGAATATACAATATTCTCAATATCTGGTTCTTAATAGGGTTAAATAGTAATTAGCTATTTCTGGTACATTCTGAGGAACATTAGAACAATATTTAAGGATGGCCAGTATTTTGAGGCACCATTACTTATGATTACAGCGCTAACCTGATTTTAAATACTGTACCTCAATGCTAAGCCTCATTGCAAATGTTTAGCCTATGCTATAACCTCTACATTCCTCTGTATTATAACATGATGTTAACATAAATTTCACAGTAATATAATAAATATAATATAATAATGTATTTGTTATATATTATATACTATCCTCTTCATATAGACAAGGAATGAAAGATAAATCTTTTCTAACGATTGTAATGCTTTTAGTGGAGAACCTTGTTAGCTTTGATTACAGTTACCAAAGCCAAGATAATGAACTTAAAGCAGAGACATTTTATTTGGATGCAGATTTTGGGGAGGTTTAGTCTGAGATGCTTTTAATTGTGTGGTGAAGCAATATATCATGGTGGGAATGTGTTAGAGCAATCTCTCCCTTCACAACCAGCTCAAGAACAGGAAGGGCTTGTGTTCCCATGTTCCCCCAAATGGCCCCCACTTAATCATCACAACATTTTCATTAGTCCACTCCTCTTAAAGGTTAATCCATAATCTGCTGGGAACCACACTTTTGTCATATGGACCTTTTGAGAGCTACCCAGATCCAAACCACAACCTGAACCAAAGATCCATCCAAATCCTTGGTCCTAAGGGCATGTGTTTTACTTTCATATTGTCTTTTTTCCCCTAATAATGAAGTTTTTTCCCCTAATAATGAAGGCTTTTCATTACTTAAGAGTTGACATTGCCACTGGCTACTTTCTCACCATAAGCCATATGATTAGGATAACAAGATACAGTGCTTGATTTAAAAAGTTAGTAGCAAATGTGAATATTGAATATGAGCGAAATAGGGTCAAAAATATTGACTGCTGCAATAAATGTTATTTGGCAGAAAAACTGACTTCCCAATGTGGAGAAACTACCTCAAAGGCATCAGGTCTGGATGTACACCAAAGAAGATCACAAGCGTATCAATAGTTTGCAATCCAAGTCTGTGCATTTTAGTATATCATTACAAACCAACACAATATAAAACATGAGGTCCAAGAACATAAAGGGACTCTATTAAGAACCGAAATGGGGAAGGGGCAAGTGTGTCCACAGTTGTGTAGAGCAGTGAACTATACCATTGCTCTACTCTCTTACGTGATGGAAGAGCTGGAGCAGAGATAAATCATACAGAGAAACCGATTTCTGGGCAACACAGGAATTTCTCAAAATGAAACTCAACACACTTTGAAACAGGGACTTTCATGCGTCTGTCGTGTTGTCCCCTGAAATAGTGAATGACTTAGGGAAGCTGGTCAACCAAGGCATCCAACTCAAGTTCAAATCAGCCAATCTTCTAGCTAAACTAGAACGTTCATGTATAACTTGATTCACCAGCCAGGATTACAGTGTGCACCAACACAACACACTCAGAACTTATTATGGACATGTCTACTCTATTCACACTAGATGTAGTGGTTTTGCATTGATACAACATGTTTCCAAAACCTCAATTTAAAAAAATAAAGGTGTATTAACTCAGAGTCAGCTTGACAGAGATAAGGATAACATAGGCAGATAGTTCTGTCTTAAAATATTTCCAAAACTGAGAGCAAAGTGGAATACTTGGAGTCTTCTAGAAACTTTTCTCTGTACTGTTTAACCTGGATTGTGCAAAGCAATCCTATTTAATTTAGGAGGGTTATAGCAGTGATGGTCATGGGGACTTTACTGGAGGTCTGCTACTAGTTTGGTTACAAGTTAAAATATTCCTTTTTGTAAGTCATTGTCAACATCAGTGCTGCTGTCCCTATTAGAATACTTCAGTTTGCCAACCACTTTTTATCATGTACAAATAGTTCAATCTCTGGATCTAATTTTCACATAGAAATGAAAATGAAAGCATTTGCTTTTCTTTCCTGAGTGGATAATGATATTATTAGCCAAGACTGAGAATTAATGCTTTGACATGGAATAATTAGTTTGTTTCCTTGGCCCTTTAGACTATTAACACTATTAATACTAAGCGAAAAGTGTCAAAGAGTACTTTCTGGTTTCATTGATGGAGTGATAATTTAAAACCAAACAGAACCTTCCTAATGCGAAGAATTGATAACGTATCAAGTCAGAGTGCCACACAGGCGTGGGCCTTCCAACAGAACCTCCTCACCTTGCACGGCAGAGCTACAAGATAAACTATAGTCCTTACACTTTTTTTGTTTTTTTAGCCTCAGCTTACTTGTTCTAACGTGAATGTGCACACTAGATAATATTGTATACAACCTTAAGGAGCTTTATTTTCGGAGCCCTCATCTTCTCATTCCACAGATTACTCAATATAAGCTCACACAGAAACACATTTTCCTGGGACTGGGACTGTTAGGATACAAGCCATTTGACAGCTTGGTCACTTCACTTCAGGAACGGGGTTAGGCTCCATTTTTAGCATGTATTTTGGCTGTGCAGCTCCATCAGACTAAAAATGACTTTGAATAAGGATGGTCGCCAGAGGCTCATGTATTTGAATGCTTAGTCACCAGGGAGTAGCATTGTTTGAAAGGATTAGAAGGATTAGGGGGTAGACCCTGTTGGAGTAGGTGTGGTCTACTTAGAGGAAGTGTGCCAGCCCAGAGTGGACTTTGAGGTTTCAAAAGCCCACGCCAGGCCCAGTCTCTCTCTCTCTCTCTGCTCTCTCTCTCTGCTTGTGGATAAAGGATGTAGCTCTCAGGTACTCCTCCAGCACCTTGACTGCCTGCTGCCATGCTCCCTGCCGTGGTGATGATAATGGACTAAACCTCTGAAACTGTAAGCCAGCCTCAGTCAAATGCTTTCTTTTATAAGAGTTGCCATGGTCATGGTGTCTCTTCACAGTAACAGAACACTGACTAAGACATAAGCCATTATGAAAATAATCCATTTATAACACTGGATGTAGTTATGATGTGCATTCAATCTTTTTATTTAGCATTTATTGTAAGGTTGCCTGAGTTGCTGTCTTTTTAAATAAACTCAGACTTTTTTAAACATCATGACTTTGCACATGAGGCAAAGACCTGCAGTCTGGGCCTCCAGTGTGGAAAACACTGCTTTTAAGGGTGAAAGAGGAAAGGCGCTACCTCAGAGTCCACATCAAGGGTGGATGTGGGAGGAGACCATTGTTTGTAGTGCAGTGTGTTTTAATAAGAATTGGGAAAAAAAATCAGAGGATGGCAAGTCATTAATCACAGAGAATAAAGGGAAACGCCTTGATGTGGAGCTCCTTCCTCTGCAAAGATCTGCTCCCATGCACACTCAGATTGGCTGGTGAAGGCTGATGTCTGCACTTACTTGTTTTAACATGGGCTCCAGTTTGGAAGCTGTTAGAGGTGAATGAGGTAGCCAGGGGCTCTTTTTTCCAACTTAAGGAGTTATGTGAAGTTTCAACTGCTTTTTAGATATATATATATATATATATATATATATATATATATATATATATATATATATATATTTTACCCCCAATTCTTGACATTTCTTGCCCTTTGCTCCAATTTTTTCTCCCTGAAGTTTGTTTCTATATAACAGCTGTGGCCTTCGGAAGGTAGTGTGCCAAGTCTCCTACGTGGGTAACAAAATCAAAGTAATTACAGATCTGATGTCTTCTGCCCTTGGGTGAGCCTCCTGTAGGTGCTCCTGCCCTTGGGTGAACCTCCTGTAGGGTTATTCTCTCTCACAGTTTAATACTATCCAGGAACCTCTGATATTTGTATCTTTTCTAGCAATTTGCTCCTAAATTGACTTGGAGATTTTACACTAGACTGCACTGGAATGATTCTAACATAACATGACTAAGAAAAATCTATGTGCAGCACAAGCTGCACTTGTGGCTTTATTTACGGTCCTAGAGAATAGCTCTACTTCCTGTCAATGATTGCTTCAGCCTACACACTTCTTCATGGTGAATAATATTTAATTTCATTTTTCCCCCCTAAAATTTGTCTTTATTCTTCGATTTTCCTACTTACAGCATAGAGTCACATCATGAGAGTCGTTACATTTTGGGTACCTTTTAGAACTTACGTCTCAATGTGCCGTTCCATCGCGTGATAGACTCTTGCTGTTCAGAAGGTTTGAAAAAAGGAGTAATAGGTGTGGGCTCTCAGAAAACTACAAAAATCAAGGGTTTGGGAACGTATGGTAAGATTTTATGCTAATTACATATTTTATTTAGCTTTTTTTTTCACCAAAGACATTTTATTTAGACATGCTAAGAGGTCTTGATCTCACATGGCCAGTTTTCCTCCATTTGTTTGGATACCAGTCTGAGGTCTTTTTACTCAAGTGTCTTTCTTTCTTTCTTTCTTTCTTTCTTTCTTTCTTTCTTTCTCTCTCTCTCTCTCTCTCTCTCTCTCTCTCTCTCTCTCTCTCCCTCCCTTCCTCTCCCTCTCCCTCCCTCTCTCCCTCCTTCTTTCTTTCTTTCTTTCTTTCTTTCTTTCTTTCTTTCTTTCTTTCTGCTGAGTTGTACCCCTTATCTCACTTGCATGGCATCTTTTGGGTGACTTTTCTGGTGGATGGGAGCATCATCACAGAATCAGTTCTTTCAGAGGTTTCTCAACCAGAAAGTAAACTTCCTTCCAGTGAGCTGCTTCTCCATGATGGGCTGTTTCTCATCTCCATGGTCGATTCCAACTCTCAATCCATAGGGGGAGTAGCTGGCCTGAAAACAGGCACAAGGAGATCAGGGTGGCCTCAGAGGTCCTCTGGCAGAGCTCAAAGGATGACACGCAGCCGGACTAAAACCCGACTGTATTTCTCAAACTCACTTACTAGTGATCAAAAGAAATAGCTAGTTGTAATATATAAATTAACATACACTGCAGGTAGTGTTCCAAGAATGCTGCTGGGAACGGGAAACAAAAGCAGCAGCAGGAGCAGCAGCAGCAGCAGCAGCACCACCCAAAGAACGACCAATAAAAACAGAGAACTAGCTCCAAACAAAAAAATGTTGTGGTGAGTCTACAGGAAAGCATCCCAATAATTATTTCAAATGCAGATTACCTAAGCATAGCACTTTAAAAATACCATGAAACCTAATATAGAAGAGTTGTCTTCATCCAGTCTACAGCAATTGTGCTACATATGTAAAGCAGTAATGTAGGGGAAGCCAGGCTAGGAAAACCCTAATAAACTGCAATGACTCTGTTAATGTTGAACAAATTAGACACCAGAACAAAGAATTGTCAGGTAGATAGAGGAATATTGGATAGTGATAAAAAAATCATTTGACCAGGACATAGCAATTCCAAATGCATATGTGCCTATAAGCCAGACACAAAGTGCCCTTAAAAATTGATAGGTGTGTAAGGAGCGATATATGAATTACAGTTATAGTTGGTGATCTTAAATTATTATTAATTTTTTTAAAGATTTATTTATTATGCATACTCTATTCTGCCTGCATATATGCCTGCAAGTCAGAAGAGGGCGCCAGATCTCATTACAGATGGTTGTGAGCCACCATGTGGTTGCTGGGAATTGAACTCAGGACCTCTGGAAGAACAGCCAGTGCTCTTAACCTCTGAGCCATCTCTCCAGCCCCCTTAAATTAATTTTTTAGAGAAAGAAATAAGAGACACAGATTAGTAACAATATAGGAGAACTGAAGTTCCATTATCTGACTAGATCTAAATGTATCACAGTCCATCTCACCCCAGTGAAGCCTGAACCATTCAGCAGCCATTCAGTACAACCCTTCATACATCTTGAAATAAACCACAAAATATTAAAACAATTGAAATCACAGATCACATGCTCTCAGATCCTTACAGAGATGTAATCTGGAATAGTAGATCATCCGCAGATATAGTAAGATTAAATAATGTAATTCTAAATAGTATATTCTTCAAATATGAAGACTCAGGGGATGTTAGTATATGGAACTGCAAAAGAATGCTTGAGAAAATGTAAAAATCCACATATTAAACATAAGACAAGTTGTGAAAATGTAGAACAAGGAGAGTCAGGGGCACAGGTTCCTGGTGAGAATTTATAAAGATGTTGAAATATTGAGAAGATATGATGGAATAAAAATATCCTTCAGCCAAGGTGTAGACAAATGGCGACCTCCTCTGTTGATCTTACACAGCTTTTATGTGGGTAGAGTTTAGTACTGAGCTGAGTGCTCTGAACACAAGAATGTCGGCCACTGAGAGTGGAAGCTAAAATGTGGCAGCAAAGCCAGTGCATGCCTTTATTCCCAGCACTTGGGAGGCAGAGGCAAGTGGATCTCTGTGAGTTCGAGGCCAGCCTGGTCTACAGAGGGAGTTCTAGGACAGCCAGGGCTGTTACACAGAGAAATTCTGTCTTGAAAAAACAGAACCAAATCTAATGACTGCAGCACCAGTGATTGCTTGGCCACTCCCATAACCTCTGCCCCACCCTGTCCCAATCCCTCCACTGGAAGTCTTACCTGGTCACAGGAGGTGGCCAGTTCAGGCTACAATCCCCTATTGTTAGGAGTCTTAGCTGGGGACATGTTTGTAGATTTCTGGGAGTTTCCCTTGCACCAGGTTTCCATCTGACCCTGAAATGCCACTGATTTCCCTTGTCTCCTTCAGTACTCTCTCCCTCCTCCCCCTGCCAAACCTGTTCCCTCACATTCCCATCCCCACCTGCCCCTAGTGCACCCATAGACTCTCTTCTGTTTCCCCTTCCCAGGGAGATCTGAGTGTCTCTCCGTTGAGCCCTCCTTGTTACCTAGCTTCTCTGGGTCTGTGGATTGTAGCATGGTTATCCTTTACTTTATGTTTAATAATCCGCTTATAAGTGAGTACATACCATGTTTGTCTTTCTGGGTCTGAGTTACCTCACTCAGGATTTTTTTTTCTAGTTTCATCCATTTGCCTGCAAATTTCATGATGTCATTGTTTTTAACAACTGAGCAATACTCCATTGTGTAAATGTATATTTTATTTATTCATTATTTGGTTGAGGGGCATTTAGGTTGTTTCCAGGTTCTGGCTATTATGAATAAAGCTGTTATGAACCTAATTGAGCAGATGTCTTTGTGGTATGACTGAGCATCCTTTGGGTATATGCCCAAGAGTAGTATAGGTGGGTCTTGAGGTAAATTGATTACCAAGTTTTGGAGAAACTGCCATATTGATTTCCAAAGTGGCTGTACAAGTTTGCATTCCATGAGCAGTGGAGGAGAGTTCCCCTTTGCTCCACATCCTCTCCAGCGTGAGCTGTCACTTCTGTATTTGATCTTAGCCATTCTGAGAGATATAAGATGGAATCTCAGAGTTGTTTTGATTTATATTTTCCTGATGGCTAAGGATGTTGAACATTTCTTTAAGTATTTCTCAGCCATTTGAGATTCCTCTGTTGAGAATTCTCTATCCCTCATTTTAAAATTGGATTATTTGGTTTTTTTGATGTCTGGTTTCCTGTGTTCTTTATATATTTTGGAAATCAGCCCTCTGTTGGATTGGTGAAGATCTTTTCCCATTCTGTAGGCTGCTGTTTTGTCATATTGACAGTATCCTTTGCCTTACAGAAGCTTTTCAGTTTCACGAGGTTCCATTTATTAATTGTCAGTCTTAGTGTCTGTACTATTGGTGTTGTTTCCTGTGCCAGTGTGTTCAAGGCTATTCCCCACTTTATCTTCTGTTGGGTTCAGTGTATCTGGATTTATGTTGATATCTTTTATTCATTTGAACTTGAGTCTTGTGCAGGGTGATAGATATGGATCTATTTGCATTCTTCTACATGCCAACATCCAGTTAGATCAGCACCAGTTGTTGAAGATGATTTCTTTTTTCCATTGCATACTTTTGGCTTCTTTGTTAAAAATCAGGTATCCATAGGTGTGTGGATTTATGTCTGGGTCTCTGATTTGATTCCGTTGATTCACCTGCTTCTTTTAATGACAATACCATGTTGATTTTTGTTGCTATATCTCTGTAGTAGAGCTTGAAATCGGGGTGATGATACCTCCAGAAATTATTTTATTTTATAGAATTTTTTTTAGCTATCCTGTTTTTTTTTTTCCCACATGAAGTTGAGTGCTTTCTCAAGGTCTATAAAGAATTGTTTTGAGATTTTAATAGGGATTGGATTGAATCTGTAGATTGCTTTTGGTAAGATGGCCATTTTTACTGAGTTAATCCTACCTATCCACGAGCACGGGAGATCTTTCCATCTTCTGATATCTTCTCTAATTTCTTTTTTCAAAGACTTGAAATTCTTTTCATACTGGTCTTTCACTTGCTTGGTTAGAGTTACACCAAGCCTGAGACCTATTCCACAAGAATGAGCCTATTCCTGACACTGCCTGAAGCATCAGGACCCAGAGGCTGGATGACCCAGAGACCTAGAATAGAACCAAACACTACTGGAAAAAAGTCAATGTAATGATGCCTAATGTTATTTTGCTGTACTCATCGATTGGTGCCTAGCCCAACTGTCATCAGAAAGGCCTCATTCAGCAATTGATAGAAACCGATGCAGAGACCCATATCAAACATTAGGCATAGCTGAGGGAATCCCACTGAAGAGAGGGAGGAAGGACTGTAGGATCTAGAGGGGTCAAGGACATCATAAGAAAACTCACAGAATCAACTAACTTGGGCTTACAGGAGCTCATAGAGACTGAACTGACAACCAGGGAGCCTACAGAGGACTGACCTAGGCCCTTTGCATATATATTATAGTTGTGTGACTCCTGTGAGACTCCAAACAGTGGAAGCAGGGGCTGTCTATGACTCTTTTTCTACTTTTGGGATCCTTGTCCAGCCTTAATATAAGGGGAAGTGCTTACTTTTACTGCAACTTGATATGCCATGTTTTGCTGATATCCATGGGAAAGCCTGATATTTTCTGAACAGAAACTGAGGAGGAGTGGATGGTTGGGGGAGGGGAGATGGGAGGAGGAACTGGGAGGAGAAGAAGGAGGAGAAACTTCAGTCAGGATGTAAAATAACTAAATTAACTTAAAAAATGCTGCAGCACCATCTCTGTTGCCTAGGAAACACGTAGATTCTCTCTGAAAATGTTCTGATTGTGTTTATTACATATTTATGGACTTCAAAATTACTAACTGTGCTATTTTAAAAATTCCCAGGTCTTATGTTTGTTTTCACCATTCAGAATCTCTGAGATTAACACAACAACATTAGCAGCAGATATGAATTTTTTAGCTAGTGTGGAATCAAGAGAGATCTCTTCAACAGCCCTTTAGGGATTAGGGTTCTTTCCTATGTTATAGAAACACTCGATGGAGGATTTTGCACAACATGTTCTTTCCTAGATGGTCAACTTTATAGTTTCTTATTTACTTTGCTGGTTTGAAAAATTACAACATTTTCCATTTGCTAACAAAACTTGAAATTAGAAATACATTATGATGGCAGGAACCAGGAATTCATTGCCCAGGTGAGGCACACCAGTGGTACATTTTTACAGTTTTAGCTTGAAACATCAGATTCATACTGGTCATTAGGGATTTACTAGTAATCATTAAATCTGAATACTTACTGTCATGTGAGTAGTGAAGTGTAAAGAGGAATCCTGAGAAATAGAAAATAGTCCTCCAGGCAGTTTGTGGGAAGTGGAAAGTCTCCCTCTCAGCAACAGCTCTCTTCAGAGCTGGGCCACAAGTCTGGGTCCAGATGCAATGGCTCTGCTGCTGTCTATCGCTGGGTATCATAGTATAGATCCCATCGGCAGTAAGAACATGATTATACATGCAGACAAGGATTGTGTGCTTGAACTTTCACAGTCAATTGTTGAGAAAGTAGGTGGATTGGGAGAGCTTAATAGACTCCTGGTAAGTGTCTAAGGGCTTCTATAAGTGTCCTAAAATGTTCCCTGGTGAAGCATGAACTCACCTTTCCAAATGACTAGTCTATGCTTGTTCCAGGACCCAGACTGAGAATGCTCAGTGCTCAGTAAGGAAAATGCCATCTAGATGGATATTCGTACAGAATCTAACAATTGTTAAGAGAGTTCAGATTCAAATATAGTAAAATGTAACAAGAACACTATTTTATAAAGCCAATCATGTCAATAGCTGGTTCTTACGATTTAGGAAAGTCCTCAGACAGACAGACAAACCCTTAGGGACAGAAACTAAATCAAATAAAGCCTCTCAATACTAGCATTAACGTATGAAGTGATGAAATGTTTCTTGAGAGTCTAGTCTTTGGAACTCATGTTCACAGATTACTGGAATCTAGTAGTTCCCAGCTCATGTTTCTCAGTTGATTATCAAATGAACTCTTTAATTAAATTAAACAGGTCTGTTTTGCATTATTCTATCATAAGATTCAATTGTTTTGAGAGATATAGTAATCTTCCTACATAGTGATTCAATGACTCAATTTTTAATTGCATATCTCTATCTCTGTGTATCTCTGTATGGGGGATGTGCAAGAAAACATAGGTGTCCACAGAAGACAGAAGAGGGTATCTGGTCACCTGAAGCTAGAGTTACAGGTGTAGGTGCTAGGGACTGAACTCAGCTCTTCTGTAAGAGCAGTGCATGCTATAAACCACTGATATATCTATGAAACTTATTGATTCAATTTTAAAAATGTTTTTGTTGGATTCTTTTGGTAAAACTAGACATCTGCATGTTGAAGAATGTAAATACATCCCTATCTATTACACAGACACAGACAGACAGACAGACAGACACACACACACACACACACACACACACACACACAATAAATCAAGAATCTCAACATAAGACCAGATATCATGAATCAAATAGAAGAGAAAGTGGAGGAATATACATTGTCCTAATTAGGGTTTCTATTGCTGTGAAGAGACACCATGCCCACAACAACTCCTGTAAAGAACATTTAATTGTGGTAGCTGACATTTTTAGACGTTTAGTTCATTGTCATCAAGGTGTGACATGGTGGTGTGCACGCAGGCATGGTGCTGGAGCTGGGAGTCCTATATCTTGATAGGCAGGCAACAGGAAGGGTCTCAGACTCTTGGCAGTGTCTTGAACATATATGAGACCTCAGAGCCTGCCTCCAAGTGACATACTTCCTCCAATAAGGCCACACCTCCTAATAGTGCCACTTCCTTTAGGGACCATTTTCTTTCAAACCATTATACACATGAACTCATTGGCACATGAAAGGACTTTCTGAATAGAGCATTGATAACTCAGACATTAAGAGTAACAATAAATGGGACCCCATGAAGATGAAAAGCTTCTATAAAGCAAAGGACACCATTGTTTGAGCAAAGAAGCAGCTTACATAATGGGAAAATATTATTTTACCAATTTTACAACTGACAAAGGGTACCTAGAATATACAAAGAACTAAAAAAATTGAATATCAAGAAAACAAATAACCTAATTAAAAATAAGCTATAGTACTAAAGAGAGAATTCTCAAAAGAGGAAACTCAAATGGCTAAGAAACACTTAAAGACATGTTCAACATCCTTAGTCATTAGGGAAATGCAAATTAAAACTACTTTGTGATTTCATCTTACTTCAAGAAGAATGACTAAGATTAATAAATCAAATGATGGCACACACTAGTGAGGACGTGTGGAAAGCTGAATGCTCATCCATTGCTAGTGGGTATGCAAACTGTACAGTCACAATGGAAGTCAGAGAAGTGGTTCCCTAGGAAGCCAAAAATAGATCTACCACAAGATCCAGCCATGCCACTCTTGGGAAATATACACAAAGGACTCTAGATCTTGCTACAGAGATACTTGCCCATCCATGTTCATTGCTGTGCTATTCAATAATCGTCAGAAATTGAATGCAGCATAACTGTCTATCAACTGATGAATGGATAGTGAAAAGGTGACCTATTTATACCATGGGATATTATTCAGCTGTTAAGAAAAATGAAATGATAGAATTCACAGGTAAATGTGTGGAGCTAGAAACAATCATCCTGAGTGAGGTCACCCAGACCCAGAAAGACAGACATTGAATATCTTCTCTTATATGTGGATGTTAGCTTTTTATGTTTACATATATGTGTTTCATTCACAGTCTCCACAGAGGTTAGGTGGCTAGTCAGGGATTACAGAGGAGGAGGAGGAGAATCTTTCAACAAAGAAATAGAATGTAATGTAATGTTCTAGAAGGGTAAAAGTAAAAATTTGAATATGAAGACTAAGTGGGGAGGGAATGGGAGATAGGATAGAGGAGGAGTTAGGGGGAGCAGTAACCAACACTAAAGGCCTTTGAGAAGTCATATGGATTGATGAAGCTTCGTAAAATATGTAAATAAAATGATTTAAATGGAGTTGCCCTGTAATGGGGTAGACAATATCCCAACTTGACATCAGGTGTAACCAAATAAAACCCCAGTACTAGGAATGGGTTCATATTTTTGAGTCCTGGGCCAAAGAGGTCCTACAACCCACCCCCAAACATCATAAGCTATTGCCAGTGCTGTTGGTTACCTTCCACAACTTGATGGTAAGGACCTATTGTGAAGACACAATATAGTTACGTCCGTGAACATGGAGAAATTGAGCTGGTGCTCAACTGGAAGCCTCACTGATACTGAGTAGTGTTCACAGTACTGGAAGATCCTCAGCATTCCACAGGAGGAGAAAAGTGATCATCAGTCTCACCCAGCTACAATAATGCAAGCTGCTGTAGGGACATGCCCATAGGGTATACTCACCGATGCAATATTAACACCAATGTGATGAGAATAACTAACCACCTTTTGCTTATATATAAGGGTCACTCTCTGAGATGGAACCCATACTTGACACTGTAAATAAGGCTGAGAACCTGAGGCTAAACAGAGCATGGGCCTATGCCAAAACCCATACTGTACTTATTCTACTAAATGAACATGGCAATAAAAAGACTCTGGACACTCTCCTGCTATGTCCATAGGCAGTGCATCACTGAACTATCATCAGAGAAGCTTCTTCTTGCAGTAGAAGGGAATTGACACAGAGATCCACAACTGACAATGTTCAGAGAGAAATGTAGGAGTGATCAGACCTAAATGGGATGTCTCTGTCACTTACCTCCCCTCAAGGCTCTAGGATCTGTGTGGAAGAGGAATTGGAAAGAGTGTAAGAGCCAGAGGTTAGGGGTAACTCAGAGGAAGGAGCATTTCCCAGACACAACAGGGCTGATGTACATATGAACTCACATAGAATGAGACAGTACCCTCAAGACCTGCACAAATTCAAGCCAGGCAGGGGTCAAACACAGAGAAGGGAGGGGAATGGGGCACAGAGTTCCACTTCCAGCTAAGAAGCTGTTTGTGTTTGATTGTGGCTGGGAGAGAGAAAATCAGTTTTCTTTAGTGGTGTGACACTGGGTATATCAACCGTGCTCTGGGGTAGGCAGCATGCTCATGAACAGTCGGCCAACATAGAACATGCTTCATGTTTTGTTTTGTGGGGATGCTTCTTTAAGAGAGAAAGAATATGAAATTGGGAAGGTAGGAAGCAGTTATCTGGGGGAGTAGGGAGAGGGCAAAGAATATGACCAAACTAGATCATGTGTAAAACTTTAAAAATTAATAAATTGTTAAATAAGAAGAGTATTTGTTGAACAGACATGATGCTAGACCATAAGAAAGTAATAGTGATCAGGTAGACAAACGGCTTTCCCTTGCTTAGTCTGTGGCTGGAGAGAGAGACGATGCATCAATTGGTATAATTAGGAGCTCAAGGAAAACATTATATTGGAGGATACCAATACCCTGCTGAGTCAGCTCACTGTGTGGACAAGAGTCAGGAAGATGGTGTGAAACAAAGATAATGGTCAGGAAATCTGAAAGGCATTGGGCTGAAGGGCTGAGCCAGAGGTGTGAAATGTGTCCCAAGTGCAGGCATTATCAGGGTTTCTGTACTGTCTTTAATTTGACAAGTTATCCATAGAGGTGTACATAAGAGAGAGGAGAGTAGAAGAGCAAGCCAAGCCTAAAATATTTACTAACTTACCACCAGTGAACAGTTTCCTAACACTCAGTACCCAAGATTCAACAGAAAACAACAAAGGCAAAGACATTGGGTCTCTTAGGCATCACTTCCATCAAGTACCTGCAGAGAACTTTGAAAAGTAAATAATTCAGAAGAGAGAGAAAAAAAGATTTGTTTTATATAAAATCATTTTGGACAATTACTGAGTTTTTAACACCATTTTTTATTTTTTCCTTACTATTTTTTATCAGTGCATTGGTCCAGACAGAGCTGACTGACACCTGATTAAAACTAACTATTATATGAAAGTAACCCCCAAATATTTTACAATATAGAGGAATCTGAGGAGCGTTTTGATGTAGAGTTGGAAAGGAGATATAATATTCTATTTATGCTTTTCAAATATGTGATTAATATGCTATCGTTCTTATTCTTTCTGATTAGGGAATAACAAACTCAATATTAAAATTTTCTGTTCCTTTTTAGAAATTTTAAATCAAATAGCATTCTTATTTAGCCTTGAAATTTTTCTGAAGAAAACCATGAATTTTTTGCCTGTATCTTTAACTTATGAGCTCAATAAGAGAATTCATTAATTACCAAAATGGCTGAGAATATTTATAGTATAATAAAGGCCATCTAACATTTTAAAATAACTATTGTCTTTTTAACCCTTTTCAAGCTAATATTCAAAACAAAATGACATCACAGGAATTCATATTCAAATAGTTTTTCCTCTCACCCTAGCCCTGATCACCAAGTTGTGTATTCCCAGTGTCATAATATCTAGGTACACAATTGTTTCAGCATCTTTACAAAGGATGTTATGTAGCATGAATCTTAACAGGTCTTACTAATAAAATCAAACATGGAGCTGGGTATTGGGGTGAATGTTGGAGGATCAGAGAAGCAGAATAAGCCACAGCTTTCTCACCTCACCAATTCTTAAGCTGATCCCTGTTTCCTCAGACTGGATGCCTCTCATCTGAACTATGCTGCTAGAAGCCTAAAAGCTTAACCAGCCATAGTTCCTTGTCCTCATGCCTTATATACCTTTTTGCCTTCTGCCATTACTTCATGGGATTAAAGGCATGAGTCACCATGCTTGGCTGTATCGTTGAACACACAGAGATCCAGGCAGATCTCTACCTCTGGAATTCTAGGATTAAAGGTGTGAGTGCCACCATTTTCTGGCATCTGTATCTAGTGGCTGTTCTGTTCTCTGACCTCAGATACGTTTATTAGGGTGCACAATATTTTGGGGAACACAATACCACCACAATGTTATACCTTAGCCTTTGAGACATACCCACTAGAATGAAGTGATCTAAGCCATTTTCACTCTGGATTGATGGAGTATGGCCAACAATAACTATGGAAAGGTGGGGCTACCTGACAACTATGAGTCTAATCCCAAGATCTGAAGTCCTCTTGGGCTTTTATGTGGGCTAGCTTCCTACTCTGCCCACATCTGTGCCTCATGCCACAAAGCAGGTGGCTGCCTATTGCAGATGTAATGTCAATTCACCACACAGAACAAACTGTGCATCTATCATTTTTCATCTTTATTCAAATTCTATCACTGAAAAGTCCAGTCCATTTTCAGTTAACTTCCTTGCTCTCTGAAATATACTGCAACAGAACCATGCCCTCTAAAGTCTTTGCAATGGTATTGCTTATTTCATAATAAGTAGATGATAATTTTAATTCTTGGTAACAAGATGTCTCTCTCAACCTAAATAACAGCTGATAGTGTCATACATATATGAGGGAAACGTGGAGAAATAAGCCCTGTTTATTTTTGCAACTTACAGATTAAATAACCTTCTAGGTGAGAAATTCTGTGAATAATAAAAACATTTCTCCTCATGACATTAATTGATTCATGATTTATGTTAGAGGTTTGTTTTGTTTTCAGTTTAATGACTATGTTTAAATGATAAGAAACCAAACTAAGGTAAAAGGCACTGGGGATAGGCCTACACTGGCTGACGGTGTCTGTTTCTGTTCAACATTTATGAATGGTGTTCTTCTGTCTTTTTTTTGTATCCATTGGCTGCTGAGCTACCCTGCAAAGGGAACAATCATGATGAGTTAGTGAAATAAGAGGACATAGGAAAGGTCAAAGTTACACCCTTCAGTGTTATCTTCCAGGAAACATATGAGGACATAAAAGCCTAAAATCTAAACCCTGGGACAGAGCTTATAAAAATGAGAGAAAACAGACTATCATAAATACTACCCCTGTCACCAACTGCAGTAGAAGGGATTCTTGACAATTTAATCTGTGTTAGCTGCAAGGTTAAGAATGCAATCTTGTGGAAAACAGTCCCACAGCTAAGGATTGAACATCACTATCCTTCATACATGGAGCTTTGTGACAGAAAACGATAGAGACGCTTTCTCCAACGACTTAGTGTTCTCAGTACTTAGTTCCTTTAATGATGTGGTTAGGTGTTTTGAAAGAGTTTCTGAGATGTAATATCTCTGAATTTGCAGAATTTAAAATTTATTCTGTAAGAAAGGCTATTGTCCATACCAGAATTAAGTACAAGTTTGAAAGTAATTCTTGTGTAATTAGAACTAATCCTTTTGCACCTACAAGTGTCTTGAGAAATGTTGCACCGATTTAATGCAAGGCAGTATTTTCTCAGCCACCGAATCACAGACTGCTGTAGACACCTCCTTCCTTCTCTCCTCACTGTCTTATTTTCTTCCCTTTCTCTTTATCTCCCATCAAGTAGGTTGTTCTCCCTTTACTACCAGAGATCCTATTATTTTGGTGACTATTTCGTTCAGATTAAATATCAAACAATATCAAAATCTGATTTTTGATCTTTTACCTCCAAAAAGCTTATCTTATCACTCACTTAAAGCTGCATTCGCAGGAGCCACGTGACAGGGCTTGTCACCCACGCTGCCCAACTGAAGTACTCTGTACAAATATCCGACAACTGGCTGTCTGTCCTCTCAGCTCACATGTACTGCTTTCTTTGCCTGTCCTTTGGAATTCAAAACAGCACTTTGATTTATATTCATGGTCTTCCTGTCAGTCCCTTTCTATTGTTCCATGATCAAGATGACGTTCTATGATCCATCAATCACACTTGCAAGTGCCCTCCATTCTGTAGACCCATTAGCTTCCCATCGTGATGATCTTGATATTTCCAGTCTGGTTCAGCTCCACTGTTGGGGTTCTCCCAGCTCCTGAGTGATACTTTGACAGCCCCATTTCATGGCATGACGTACTCAAGTGCCTGGACAGTGCCAAATAATCTCAGTTTCCCTTTAAATATCAATCTTCCAGTTTCCATAGAAGCTTAAAAAATTTTTCACTTGTGATATTTGTTCAGCTAATCCCTTGTTCCCGATGGCCACATGAATTCTCATTTTAAGGGGAAAAACATGAAGCAAATTGGGGCTTTGAATCCTTGCCACACCGTTCACCTGAATCCTATCTGTCTATGCTGCAGTGGAAGGAGGCAGCTCCTCTGCCCTTCATCTTCCTTATCCGCACTTGTGGTTAACCCATCCCCACTTTACATTTTTAGTTAATGTACAAAGCAGTAATGAGTATTAGTGTGACATATATATATATAAACACATATCACCTTACCTGGCTCTTATTCAACCATTCCCTGGTGTCCCTTCATTTCTCTTGTTGTCCCCTTTTCTCCCTGAAAATAATCTCTCCCCTTTCGTGTGTGTGTGTGTGTGTGTGTGTGTGTGTGTGTGTGTGTGTGTGTGTTGTGTGTGTGTTGTGCAAAATCTGCATCCTGCATATGAGATAAAATGTGATATTTTGTCCTTCTTTTCCTCTCTTGTCTTCCCTTTCCTTTCCTTTAGACCTCTTCTCCCCCTCTGCTAGAATTCCTTCAGCCACAGTGAATCAATGTGGAGGTTCCTCAGAAAACTAGCTCTAGAACTACCCTATGGCCCAGCTATACCACGCCTGCATATATACTCAAAGGACTCTGTATCCTACTGCAGAGATACTTGCTCATCCATGCTCACTGCTGCAATATTCATAAAACCTAGGAAATGGGGACAGCCTGTAAATAAATGTTCATCAACAGATGTATGAATAATAAAAATGTAATGATGTGATACCCATACACAATGGAATATTATGCAGTTGTAAAGAAAAATGAACTTAAGAAATTCACAGATAAAATGGAGGAGCTTGATGTATGATTTAAGCTTTAGTAATGTTTCTTTTACAAATATAGGTGCCCTTGTATTTGGGGCATAAATGTTCAGAATTGAGACTTCATCTTGGTGTATTTTTCCTGTGATGAATATGAAATAGAGAGAGCAATGAGAGCGATATCTTGGCAGAGTGAGCCTGTATGGGGCTAGAGAGAAACCTGGTGCTAGGGAAATGCCCAGGAACCCACAAGGATGTCCCCAGCTAAGACTTCTAGCAATGGTGGAGAGGGTGCTGAACTAACATTCTGCTGTACTCAGATTGGTGACTACCCTAATTGTCATCATAGAACCTACATCCAGTAACTGACCCACAGCCAAGTACTTGGACAAGCTCCTGGAGTTCCATTGAAGAGGAAGAGGAGGGACTATAGGAGCAAGGGGTGGGGGTCAAGATCATGATGGGAAAAACCATAGAGATAGCTGACCTGAGCTAGTGGGAGCTCATGGACTCGGGACTGACAGCTGGGGAGCCTGCATGGGACTGAACTAGGCCCTCTGAATGTGAGTCACAGTTGTGTAGCTTGAGTTGTTTGTGGAGCCCCTAATGGGACCAGGGCCTATCCTGGGTACATTAATTAGCTTTTTAGAGCCCATTCCCTATGGTGGGATGCCTTACTCAGCCTTGATGCAGAGGGGAGGGGCTTAGTCCTGCCCTAACTTGGTATACCAGCCTGTGTTGAGTACCCATGGGAGGCCTTACCCCCTAGGAAGAGGGAATTGGGGGTGCGATGGGAGGAGGTAGAGGCAGACAGGAGAAGGGGAGGGAGGGGGAACAGTGGTTGATACATAAAATGAAAAACTTCTTTAAAAAAATAAAATAAATAAATAAAATGGAGGAGCTAAAGACAAACGTGTGTTCACTCTCATATGTGAAGCCTAGCTTTGAATGTTTAGATTTGTGCGCTGACCTTAGAGTACCTGTGGAAGCCAGGAAACTAGAAAGGGATTATCGTGTGTGTGTGTGTGTGTGTGTGTGTGTGTGTGTGTGTGTGTGTGTGTGTGTAAGACAAGCTTAAGAAAGGAGAAATGTGCTGGGCGGTGGTGGTGCACGCCTTTAATCCCAGCACTTGGGAGGCAGAGCCAGGCAGATCTCTGTGAGTTCGAGGCCAGCCTGGGCTACCAAGTGAGTTCCAGGAAAGGCGCAAAGCTGCACAGAGAAACCCTGTCTCGAAAAACCAAAAAAAAAAAAAAAAAAAAAAAAAAAGAAAAAAAGAAAGGAGAAATGCTAGAACATTTACAAAGATAGATAATGGATGAGAAGGTGAAGTGCCAGGGTGGCAGGCTGGTGGGCCGAGGAAAGAGTGGGAGAGAAATAACTAACATTGAGCATGGTGTTTTGAATAACAATGGCCCCCATAGGTTCATAGATTTGATTGTACATATTTTGTGTACTGTATAGTAACACATGTTTTCTATCATTTAATTTGCTTACTATAAAATGAACTTTAATAAATGATTAGAGGAATGTCACTTGCTAAGTCGCATATAATTATGTTCAGCTAACTAATTGGCCCGAACTCGCTTCAGCAGTTTAAATTGCTTGTTGACCTTCTCATGGTATTTGTGACATTAATTATAGTTAATAGTATTTTTGTGTCCTTCCCTTATAAATATATGTATTTAGCCATTTTTCTAATTTCAAATGTTTTGATAAAGTTAAAGATGCAAGTCTAATTACTTTGTACAACCATCTTTCCCTAGCAGTTTCCCCTGAAGCCTAAACTCAAAATATCCAGTTAAATATGGGATTTCTGCCTTCACAAGGCATCTTGCTGTGAAATGGATTTTGAAAAGAAGTCTATATTACACTGTCATGGTGGTACATGCCTTTATTACCAGTGTACAGGGTGCTGAGGCAAGGAGATTAGATTTGAAGACAGCCTAGTCTACATAGTGATAGGCTAACACTGCTGTGGGATGTCCTGTATGCTGTAAATACGTGTTGCTATCATTGATTGATAAATAAAATGCTGATGGACTAGTAGCCAGGCAGGAAGTATAGGGCAGGTGGGACAAAGAGAGAGGAGAATGCTGGGTAGAAGAAGGCTGAGGCAGAGAGACGCTGCCAGCCGCCATGAGGAGAAGCATGATGTAAGATACTGGTAAGCCACGAGCCACATGGCAAGGTATAGATTGATAGAAATGGGCTGAGTTTAAGTGTAAGAGCTAGACAGTGGTATGCCTAAGCTAATGGCCAAGCAGTTTAATTAATATGAGCTTCTGAGTGATTATTTGTGTCTGAGTGGCTGCCGGCCCAGGTGGGACTGGAGATAACTCCAGCTACGTAACACTGTTCCCCAAACAAAACATAAACAAAACAAACAGCAAAAAAACCACCAAGAAGAAGTCTTTTAAGTCACATCCCCCTAGCTAAAGAAGATTTTTCTTCCAATAAATGTGTATGTTGGGACTGGAATGCTGGCTCAACAGTTAAGAGTACTTGATGTTCTTCTAGACAATACAAGTTCAGTTCTCACACCACATCAGGTGGTTGACAACCATCTGTAACTCCCACTCCAGGACTGACACACTCTGCTGGTCTCTTCTAACACCCTCATGTACATGGCATGCACATATAGGCGCACACACATACAAGTCCTTTAAAAATTGCTTTTTTATGTATAAGTTTTCAAAAATTAAAGAGAAAGAGACCTTGGATTTGAAAGAGCAGGGGAGGGGCACACTTAGGAGAGTTTGGAGGGAGGAAAGGGAGAGGGGGAATGTAACTAATTATATTATAATCCCCCCAATGTAAAGGATTTGCTCTTTTGTGAAGATGGTGCTGTCAGTAGAAAGGAATCCCAGGAAACTTATGAAAATTTTTTTACAGATATATTGAAATAACTCTTGTGCAGGGAAACACAATTCTTTTCATACTTGGAAGTAAATAAAACTTTTATTTTCAACTCCAATTATCTGCAAAATTTTTTATTCTGAATCAGAATACTTCCCCTGTTAGTCTTAATTTGTAATTAATATTTTGCATACAGAAAAGCTTCTAAATTTGCCAGATTTTGTGGGTAAATTTTACTATGAATTTTGTACATTGAAGTATGTACTTCAATTATTTGCAAATTTGAATTGCTTCTGAAAGAAAAATTTTCTGTGTTATGTCCCCTGGCTAGGATCTCATTTAAGCATATTCTTGATTATTATGAGAATATATATATATCAATATATACATATTCATATATTATATATAAAATGAAATGATTCGCTGATTTGCTGTCTTGTTTTTGACTCTGTGGTCTTGTTTTTATCCTTTTCACCAATGTCAAAAGAGGTGGAAGCTGAAAGAGCATCAAAGACAGGAGGATATCTTCAAACTATTTAAGTTTCCAAAGCCAGGTCGTTGTCGTGCTGGAGTCATGAGAACTTATACCAATGACAGGAGGTTTGTAGGGGAGGGGCCATGGCACCAGTGGGCAGTGAGTCTCAGGTCTGAGCTAGAAAAAGAGATTAAAGAGGAAAAGGATTTTCTGAGGGCCCGGAACAGATCATGCAAATAGAAACCAGTGAGTGATGAGTCTCTTTATATCAGGCTGCTCCAGAGAAATTACAAAATCAATCAAAGATAGAGCCTAGACAAACCAAGGAATTTAAAAGAAAATGGGAGTTATAGCCTTTAGCTCTGCTGCTGACATCTAGAAGAAACCAGAGATGTAAGTCGGAGTTTCACAGAGCATCCTTAGGCAACTCTTTTTTTTTTTTTTCCAGAATATTCTCAACCCAAGATGTATTCTGTGCTTCTGACACTGACGTGGAAGTACTAAAGGACTAGCTGATGCTAAGAGCACTGTTGTGTGGAGCTTGAGTCTAGATGAGTTGATACTGAAGATTATTGATTGTGGTAGAAGTGTCTGAGGGCCCTTTTGTTCCCGCTTCCCCTATTGCACAAGAGTACTCTAACTTCCTCTTGGCAAGACCGAGTGCGTGAATGAGTTATTGATTAATTTCTGATGAATCACACTAAAAGTATAAAGTATTTATCATAAAAGCATAGGATGAAATGATAGTAAGTAAAATACTTTATAGTTCCACACCAGTCACTAGACAGAACTTGTGTGTAACATGGCATGATGCTGTTGCTGACAGCTCAGCATCATACCGTGTACCCTGTCTGTCCCAACCCTCCTCTCAGACACTGTGCAGCTGGCTTTCCTTCATGTGTATGATGAGTTTCCCAGCCTATAATTTTGTGCTTCTTGTCTAGTGTGCTATGGATCAATCTGTCATCCGTCCACTTTCTCGTCACGGCACTGGAACTCTGACTCAGAGACGCCGAAATCTCAGTGCCAACAGGTGTCAGTGTGAACTCAGAATTTGTACTGCCACTCATGTCATTCAGTGATCGTTTCCAGAAACACAGGGATACAAATACACACATCAAAATTCAGAGATGAATACAAACGCATATGTCTAAATCTATGTAGGTAACATAACAGCTTATAAGGGAGATGAATATGTTGTGATATGTAATAAATCAAAAGCACTTTCTTGTATGTGTACTTCTCACCTGGGTTTGTAAATCCCAGTGTGATCTGGCCTCCGACTCACTTATCTAGACTTAATTGTTTGACTTTTAGGCTCCAGATACACTGGCCTTTTCTTTCCTGTCACTTTTGACATGCATGTAGCTTCTCTGTGATCTTCAGATAGGTGTCTCCATCCTGTCATGCCATAGGAGATAGTCCTCTGTTTCTGATACAGTTCATAAATATTCTCTTCATGGCCCTTACGGTTTTCTCCACATTCACCGACATATGGCTTTGTACAAACTAGGTAGGATTCTCAGGACTCATGAGCTCTGAAAGTACTTACAAGTTTATCAGCAGAGGGCAAGCTTCAGGAGAGGTAAACTTGTCTGTTTTGTTTAATGTTCTCTGTCAAAGGAGAATCTTAATATCTCTCAATCAAGTGATGGATGTAGGATTATAACTTCAAGTCTAAGAAGATACATGCCTTCTACCATAAATTTCAGGCCTCTGGGAATTCAGGCCTCTTTCATCGTTTTTCTGAGACAGGGTATCACTGTGTAACCCTGCCTGGCCTGGAATTCACTATGTAGACCCAAGTGGTCTTGGATTGAGAGATCTGCCTGTCTCTGACTCTGGAGTCCTGAGACAAAATTTATGTACCACCACACCTGGCCTCTTACTTACTTTTTAAAAATGTACAGTAATGAGTTTGCTTTAGACAGGAAAACATACTAAGCACTCTATAAACATTTGAATTTTGAAGTATAATATACCTTGGCTGTAGGTTTTCAAAGACAGTTTTATAAATTGTACTTTACTTGTCTCCTTCCAAAGCTTGACAGGGCTGGACGTAGCCATGATTTATCTGAGAAATTAAAGTTGATTTTTGTTAAGTGCTTTGCAAGTTCATTTATAAACAATCATTAAAGATGAGAAATGACAGTGATAAGTGCTGGCAGAGACTCATGGGAACCATCAGTGCTTGCTTCATTAGGGAACATGATGTCTGAGGGTGGGAAGTTTAGCTCGCAGGATTGGACTCACCATGGCGTTCTTCATCATATGGTAATTACTTCAGAACTAACAATAGCTTTACATATTTCAATAATGAAGACTGTTTTCAAAAATTAAGAATTGGCCATTCTAAGGACTGAGCCCATGATCCAATGCAGAGTGTTTTTTTTCTTCTTTCTTTTTTTTTTTTTTGCCTTAAAACCTTCCTCTGTAAAATTTACCAGTAGATTTATAAAAACTAGACACATCATTCATGTGCTCTCAAAGGTAAAGCACTTTCATTAAAAAAAAAAAGTTTGTCCTCCTATTCCTGACAGTGTCATATCTTGGTTCATAGCTCACGCACACACAAAGCATAGACATAGCAATCACCTCAATTGGCTGATCTATCAGCTTGGAGGATGTGGAAGGCTAGTCATGCAAAAAAATAGACTCATGATTGCCTTGGAGCAAGAGCGAACTTCTCTCCTAGTTCCTAGAGAAGGAAAAGACAGAAAAGATGACAAGAACAGCAAGAGAACATACTGGAGTGTGCTTGTAAGGGAGTAGTGTCACATACTTCAAAAGAATATGTTTCTTAATAAGCCACAGCTTTGTACAGTCGCCAATAACACAATTGTACTATTATAGAAAAATGAATTAAACTAGGAGCTATGAATTTCATAAGATAGTTCAAAACAACTAAATTAAATGCTTGCAGTAAAGGTTGATATTTAAATTGTAAAACTTGTTCCCAAGATAATTCAATTATGTGGAAAAACAAACACCCTACAGTCTCACTTAGTTATTAGCAAGCAAATACTCACAACATCTGTGTTCTGATCTTGAAGCAGGAAATAAAAATATTTTTAGTATTTTTCTGCCATTGTAACAGTGGATTCAAATCCATGGTGATATGTTTATTGAAATAATACTGCTATAACAGAGTTGACGAAGTTTGTTTCTATATTGGTGCTGTGTGGAATGTTTCATTTATTATACAGTCTGTTATCAGAAACCACGTCTACACCAGTGTAAGTGGGATGTCAGCAGAAAATGGTGGAAGGAATTGATTTCCTGTGGAGGGAGGATGCAGGCTTCTTGGGAAAAGTAGGGTAACTCCTATATGAAGTTAGCAGCCTCACAGAACTAGGAGAGAAGTTCGCTCTTGCTCCAAGGCAATCATGAGTCTATTTTTTTGCATGACTAGCCTTCCACATCCTCCAAGCTGATAGATCAGCCAACTGAGGTGATTGCTATGTCTATGCTTTGTGTGTGCATGAGCTATGAACCAAGATATGACACTGTCAGGAATAGGAGACAAACTTTTTTTTTTTTTAATAAAAGTGCTTTACCTTTGAGAGCACATGAATGATGTGTCTAGTTTTTATAAATCTACTGGTAAATTTTACAGAGGAAGGTTTTAATTCTGAGTTTATCAATCAGCCCATTGTATGTATTGTTGTTTCTCAAGACAGAGAGAGGATAGATAGAGATTCATGTTGGCTAATAGACTGATGATGGATAGATAGATGATTTATGACAAGAAGATGTTAATTAGATGATAGACAGACAGATAGACAGATAGATATGGTTGACCAGAAATATATCCAGTTAGCGCTCACTGTATAAAGGTAAAGCCATTTTAATACAGGATGTCTAGAGCTTCAGTGATAGTACATGCCTTGCTGGCCATGCCTTCCCTCTAAACTCTCTGAACATCTTATTTTCTGGGTTAGGCAGGAGGAGAAGTGAGGTGAGGACCACTTGTCTCACACATAGCCCAGAAGCTTTCTGCAGCCTTCCATGTCCCATTCCTGATCCCTTTGACAGCTGATGTGGATGGGAGACAGTGCCTTGTCTTACTGGTACCAGAAGGAAGTGTATGTGAGAAGCCTTTAAAGGATTCCTCTGGAAAGGGACTCTACATTTGACCTCATACCATCTCCCATGCTGAATAAACCAAGGTCTGAGGTAGAATGAGTCATATCACCACCTAAGTTAGGACTCAGAGTCATGAAGACCTTTAGATACTAGGTGTTATCTTTAACAGATTCCATCAGGCTCCATGGAACCAATATATCTACTTTAAACTCTGACTGAAAGTTACAGATTCATGTTTCAAAAAACATACTAAAAGGACAACCATTGTATTTGGTTTTTACATATCCACGGCATCATAATACTTATATACAAAGGTGATTTTGTCTTCACAAAGCCATGTTGTTTGATTCTTGTGTGTTTAAACTCTGTGTGTAAATTTGATGGCTTTTAAAAAAAATCAGATGACCTTGTAATCTAGTGCTATGGCAGTTTTTTTTTTTTTTAAACTAGAAGAATCTCTTTTAGTTCCATATTTTAAACATCTTGGTGATTTCTGTTTTGATTGACTATAGAAAGGAAACCTGTGTGAGATTGACAGCACCTAAGCTGCAGTGGGATGCATCCCAGTTGGTCTCAGTGATAGCTAAGACTTGCCAAATGTAGGGAAACTTCTCCAGTGACAGCTCCAGAGCCACTTGCTCACCTGTACCTGTGAACCCATACAGTTGGACATTGACAAGTTTCCATAATCCTGACAAGTTACCACGTACTGAGAGCTAACTCTAGACCACACAAATTTAGGGGCCATGTTGCAACAAAGTGCACTTCTACACCTCAGCTCTGTCTACAGGCAACTTAAGCCTGTCTATTGTCATACCCTGCCAAAATCTCATAACATAATACCTGTGATAAATATTTAGCCTAGGATGGCCTCATGTATGTGTTTCACTTGAAATATACACATTGTCTGATTAATGATATGGTAACTAAGACATGCCAGTTGCGGTGGTTTGTAAGAAAATATCCCCCAAGACGAGTGGTGCTATTGGGGGTGTGTGACTTTGTTGGAGTCGTAAGGCCTGGTTGGAGGAATTGTGTCACTGTCAAGGTGGGCTTTGAGGTCTCATATATGCTTAAGATCCTGCCCAGTGTCTTGGATACTTTCTGTTGCCTACAAGATGTGAGACTCTCAGCTACTTCTCCAGTACTACTTCTGCCTGCATGTCACATGTCCAATCATGATGATAATGGACTAAACCTCTGAAAATGTAAGCCACCCCTATTAAATGTTTTTTTTTTCCTTTATAAGAGTTGCTGTGGTCATGGTGTCTCTTCACAGCAGCAGAAACCCCAAGACACCAATGAAGTTATGTTCTTGGGCTGTAGGAAGTTTTGAGAACAAATATAAATTTGAAATCTATCTAAATCAAAACCTCTTAAGTCCTAGCATGAATATGTTGGAGCTGGAGGATTCTTTGTGAACAACCTGTGCACTGCAGATTCTTTTCAGAGATCATGACTTCTACACACCAGAGTTCTCTCCGGTCGTAGTAGTAAACATTCCAGACACTTCCAACTGCCTCTTCGGAAGCAAAATAACCCCACGCAAAGAATCTTTGATCTGAAAGTTTATGTTACACAAATATTCAAACACTGACTAAAAGTTTCCCATAAAAAAATAAAGATAAGTTCACAGTGAAGTTTGTTCTTTTTAAATTTTTTTTTAGTATTTTTTATAATTTTATAATTAACTTAATTTCACATATCAGCCATGGATTCCCCCATCCATTCAATAACATTTTCTGCAAAAGGACAAAAACTACATCAGGCATGTCTGTCATGTGCCATCATTAAAGTGTATAGAAATGCTAAATATTTCACACAAAATAAATGAACACTTTTTTGCATGTATTGATAGATTTTCCTTAAAACCCATCAAAGGTCAATCTTTACCTGCATAACTTAGAGTTTAATTTTGTATTGTTTCTATACTCCTGAGTAGAAATATATCTATGTCTGTAAGATCTAAGTCATAGGCACTATTAATCTATTAAACTATTTGAGAGGTAACTAATCCTGTTTATACTGAATGTATTAGACTGTAAACTATGTAATACTCCACACAGAATATTAATTCCCATCCACAATGAACAACTTCACATTCATTGAAAATTTTGCTATGAATATTTCAATACCCTTTTAATTTGCTAATTCTCCTTTCCTCTGTTTAATATAAATGATACATTAACAGCTGATTCTCTAGTCTATCAGACTCTTTGGAATACAGACACTTCATTTATCTTGATGAGCATAACCTTTTTTATAAACCAGCTGCTCTTCGGCAGATCTTGTCTTAACCCTGGCTTTAAATGGGAAAAACCCTTTTCTCAAAGTCACCCCGTGGTCTGCCTTTAGTATTTACATCCTAAGCCTTGTGTTTCAAATAATAACAAACTTCAGCTCAGTATGTTAAGCAGATAGAACAGCCATTGCCGAAGGTCAGAAATGGGAAATTCTCCTGCACACTGCAAAGCTTTGATGCTTAGGCTGCGAATTCTTTACTGTCTGCTATCATTTGCAGAGTGGCCCTTTGTAAACACCAAGAAGAGCATTCATTTCTGTTATTGGTTTCGTAAGATCAGTGGATAACATAGCCTCTAAAGCCATCCCCACACCACATATTACATTGGGAGGACGTGCAGAGATGACCGGCCACACTAGTGGAAGCCCATGAACTGTGGACTGGTGGCTGTGGAGCCCCCAGGGGACAGGACTAGGACCTCTGGATATGGAAGATGGTTGTTTGGCTCGAACTGTTTGTGGGGTACTCAGGCAGGGGGATTGGGATCTGTCCCTGGTCTATGGGCAGGCTTCTGGAATCTGGTGCCTGTGGTGTGACATCTTGCACAGCCTTGGTGCAGTGGGAAGGGGCTTGGACCTGCCTAGGCTCAGTGTGCTGGGCTCTGCTGACTCCCCGTGGGAGACCTTGATTTGGGGGATGCGGGGATGCGGGGTGGCTTGGGAAAGAGGGCTGGGAGGTGGGAGGAGGGAGGAGGGGGGATCTGTGGATGGTATGTGGAGTTAGAAAATTTCTTAATAAAGAAAAAGGGAAAAAAATTGTAACATACCCACTGATAAAGATTTTGTTGATTTCCCTTTCTTATCCTTTATCATCATAAGAACCATTAGCTTTATAATATTGGACACCACAACCAGACGTTCAGATTTGCCAGGAAGAGTGAAAATAAGTGGGCAGAAAGCCAATGCCCTTTTATGTGAACTGCCTTTACAAGGTCAGGTCTAGACTTGGTGTGAGTCTTCCCATATCACACAATCTGATTGAAAAAAATCCCTCATAGGTATGTCAGCTTGGGTTTTAGGTGATTTCTAGATGTAGTCCAGTTGGCAACCAAAATTAGCCATCATGAATTCACCCTTGTCAACTTGACACACCATCACATTTCCTTATGTCATGCTTGATATCCAAATGGAGATAATAACCAGCTCATAATTCTATATAAAATGTTTAATTATCCCAGGTACAACCATATATAATACACACACACACACACACACACACACATTATATATATATATATATATATATTTACCCAGGTCATAATTCCATTTGACATGCTATAATTATCCCAGTATAACCACAAACACATTATCAGACCTCGTTTGGCTTTCAGCCTACATACAAATCACAAAGAGGTTGGGTTAGCCTTTGGAAAGTTTTTTAGGACAAGGACAGAAAGGAGACAAATTCTTTGTCAAGCATTGTTCCCTTCTGAAATCCACAGGCCACACAGCTGTCAGCACTACTGTTTCCAACTAGAATGTTCCTTTCAGCGTGCTTACAGCATTCAACTGCTTTTCTAGTGCAAAGACCCAAAGTCTTGCATGTACCTTCACCAAATGATCACGTAAGTTTGATAAGTCTATTAGGTTAAAAGCGGATCTCTGAGGTGGGGAACATGAGAAGAGACAGACTTAGGAAATGCTTTGGCAAGCATTCATCAGGCCGAGTGCTTGAACCGTCTCAGTGCACCCTATAAGTGATAGGAGCAGATATTTAGGGAAATGACACATTCACCATAGGCTTCTGTTAAGCACAGAAAGCAGCAACAAGCTTGCACACTTGTAGTTGTATTAAATGTTAGCTTAGTTCATAAGATCAAGCAATGTCTTGACAAAGCATTTCATTAGACTTCCGCCATAGACAGCAAATTCAGATTCAGATCACTCCCTATTAGAGAGAATAGTGACAAAATCCATTCTTTCATTCTTTATATTTTAAGTTCATGCTGCTCAAAAGGCTGTATTGACATATACAATATTAGTCAGAGGCCAACTACCCTCAAACTGGATCTCTGCTTTGTGGCTATTCGTTCACTGGTGTCTTTATCAGTGTGGAACTGTGTTCTTTTACTTCAAAGATTTATTTTACCTTTAATTTGTATGTGTATGTGATATGTGCACATGTGTGTGGGTACCTGCAGTATGGGAGGGTTCGATCCCTGGAACTAGAGTTACAGGCAGTGAGTGGTAGTTCCCCTGCTGTGGTTTCTGGAAATTGAACTTAGGTCCTATGCAATAGTAGTATGTGCTCTTCACCACTGAGCATCTCTCCAGCCCAGAAACTGTGTTTAATTATGCTGGTCTTCCCATTGTGAACTCTAGGATATAAAACAAACTCAAATTTAAAGCCTATATTTTCATTATGTCCTAGTGAAAAGTTGTATTTGAAAATGATAACTTTTTCCCCCACTTATAGAAAAGAATGAAACACAAATTTAATCCCAAGCCATACTGGCATTTGACCAGATAGCATCTAATTGTATAAAGTTAAAAGACAAGGGAAAAGACATTCCCAGGTCTAAGAAGAAGCAATCTCCATTCACTAATAAGTTCCACTGGTAGTGCTTTCCCAAGGAAGCATTACAGGCTGCTCTGCGTGTGCTCATGGTGGTACCTTTGTTTACTGCGATACTTAAGAAGGCTCCTCAGTGTTCTGCAACATCATCACTAAAGTATGTATTCTTAACCTTTCCACTCTCCCCCAACCCCCTGAGATTTCAGTGTGCCTCAGAATTAAATATAACATTATTTAATGGATATGATAATTAATAAACCACTATACTTACTAAATAGTTTACAGAATGATTAAAGTATATGTTGAGGGAATATGATTTGTTAAAACCCGATAAGATCTTTTTATTTTGTCACCTGCACTCAAAATTGACACAGAGGTGCACAGAGTCTTACAGATCTGGGGCAGGGTCCTGTGCTGTTGTTCCCTTTGGGGGAGGGGGCCAAGTAGACACAGAGTCAATGACCCAGACTCTGGGAGAAGGTCAAAACAACAAGCTCAGTTTATTCAGGAAGAGGCAAGCTTTATATGCCCTCCACCCCACCCTGGGGGAAGGTCTGATGAATATACATCAGCTAGTATGACATGGCTGCCTCTCATTGGTCCATGTCATCTCCAGATCATGTTTCAGCTGCTGTTACTAAGGCCCTTAGGCAGACCTAGGTTGGCTCTTAGAAAGTATCTTTTTTACTGATTTAGGCTGGCTGGCCCTTAAGACTGTTAGGGGTGAGTCATCCCACACAGATCAAAGCTCATTTGTAGACACTCTCCAATCAAATGATATGTTTGGTCAAGTCTTTGTACACCAGGTGAGGAGTTGTTTCCCAAGAGCAAGCTTGACTGATGTAAAGGTGACAATGCTTCCAGCATCTTGTGTGGATGCCTTAGGAGACAGAGGAAGGCTGGAAGCTGCTCATGACTCTGAAGTTGCAGAACACAGAAATGCTGATATGAACCATCATGGATTAAGAATCATGCAGATATGTGAATGACAAAACATGATGCTGTAGAGAAAATTCATTATATAAAGTACAATCATCACATTCTGGTCAGTTAAATCCAGAATAACCAGATTCTTTCCTTGACTTATGGTGGTTCCTACCCAGCTCCTGGAGAATATGTTAACAGAATTGGAACAAGGAGCTGAGGAGCCCTGTGCTACCTGTCATTTCACAGTTAAATTTACATAGGTCTCTTCCATGCTTTTATTTTTTTTTATCTGCAAAATTAAAGCAATGAAAAGGCTGAGAGAAATTAGGTGTCCTTCTCTCCCCAATCTGACCCACTGTAAATTAATTAATTTTTCCTTACCAGTTTCTTTATTCTAATTCTTTTTAACTCATAGGAAAACTATATGTTAGTTTTATGAATCTAAGTTCTCCAGTGATGCTAGGACTTCTAAAAATTTTAGGATCCCTTAATAATAGAACTCCAGGCTATGAGGACATGTTCTTACTTTCATATTTTAGAACTTAATGAAAATGACTTAAAAAACCCATTTTCTATCTGAAAAGTAATTCATTGGTATTATATAATTTGGGATGTTGCATTCCTGTAAAGCTTATATATTTCATCCCTAACCCCCGGGACTGTAGAACATAACTTTTAAGAATAGGTGTCTTTAATGAAGTGATTAAGTCAAAATGAAATCATTAGGGAATTCCCCAAGTCTACTGGACTGTACCCTTTACAAAGAAGAGGGAGAGAGGAAGGATCATGTTAAAAAAAAAAAAGGACAAAACCAGTCTTCAATGAACACAGACTAGAGGCCACTGAAGAAATTAACATTGAGAAATGCTTTTTCTGTATGTTCCTGGACTTTGTTTTTGTTATTTGTACATTATAAAATTTGCTGTGGAGCCCCCAGCTGGATCAGGCCCTCCGGATAAGTGAGACCATTAAATAGCTTGATCTGTTTGGGAGGCATCCAGTCTGTGGGACCAGGATCTGTCCTTAGTGCATGAGCTGGCTGTTTGAAACCTTGGGCTTACACAGGGACACTTTGCTCAGTCTGGAAGGAGGGGACAGGACCTGCCTGTACTGAATCTACCAGGTTTAAATGAATCCCCATGGGAATGGAGGGGAGGGGCTGGGAGAAAGGTGGGGCTGGGGGTGGGAGGGGGGAGGACAGGGGAACCCATGGCTGATGTATAAAATTTAAAACACATAATAATAAAGGAAAAAATTATTTATTAAAAAAAATTGAAATAGAAGAAGGATTATACTAGGTTTGTGTAGGTGGAGTTTTTCTGTCCTGGCAGCCACTTCCAAATTACTACACAGAGGCTTATATTAATTGCAAATGCTTGGCCAATAGCTCAGGCTTGTTACTAACTAGCTCTTACAACTTAACCCATTTCTACAAATCTATGTGCTGCCTCAAGGCTTGTGGCTTTTACATCTTACCCATTTTGTGTGTCCAACTCATTCTTTTTCTGGTTGGTAGCTCCCCTGATTCTGCCCTTCCTCATCCCATAATTCTCAGTTTGGCTTTCCCACCTAACTTTATCCTGTTCAGCTATTGGCCAGTCAGCTTGTTTATTAAACCAATCATAGCAACATATATTCAATTCAGTACATTGGCAATAACTGTATTCAAAATGAAGTTGTACAAATATACAAAAATTTAGTAAGCCCATCAGGTTCATCATCTCTTTTCAGCACCAATAAAATGTCTTCATATCTAAATTTAAATAGATCTTCAAAATCCAGATAGTACCATAAGTTAAATATCATGACATTGTTGGGTAAGTGTATCAGTGTAATTTTAGTAGAATGTTGAGATCAGCTTTTGACATGTACTGATTTTTTATCTTTGACATCCAAAGGGGGAATTCCATCTGTCTTAACTATATGTAAAAGAACCAGTAAATACTGAAACAACAAGGCACAGAAAGAACATTTTTAATTAATTCTTTTTTTCATGCTACCAGAATATTTTGATAAGTGTATGCGTGACTGATAAAAAAAACTTCAAATTTCAAGAAACATTTAAACAACAGTATAAGAACTAGTTTGTGTCCTTTGGAATTATTATTGTACTATCAGCTAAGAAAAAGCCACTTGCAACTAATAAAAGTTCTCTAAGTTTCACTATGCTTAAAGTCCATTTTAATCATCACTAAACATGCTCATTTTATACTGAATGATATGAGGAATGTAAAAATAGATCAATGTGTTTGTATCAGCTAAAGCACACAATGGCATTACAGAAAATTATGTTATAAAGTCACAAAGTCCACAGCCTAGGACAAGCATTAATTTATAACAGTCTCTCAGAGCCATGACTGTTTAAACATTGAAGGCATTGCTGAAATTCTTCTGATGCTTGACATTATAAACAGTGTATAAGCTGTTGCTAGGAGATAACTGCAGAAGAGAAGAGTTAGAAGACAAAGATATGGCCAACCAATGTCTGATTTAACTTGAGGCCCATTCATTCCATGAGAGAGAGCCCATAACTGATACTGTCTAGATGGCTAGAAACTGTAGACTGGATAGAGCTCAGAGACCTAGGGTACAACCAAACATAACTGGTCCCCCCGACCAAAATCAATGAAATGATTCTGAATGATATTTTGCTATACTCATAGATTGGTGTCTTGTCCAGTCATCATCGGAAAGGCTTTCCCCAGAAGCATATGGGAGCAGATGTTGTAGGAAGTGGAAAGTAATAAAGTCCGTTTCACAAAGAGGGAAACCAGAGTAAATTTCTATACATCGTAGTGGTAATTCATTAGAAATGAGCCATAAAGGCTTTCACGTGATATTCTGGAGATTTAATCTACTGGCAATGGTCGAGAGAAAGCCTGATCTGACCTAGTCTGGTGATCAGATAGCCAAACACCCTAACTGTCGTGCTAGAAATCTCATCCAATAACTGATGGAAGTAGATGTAGAGATCCTCGGACAGGCCCCAGGTGAAGCTCCAGGAGTCCAATTGTCGAGAAAGAGGAGGGACTGTAAGAGTGTGAATTGTTGAGACCAAGATTGGAAAAGCACAGGGACAAATAGCCAAACAAATGGAAACACATGAATTATGAACCAATGGCTGTGGAGCCCTCAGCTGGATCAGGCCCTCTGGATAAGTGAGACAATTGAATAGCTTGAACTGTTTGGGAGGCACCCAGGCTGTCGGACCAGGACCTGTCCTTAGTGCATGAGCTGGCTGTTTGGAACCTTGGGCTTACACAGGAACACTTTGCTCAGCCTGGAAGGAGGAGACTGGACCTGCCTGTACTGACTCTACCAGGTTGAATTGAATCCCCAGGGGAGTCTGGAGGAGATGGCAATGGAGGGGAGGGACTGGGGGGAAGATGGGGGGGGGGGCGGGAAGGAAGAGGACAGGGGAACCCATGGCTGATGTGTAAAATTAAAATACAAATATAATAAAAAACAAAGATTTTATTAACTATGATAATTGATGCTTTTATGTGTAAATTAAACAATTTTAATTATTAAAAAAAGATATTATTTAAAAATACTATTTTGCATTCACATATGAACTGAATCATTATTAAAAAATTTCCATATTTTAAAGTTCATGTATATCATGAGTCTTATATAGTAAAACACTGATTACAAATCTGTTTTGTGTCTGGTTCACATACTCAGGTACAATCTAACATGTAGGGTGTGTCCATACCCCACATTCAGGGATAACGAGACATTGATGTTCAGAGAAATTTGATATAGTTACTTGTCTGTAAGTAGTAGAGTCTTGATTTGTCAAACTAGAAAATTATGTTTTCTTATATAATCTGAAAGCATTTAATAGCTTGCTCCAAACTGTAGCAAGTTGATGAACAGGATTAGATTTTTCAGGCTTAAACTGTGAATTCAGTGCATTGAGCTAAATATTAATGGTTGAAAAAGCCTCATGTCACCACCAAGCATTTCTGCAGGGGCACATGCATAATTATATAGATGGCTCTGCTGGTTAGCTTTTGTCAAGTTGGCACAAAGTAGAGTTACCTAGGGAGAGAGTATCTCAACTAAAGCAACTGCCTATGTAAGATTGGCTTGTGGGCATGTATAAAGGGCATTTTCTTGATTAGTGTTTGAGCTGTGAAGGCCCAGCTGAGATATATAAGAAAGTAAGCTGATTAATTCTTGAATAGCAAAGTAGCATGCAATATTTTTCCATTGTCCCTGTGTGTCAGTTTCTGCCCCCAGATTCTTGCCTTAAGTTCCTGATTTGGCATCACACTATGATGGACTGTAACCTGAAAGCCAGAATAAACCCTTTCCTCTCTGAGTTGCTTTGGGTCATGGTGTTTCCACAGCAACAGAGAAACAAACTGAAACAACAAACATATCTGTTTAAAAAGAATCTCGTGTGTAACTTATAATGCGTGTCACATTATCTTTTACCTGTATGTGTGCATATGTGCATATATGAATGCACTGTCTTAGTGGAACTTCCATTTCCAGTATCACATAGTTCTTCTGTAGAAAATTTCCCCAAATAAAATAAATCTCAGAGTGTACATGGAAAAACTAATCAGATGGAGCAGTGGAGGAGAATCAATGCTTTCTGCTTGTGAGACCCGTCACTACTTTATTTCACCTGTCACTTATTGGAGAAATAAAGTCTAACGTTAAACTTCACCGTCCATCCATCCATCATGACATGTGCAATGAACCAATTAAAGCTTGGGCACTGTGAAATTGCTACCTTTCTATCTGGATATGGATTTGTGTTTGACGAATTGAAGAAACCAAGAAAGCTCATCATGGAATATGACCTGGTTAATAGGATTTCTTGCCACAGAGAATATCTTAGATGTAGAAATAGTCATAAAATTAGATGCATTTTGTATGGTGTTGGTAGTTCCAGGAAAGTTCTCTCATTGTTAACAAAAGATGATGGTAATGCAAATTCCCTGTGATAATAAAAAAAGAAGAATATTACCCAAAACTGATGGAGAGTTCAACAAACAAGAGAAAGTGTTGAGGAAATGGATCTATGCCAAGTTGTTTATGAGAGTAGGTCACCATATGACATTTTGATGAAATAGTAGAATTTCAGGTCACTACTTTATGATTTCTTTGACAGTATGGTGCCTTGTAACACATTCCAGGAGGGGAAAATGTTAACAAAAGACATCCTAAAACAAAACAAAACAAAACAAAACAAAACAAAACAAAACAAAAAATATTAAGTTGCTCCTATCAGGACTCATAGTAGTAATTACATGTAAATTGATGGGTGATGTCATTCTGTATGCTGTGAAAATGTGTTGCTCTGATTGGTTAATAAATAAAGCTGTTTGGACAATGGTGAGGCAGAATAAGGTTAGGCGGGACATTCTAAAGAGAGATAGAGAGAGGAAGGAGAAAGACAGAGCAGGGGATACGCTGCTAGCTGCTGGCAGAAGAAGCAAAATGTAAAGGTACCAGTAAGCCACAAGCCACATGGCAAATAATAGATTTATAGAAGTGGGTTAATTTAAGATATAAAAACTAGATTACAAAAGCCTGCCACGGCAATAGTTTAAAAATAATATTAGCCTGTGTGTGTTTATTTGGGTCCGAGCAGCTGCAGGACTGGCAGGTGAGAGAGATTTGTCCTGACCACAGGCCAGGTGGGACACAGGAAAACTTCCAGCTACAATCCCAGGAGGAGAAAATGCTAACAAAAGACATCCTAAAACAAAACAAAACAAATATTAAGTTGTTCCTATCAGGACTCACAGTAGTAATTGCTCATAGACAAATAGATAGTATCAGATAGATATTTAGAGATATAGGCAAAGATAGATTATAGGAAATTGATATATTATATATATATATATATGACAAATGCATAGTTGATTGATAAATGATAGATCAATACATAGATAAATTGATTACATAAATTATACAGAGAGCTAATAAATACTTAGATGATAGATGATATATTGTAGATAGATTACAGATGATAGATAGATGATAGATAGACAGTAGATAGATGGAGAATGAATAGATGATAGATGTGTTTAAAGTGAATAAGTAAACCAACAGAACATTCTAAAAAAATTATATATATATATATATATATATATATATATATATATATATACATAACACATAGAGAACAAGTTTAGTCCCTAAATAAAGTACTCGAGATTGAGGTATAGGGCTTTAATCTGACCTCTGATGTGCTACAAGAGAAATACAAATCATAGCAAGACTTTCAGCATATCTCAGCATCCATCATTTCTGTAAGAGTGACTGCTTTGACAAAATTCCAGGTAAGTTTAGAAATACCTCCCTCCCCCTTTTCCAGTTCTATCCTTAAATAACTGCACTTTACCTTATCAGTATATTTCTGGGCATAATCTCTTCCTTCATCTTGCATGTAAGGAGGGCATTTAGCAGAACTGAGGACAGCAACTAATTTAGAGTGTGAAAGAGCAGAGGATGATCACAACACACATGTGTTTACTTGGAGGGACACAGATGTTGAGTGACATACCTATATATAATTTATACCAAAAAAATGAAAGAGCCACTTTTCTTTGGAATATAGTCTGATTTATAATATGTCTGTGGTGGGTTGAATGAGGATGGCCTTTACAGGCTTATATATTTGAATATTTGGTCCCCAGTTAATGGAACTGTTTGGGAAGGATTAGGAGGTGTCACCTTGTTGAAGAAGATGCATCACTAGGTGTGAGCTTTGAGATTCTTAAAAGCCTACACTAGGCCTGGTCTTGCTTTCTGTCTACAATTTGCAGATCAGATGTGAGCTTTCAGCTACTATTGCTCCAGCACCATGCTTGCCTGCCTGCTACCATGCTTCCATCTGTGCTCCCTGCCTCTGGAACTGTAAACAAGTCCTAAAATAAATGCCATGATGGTCATGGACTCACCCTCTGAAACTGTAAGCAAGCCCTAAAATAAATACTTCCTTTTATAATTTGCATTGGTCATAGTGTTTCATCAGAGCAACAGAACAGTAGCTAGGACAATGCCATTTAAGAACTGGTATTTTATAGTGGTGTGCATATTTGATACAAGACATGTTTAAAGGAAATTATCAGATTCAACCATATGCAAATAAAAACACTGCTTTAAGAAAAATGACCTACCTAAAGGTATAAACAGAACACAGTAGTAAGGTAATACACATGTTAAATAGAAAAAGTGCTTTGTCTTATTGTTCTGATTTCAAATTTTTACTAAAATATGGTTAGCAATTAAGCAAACATATGCTATAACACACCTCCTTCCATCTAAGGAAGATTATTAACATCTAAGAGAGCACATATGTGGAATATTCCTTTATACTCTGTGAATATATGTCACTATGTTCATTTAATAAAGAAGCTGACTGGCCAATAGCTGGACAGGATAAGGTTAGGTAGGAGAACCAGACTAAGGACACTGGGAAGAAGAAGGGTGGAGTCAGAGGAGTCACCAGGGAGATAAGGAAAGGAAAGAGGAGGTACAAGATGAAAGAGAGGTAATGCTATGTAGCAGAATGTAGATTAGTATAAATGGGTTAATGTAAGTTGTAAGAGTTGACTAGTAACAAGCCTGAGCTATTGGCCAAACATTTATGATTAATGGTCTCTGAGTGGTTATTAGGGAATTGCAGGTGAGAAAGAAAAGTCTGGTCTACAGCAGATAGCTACAACAATATAGCTAACAGCCAGAGCTAAAACTATGCAAACACAAATAACATAAACAACACTCTTTGAATAGAACAACATAAATAAAAAACGTTAACTGGTTAGAGAAGTGTGCTGAAATAATACACTCTGTATTATTGTCATTCATATAAACAGCTTATAATTCTTTTGTTGTCTGTTGGATTGTTCTAAAGTAATTGGGAAAATTGATACTGGTTTTCACTACTCAGGCAGTTAACTATTGTGAAAATTCATCAAGGGATAGAAACTCTAAATAAGAAAAAATACTATGCACAAATGTTTATTGTCTTGTTTTGTACACTGAGGAAAACATGATTCCTGATAAGAGTAGTACATTAACATCATGGAATTTCCCACAGAGATTAAAGTATTTGAAGGAACTGTAGAGGACGGACTCTTGAACTCTCTTCCACTTTGAAAATGGCAGCACTTTTTCTGCCTGTTAAACTGTTTGAAGAGACTACCAATGATGAAGACCAATATAAGACAAATCTTAGAAGGTCTTATTAATAAAAACAAACCTGGAGCTGGGTATTGGGGTGAATGCTGGAAGATCAGAGAAGCAGAACAAGCCACAGCTACCTCACCTGGCCAGCTCCTCAGCTGATCCTGTTTCCTCAGACTGGAAGCCTCTGAGTCCTCATCCAAATGGGTCTCAGCTGAACTGATGCTCAAAAGTCTAAAAGCTTAACCTGCCCTAGTTCTTATATACCTTTCTGCTCGCTGCCATTACTTCCTGAGATTAAGGGCTCTTCCTGGGATTAAAGGCGTGTGTCACCATGCTTGGCTGTTTCCAGTGTGGCTTTGAACTCACAGAGATCCAGATGGATCCCTGCCTCTGGAATGCTAGGATTAAAGGCGTGTGCCACCACTGCCTAACCTCTATGTTTAATATTGTGGCTGTTCTGTTCTTTGACCCCAGATAAATTTATTAGGGTGCACTATATTTTGGGGAACACAATATCACCACAGACCAACAACAAAAAGACCAGAAATTCTCCAAGATAATCTACCATTTCTCTCATACACTTGCTCCCCCCTCCTCTCCTTTGCTCAACTTTGGATTCTGCTCTGCTCTCCCCTCTTCTTCCCTCTCTGCCTTCCTTTCTCAGCCCTTCCTTCCTCCTCTCCTCTGACTAAAATTGGAAAAATACAAAAAAAATACAGTATCATGAGACTGCAGGTATACCATTACAATAGCTATCAAAACAATATGATAGTGATACAATAATAGGCAAATTGATTAAATAATGAAATGCAATGCCCCAAAACATAGCCATGTAAATGCAGTCAATGTGTCCTTGACAAAGAAGCAACAGAAAGCCAAGAACAACTTTTTTCAGCAAATGGTGTTAGAGTAGGTGAACACCACATCTGACAATTGAATCTAGACCCAGAACACACAGTGGTTATGTTAACTCAGCTATGATGGTAACTCAAAGTGGATCATAGGCCTCAGTAAACCAAGAACTGTGAAACTCCTCAAATGAGATCAACAAATTCTTAAAGACTTCATATTTAACTTTAGTTTCAAAGCATAATCACTTTCTTCTCATACAAACTCAGTGCATACTATTTTTTACTAAACTTTATCCATAGTAAACTGCCACCTACAGATTCTCTACATCCTACATACCTGCTGCAGATATAACTTCAACTTCGTCAGGACATTGAAATGATTGTGTGAGGTCATATATTTCTTCATCTTATGCTATTTTAATTCTTTACTGTGTTTCTATGCACGTTTGTCCCCACTGACCTCCTGCTTCTGGACTTTCACTTATTATGCCTAACACCTCTTCAAAGAGTCCCTGTGACAAGTGCCCACACATCACTCTGGTGTGCTGACCCAAAGCAGTAACAGACATTTAAAGAAAACACCACAGGCCAGGGCAGTCATAGAAGGACCGAGTTAGCGCTGCTTGAATATGGTCATTCTGTTTTGTTTACAGAGAGGGAATCTGATGTCATTAATTGGTTTCTTGATGTTCTAGCCAATGTCCCATTGTAAGTTAACTGCTGGACTATGAAAATCTGTGAGAAGGGTGAGAAGTCAGTGCATTCTTGAGGCCCACACTCAGACACATGACATGAGTAGGACTTAGTAGAGAATTACAAGACATACTTTTTAAATGTTCTTCTTAATTATTCTTGTGTCTTTTGCATCATGCATCATGGTCACACTCATTTCCTGTCCCTGTTTATCCACCCTCTGCCCTTGCAGCACCACCGATAAAATTTGTAGTGTGATACAATAAGTCACACAGTAAACCCCTTTGTCCATGTATCTTTACTTGCAAGCGTTCATTGCAAAGAGTCATAGGTCTGGTTTGAGGCCTCTGGTTTCTACACTATTGATGCTGGGCCCTCACTGCAACTCTTCTCAGTTATTTTGTTGTTGCCCTGTGTCATGGACACCCTGCAACTTGGGGTCTGCAGGACCAGTCCCTTCATGTGCTCCAGCAGATCACAGATGGGGTGGGTCGACCTATAACCCTGGTTCTGGGCCTGGGTAGTTGCAAGGTTTGTTCAGCCCACCAGCTCTCTCTTGTCCTCACCACCAGGGTGAGCTTTCCTGTATTACCTTGGTGAGTTCACCTTTGCAGTGATGAGCAAGGGGCAGGGCCAGTTCTGCTTTCATGTCCTAAAGATCAGATCCCTCACACCTACACCTTCAATGTCAGCTCTACTGTGTTGCCCAGGTGTGGCACAGGAGCCACTTTGGAGTGCTGCAGCAGGTGGGGGCTAGGCTAATTCTCCTGCTCTTATACCACAGGGCCAGCTTTCCAACTTACCTCAGGCATTGGTGGGCCATTTTTAACTTAATAATGGTTAATGTACAATGCAATATCAATAGAAAAATAGAAATGTTACTTTTTCAAAACTCATGAAATTCATCAATTAGAATGCTCTTATATAAATGCAATGAAGGAAATTAGATCATTGAAAGCACAGCCAAAATATGGCATCCAACATACAGCATTTATGTGGAAAGAACAACAAGCATGGCCACATTTAAGAAGACAACATGAAGTCTTCAATTAGGTTGTTCACTAGCTGTTAAGTAAGTAGCTATTTAATAAGTAAAAAGTTGGAAAATGTTTTGTTGTTCAAAGAGTAGCAATGTAAATAATTTGGATTTTGAAATCCAAGTAAAAACTCTAAAGAAAAAAGATCAAGCTAAAATTACTAGCAGCATAGCAGAGTGGACTAGATTTGATGAATCGTTCTGAGGTTTGAAAGCAAAGAGGAGCTGACTAATACAATCCCCCACCCCGAGGGAAGAGCTCACCGCCCCGGGATGAACATCTCACAGGGTGGCCTGTGCGACCTCTCTCTTTTCTCCTTTGAAAATATAAATCATCTTGTTGGCTCTGTGTTGTTAGCTCCAGGGTGTCCAAGGATCCATGTCAGAAAACTCAGAAGCATAATGAAATTGTCTTCTATGTAGCCTTATTGTAGTCTGCAATGCTCCAACAAATGTTTTTTTAATTCATCTTTTGATTAACATCCCACAATAGACACCCCACATTTCTTCTTTAATGTTCTTTTACTCTTTAAAGCCTTAATATTCTACCTCTTGAAAAATCTTAGGGATTCTGTAATACTTTTTTTTTTAAAGGTCTTTAAAATTTATTTATTTATTATGTATACAGTGTTCTGTCTGCAAGTATGCCTGCAGGCCAGAAGAGGGCATCAGATCTCATTACAGATGGTTGTGAGCCACCATGTGGTTGCTGGGAATTGAACTCAGGACCTCTGGAAGAGCAGCCAGTGCTCTTAACCTCTGAGCCATCTCTCCAGCCCCCTGTGATACTTTATAATATATTAAAAATAGAAGGTTAAACTTAGTTATCATCCAAACCCAAAATTGAATACATCAATGGGCAAACATATTTTGAGACATACACCCATTAGGTTGTATTTAAGCCAAGCTAGACATGCCTATGTGTTCTTTATTGTAATCATTTCTTTGTTGTAAAAATCTACAGGATTCTCTCTTCTAGCTTTTGGAGTACCCAGTACACTGCTGAGCTTACAGCAGAGCAGAGCAGTGTGGTATTGTGTTCCCCAAAATATTGTGAGTTCCCTGAAATAAACTTATCTGGCATCAGAGAGCAGGACAGCCACAATAGTAAACATGAGGACAGGCAGTGGTAGCACACGCCTTTAATTCCAGCACTCGGGAGACAGAACCAGGTGGATCTCTGTGAGTTCAAGGCCCCATTGGAAACAGCTAGGCACGGTGACACATGCCTTTAATCCCAGAAATCCAGCCTTTAATCCCAGGGAGTGACAGCAGAAAGTAGAAAGATATATAAGGCGTGAAGACCAGAAACTAGAAGCGTTTGGCTGGTTAAGCTTTTACACTTTGGAGCAGCACAGTTCAGCTGAGATTCATTTGGATGAGGACTCAGAAGCTTGCAGTCTGAGGAAGCTAAGACCAGCTGAGGAAGTGGTGAGGTGAGGCAGCTGTGGTCTGTTCTGTGCTGTGGATATCGCTGTGTAAATAAAGTTCTGATTGGCCAGTGGCCAGGCAGGAAGTATAGGCGGGACAAGAGAGAAGAGAATTCTGGGAAGTAGAAGGCGGAGAGAGACACCGCCAGCTGCCGCCATAAAAAGCAGCATGTAAAGACACTGGTAAGCCACAAGCCATGTGGCAAAGTATAGACTAACAGAAATGGGTTAATTTAAGATAGAAGAAGTAGATAACAAGAAGCCTGCCACGGCCATACAGTTTCTAAACAATGTAAGTTTCTGTGTGCTTTCTTGGTTGGGTCTGAGCGACTGTGGGACTGGCGGGTAAGAGAGATTTGTCCTGACTGGGCCAGGCAGGAAAACTCCAACTACAGTTCTGCTTCTCTGATCTCCCAATGTTCACCCCAATAACTGGCCTCGGGTTTGATTTTATTAATAAGAACCTTTAAGATTCATACTACAGAGCAGGGCTCTTGTCTAGCCACTGTGTGGAACCCATCAACCCACTTTTCCCTGTCTCCCATCACACCTGACTCTCCCCATCCTTGGACATCTTCCATTCTATTTTCAATTCCTATGACATCAGAAGTTTCAGATTCTCCACACAAGGGAGATCATGCCATGTCTGTCCTCCTATGCCTGACTGACTTCATCTGATGTAGATTTCACTTCCGTTCAGGTACACATGGTAAGTTTGCCTTCTATGTTTTGTTTGTTTTTGTTTTTGAGATTGTAATTTAATTACAACATTTCTCTGCCTTCTTTCTTCCCTCCAAATCATCCCATGTACCTTCTGCTTCACCAGAGGATGGCAATTCTGTCGTTCACACAGAAGTAAACCTTGTCCTTGTGGAACTTTCATGTGGATGAGAAATGTTCTCTTCAATTTCATAAACCATGAGCCACCACTTATAGCACAAGAACAGGCCTACATTTGCCTTACTAAAATTTTGTCATGAATTTTTGAGTAAAAACACTGCTAATTATTTTAGAGAATGATCATATGTAGTTGGGATCTTGTTAAACTTAGCTTAGTCATTTCTATTTTCATTTTTCATAGGTGGACATTGAAATTTCTTGCCCAGACTTAGACAGTCTTATGCAAGAATTAAATATTTTTCAGTATTACTTACCCTTGACTTCGAATTTGGGGCATCTATTTTGAAATACTTGATATGTGCATTGTGGATGACATATGCATCTGTGTGAAGACGTGTGCAATTCCCAGGATCTCTGCAATCATTAACTAACATCTTAACATTATGTGCCAGAAAACCTTTGTACTTCAGTCTTCCTTAAAAGAATTGCTCCAAATTCAATTTATTTAATAAAAGCACCATCTTCATTAAAATCAACATAATTTATTTCCCTGTCGAAGCTCAGTCATATCACAAATTTATTTTGCTTTGTTATAAGATTTGTTTTGCACATTCCTGTGTTATCTTTCCTCTTTCCTTTTTTTTCACAATTTTATCTCTTTATGGCTTCCTTTAAATTCTATTTTCCAATTGCTTTCGTTTACTCATTCAAACATTAGTAAATTTCATGAATTTTATATTTATGCATTTCCACAAATACTACTTCGCTGTATTAGAGGATAAAATTTTCATTCCCTCCATTATTTTCTGTTGTTTTTTTTCTTTTTACTCTGCCTCTCTTATGGAATCTGTCAATCATCTCTGAGTCCTTGTTGGTGTGGCTACTCGGCTCTTCTGCTTGTTCTTTCTGCCTCATCTGTCTCCAGGGCTATGATTGGTTTGACAGTGATAACCTCCTTAGTATTAGGAGCTGTTGTGAAGACATAGCTATTTCCAGAGCTCACAGATGCCCGTGATGCTCAGGGCTCTCTGTGAGATCTGGAACTCTTGTGTCCTGATGTACTCCACACTGGCTAGGTGTTCCCCCAGCCTGTGTTGATGTGGCCCTCTGTCCTTTCACCGGCTGGCTCATCTGGACCTGGATTATGCTTCCTGGCCCTTCCTGGCTCTTCATTCCTTCTCCAAGATGAAGGCTACAGCTTCCCTTTCCTGTGGCCTGTTTTCTGTAACAGCTTCTTCTTTGCAGTTGGTTCTGGGAGTGTTAGCTTATTATACAGACTCTGCTGATGTTTCCATCACCCCTCTGAAACCTCTTGGACTCTACTCTAAGCTCTTTAAATTGTATTCATTCTATTAACTGCATATATACATGTGTAGATACAATTATTATATGTGATATGAAATATGAGAATTAACATTAGTAATTAATATTTAATGACATAAACTGATTTTGCACTTCCAAGATTACTAAGAAAGGTGGGATCATCTGCCTTTAAAACCTTGTAAATCTATCTATCTATTTATCTATCTATCTATCTATTTATTTATTTATATATACATCCTGACCAAAGTCTCCCTTCCTTTTCTTGCTCCCCCATCCATACCTCCTCCACAATTTCTTTTCAGATACAGGTAGGCCTCCTATAGATATCAGCCAGCCATAGTATATCATTTTGCAGTGAGACTTGGCTCCTCCTCTTCTATTAAGGGTGGATAAGGAGATTTGATAGGGGGAATGGGTCCCAAAAGCAGGCAGCAGAGTCAGAGATAGGACCTGCTCCCACTGTTAGGAGTCTCAAATGAAGGCCAACTTACACAGCTGTAACATAGTTACACAACTGTAACATGTGTGCAGAGGACCTACACCCATCTCATGCAGACTCCCTGGTTGTCAGTTAAGTCACTGAGCCTCTATGAGTCCAGGTTAGTTGGTTCTGTGGGTTTTATTGTGGTGCCCTTAACACTGCTGGGACCTACAATCTTTCTTCCCCCTTCCACAGGATTCCCGGAGCTCAGCCTAGTGCTTGACTCTGAGTCTGCATCTGTTTCCATCAGTTGCTGGGTGAAGCCTCTCTGATGACTGTTGGGCTAGGCATCAGTCTCTGAGTTTAGCAGAATATCACTAGGGATCATTTCATTGCCTGTTTTTCCCATTTATGTTTGGTTCTACTGGTTCTATCCTAGGTCTCTGGGGTATCCTCTGGGTCCTGGCCCTTAGACGGGGAGCTCCCTCTCAGGGTATGGGTCTCCAGCTGTGCCAGTCATTAGCTGGTCACTCCCATAATACCCACGACTTCTGTACCCCCAGCACATCTTGTGATAAATTCTGACATCGTGGAAAGACATGCAAGTTTGTTTATATTTCTGGAATATCCTGTCCTCTGTGTCCCTAAAATTAACTTGACTGCCCATCTGCTGAGATAGTTTAGTCCTGGAATATGCATTTATTTAGATGACACACTTATGCATGTACTTACTACTTTAGGACTTGAACAGAACATTTTTGTTGTGTCTGATACATAGAGCAATGAAACTTGTAGAGATGAGACAACTGAATTGTTCCATGGAATTATGCTGTTTTTTTTTTTTTTAATTCTAGAAATTTCTTCACATGTCTTTATAAGAAAACTGTTTATAAGAAAACGACACCACCACCCCAAACAGATCCAGTGATACGTTGATTGTGGGGTTGCTGTCTAACATCTTTCTTTCACCATCTTTTCATAATTATCTTTATAATTTTTCCCAGGAGAGATTTTTATTTTCCTTTATGTTTTTAGGAAAATGTTTGAAAGGAAACTAAACACACTGACCAGGGAATCCAAAACGAATTAACTGTGCTACTTAAATATCCAGCTTAACTTTTGCATCTGAAAGAACAAAAGAAATGATACTTTGATAAAAACAAAACCAAAATGGATAGATTACAGTCCCGTGCACAGCTGTATTAGTTCCTTTGCATGATCTCTGGTGGGAATAGGGCACAGCTGGATGATATTTAATTAGGCTAAAAAGCAAAGCTAACTCAGTGGGTTATATATGCATTAGCTAAAGCCTGCATTACCAGAAGTGTTATGTAAGTGTTAGTGTTTTAGTGCTAGATTTGGCTCATAGAAAAATAAATTTAATATCCACTACATGTGAAAACTCCCTGTCCTATTAACACTTCTCTACTGATGGAGGTCAAACATAGTTTCTGGACCTGTTAGAACATGTTAGAAGAAAAGGCTCATATGAAGTTGAATTTTCAATTTTAATTATCAAAGTTTGCTACCCACAGTCACTGTTCATCTTGTGTTGATGGAACCAAATATTAGTTCTTCCTTTTAGGGTATTCCAAAGTCATGAACTTTATAGTTAAACTTGTATCTATATGCTACCTGCAACAGTTAAATATAGGATTGCTATCAATATTTTAGTATATATTATATGAAATTCTCTGCTACGTGTATGTTACATCATGAAATGCTGTTGCTACTTCATATAAACAATGTGAAAGGCTTTTTTTTTTAAAATCACTCCCAAGCCAGATACAAAGAAGGCCACCTAACTAACTTGTGATCCCCACTTTCCATCCTGTTCATTCTTAGAGACACAGTAAAGCAAAGGGTGGCTTGTTTCTATTACTTTGACCTTGCTATTGTTGGTGAGGGGCTTTCTGTCACAGGAACTGATAAAAACTTATGTAAACCAAGTTTGTTTACCTTGTATGTAGTTCAAAGTATTGGGGATAATCACAAGCATTATTTTTCTGTTTCTGTTACGTTTTTTAAACCAGTGAAGGGAGATGCTCAATTTACTGAGTCGCAGTTAAACTGGGATCCTATCTGTTTGGAGCTTCCTAGACAGCTATGTCCTTAAAACTGTGTCATCTTTTTAATCACACCAAATATGCTCACTTTCTCAATGTCTTTCTGGTTATACCTAAAATACCTCACTGTATTTTTAATATTATAGTTATAGTATTTCCATTTACAAAAGCAGTTACTTGGTAAATTGGGAGTACTGTTGGAGCTAGCAGGTTCTATCATGCAAATCCGTGTGTGTGTGTGTGTGTGTGTGTGTGTGTGTGTGTGTGTGTGTGTGTGTGAGAGAGAGAGAGAGAGAGAGAGAGAGAGAGAGAGAGAGAGATCATTTATATGAATCTAATTTTTTTTTGCCTATTTTATAATATTTAGGACTTTATTTAACATAAATACACTAAATGCTTTTACTTTATAGAACTATATCAGTGGTGTGAAAGGCTTCTTTATCCATAAGAGATGAGAGTTTTCTGTGTATTATCAGCCACTGATTCTTTTCTTGAATGTAGTAAGAGCAGTTTTTAATCTATTGGGCATGCCACCTCTTCATGTGCCTGGAATCAGTCACCCAATACCACCACATTGTGATTTTATGCTTTTGTTTCAATCATTGGCAATTGATTCTAAACCATGAAGACCCATTTCATGCTTTACCATAAAGAAAACTTGTGACTACAGGATGTCAGAAATCCAGTTGAAGACATACAGTGTCCTCTTTTATGGTCATAAACACCAAGCTTGTGGCCTTTCTATGCTGGATAACTGTTTTGTGGTCATCTTAAGATGGTGGTGAATTTACATGGCATGAATCCTTCACTCTTAGTAATGATAGCTGCCAGCCACATGGTTCCTTCTCTCCTGATGAGTTCATCCGCCAGGATGGAGGCAAGTCACATGGTTGCTATTTAAAAACATCTACTTTCCTAAACAACAGTTGAATTCAAGTTACATATATAGTAAATATAGATCTATTTTTCAAATAAGAGTTGAATCACATATAATATGTTCTATCAAATTAAGGTTATCCATGTATAGCTTTTTTAACTATACACCTTTTGTTATAAATTTTAAGCTAAATTTTGTTACAGCTTTTTTTTTTTCCTTAACCACACCAATGAACTTACAAATCCTGGGATAGAGTTTACAACATAGTCTTAAGATATATATATCTTGAGAACAGAGCACAGGGAGATCATAGAGATAAAAGATTTTGAAAAATGGGAAGTAGAAAAAAACCTTAGAGATAAGGGACTTTGGGAAGTACAGAGCAGAGCACATTTCGATATAAGAGATTTGGGGACCATTTGTTTGTGCAGCGGCAGAAGTTGTTATATAAGAGGGTTTGCAAGTCCAGCATGCCCATCTTGGGGCATTGATCTGTGAGGCCAAGTTCTTCATAGTATGCAGTAAGGCTTTCATAAGATCTGAGTTTGTGGAGGATGATAAAAAGGCTTCTGAAACAGAACTCTTCTATTGGGAGGGTCCCATAAGTTCCAAGAGGAAGCTGTGAGATAGTGTGGTGGCCTTAGTGAAGTGAGGGAACAGGGTCACAGAGTGTCTTTCGAAGCCACAGGAAAGAGAAGGGGACCGGGCAGCTCCCAGGGAGGGGAGAGAAAACATCTGGAGGGAGCTAAGAGAGAACAGGGTTGCAGAGGCCCACAAGGGCTTAAGGAAGTTGTAGGACTGCAGGCATCTGGGGGAGGGGTGAGAGGAGCTGAGAGAGGCCACCCTGGAATGGAGAAGCCACAGGACAGCAGGAGGGAGCTGAGAACAGAGGGAAATGTGGTGATAAGAATTTCCACCAGGGCATGAGAGGCTTGTCCTAGAGAAATGCCCTACATCAGACACAGGTGACATTTTCAAGTTGATTGGGGCCCAATCGGACAAAGAGAGCTTCCTGGCACACTGATGTGGCTTTCACAGTAATGGTAGACAAAGTAGGTGGTTCCGGTGTGACACTGATCCAGTAGATTGGGTGGGGGAGGGCAGCTGAGGCTTTGGGGCAAAGGGTAACTGTAAGTGTCTTTAGTAGAAAGATGTGCCTACGTAGGCATAGAGAGAGATACCTAGATGGGTGTGTCAAGTCATATCTGAGAGATGTGAGGCTAGTGCCCAGGAGGGCGTAGACGGCTCCAGGAGCTGGAGAGACACTTGGAGTAGATGAGGAGAGGAATGACTGGAGCAGCAGCTGGGGAGTCAGACTCTAGAATCCGGAGTTAAAATTGGTGAGTGGCAGAAGCCAACAGAAACACATCTTAGGAGAGTAAGAACAGCAGCTTGATTTGGGGAGGTCAAGTTCCTTGGAAGGGAACTTATTTATGCCAAACCCGGGTTTTGGTACCAGATGAGTGAAAAATGAGGAGATGACCGCCCCTGGGTATGGTTCAGAAGAAGGGGTTTATTGTAGATATGAGGGTGAGGGAACAGTCAGACGCATCTGGAAAGGTCCAGACTGAACTGGGCCATGAGATGGGGAGGGGTGGGAGCGTGAGAGGAAGAGAGAGGAACCAGGAGCCAAGAGGCCAGGAGTGAGCTAGGAGACCAAGAGACCACGTGTCCAAAGGGTTGAGGTTGTACAGGGATTGGAGGAGCTGGGAAAAGGGAAGCCCAGCTCTTTCCCTGGGCTGGGCAGGGAGGGTAGGGGACAGGGTATGCCAGTCAGGATGACTCTGTAACAGGTAGGGACTGAAGGACTGGCAGCCAGGGTCCACTTTGATATGTTAAATAGGCATCTTGGTTAGACATTTGTCCTCGGTTTGAGAACTAATAGTTTTGAAAAAGATACTCAAGGTGTGATATTACTAAACTTTTCATCCTAATCTTGATTGGTGTATTTTTCTAAGAAGACATTGTGAATTTAGTACACAGAAGCATACAATACAGACAATCTTTTTGTTTATCTCCTAATTTATATTTGATTTCATAAAAGGGTATACTGACACACTTCTGTCATTTTACCTGCCCAATAGATGATCTGAAAATCAAAAGCCCTCAAACACAGAATACTCATAAGTCAGCTTGAAAATATTAAAATGTGATATTGGAGGCTTATAATCCAGAGTGTTGTCCTACCATGTCTTCAGAAGAACTCAACCAGTTGATAATCTCATATTTCCTTCTGTGAGAAACACATTCCCATCACCACCTATTGTGAGGCACTGTGAACAATCAGCTCAATTTTCAAACAAGAAAATAAAGTCAATTCTCCCTTGCAACGCAAGTTTTTAAGTTTTGCTGAGCTTGGCAAATGCACAGGTCTCCTTATATTCAAAGTATGCTTTCATGGTCAAGTCTGAAGAAGCTTCCCCAAACAATTCCACTCTGCGACTTGAGAGATGTATACATTCCGTGGGTTATAGCTTGGTGCAAAAGGCAGCAGTCTGTCCATTTCAGGCTGGGTGTGGAGGGACACATTCCCCTCACTCTCTCTGGAATACTCTGAGAATCACGGGTAGACATGTGAATTTCCTTTGGGAAATAGCTATTTTTCAAAATTTAAAACCACTTTTCCATGACTATACGTTTTAAACTTCAATTCTTTATCATCCAGTGTCTGCCCACCCTCTGTTTCTAAATCCAGAATGAGTATTAACTGTGCTCTGTGTATGTCTCTAAGGCTGCAAGCCTGCACACATGCTCTCTACATGCCGTAGACACTGGCCTAAACACCTGCCTACATTTTTTCTTCTTCATAATGAAAACCAAAAAGACTTGTAAGCTTTTCAGAGTGCTGCTTGGGAAGAAAAGGGATTTAAAAAAATGTTAATGGCCCTTTAAAAAAAAAAGAGAGCTGAGAGTAAACAATGTATGTAATTATCTTTTGGTGTAAGTGCTGCTAATTAAAGCGAAATCATTCTATTAGCACCCACACCTGCTGTTGTGCAAGTGGTCCATTTCTTGCTGAAAAACTTAATTTGGGATTGGATTGAATCCTCAGTGTGTTTCCTTCAGGGATGCCCCCTTCACGGTGCTGTACTAGATTTACTGATCTGAGAACTCGGTTCTGAACATCACTTTCACAGGCTTCCGAAGGGTGAGTTCTCCACTGTGGTGTCTCTGTGGTCTCTATTGTCTTAGGTTTTCTTCTGAGCAGAGGAAAAGCAAAATTCAGTCTGTTGTCAGTGGCCAGGATGCAGTTTTCCCTTGTCTTGGGTCACAGAAGTTCTCCAAGTTCAGCCTCAGTATCTTAGTCAATGTGGAAAAAGCTACAGTGTCCTCCCTTTCGTGGATGTCAGCAATAACCTGGCTGTTTTAAAATATTTAAGAGGCAATTTCTTTTTTATGATTGTTCTTCTGTGAAATGAGGTTATTTTCCCCCACACTACCCCAATACTGTGATCTAATAAACCATATTAAAGAATCTGCGTTCACCTCTCTTACTATCAACAATGTGAGTCTAAAGGGCAGCAAAACAGCAGAGAGATCACACTGTGCCTCAGTCTCCAGGGGCCTGAGATGAGAGTTGAACACACATTTCAGTTTCAGAATGTTTTCCAATCAAATGATGTATACTAAATATTTATGCATCAATAAATGTCACACATTAAACCTACTTAGAGTAGAAACAGTGGGACTTAGTCTTTTTATTCTAAAGGGCGAGACCCAATAATTACCATCCCTTCATTTAGTGGAGACATTAATGAGTTCTGGAAATCTAAATATTGGCATAGAACTGGGTATAGAGCATTTACTTGTTCTTTAAAGGAGTTCAATCTGAAGGAAAAGAAATCCAAGAAGGGAAAAGATCAAGCACTATGGCAGGAATGTAGGAACGATAGAGAGCTAAGACATCAAGACAGACATCCCTTGCAATATCTAGCACCATGTTACAGACACATATAGAAGAAAGAATTTTGCTGTTTAATTGATACATTCCCTTACATATATATGACACACTTTCTTCTTAGAATAACCTGAAAAATATAGTGAAAGTTCCAAGTGTGGGGAACAAATGAGACAGTTACAGAAAAGAGGTAGAACTTGAACAAGATCCAACAGTCCTGGGAAACAGCAGCATGAGGAATAATCCACACAACAATGTCCTTTTCCGTACACCCTGGAATACTCAGTGGTGTCCTATGGAAGCTGCTGGTTTTCCACAGAGACTGAGAAGGAGGATGAGTTCATGGAATTACCTAGAGATACAATCTAATGAAATCTACCAAAGAACCCAGACAATAAGACCAAGAAAGAGAGGAGCATGTGGAAAAAGTACAGAAATTTAGATCATTTTCTCACTCTACTTCTCTTTATTAATATTCACAAGTCATGTTTTATAAAATTATGCAACAAACAGGAAAAGAGTAAGATGGACTCATTGGAACCTTCTTCCCCCAGTCACCACTCTAGGGGTCTGCTCATCTGTTTGTCTCTGTCATTATCTTTCTATTTAGCTGTTTATCTAAAGGCGGACACATATTTAAAATGCATTTATATAAAGTGAGATATTTATATATGTATACTTCCATATACAAAACCCTCTAGAGTATTCGGTGCTCCTAGGCAGACTGGATATATCTTTACCTTTTCCCAACCTAATTTCGGTGTGAAATTCTTACAAATAAGAAATCATTTTGTGTCATTACAATTACTGTTCAAAGCTTATCTTTGATTCATTGCTGTACATTACTTTGTGAGGGGCCAGGCACTAAAGATCCTGAGCTTTGTAGACAGTGTAGTCTTTGGAGCAATACTCCATTCTGCTGTTTCAGTATGAAGACTCCTGGATCAGGATGCACATGGCGGGAGCATGTCTGTACTCAATGCACTTTCATCCTGAAAGGCAAGCAGGTAGCATGGTCCACGGCACGTTTGGTGTTCTCTAGCATAAAGATTTATATTATATTGTGTATAGCAAATACAAAGTCAGTTTTGTAGGCCACTCATTTTTATTTCTGCTTACTCACACTCAATCTTGAATTCTTTTATTTTTAATTATTATTCTTTTGTCCCAGGGCCTTTCTACACAGCTCCTGCTATCCTGGAACTCACCATGTAGACCAGGCTGGCACTGATCACAGAGATCTGTTGGTCTCTGTCTCTAGAGTGCTGAGATTAAAGGCATATGCCACTATGCCCGACTTATTTTTTAATAGTTTTGAAATCTACTGGTGACTTATTTTTGTAGACTGTATATCTGATTGAATTTATTGCTTAGCTCCTTCTGATTAAAGTTCAATATCATAGAAATGATAGTGAGCATTTCAAGGGCATATCAGGATTGTGAAGCTCTTCATTCTAAGGTTCTAGCTCATATTTCACAATTAGTATGTGCTTTGTTAGATGCTGTGCTGGTGTATTTTTGCCCACTAGTTTTTCAGAATTCAATCTTGAGTCTCACTTAATTGATCATGATATTTTTTTTTTTTTGGTCAAATACTGAATTTTCTCTTTTCTTCTGCATTTATTGGGCTTTCTGATTTAGCAAAGACTGCCTCCTTAGTGTGTTATGTGTTTGGTCACTCTTGAACATTTTAAGCTTTAATTTATCTTCCCTTTAACAATAAAAGAACAACATATACAATTCATTACATTTTGCTTTCTCAACTTTACAATGTAACATGAAAACCATCCGTCTCCTTTCATAGAGTCCTGCTTCACTCTTTTAGTTGCCTAGAACTTTAATTTGGATTTGCTACAATTTGTTTTCTTAGAATAGTCATTTTCTAGATTGGAGAGATGGCTCAGTAGCAGACCCAGATTTAAATCCCAGCATTCTGCTAGACTTTGTTGACTCCCCAAGGGAAGCCTTACCCCCTCTGAGGAGTGGGTGGGGGTGGGATGAGGAAGGAGTGTGGAGTGGGAGAAGAAGAGGGGGAACTGTAGTTGGTATGTAAAATGAAAAAAAATGAAAAAAAAAAAATCTCAGCATCCATGTGGTGACTAACAACTGTCTACAACTCTAGTCTCAGGGGATTTGATGGCCCTGTCTGACCTTTTGGGATACTGCACACATGTGGTGCATAGATATAGGCAAGCAAACATCAAATACACATAAAAATAAAAATATAATCATTTGGGCTGTTTTTAGTACTACATAATATATAATAAATATAATCATTTAGTACTGTTTTTCCAGTAAAGGATGTACAGAGCAGCCTTCTGAGGACTGGAAAGATATCTCTGTGTTTAGAGCATTTACTGCTCTTGTGTGAAGAACCTGGGTTTGACCCCAACACCCACATTGGGGCTCACAATAATCTACAACTCTAGGTCCAAGGGATCGTGTACAGTTTTCTGGCCTCTGTGAGCACCAGTACACACATGGTACTTATACTTATATGCAAGCAAAATGCTCAAGTGTATGAAAGAGAAAAAATAAATAGATCTGTCTTTAAAGAACCAGCCTTCGGCATATACATAGACATGTCAGGGGAGAGGCTCAAGGTTGTATTCCTGTATGTGGAGTTAGTTTACAAGTATGTGCTTACTGCACATCTGTCTTTCTCAGCAGACGTCCCAGCTTCTCTCCTTTCTTCTTCAGTAGAGGACTTTCTTACATAGTCCCCAGTGTATATGGTGCTGAGCATATAACAACAGTAGAGTGCAATGTACGGTGGAGTATATATTTTCTGAGTGAATATAGTTCTGCCAGGTATGGTAAGTTTGTTATAAAACAACCCTACCCATGATAACATCCTGGAAAGGAGCTTTAGGTATGTTAATGGAAGAAGTGCCCAAGGAGGAAAAGAGATGTGGGCATAACAAAGAAAGAGAGACAAAGCTCTTGTGATGGGCTGGAGTCAGCCACAAAAGCCAAAAGAGCCTGTAAACAGCCACCAAATAGAAAGAGGAAAGGGATAAAAAGCTGTCATTGTGAGTGCTGCGAGAGACCATGTCAGTGACGTCAGATCCTCAAGTACATTATTTCCAGAAACCACTATGGGTACTTTGCCAAAATCCATCCCAGGCTTCAGGAACCTAGGAGCTGCTCTGCAGTCTCTGCCAGTGTTATGGTTGCACCAAATTAAAATTCCTGGTTACTGCTGAGTAGATGCTATGCCTTTTTCCCCACTAAGGAAAAGATACAAAAACTAGGCATAGAAAACAAGAATTTCTATTTCTGTTTCCCAAAGAAAATTGGGCTGACAAGTGGTGCTCCTGTGGATTTTCCTGACTGCAGTACATGATCAACACACGTTTGTCATCAGCTTTCTAAATCTATTACCAGCTTGTCCATTTCAGCACTGTTCACGCTTACTTCTGATTAAGGAAAATGAGAATAATGCATAAGCTCAACTGTTTTACATTTTGTGAGGAGCACCGGGGCATCCACTTCTTGCTTTGGCAGCTACAAATAGCTGAGAAGTTTCTCTCTGACCTCACACTGCATCTTTTTAATAAGATGTTTTCCCTTTTAAGCATTTTTACCCAGTATTAGAAATAGCATTTAAGACTATAATACAACAGGTACATCTATTAGATTACATCTACTTTTGGATTAACTCAAAGAGCTCAAATTCAAATCAGAAGTTACTATTTGAAGAAAGTTAAAAACAAAACAAACAAGTAAAACAAACAAACAAACAAACAAAAAACCTACATTGAACTCTGCCTGTATAATACAGCTGTGGACAAAAATAAGAATATGGAATGAAAAGGCAACTTCTATGTAGTAGTTTTCTTTGAAACGTTTTTGACAGTTAACTGATGTGTGAAGAATTGTACAAATTTAAAGCAGATAGCTCAATGAGCTTGAACTTACCTAAGCACCCATCACAGATTCACCAATGTAACATATATCCAGCACTTTGCAATAGTTCCTCTGTGCAACAATAAAAAATTAATTCAAAAACCAAATGCACACAATGAATCCACGCATTTCTGCCAGTGATCACCCATGTTGCCCTGAGTGGTTTCACTAAAGTCTTGTTTATGAACACACAGTCGATGTATGTTGCACTGTGTATGCTGTCACGCTAGATGACGTGGATAAACCACGCATGAAACACCTAGACTCAGACTTGAGACGATTGTATGGAATGAATTGCAGTGTTTGCTTGTACATAAGAAGTTCTGTCATCTTGTAGAAACAAAGTATGGACAACAAAGACCCTTAATATTTTTCTACTATGATTCTTAAGCATTTAAGCCTCAAAACAATGTGTTTGGGGGCTGTAGCATGACTTTTAGAATGGGTGTTTGAGTTTCCTACTACAACTTTGTTTTTAAAAGTTGTCAAATGAATTTTGTGTTGGGATTAGGAAAAGATTTCCAAATAACCTTTGAAATGAGTCTGACCAGATTCTTATGACTTACAAAAATATGTATTCATATAAAGCATCACTCTCAGCATTAGTAGCTATAAAATAAAAGTATTGATCTCCTTTAAAAACTGATGAGGGTACTTTCCTATACTCTAATGCCAAGAATTTAATTCTTTATGTAGAAACAAACAAGTACACCCATCTCATTCATCTGAGAAATTGTTTTCATCGTTAATAAATGATAAAATTACCTGCATCATGTAAATATTTCTCAGGCAAAAAGTATTTGTGAGTAGAAAAATGCTAATTTAGAGGTCAGACTTAGCTGTGTTCTTTCCTTTTTCTCCTCAAGAACACCTTTCTAGAGATCTGTCAATCAAATTCTCAAAATATACATTATACCCAGGTGCTACCCTTGTTCTTTTGTTCAAAAAGGATTTTTTAATTAAGAATTTTTAAAATTCATTTTACATACCAAAGATCCCCCTCCTCCCTTCTCCTGCCCCTCCAGCCTTTTCCTCCCAATCCACCTCTATCGCCCCCTACAAGAAGTTAAGGCCTCCCATGGGGAGTCCATTTAGTAGAGGCAGGTCCAAGTCCCTCCCCCTGCCTCAAGGTTGTGCAAGGTGTCCCATCACAGAAGTGGGCTCCAAAAAGTCTGCTCATGCACCACGGATGGATTCAGGTACTGCCAGAGGGCCCTTTAAGCAGAACATGCTACATAACTGTCTTTCTATGCAGAGGGCCTAGTCCAGTCCCATGAAGGCTCCACAGCTGTTGATCCAAATTTCATGAGTTCCCACTAGTTTGGTTTGGTTGTCTCTGTAGGTTCCCCTATCATGATCTTGATGCCCCTTGCTCATATCTCTTTGACTGGACTCCTGGAGCTCAGCCTGGTGTTTGGCGGTGGATCTCTGTATCTGCTGCCATCAGTTACTGGAGAACGGCTCTATGATAGCAGTTAGGGTATTCACCGATCTGATTGCTGGGGTAGGCCAGTTGTTCTTAATCACCACCATCACAAGCCACAGTGATACCCTGTCTAGTCTACTGTTTTCACCATAATGTGTTTTCCTGACTTTAATTTAGCTTTCTCTACCCCGAGATAGCACACGTGGCAGTTTTGAAACATCTCATCTATTTCTTGCTTTTACGTTTTACCATATCTCTAGTCAACCCTGTCACAGTCTTAGCTAAACCCATTCTATCTCTCTAATGATATCTGCCTTAATTCTTAGCTGCAGTTTATTTCCATCTTTTAGTTCTTTGTATACTCTAAGGTCTTTCTTATAACACTTTGTTTGATGTGAATCATTTCTTTTCCAGGCTTTGAAGGTAGAGTGTTTTCTATGTTCACTCAAATGGTTTCTTTTCAGAGGGCTGACCATCGTGATTCTTGACCTGGACCAGCAGGTCATTCTTCTGTGACAGGTTCCTGGGAGGAAGGACCAGGAGATTATAAGGTAAAGAAGATAGGAAATTTAGAGTCAAGAGGTTTTGCACAAGCTATGTCTTATGTTAAGTGAGTTTATTAAGAAATACAGCACCTTGTATACGGTTTGCAGCGGGGAGAATGAGACAGAGTCAGCAGAAAGCTAATTAAGCAAAGTTGGCAAAGGGAACACAGGATTCCTCAGACACAGCTGCCTTAGGACTGATAAAGTCAGTTCTGGGGGGAAAGGGTTGAGTTCCCAGAAACTCAGCGTTGACTCTTTCAAGGTCCTAGACCCAAGCCCAGACCAGACCTTGCCAGGCTTTGCTCCTGGGCAAAGACTCAGAAGTAATGTCCCTTTGTCCTTTCATCAGGGCTCTGAGAAAGCCTTGGATTAGCCTGGCTCCCAACAATTTCATCTCTGCAAAAATCATTGTATGATTGCCATCTAGATAAATTATCTATCATCTATCTATCTGTCTGTCTATCTGTCTGTTTATCTATCTAATCATCTACTTATGCCTATCATCTATCTATATCTATCACATAGCTATGTATTTATCATTTATTTTATATATCATCTATCTATACCTATTGTCTATCTTTTATCCAGCTTTATCTATCTTCTATCTACTGTAGATCTATCATCTATGTACATCTATATTAAATATTCACTATCTATTGTTTATTAATTTCATGGCTGTCTATCACCATAATTGAAGTACAAATTCTAAGAGAAGGAATGTTACATATCTGATACATTGGCCTCGATAAGTGATTCAATGAATGAATGAATGGAAGTTAGAAACTACCTTGTGTGATAGAAGTTTCTACAGCTTAAACTCAAGGCTCAGAACATTACAGAATTTCTGGGGTTCACCAATGTAGTGAGTAAAAGTGCCATGATTCGGACACACCTCTGTTTGACTCCAGGTTCTGAATTCTGGTCTTTACGCTGTGTGTGCTGCTGAACTTCATAAGTGCCTGTAGTAAAGGACAGAAGGTGTTACTTTGCGGAAGCTCCTGACTTTGACTGTAGCTTAGTGTGGGAGGTAAAGAAAATCTGACAATATGGTTCAGCACATCCTTTTAAATGAAAAGGAGAGTCTAGAGTGAACATGAGCAGACTGAGCTGGGCCATATGAGGAGAGAGGGGGATGGAGAGCGAGAGTGAATCCACAGACAAGGGGGTGGCCTAGGCCAAGAGACTGGCCAAGAGACCCGCAGGGTAAAGGGTAGACCAAAGGCGGAGTATCCAAATGGCTCGATTATATAGGGAAGGCATCTGGGGGGAAGGGCAGCCCAGCTCCAGGGCTGGAGAGGTTTAGGGTAGGGGATGGGATGTGCTAGCCAGATTGACCCTGTAACAGGTAGAGACTGGGGGTTGCTGGGAGAACTTGGCAGCCAGGTCTGCTTTGACATATTAAATAGGCACCTCAGTCATTAGTTCAGGGTTTGAAACCTAACAGCTTTTCACCTAAACCTGTTACTGCAAGTGTCAGAGTCCAGAGTGGGCTTAGGTGTTCTCTCTCTCTCTCTCTCTCTCTCTCTCCTGGCTGAGGATGGTCTTCACAAATGGCTGCTTTACTTCCCAGGTTTTATTAATCCAAGTAGCCTGTGCCTGCAGGTGGCTCTAATAAAGCTACTCCTCACACAGTATCCTTCTGTGCATCTTCTGGGGAACTGGGGAACAACTGTTGCAGGACAGACAAAGTATCATTCTGGGCTATAATGTAGCTTTTAAGAACTTAAGACTATAATGTAGTTCTACTGACTCATACCGAAGCTGGAATGATGGTAAGATGAACTTCATGCGGTGCCCTTATTAAAATGGTGTAATTTCGGAATTTATGTCAGTTTTAAAAACAATTATTCCTTATTGAAAGCCACTTGTAATTAATTTCTCTGTGTCTTATTTTAAATATTTATTGAGTAGGTGCCATAGTTTAGAAAATTATATGTGTATTGTTATCCCTCACATTTGGGTGAGAAATTGGAAATTCCAGGAAACCTCTCAGGTACCAAGTATATGAATGTTCAGGCCCTTCATATAAAATGTTGCAGCATTAAATAAAATATACATAACCTTCCTTTGTCCTTCAAGATATTCCTACATTTTAATAATACTTCATGCTATCTAAATCCTATGTAAATATTTATTATACTGAAATTTGTGGAAAATAATGACAAAAATGTCTGTTTCTGTTCAGTATATAGTTTTAGATAATTTATATCCATATTTTGTTGACTCCTCAGATTCAGAGAATGGAAGACTATGTGTTCATGTGTGTGGGTATATGTTTGTAAGTGTTCACATAAATGTGCACATATATATTCATATGTGTATTTATGTGTGCATGCATGTATATTTACACCTGTATGTGCATATCACTTATGTATTTATACATGTACATGCATATATGCATGTGTGTATATATGCATGTATGTATCTCTGTGTGTATATATATGTGAGCACATGTATCTGTTTATCTGTATGTGTGTGTATATATATGTTTATATATGTATGTATATGAGTGTATACATGAATGTAATTACATGTAAAAATGAGTCAGAACACAGGTAATACTAAAATTTCCACTTTCATTTTTGGTTTTCATTTGTTTAAAAAGGAGTTACTGACTGAAGCAGCTTAGAAGTCCCATGCTTCTTTTCCACTGTGATACATAATTTTATAATTCTGGAAAAACAATGGTCACTGTAAGAATCTAATGTGTAAGTAGCAAATTAAAATATTGCTAAGTCACTCTCTATATTTTTTTAAACCAGATAAGGCATTGGCTCCCTCAGTTAATGACTACAGCAACTGTTAAACCCTTTTGTGTATCTATAATGATTAAACTGGTAAAAGCCATATTAGCCTTGTATACGACATTCAATATCCTTGATTATAGGTATGTTGTGTAGAAGCAGGGATAAATTCTGTGGCTGCCAAATTCAGTTTCCTCTATTTTAAAGACATGAGCGTGGTTGAGCATCATTTATTAATGGATGAACACATTCTCACTTGCCCAGTTATCTGCAAGATGTTAATGGGTTAAGTGTTACATCACAGAATGCACAAGGGTGTGGGCTGCTTGCTGTGAACTAGACCAAATGACCTCATTGATGGGACTCTAAATGACAGACATCATTTTCCTAAATGCCTTGGCTAGTGGATCATCATCATCATCATCCTATGGTCCATATACAGTGAGGTAGGAAGAGACTGATGTGAGGAAGACATTGACAAAGAAATGCAAACTTCTAAGCTTTGCCATTCTTCCATTTCACCCAGTGAAAGGACAAGTCACATTTTAGGATTAAACGTATCTTCAAGAATACAGGTTTCACAATGATCACTTCATTCAATCAGTCTGGATTAGGGAAGTATAATACTAAAGCAATCACAAGATTTGACTTACTCTAGTCCGTTCCTGTGAAATCTAAATCTAGATGAGCTGACATTCTGAATGTGAGCTGTATTCAACAGAAGGATTAATTTAGGATCAGTGAGATGGCTCAGTGTGTAAAGGCATTCACCACCAGGCCTGATGACCTGAGCTGGATCACCAGAGTACACACAGCAGAAGGGGAGAACTGACTCCCACAGCGTGTCCTCTGACTTCATACCTATGCCGCAGCATGCAGGGATTCTCCTCACGCCTAGAATAAATAAATAAAACTAGAATAGAACCTGTTGCTCACCTTTTCACAAAGATGCTAATAATAAAGAAAGGGAAAGATGAAGTTTAAAATCCAAAGTGTTTCATTGTGTTTGTAGCACAAAGATCCTCATGTCCGAGGGAAGAAAAGTCACTGCATTGCAATGGCTAAATTGCTTCACAACAAGTTCTCTTTTCCTTTATACACAATTAAATATGTATTATGTTTCCATGTGTCACGGCACTTTAAAATGATCTATTTTGAGATGTACATAGGAGGATGATGTTCATGCATGATGTGTTTAATCCCTGAAAAATAGAAATTAAATCATGAGGATTGGTAGTGGCTGTAACAAGCAAGTACTCTAACTGAAAATGTGTCTCCAGAACTGACCTCTTTGCCCAGGGTACTGATGAGTTTCATTGCATACCAGAGGCATTGCAATGCTTGGAAACTGCATTGACGTACTTCCCTCCATAGAGCACATCTTGTTGTTGAAAGTAGCACTTGAACATAATGTAGGTATTAAGCAGCCTGGCATTCTGCCTGAGGCTAGCTTGGAGGGAACTGTCTGGAAGGAGTGAGAAAATTGGCCGTGTGAACCTGCTAACTAGCTTCCTTCTCCAACAGTGAAGAAATGGCACAGTGATGCATTTTTTTTCCTAGCCCAGTCCTCTCATCTCTCCCTATAAATGTATTCACAGCTTTTATATGTGTTGAAATTAATGGCTTTTGAAAACACTTATTATGGGGAGTGTGTTTTTCTGTAATTGGTTTTCTTTTTATCGCTTAATTTACCCAACCATAATTCTTTCCCTTTATGAAAATAAACTAGGTAGTTAGGTCCAGGACAAGATGGTTTACATCACCACAAGTGTGCTTCCTCCCCAAATTTGCACTGACTGCTTCATTACTTGTTTCCACCATTGTCAGATGGGGTGTTCTCATTATCCCCTGGACCTCTAAAGAGTATTTCTCTTTCCAAAGTCCAAAGCAGAAGTTTCAGGTCATTCAGAACATGCATAGGATAACAGGAAACTATTTCTGCATATTTTGTATGCTTCAAATTATTAAGTAGGCAAATAGTAAAATTTATAATACTACATTATCCTGTAGCTTCTAAACATGACCCAGTGGACTTTGCCCTCCTGTTCTCAATACACCAGAAGACATTGATGTAAAAGGAGAATGGTTGTCTAGGGATAGCTGTGAAGACAGTTTCAGCTCATAAACATTAACCTTAGACTGCCTGCATCTAACTGATTTCTAAAGTTTCCAAGGCTCTACTTTCATATTTTACAAAATGCAGATGATGATGGTGTCTATTTAACCACTTGTCTTTAGTGCTTATAAATAGACAATAAATCTAGAACTCTTTTAGGTAATGTTAGATGGGAGATAAAGACTCCTATACAGAATATAACTTACTATTTTTTCCTCTTTAAATAATGCAAAGAAATAATACTTTTTTTTACTGTGGCTTTTGATCTTTTGTGTCCCTATATGTGTACTTTTCTGAGACAGGGTCTTACTCTGAAGGCCAGGCTGACCTTGAAGTCATAGTGACGTAGGTGAATTGTTGGCCCAACTTAATCCTCAGCAGTATCATGCATCATTTTACTATATGTGCAGTAGCTTAAATGAACCCATAAGGCCTAGCAATTTCTATTATTAAGTCAAAGGGATTTATGAACATTGAGGCCAAAGGGGACTGATATTTATCTAGAAGAAAGATAGAAAGCTGAAAGGCCTGTGGAGATATATAGGCATTCAAATTAAGGAAGGATAGCAACAATCCTCAGGATAATAATAAATGAGACCTCACAGTGCGGGTTTAGGAGAGATTGCTTTATTCCATTGTTAATTAAGACCAGAGAAGCTGCCTAACAGGGTCAGCAAATCCTTTCCCCCTACTTATTAACAACATCCAGCGATATGGCTAATGTGTTTGCTGTTCAAACATCAAGAGTTATTCCAGGGGATTTTATTGTGCAACATCCTGAATTTTATATTTCAGACAAAATGCATTTTAATAGTATTTTGTAGTCAAATAAAGACACTATGATGTTTTCAACCCAAGAACTACTAAACTATTTCTGCTGGCTACAGCCTTCATGCTCATGTGTGAAATCCCTCACTCTTCACCAGGTTAAGCAATCAGTCCTATTTAATCATTCCCATTTTGGTCATTTTCCACCCTCCCATGTTTGGACATACTAGAAAGTCATTTGAGCGCTCTGTTTTTCTCCTTTCTCTTAGAACCATGATGAAAACCCTAGTATGCTTCTTTTTTATGTATTGCCAAAAATCATCACACCCTATCTATACAATAGTACCTCTATTTCTATTTCAACTGTTTCCCCTAAGGATTGGAATTTCTTGGGTTGGGGATTTAGCTCAGTGGTAGAGTGCTTGCCTAGCAAGCGCAAGGCCCTGGGTTCGATCCTCAGCTTAAAAAAAATTCTTTGTATTTCTGGTTGAAAAGACTTCATTCACAGTAATACTCTTAACTAATATTCTTAGATGTGGTCAAGACAGAGCTAACTACTGTAATCTAAGTGGCACTGGAACACAGCCAGCACCAAGGGGCTATCTTTACCAGACCACTGTAAAAAATAAATTTCTCTACTTCTGGATTTCCTCTTTTGTCCTTTCTGCTTCTGAATGTGCCTTATCATTTACTCCACTAGACACTTTACTTACCAAGTAAATAGCTCAGATTCCAACCTTAGGGCCAACTCTCCAACACCTGGTTCAGATATGCAATAGTTTGCAAAAGTTGAAAGTTATGCCACTGCTTATTTATTTACTTACTAATTTACCTTGTTAGGTAACAAATAACTCAAGTGCTGGGATTACACACATACACAAAGATGCCCAGAAATATTTCTTACGACTTAGTCATATTTTATTCATTTCATCAGAGATTTTGGTCATAGTTTGGGACACCAATGTACAAGATTACTTTTGGAATTTTTTTCTTTACTGGTCAAATATTTAGTTTAGCAGTCAGGATGATTCAGACACAATATGCATTTAGCTCATTAGAATATGAGACAGCTCACCCTTATCTTAAGAAGCAGCCTAGAGTTTGTGTTATCCCTTACATTCTATCTGCTTCTGCCTGGTTGTCAATCTTACTTGTCTGTGCCCCGTGTTACCTGTCTGTGCCCATTCTTTACCTGCTTGCTTCCTCTTAGATTAGTTATAGATGGTGATATTTAGAAAAGTGGAATCAATGTTTACATGCTGGATCATAAACTCACAGGGGCACGTGGTTATCCTACAAAAGCTTTTTCTATCATGGTGTACCAAACATTTACAAAATTAGAATTTTGAAATAACACAAAACTGTCACCTCACAGTGGTTGTTGGCCAGACTTCTAAAAATAAGATTTAAAGCAGATCCTCAGGCTGGAAGCAAGGTGTGAGCCACTCCTAAAAGCTCACCAGAGAATTGGCACTCTACACTATGCTCATTAGTCAGAATCAGTTTCTTGTGGGAGTTCAAAACCAAGATTCTTGCTTTTCTTGGTGTCAAGAATAGCTATTCTCGGCAACTAAACATACTTAGAATCATTGATACATCGGTACTTAACTAAGGCCAGCAGCAGAGACTATGATGTTTGAATTTCCATTGTCTGTTTTGTTGGCTCATCTAATAGAGATAGATCCACTTCAGAGAATTTGTCTTTGATATCTTTAAAATCAACTAAAAGGACTGCCAAGAGACCCTGAAAGTTCCCTTTTCTACAAAGCAGCTAATCACTGGGTTTTATTGCACATTACTGCTTCTGATCTTGTTCACAGGAGGGGACTATAGATCATGGGCACTAGAGAGTGGGAATATGAGGTCCAGTCTTCCTACCACATTAATGAAACTTCCTTGCATGCTAGACAGTACTGCCATTGACATTGGTGAGTATGTCACAGGTGCCAGTAGTTAAAGTATCAGACAAAAGATCATTGATTTTTAAAATGTGTGGATATAGTTTGGTGTCACCAGACACAGTCTTTATAAAAAGTTGTACATACTAGTAACATTTGAGCAGTGCTAAATTTCTGTTCTAGATTCTAATTGAATTGTTTCTGTTCTAGATTCTAATGAAAGAAGGGGCTGAATCAAATACAATCTTACAGGTTGAAATCCAGTTGAGTAACAAGAGTGAGGCTTAGGATTGCTCACCAAAACTGAAGAATTTTAATGAGAAGAAACAAGGCTCAGAGATGAGGACTTCGCCTTGGTCCTCATTGTTTTGTAGTTTACTGGTTAAATCTTGAATTATTTTCTCAGAGTGAGGTCAAATGCATACAATTTGTACTTACAGAAACAGATTGTCAGCAGTGAGAGATGTGGAGACACAGCTCTACTCCACAGCCCTCGACAGCCTGGAGAGTTCTCTTGGTCTTTGGACCTCCATTCAGGTAAACCTGGGGTTTATAGCTTTGCTGAGAAAAAAGAATCAGAGGAAGAGAAAACAGGAAGTGGAGTTGAGATTTATTAAGCAAGGATTTTAGCATAGACAGATTGATGGAAAGAGACCCTTGGGAGAGAGAAACTTGTAAACATGGGTGTGAGCTTCTCAAGGGGTGTGGAAACTTTTCATAATAGGTGTACATAATACTCTGGTGGTTCTCAAGTTACTCTCCCCCCTTTTACAACATTGCTCAAAAGTATATTTTTAGGACAATTTCATGTATTTTCTCCCTTTTGTTGAAAATAGATCTTTTTCTCACATAATATATCTTGATTACAGTCTCCCCTTCCTCTGCTCCCCCCAGTCACTCCCCACCTTCCCTACCATTCGGATCCACTTCCTTTCTTTCTCTAAGGGAACATAATATAATATAAAACAAAAACTAACACATTGGGAGAGGACAAAAAAACAGAAGGAAAAAGCCCAAGAAAAGGCACAAGAAGAAACAAATACACATACAGAGACCTACTCATTTGCCTACTCAAGAATCCCAAATAAACACCTAACTGGAAGCCATTATACATACACAAAGGACCTATAGGGTAAAAAAAAAGTATAAAATACATAAATAAAATAAAAAACAAGATAAAAAGCCCTGACATGATGTTATGAGACTAGGAACTTCCAAAGATTCTGTTCCTTTTCCACTGGCCATCTGCATGTTGGGCATGCAGCCTACTCTGAAGAGAGGTTTGTTTTCCCAATTCAACTCCCTTGGAGAAAACCACATTGTCATTTGCAAGTACTATCAATTGGAGGTAGCTTCAGAGTTAGGGATAGGGGCTTGAGTACATTTCCTTTCTCAGCACTGGCAATTCATCTGGTACAGACCCGTCCAGGCCTTGTGCATCCTGCCCCAGACTCTCTGAGTCCATATGTGTATTGATCCTGTTGATTTCCTAGGGGTCCTCTATCTCTTCTGGCTCTTATAGTCTTTTACATCCTCTTCTGCAGGGTTCCCTGAGACCTGAGGAGAGGGATTTGCTCTAAGCATTCTGTTCAGGTCTGAGTGTGCCTAGGTCTCTCACTCTCTGTGGTTCTCTGTATTTATTCCCATCTGCTGCAGGAAGAAGTGCCTCTGATGATGGCTGAACAAGGCACTGATCTATGAGTATAGCAGAATGTCACTAGGAGTCATTTTATTGTTGTGTTCTTTTAGTGTTTGGTTTTACCTTGGGTCCCTGAAATCTGGTCTCAGGTTCTTGGTCGCCCAAGCTGTGTTGGGTATGTCAGTGCTCCTTAAATCAAATCAGATGTTGGTTGGTTGCTCCCACAGCATTGTGCCATCATTGCACTAGCACATCTTGCAGGGAGGAAACCATTGTAGTTCAGATGGTTTGGAGCTGGGTTGATGACTATATTTCTCCTTTGATAGCATGCAGAATACCTTCCTGTACTAAAGACACTAGCACATAGGGGTGAAGACTCTAGGTAGGTGTCAACTTGACTATTCCATAATCAATGAGCTGTGAGTTGGGGGAAGGAAGGTGAGAGGGGAAGATCCATGTCATCCATTGGGGGTGGGATCAGGGAGCAAGATGGGGTCACAGCAGGTTGCCCTCTATAGAGCTGGTGGTGAGACTGGGAAATTGATTTGGAGGAGAGGAGGGAGAGGTGAAGATCTGCAGTTGGCCTCCAATGGTTTAAAGAATTTTCTTTGTACGTAAAATTGTGAGGTAGATTTATTAAGGATGCTGTTTAGACATAGGAATCAGAGAAAAGCAATAAAAGGTCAAGATGATAGATCATTTTGTTCTTGAACAAGCAATTTATGTACTATTGTTGACATCTCTGCTTGAGATATGCTTAGGAAAACACACATGCTCTTTGTAGGGAATATTCCTTTGTCTGTTGAACCTGAAGTTCCCTGACTGTTCTCAGGACAGGCAAGCCAGGCTTGGAACGAAGAGACTATTTTCCTTCCATGTCACCATCATGTTCCTGGTCTTTCTAGCCTGAGTCAAAATGAAATGTCTCTAGTAATCTTTTTCTTCTCTTTCTTTACATCCGGATGGGTGTACGTCACACTGGTGTGGAGACCCACAAAGGTTTCCTAGTGAGATCTGAGCTTGTTTTACCCAGCAGGGCTGCATTAGAGGATTGCTCGACCATATGTGTGGTTACCAGGTGATTGGAAAGGGTCTGCACTTGGCTGAGCTAGGGGCAAGTCTTTTGCTTCACCCCTTGGCATGCCTATAAATAGTCCTTTATAAGAGACTGAAAGGGCTGGTGGATAAGGATCCAGGCCCTCCCAAGGCTATCCCGTTTCTATGTCTATCTGTTTCTCTCCCCTCTATCCTTTTATCCAAATCCCTTATGCCTCACTCCTCAAGAGTGCCCTGGGATAAAATGTGGGTGCTGGTCTCCCAGCTGGTCTCCCCCCACACTGGGTACCTGGCAGGCCCACTTTTAGGTCCTCATAGGTGTTTTACAGATTGTTACTTTCAAGCCACCGCTATTGTTTTTATGCTCCAAATAACAGGTGTTGAACCTAGAAAGAGGCCTGCCATAGCCTCATCAGTCACACACTGCCATTGACATCACCAGAGGAAACAGGAGTCTGCGGGGACATGTTTCATACCACACATTCAGTAACTTTCACTTTTTTGTGGCTGGTGACAAGAGTGAGACATTGAGCGGATGCTGGTGAATTCCCTGTCACACAGCAGGGAAGGATCCTTGCTTTGTGATGCACACCGAGCAGCTGGTGTTTCTAACCATTCATGCTCAGTCCATCCGGGCTGTGATTGAAGGCACGTTGTGGTTTGTACAGTGTTGATGCGTATAGATGTTTGCACGTGTCTGGATCGGAGATATGCATAATTGTGATCCTTGGTGGCAAAAGTGTATGCAGTGGTTAGAGCTGGAGTGTCACCGAGAAGAGGTTCGACATGATGTGGCGGTCCTTCAGGTTGGTTGTTGTCACCAACCTGACATGCTGGGTTAGAGGACACAACTAGTGTTATTAATGCTCACACATTATCAAAGAGATTTCGCCTGCAGCAGTGAGTGAGTGAACCGCCACTGGGAGAAACTTTCACCATCGCCTCATTCACACCATACTCATTAGTCTTATCGCCCCTGTGGACTGTTTCCCTAACTATTCATTTCTATCACTAAACCATAAGGTTTCTGAAACGCGTATCACTTCTGCTTTGTTTCTCCATCGCTTTGTCTGATAATTTATAATCAATAGGTAGTCAGCAAATATGATGGGGATAGGGTATATTCAAATTCACAAACACTTATCCTTGATTATTTTTTGAGGAATTTCAAATCCATGACATTCAGTCACTTCTGAAGATTTTTCACGTGTGCCTTTATGTTTATCAATCAATAAATTTTAAGTGCTCTGCTATACCTATCAATTTACACACATTAAATCACTAATTTGGAGCTGGCAATCTTTTTTTGGAACCACTTAAGTAGTACTAATATTTCTATTCTCTAGAACCGAACTACTAGATAAAAAAGAATCCATTTCCTCTTTGTTTCTATAACTACTCTACCTTGGGTACTTTTATTTTGAGGCAATATTCACCATTTTAGCAATAAATCTAACATTGTGTGTACCAATGGACTGTCAGAGTGAGTAAGCATTCATAGAACTCCTTTGGGGGTGCCCCAGGCAGTGATTGGTATAACACCAATTTTCTGAAATAAGGTTAGTGCTTACCACCAAGGTGTGCTGTCCATCAGTCTCAGTCATATTCTAAAGACCTACACCAGACTAAACTTTATTAATGACAATGTCTAGCTTCTTATTGCCCCAGTCTTTATAAATGATAAACTAATAAATAAGTGGGGGATATGATATAGAGGAAAACAAAACATTATCTTTAGAACTCTGAGCTGAGACTCTTGAAGAGAGACCATAACATCTATAACACAGTTCTTGTAGCTAAGGCTCAGGGATCATTGTAGAAGAGGGACTGGAAAGATTGTAAGAGTTGGAAGAACTGGAAGTTTGCTGTGAGATTATGTCTCTTAGTCCATGAAGTCTCAACAACATTGCTGCCTGAACAAGACCAGAACAATAAAGATACCAATAGACATGCTAACATGGAAGTGGGGAAGCTTGGGTGACGTCAACCCTACACAAAGGACTATGAGCAACTGGGAAATGTGGAAAGTAGGAGAAATGGTTTTCCCCAGAGAAGAGCATCCCAATGCTTTAACTGATGCCAAGTGGCTAGCCCTGAAATCATGTAGATACAAGTCCCATTATATGGATGGAGGAGATTATTTCCTGTACTTAGAAATATATTATATATACAATATATATGTATGTATGCAACAGTAGTTAAAGAAAAAGAGGCCATGAATTCGAGAGAGGGCAAGGACAGTACGTAATTGGGGTTTTAGGGAAGAAAGACAAGAGGGGAAATGAAGTAATTTTATTACAGTTTTAAAAAAATCATAAACATCACAGATAAATCTATCCTCTGTGGCTTTGACCAACTATGTAAAATCAACTGTCATAGTTTAGAACTGTTACTTTTATTGGCATGAGAAGTCATGGATTTCATTAAGAATCTTCACACATTGCTTGTTTTTGGCTTCCCTGCTCACCTCATGCTAGTGTACTGACCACAAAATATATGTTCCTGCTTCTCCTGGCGCACCCAGGAGGCAGTGCTAAAGTCACTCTATTATTGTGCCCATTTTATAGAAAAGTGAGGCAGAATCTAGTTTTACGATTTCCATAAAAGCACATTACATGGTCCTTGGAGAGTCTAACATGCAAAGCTTGACTAGACACCCTGCGACAATGGCCACAGTACATTGCTGGATCAAGCTAGTTATCCTGAAAGTTGGCATAATGTTGAAAGGACCAGGCCAAATTTCATTCAATGAAATCAAGCTAAAAATCCAAGGCAGTCCATTTTCTGTGGAAATAGCCAACAGAGGAGGAAAAAAAGGAAACTTTCTTTTATAAAATTTATTTTATTTTATGAATACTTTGTCTGAACATTTGTATATGTACCATATGGTTTCTTGGGTCCTGCAAAGACAGAAAAGGGTCCTAGATCCCCTGAAACCGGAATGTAGAAGGTTGGTTGTGAGCTGGGAATAGGTGCTGGGAATCCAATATGGGTCCTCTGCAAAGGTAGCTTCTCCTCTATCTCTCCAGTCCCTAAAAAAAGAAATTTTCTTCATTTTTAGTGTATGACTTCACTATTAAATAGCTGATGCTCTTGTTACAGTCCATAATTATTTGCTCATGCTAGAGCTGAATAAAAGAATAAAAGTCATGGCTCAAGTCAACACAAGAAGAAATGCAGGTTTGTACACATTGTGTCCAGTGAAATGATGTCTACTCTCTCTGAGGTGCAGACACAGATGGCCTTAAACAAAAAACAAAAACATAATAAAATATTGCAGGGAGGGATAATTTCTCAGAAGAAGCCAGGCACAGGTGACAAGGAGGAGTTAATTGAATACAAATGTTCTCAGCAAGTTCTCTGCACCCTAAAGAGTAATGTAGAGTAATAATTAGCCATCTACTAGACACTTCCTTTAAAGTCAATGAGATGATGGCATAACCCCCTTTTTGTCCATGTCCAGTATTTCATCCAAAGTGATGAACATATTGTTTTGTTTAAGATGCTCAGATATACTCTTTCTGCCTTTGTCTTATAGATCAGAAGTAAGCTCTCAGCTACTGCTCCAGCACCATGCCTGCCTGCTTGCTGCCATATTCCTGCCATGATGATTATGGAGTAACCCTCTGAAACTGTAAACAAGCCCTCAAGAAAATGCTTTCTTTCTAGAAAAAAAAAAAAGATGTTCAGATATGAATTTCTCCTAAGGAGTACCTGATTGCAACAAAAATTTAAATGTCTTCTATTTTTAAACCTAGACCATTTTCCATGAAATGCTATTTATTTCCACTTTTAAATTTTGACCATCATGTGTTAATCATTAATGGCTACTTTGACTTTCAAAGTAAATGACATAAAGGATATGCTGTTCCATTCCTGTGGTGCAGTCACTTGGTAAGATTTTTCTATTTCTTTTCTTCGCTCATATTGTTTTAATAGATCAGACAGAATTCCAAGTTTTGTACTTTTCATTGATTTCTCCACATTTTTTGCTTTTTTTTCTGTCTCTATATCTTATCATTGGTCAGCATTTTTTCTTCTAATCCATTCCTGGTATGCAAATAATTGTGGATAAAGTGATAGCGTATTTCAATTGATGTAGGCATATGTATATTTACAGTTAATGGGCACTGCAATTGTTGCATAAACCTAGCACCCTAAAGGACTACAAAGCCCAGCAGCATAGAGGGCTGATGACCCATGCAAATGAAGAAGCAGGGGGAGATTTGCAGCAAAACTATTTCATCTAATGAATATCCTTATTTTTAAGTATCTCAATGGAAAAACAAGAAATAATGAAAATTCACAAAAGAGCAAACAAGTTAGGGTTCATCCATGCAACAGGACACAGCGCAGTGTTAATTAAAATTATGTGAGTCCACTGGCTATATCCACCTATGCTGGTTTTTATAATTCCAATTTCATGGAAGCTTTCACATTTCTTCATTTGCATGGTTTCTGTCATTGCTATTGCTCTGCCACAGGAGAGCAAGATTTGCCACCTGCTTTTTTACCCCCAGTTAAAAAAATAACAATGTAGAAAATATTTAGTAACCATTAAACACTGTTCCAAAATTAAACCTAAATGATTCTTGCTTTACATTCTGAATAAGTGATATTTTAAACATTTCTCAAATTCCTTATATTTTGTTAAGTGTAAAAACAAACAAACAAAATAATGCAGTAGGTCATGAGTGAGTAGTTGCTGTGGAGATAAAGTATAACTTGAAAGGTTTTTAAAATTAAATAATGAAAGTCTGCAAAATATGATTTTTAGAAAGCACAAATATTAGATTTTAAAGAAATCTATTAGTACAATCAAGAGGCCATGTATATAGAAAGTGTGAAGTTAAATAAGTGTTAAAGTGTTAAAAGTTATGTGTGAAAATTGACATTTATTTAAGGTGAAAAGCCCATTTCATATTCAGACACTTAGTGAGGATGTGGACTTAAAAGTCACCTTGGTCAAGCAGCCTCCTAACAGACTACCAGTTGACCAAGTTCTCAGTGGAACAGGGACTTGTGCAGTTAAGTAAGAATTCATAGAAGATTCTGAGGACATGCCTGTCAATGAAATCAAAGGTTTCAGTGTTCAGTGCCTCCAGTTAGAATACTGTTTGAGAGTCCAGAGCATGCAGACTAGAGTGATGGAGCCAAGGCAGGGATGAGTGTAGTTCATCATGAGGGAACCAGTAGAAGTGAATACTGAGCAGAGGAGAAAACACAAGCTTGTCAGGACAGGGGACAGAGACCATCTTGAGGGCAAGAGGAAGACACTCACTGGAAAGAAGGGAGAAGGGACCACTGTTGACCACCACTGACCACTATTGACCACCTTTTAACCACCCTTGACCACTGTTGACCACCTTTTAACCACCCTTGACCACTGTTGACCACCTTTTAACCACCCTTGACCACTGTTGACCACCTTTTAACCACCCTTGACCACTGTTGACCACCTTTTAACCACCCTTGACCACTGTTTCACCACCCTTGACCAATCTTTGACCACCCATGGCTCCCCTTGACCACTTTTGAGCACCCTTTGACCACCCTTGACCACTCATGACCACCCTTTGACTGCCATTGACCACCCTTGACCACCCTTTGACCATCATTGACTCCCTTGACCACCCATGAAGTCCCCAATGTTCCTTTTTAGAATCTAGAGATTAATACCCTGTATTCCCCTTCTACCTGAATACTTTTATATAAAAAGAAGAAACCTTTGGAATCGTTCTAAGTCAGTGGTTTTCAGACTTTTTGATTGTGATCATGGTAAAAACACCTGTCTTATAGAGCAATCCAGTCTACCCTTACAAACGAATTCATCAAAGAAACAAAGGGCCATAGAACAAATTACTCTTATGACATGTAGTAAGATCTAGTGCTCTCTGCTCTATTGAATTAAACATTCTGGGTGTAGCTCACTATTCAGACTTAGTAATTCATTATTTACCCATAATATTGCATTTATGTATGTTTTTTTTTTTAAGCAAATGTTAGCTGAAATGCAGCGTAACAAAAGAAATGAACTTTTTTCACTCTTCCACTTTTCCTAAATTTTCTCTTTAATGCACCATCATTCCTCCTCACACGCTTGACTGCCCAAATGTATCACTGTTGATGCTCATTTACTTTACCAACTCTTTTTGTTTCCACAGTGTATCATCCATCAGGCTGCCTTGGTGTCTAACCCTAATCCATGTCAAACCCATCAGCATCATCTGAGGTTCCCACAGCATTTTCTGGACGAGCCATCCTGCTTTTGTTTGAAAGCCCCTTGATTCTTTGTTTCTCCAGACACAGTGGCCTCTCATAATAGAATAAAATGTCAAATAAAAATACTTAAAACTGGGCTTGTGGCTATATATGTGGGCTAAAGGGGCCAGAGGGGTTCTGTGGGAAACAATATTGTTAAGAAACACATCTCTGAGGCTGAGATCAGTCAGCACAGAACTAACGGATAAGCACCACTCAGAGAGCATGGTGACTATTGAAAATCTGAAAGAGAAAACACATCTGATGTACTTGAGACACAACAAAAGCTTGCAGGGACATGCTGAGGTGCCTAGAGATTGAATAAGCTAACGAGGGCTGCCTCATGTGTGGTATGCATATCACTGAAGCAACTTTATTGCATTCAACTTGGAAGAAAATCCCTAGAGAACTCAAGGAGGCATGCAACGGAACAAACATGCTTGTGTCTTCTGGTTCTGAAAGACTTCCAGATCTGAGGATGCTCAGTTCATTATAAAAGTAACGTTTTCATGTGAGCTATGCCTCTGCCCTACTTTTGAAGTCATCTTGAGACTACTTGTAATTCTTAAAGTAATATACATGCTGTGTAAATAGTTTTGTACAGTATTGTTCAAGGATAATGACAATTTAAGAGTCTGTGATGATGGTGTCTGTCTGTTGCACAGAGAAGTTTTCTTGGCGAGAGGTAAAGACTACACTGACCTGTGAGTATAAAGACAAACATTTAACATATATGTGTGTAGCAACAGTTAACAACAAAAAAGGAGGCCATGCATTTTAAAGAGGGAAAAGAGGGGGTATATAGGAGGGGTTGGAAGGAGGGATAGAAAGGGAGAAATTATGTAATTATATTATAATCTCAAAAAATAAGTAATTGAAAAATCTGTAGAGATGCATTTCTTTCAAATATTTTCAGTCTGTGGCTGCTTGAATCTGTAAATGTGGATCTAGAGTTAGGAAAGGCAAATTTTATCATTTTATATATATAAATATGTTAGCTACATGAATATATATGCTAATCAGTACTATAACTCTGATACTCAATAAAGAAAACCAATATATGTTTTCTTCCTTTTTGCCTGTGTCATTTTTAATGATTTAGTGAGGCACTAAGAGGACGCTATAACTTCAAACACAATGATTGCAAATTCTAAGTGAAGTTTTCTCCTGATTTTTTTTTTTTTTTTTGCTGGCTCATGTAATTTGTTTCCTGAGAAGGTGTCAAGGTCACCAAAAGGCACAATTATCTTCTCACTTGCTTGTGTCTGAATCTAGAACACAACAATGGAAGTCAGTGTTGAGAACAGGGAGACAATGGTGGCCTTTTGAAAGTCTAGTAACTGTAAGATTTCTGTTATTTGTAGATTCGAAAGCTGTCTGGACTCTGGTAGAATAAAACAACAGCTCCAAGTTCGATGACCACAAGTCACTTCGATTCTTGAATGTTCAGCTGCATGAGTTGAAGGTGGTCTTGTGTAAGAGATTTACACAACTATTCAATGAGTTGAATGAGCACAGGAACCCTGGGGATTTGAGATAACAAGTAACATTGATTGGAACTTAAATTAACTATCTTTGCCAAGAGCATTGCATCTCTTAAATGTTCATACTGGCTGGCTGCTCCTGAAGCAACCGTACCCACCCCTGCTGTTTGGGGCCAGTGGTGCATGTATGTTCCCATATTGTCTGTATTATACAACAATTCTCTGAAAGATCCTTATAAAATCATTGATAGTGAGAATAACAAATGATAGTGAAACTCTGAAGATGGACATTGCATGTATAGACATTGTGTTGCCTTTGAAAATTGTGACAGTAGTGCCAGGTATTGGCTTAGAGAAAAGAGTGGAGTTGATCTTCAAAGGAACTCCACAGTTCCAGGCTTTTACCGTTCACATCCACATAAGCACAAAGACACACTGCTCTAACTGATTCAATCACTACTATTACTTGTATGCTGATAGGCACCCTTCTGTCATCTAAAACATTGTGATTCCAAGTGAGTATTTCCAGCCCCGCATCAGACATCATTTATGTCATTGGTAAAATGGTGTTCACACAATCCATATAAATTCATATAGTAGTCCAATCAAATCTTATTTTGGTGTGCCATTTGCTGTAGTGCATATTGAACCAGAAATATGTGAATGCTTTTGAAAGCAAAGTGGAACTATTTTTAGAACGCACAACCCATTTTCTCTCCATTATACATTGATTTCTTGAGACTGCCATGACAAATTGTCATAGCTGGGTAGCCTAAAATTGCAGAAATGTATTATCTCACAGTACTAGAGGAGGGGACTGGGAAATCAGTGCGTTAGCAAGGCTTGTGTCTCCTGGGGATTTAAAAAGAGTAACCACCCACACTTTCCCCTGGTTTCTGGTGACTACCAACATGCTGCCACCTACAGTCCACAGCTACATCAGTCCATTCTCTCTTCCTCTTCAGACACTTCTAGTGTGTGTCACCCTTTCAGTGTGCCATCACTTCTTACAAGGACACCTGTCATTTGCTTTAGGACCATCCTAAGCAATGATCTCATCTTGGATTTCCAGTATTATCTCACCTTAAATTTCTAAGTTAATTACACTCACAAAGAACTTATGTCTAAATAAAGTCATATCCACAGCCATAATTCTGAGAGATATTGGCTAGGATGCATACATATTTTTGGTTGCCCACATTTTAATGCACTACAATTAAAAGGATATTGTCACTATAGTACTATAGCAACTCTAGATGACTAGCTTTTAATATTCCTTTCCAAAATGTATGGATAGCAATAACAAATTCTTATCTGAAATATTAGGAAATAAGGAACATTATTTTTAAAAATAAAGCTAAACTACTAGTAATGCCTATTAGTTCATTCCAAATAGTTCCAAATTGGATAGATATATTTTTGCATGAAATAATCATGCTCTGTCCAGTATTAAATCTTCTGGGTAACTCTGGGTGATTGTAAAGTACATATTTCCAGGTATCTTTAATAAACCATGCTATGTAAGAGCAGATGTGCATGAAAAGCAGGTGATTAAGTCATAGCCATGACTTATGGACAGTTTTAACACTAAGACAACACACATCATAGAAGAAGCACTTGAAACTAAAAGTAAGCAAGTTATAGGAACAGGATTTAACATCACCAATGATTTCCAGCAATTGGAAAATTTTACAGCACATGAAGAACTGTGAAACAAAAGCTTTGTGTCGAATGTGTCTTGAATTAGTATTGCTTGCACATCATTTCTAGTGGCTTCTCTCATTCTCCCCATTGCTCTAGGTAACTAACTACCTTCCATTAGCTCCATCACTGAGTGACAACCTGCTTCCTTCCCAGAGCTACTTGACACAGTTAGCTGGTGTTTATCTCTGGGATGGTTTTAGCAATTACTCATGGACAAGCTGGAATTGCTAGATAGCATTGATCCACGGGGACAAGGAGTTAACTGGTAACCTCTCTTTATTTACTACACACCCATTTCAGAGATTCATTTTACCAAAATCCAGGAAATGCCTGCCTTAACTGCCAGGTCAGGTTGACTTGCAGTGTCTACCCCTGATGCATAACAGCACAACTTCATATTGGTGTGATGGTGTGCCACTCAAAGGGAGTGGCACTATTAGGTGTGACTTTGTTGGAGTAGGTATGACCTTGTTGGAGGAAGTGTGTCACTGTGCAGGGCAGGATTTGAGGTCTCCTTTGCTCAAGTTATACCCAGTCTAAAAGACAATTCACTTCCTGTTGCTTGTGGATCCAGATATAGAACCCTCAGTTCCTTCTCCAGCACCATGTCTGCCTACACACTGCCAAGTTCCACCATGATGATAAAGCACCAAACCTCTGAAACTCTAAGCCAGAACCAAGTAAATGTTTTCCTTTATGAGAGTTGCCATGGCCATGGTGTCTCTTTACAGCAATAACTAAGAAAATTGGTGTTTTGCTTCCCTGGCTTACTCTTTCCAGAATCAAGTCCCCAAATAAATTTCCCATAGAACAAATTTTGTCTCAGAATTTGCTTTTAAGAAAACCCAGGCTAAGTTACACTACTTTTGTTATTATTTATGAAATAAGTTACTATTTTTAAAATTTTGTATGATTATATAAAATTCAAATGTAAATTTTTTAGATTAACTTCTTTAGAAGTCTAGGCAGATAGATTTAATGATATTGTATTCTCATTCTATTTTGTTCCTAATTATTCAATAAAAATGATCATCTTATAAAAATAGTAGTTCAAAGAAATGCAAGTTAAAACAATGAAGACAATACAACCTTTAACTAACTATAAGTACCTTCTTTATCCAATTTGATATTGTTTATAGCTACATTTTACTTTTTAGAATTACATTTTGAAAGGACTGGCGAGTTAGCCTAACAGATAAAGGCAGCTGTCATTATGCCTTAGTTTGATCCTCGAGGTTTACACTGTAGTAGAGAAACTAACTCCCATAAATTATCCTCTGACCACATCTGTATTGTGACATATACACAGTATGGCACACATTCATGTGTGCAGACACACATGTACACACAAACACTAACACACGTGTACATACACATACACAGTAAAATATAATAAGTAAAATAATTACATATTTACTTTTGAGTGTCAGGGGAATGCAAGAAGGTACCCAGTATCATAACAATGGCTGTATTTTATACTGTGGAGAAATCTCTCTATTTCATGTGATGTCTAAGCATTTTGAGCAGGGTGTTAGGCAAGCACAGAGTGGTAGTGATGATCATGGCCTCAAGAAAGAATTTTGGATATCAGTCAGTCAAGCCGAAGTCCTACAGAGGCTTGGGAAATGCAGTTCCACAGAAGTTCTGGTCTCTAAATTGACAGGTAAAACTCCTGAAGGAATTAATAGTCTTAGAAAATATGTTGTGAGAACTTAAATGATTGTTTTTTGATAACTTTTAATGTATTTAGAGATAAAGTCATTAACCTGGGCATTTATAGTATTGGATTAAAATTCAATGGCTTGGGGCTTAAGAAAGATTACTGTTGTATGTTATCAGAGCCAACTAAGAAGTGATAAGCCCTGACATATTTAATTCTTGGTGAGATAAAATCTCTTTAATCATTACTTCTTTTTCTTGTTTAATTTCTTCCTTGGTAACTTTGAACAATTTGTTTCAAGGAGTATTATGCTCAGTAATGATCATCAATATAGAACATGGTCTCAATTTAAAAACTATTAATTTTCCCTTATCACATTGATGATAAACTGTTTTCTTCAGTTTTCCCTTCATTTTCTACTTTTACTATATAGTCAGTAATTTCACTGTAGAAAATGTAACTCTTTTCCATAATTATTAAGTATTGTTCCTCTATGAGTTTGATATATGCTACATATCTTGTTTACAGTTAAAGGAAATATTTTAATAGAGCTAGTTTTCCTAAGCAAATCAGAAATTTGTACCTAAACTCTTCCTTTGGAATTCTTATAGTTTCACAATTCCCACTGAGTATATGAATTTCCACTGTATGGAGCAGAGAAGAGATCTTCTGGTTGGTCTTATTATGCATAAGGTATGAAAAAAAGCCCATTAAGTTAATGGCATGTCTTCCATTATACCTTGACTATTGTTTGTTGATATGTTGTGTTTTTATCATAAAGCAAGAAATCCAGTTGGCTTTTGCTTCAAGGTCTCTCCACCAAGATCAGAAGAAATGAAAAGCCCAAGTCTGACCCTAAACTTAAGATAGGTTCAACAAGTTAGTTTTGTTGAGACAAATTTTTATTGGCATAAATTAGGTACCCTTTAATTACTGTGTGTTTCCATTTATTTTGTCCCAAGATCATTTTTATTTGACAGAATTCTGGAGGGGATGGTGAATGAGTCTTAAGTCTTTGACATCTAATTCAGTATGATTAAAGAAGTTTACAGATCCCTCTCTAACAGTTTCAGGATTTATATTGAGAAAATAAATATTACCTTATCTCATAAATAATAATCATCTTAGATAAAGTATTACAAATAGTCCTATTTCCCTGGCTTACAAGAAATTAAGTGATATTTAGAAGTAGATTGTGTGGGTCCCACCTGAATTAATTCAAGGTCAGGCTGAACACATTACTTTGCAGTTTGTCAACTTGCCCTCTTGGAAGAGTATCTGAGGGCAAGATACTGTTCTTTTCAATGTCACGTTGGCTTTCCCAAGAGTTTTCATGAAAGAGCAAGTTTTCCTCATTATTTCTTTTACTAGAGAATATTTCCCCAGTGTTTTGGAGATTATCCCTGTTAAACAGCAGTTCTCAGCTTTGGCTTTACATTAAGATCATATGGAGAGATTTTAAATTGAGTGGCCGGTCTGTGTCCCGGAGCAATTAATACAGAATATCTGTCTATAGAAGCAGGACACCAGTCCTTTTCAAAGTCCCCGATCCAAGTTTGAGAAGCCCATCTTTTGGGAGGATCGGGCTTTTTCATTTACATTAGTTAGATATTCTCAACACCATCTCCAGTGCATTTTTAAAAAGATGCTCTTACAGCCTTCATCCAGTAACTGGTGGAAACAAATGCAGAGATCCACAGCCAAGCACTGGCTGGAGCTCTGGGAGCCCTGTTGAAGAGAAGGAGGAAGCATTATATGTAACATGAGTCTTAAAAGGTTTTATTAATAAAAACAAACTCAGAATCAGGCAGTGAGGTGAACGCTGAAAGATCAGAGAAACAGAACAAGCCACAGCCAACCTCACCTCACCAATTCCTCAACTGATTTTGTTTCCTCAAATTGGAAGCCTCTGTGTCCTCATCCAAACTGATCTCAGCTGAACTGCTGCTCAAAAGCCTAAAAGCTTAACAAGACTCTAGTTCCTGGTCCTCATGCCTTATATACCTTTCTGCTTCCTGCCATCACTTCCTGGGATTAAAGGCATGAGTCACCATGCATGGCTGTTTCCAGTGTGGCTTTGAACTTACAGAGATGGATCTCTGTCACCGGAATGCTAGGATTAAAGATGTGTGTGCCACCATTTTCTGACCTCTATGTCTATCTAGTGGCTGTTCTGTTTTCTGACCCCAGATAAGTTTATTAGGGTGCACAACATATTGGGGGACACAATATCACCACATTTATATGAGCCAGGGTGATGAAGGTCATCACAAGGGAACCTACAGAAACAATCTGTGCTCCTAGGAGCTCACAGACTCTTGACAGACAGTTAGGGAGCCTGCACGGGACAGGACCGACCTAGGCTCTCTATGTATGTGTGACAGTTGTATAGCTTGGTCTATTTTTGTGACTCCTTGCAATGGGATCAGGGCCTGTCCCTAATGCTTGAGCTGGCTTTGGGAATCTATTCCTCATAATGGGTTGCCTTTCCCAGCCTTAATACAAAGGGAGGAGCTTAGTCCTACCTCAACTTGATAGGCCATGCTTTGTTGACACCCATGGGAGGCCTGCCACTTTCTGAACAGAAATAGAGGAGTGGATGGGGAGGAGATAAGAACTGGAGGAGAGGAGGGAGGGGAAACTGCAATCGGGATATAAAATAAAAAAAAAATAGTAAATTAAAAAAATAATTGGAAAATAAAAACAAAAACAAACGAACAAAATTAGATGATCTTACATGTTATTCTAAAAATAGCAAACACTGTACATTTAAGATAACCTTCTGAAAAAAATCTGTGCTAGTCTCTGTGGAGATAAAGAGATCAGCCCCTTTTGGTCATTAATTAGCATATCATGCCTTTTGGTAAGCAAATGAATTCGTTTGCACTTTCCACATGCTCTGAGGATGAAGCTTCTTCTTACTCCCATGTGGCAGGGATTTTTTTTTTTTTAATAATTTTTTTCTGTGTTTTAAATTTTATACATCAGACACGGGTTCCCCTGTCCTCCCCATACCGCCCCCACCCCCACCTTCCCCTTAGCCCCTCCCCTCCATTCCCATGTCCTCCTGGATCAAGACACCCCTGGGGATTCATTTAAACCTGGTAGATTCAGTACAGGCAGGTCCTGTCACCTCCTTCCAGACTGAGCAGTGTCCCTGTGTAAGCCCAAGGTTTCAAACAGCCAGCTCATGCACTAAGGACAGATCCTGGTCCCACAGACTGAATGCCTCCCAAACAGTTCAAGCTATTCAATTGTCTCACTTATCCAGAGAGCCTGATCCAGCTGGGGGCTCCACAGCCTTTGGTTCAAATTCATGTGCTTCCATTCATTTGGCTATTTGTCCTTGTGCTTTTTGCAATCTTGGATTCAACAATTCACGCTCTTGCAGACCCTCCTCTTTCTCCACAGTTGGACACCTGGAGCTCCACCTGGAGCCTGGCTGAGGATCTCTGCATCCACTTCCATCAGTTATTGGATGAGAGTTCCAAGATGACTGTTAGGGTGTTTGGCCATCTGATCACCAGACTAGGTCAGATCAGGCTTTCTCTCGACCATTGCCAGCAGACTACAGAGGATGTATCATTGTGGATTTCTGGGGACCTCTTCAGCACTCTGCCTCTTCCTGTTCTCAGGTGGTCTTCATTTATCATGGTCTGTTATTCCTCGTTCTCCCTTTCTGTTCTTGATCCAGCTGGGATCTCTTGTTCCCCTAAGCTTTCTTTCCCTCAAATCTTGCCCTTCATTACACCCACTGTCATCCAGGTTGTTCATGTAGATCTCATCCATTTCTCAGTCATTGGGTGATCCTTGGGTCTTTCTTATGGTCCCATTTTCTAGGTAGCCTCCCTGGAGTTGTGTAGTAGTCTAGTCATCTTTGTTTTACATCTAGTATCCTCCTATGAGAGAGTACATACCGTGTTTGTCCTTCTGAGTCTGGGTTACCTCACTCAGGATGATTTTTTCTAGATCCATCCATTTGCCTGCAAACCTCATGATGTCATTGTTTTTCTCTGCTGAGTAGTACTCCATTGTGTATATGTACCATATTTTCTTTATCCATTCTTCAGTTGAAGGGCATCTCGGTTGTTTCCAGGTTCTGGCTATTACAAACAAAGCTGATACGAACATAGCTGAGCAAATGCCCTTGTGGTATGATTGAGCATTCCTTGGGTATATGCCCAAGAGTGCTATAGCTGGGTCTTGGGGGAGATGGATTCCCAATTTTCTAAGGAAGCACCATATTGATTTCCAAAGTGGCTGTACAAGCTTGCATTCCCACCAGCAGTGCAGGAGAGTTCCCCTTGCTCCACATCCTCTCCAGCATAAGCTGTCTTCTGTGCTTTTGATCTTAGCCATTCTGACAGGTGTAAGGTGGTATCTCAGAGTCATTTTGATTTGCATTTCCCAGATAATTAGGGATGTTGAGCAATTCCTTAAATGTCTTTCAGCCATTTGAACTTCCTCTGTAGAGAATTCTCTGTTTAGTTCTATAACCCATTTCTTAATTGGACTGTTGGGTATTTTGATGTCTAATTTCTTGAGTTCTTTATATATTCTGGATATCAGCCCTCTGTCAGATGTGGGGGTGGTGAAGACCTTTTCCCATTCTGTAGGCTGTCGCTTTGTCTTGTTGACCGTGTCCTTTGCTCTACAAAAGCTTCTCAGTTTCAACAGGTCCCATTGATTGATTGTTTCTCTCAGTGTCTGTGCTACTGGTGTTATATTTAGAAAGTGATCTCCAGTACCAATGCGTTCAAGAGTACTTCCTACTTTCTCTACTATCAGGTTCAGAGTAGCTGGATTTATGTTGAAGTCTTTGATCCACTTGGATTTAAGTTTTGTGCATGGTGACAGATATGGATCTATTTGCAGCTTTCTCCACATTGACATCCAGTTATGCCAGCACCATTTGTTGAAGATGCTTTCTTTTTTCCATTGTACATTTTTGGCTTCTTTGTCAAAAATTATATGTTCATAGGTGTGCGGGTTAATGTCAGGGTCTTCAATTCGATTCCATTGGTCCACATGTCGGTTTTTATGCCAGTACCAAGCTGTTTTTATTACAGTAGCTCTATAGTAGAGCTTGAGGTTGGGGATTGTGATGCCTCCAGAGGTTGTTTTATTGTACAGGATTCTTTTGGCTATCCTGGTTTTTTTGTTTTTCCATATGAAGTTGAGTATTATTCTTTCCAGATCTGTGAAGAATTGTGTTGGTAATTTGATGGGAATTGCGTTGAATCTGTAGATTGCTCTTGGTAAGATCGCCATTTTTACTATGTTAATCCTGTCTATCCATGAGCATGGGAGATCTTTCCATTTTCTGACATCTTCTTCAATTTATTTTTTCAGGGACTTAAAGTTCTTGTCATATAGGTCCTTCACATGCTTAGTTAGAGTAACCCCAAGGTATTTTATAACATTTGTGGCTATTGTAAAGGGTGATGTATCTCTGATTTCCTTCTCAGCCTGTTTGTCTACTGTGTATAGAAGGGCTACTGATTTTTTTGAGTTGATCTTGTATCCTGTAATGTTGCTGAAGGTTTTTATTAGCTGTATCAGTTCCTTGGTTGAATTTTTGGGGTCAGTCATGTATACTAACATGTCATCTGCACATAGGGAGAGCTTGACTTCTTCCTTTCCAATTTGTATCCCCTTAATCTCTTTATGTTGTCTTATAGCTCTGGCTAGAACTTGAAGTACTATATTGAATAAGTAGGAGGAGAGGGGACAGCCTTGCCTTGTTCCTGAGTTTAGTGGTATTGCTTTGAGTTTCTCTCCATTTAATTTGATGTTGGCTGTTGGCTTGGCTGTTGCCTTTATTATGTTTAGGTATGTTCCCTGTATTCCTGATCGCTCTAAGACCTTTATCATGAAGGGGTGTTGGATTTTGTCAAATGCCTTTTCTGCATCTAGTGAGATGATCATGTGGTTTTTTTCCTTGAGTTTGTTTATATGGTGTATTACATTGAGGGACTTTCGTATGTTGAACCACCCTTGCATCCCTGGGATGAAGCCTACTTGATCATGGTGGATAATTGTTTCGATGTGTTCTTGGAGTCTATTTGCCAGTATTTTAATGAGTATTTTTGCATCCATGTTCATGAGGGAGATCTGTCTGTAGTTCTTTCTTTGTTGCATCTTTGTTTGGTTTGGGAATCAGGGTAATTGTAGCCTCACAGAAGGAGTTTGGTAATATGCCTTCTTCTTCTATTGTGTGGAACAATTTAAAGAGTATTGGTATTAATTCTTCTTTGAAGATCTGGTAGAATTCTGCAGTGAAACCATCAGGTCCAGGGCTTTTTTTTTTTTGGGTTGGGAGAGTTTTAATGACTGATTCTATTTCCTTAGGGGTTATTGGACTATTTAAATGGTTTATCTGGTCTTGATTTAACTTAGGTATGTGGTACCTATCCAGAAAATTATCCATTTCTTTTAGATTTTCCAGTTTTGTGGAGTAGAGGTTTTTGAAGTATGACCTGATGATTCTCTGGATTTCCTCATTGTCTGTTGTTATGTCCCCCTTTTCATTTCTGATTTTGTTAATTTGGATGCTCTCCCTCTGTCTTTTGGTTACTTTGGATAAGGGCTTGTCTATCTTGTTGATCTTCTCAAAGAACCAACTCTTTGTTTCATTAATCCTTTGTATTGTTCTCTTTATTTCTATTTTATTGATTTCAGCTCTCAATTTGATAATTTCCTGGCGTCTGTTCCTCCTGGGAGACTTTGCTTCTTCCTGTTCAAGGGCTTTCAGGTGTGCTGTCAAGTCACTAGTGTGAGATTTCTCCAGCTTCTTTATGTGTGCATTTAGTGCTATAAATTTCCCTCTTAGCACTGCTTTCATAGTATCCCATAAGTTTGGGTATGTGGTGTATTCATTTTCAGTGATCTCTAGGAAGTCTTTAATTTCTTTATTTCTTCCTTAACCCATTGGTGATTCAGTTGAGCATTGTTCAGTTTCCATGAGATTGTAGGGTTTCTGTAGTTTTTTTTGTTGTTGTTGAAATCTAACTTTAAACCATGGTGGTCTGATAGAACACAGGGGGTTATTCCAATTGTTTTGTATCTGTTGAGATTTGCTTTGTGGCCAAATATGTGGTCGATTTTAGAGAAGGTTCCATGGGGTGTTGAGAAGAAGGTATATTCTTTTTTGTTTGGGTGGAATGTTCTGTAGATATCGATTTAATCCATTTGTGCCATAACATCAGTTAAGTCCATTATGTCTCTGTTAAGTTTCAATTTGGCTCTTCTGTCCAGAGGTGAAAGTGGAGTGTTGAGGTCACCCAGTATAAATGTGTGGGGTTTCATATGTGATTTAAGCTTTAGTAATGTTTCTTTTACATATGTGGGTGCCCTTGTGTTTGGGGCACAAATGTTCAGAATTGAAACTTCATCTTTGTGGATCTTTCCTGCGATGGGTATGTAATGTCCTTCATCATCTCTTTTGATTGATTTTAGTTTGAAGTCTATTTTGCTGGATATTAGGATGGCTACACCAGCTTGCTTCTTAAGACCATTTGATTGGAAAGTCTTTTCCCAGCCTTTTATTCTTAGGAGGTGTCTGTCTTTGAATTTGAGGTGTGTTTCTTGTATGCAGCAGAAAGTTGGGTCCTGTTTTCGTATCCATTCTGTTAGTCTGTGTCTTTTTATAGCTGAATTAAGTCCATTGATATTAAGGGATATTAATGACCAGTGATTGTTCGTTCCTGTTGTTATTTTTATTTTTTGGTGGTAGTGTGTGTGTACTTCTCTTCTTTGGGGTTTACTGCTGTGGTGTTATCTATTGCCTGTGTTTTCATGGGTGTATCTGCCTTCCTTAGGTTGGAATTTTCCTTCTAGTGCTTTCTGTAGGGCTGGGTTTGTGGATAAGTATTGTTTAAATCTGGTTTTGTCTTGGAAGGTCTTGTTCACTCCATCTATGATGATTGAAAGTTTTGCTGGGTATATTAGTCTAGGCTGGCATCCATGGTCTCTTAGTGTCTGCATTATATCTGTCCAGGTCCTTCTGGCTTTCAAAGTCTCCATTGAGAAATCAGGTGTTATTCTGATGGGTTTGCCTTTATGAGTCACTTGGTCTTTTTCTTTTGCTGTCCTTAATATTCTTTCTTTATTCTGTACGTTTAGTTGTTTAATTATTATGTTCTGAGGGGACTTTTTTTGGGTTCTAGTCTGTTTGGTGTTCTATAGGCTTCTTGTATCTTCACAGGCATTTCCTTCTTTAAGTTGGGAAAGTTTTCTTCTATGATCTTGTTAAATATATTTTCTGTGCCTTTGAGTTGGTATTCTTCTCCTTCCTCTATCCCTATTATTCATAGGTTTGGTCTTTTCATGGTGTCCCATATTTCTTGGACATTTTGGGTCATGACTTTGTTGGTTTTAGTGTTTTCTTTGACTGATGAATCTATTTCTTCTAACATATCTTCAACACCAGAGATCCTCTCTTCCATCTCTTGCATTCTGTTGGTTATACTTGCCTCTGAAGTTCCTGTTTGTTTACTCAGATTTTCTATTTCCAACATTCCTTCTGCTAGTGTCTTCTTCATTTTTTCTATTTCCCTCTTCAGGTCTTGGATTGTCTCCCTTGCTTTTTCATGGTTTTCTTTCAGGGACTTATTGTTTTCTTCTGCTTTACTTGTCCTTTCCTCTAGTTTTTTTTTTTTTTATAGCATTCTTCCCATTTTTTTGTTTGTCTGTTCCTCTACTTTATTTTTGATTTCTTCTATATAAGGCTCTAGCCTCTTCATGATGTTACTTATAAGGTTGTTTTCTTCTTCTTCTTCCATTCTGTGATGTTCAGGTCTAGCTGTTGGAGAAGGGCTAGGTTCTGGTGATGCTGTATTGCTCTTTATTTTGTTGTATGTACTTCTGCCTTGACGTCTGCCCATTTCCTCTTGTGTTCGTTCTTGGCCTTATCAGTGTACTTGGTCCAGAGAAAGTTGACAGATTTAGGGAGCCTCTCCCTGGTCCAGATGGAAGCTCTGGGCCAGATGGGAGTGCTGGTCCAGATGAGAGTGCTGGCCGGATAGGAGCTGGGGGGCTGGACTCTTAGTCTCGGGAAGACCCTGATGTGTCCTTATTTTGTCCAGATGGGAGCTCCTCTTGTCCAGATGGGAGTTCCTCTGGTCTCTGGTCTAGATGGGAGTTCCAGGGCAGGATGGAAGCTTGGAGCTGGTCTCTGAGTCTCAGGAAGTGGCTGGGGTCTCCAGCAGATGGGTGTGGGGGCAGGGTGTGGAGACTACGGTGTCTGCCTGCAGTCTTGGAAAAGGGGAGCCTTCCTGCACATCCGCCGATTGTCAGGCAACTGGGGCCAAGTTGGGCAGGTCCTCCTGGAGTGGCCTGTGTCCAGCGGTGGGACCCAGGCGCAGTTGCCTCTCTGACTATAACCCAGGCACTCACCTTTGGTCCAGATGGGAGTTCTGGGGTTGGGATTTTTTTTTCTTTTTCATGTTACCAATTGGGGAACTTCAAAAGTGTGATTGCATCACAAGGCTTCACAATGGACTTTGGCATGAGACATACCTGGGCCAAGGCAGCCTTCATGTCCTGCTCAGCATGCCTAAACTCTACTTTTTCTTCCTGACCATAGAATTTTAACCTTCCTGTGTCTATTTTAGAAAGCTTTCATTTTGTCAATTCTGTCTTCTGTTAGAGAATATATATATATATATATATATATATATATATATATATATATGTATGTATAAATCTTTCTGCTTCTCTCTAGTTTCACAAATTAGGAAATACCTTTCTCAAGGACCAAAGACCATCTTTAACTGAATATTATTCTTCTCACCACTGCACTAAATATTGGACAAAGGCAGTATAAGGAAGGGAGGATTTTGATGCACAGGCAGGAGAGAGAGAGAGAGAGAGAGAGAGAGAGAGAGAGAGAGAGAGAGATTTGGCTTGGCATGGGATTTTGAAAGCTCAAAGCCCACCCCCAGTGACACACTTCCTCCAACAAGGCCACACCTTCCTAATCCTTCTAGTCCTATCAAAGAGTTCCACTCCCTGGTGACTAAGCATTCAAATATATGAGCCCATGGGGCCAAAATCCTTCAAACTGCCACATCCACTCCCTGGCCCCCCTAGGCTTATAGCCATATCCTAATACAAAATGCCTTTAGTCCAACTTCAAAAGTGGCCATAGTCTTTTGTAGTCTTAAAACTGCTTAAAAGCCCCAAGTCTCTTCTGAGACTCAAGGCAATCTTTTAACTGTAACCCTCTGGGCAATTAAAAAAAATCTAAGAGTAGATCACGTCCTTCTAACATACAATGGCACAGGATACACATTACCATTCCAAAAGTGAGGAAATGGAGCATAGTGAAGAAATACTGGACCAAACTTTGCGTCTCCATGTCTGATGTCAAAGGGCTCTTCAGGTCTCCAACTCCTTTCAGTTTTGTTTACTTTAGTACACTTCTCTGTAGTTAGAGTTTTTCTCCAGGTCCCACTAAGCCCCAGCAGTCCGGTAGACCACTTATAAAATGAACACACAGAAGCTTGTATTACTTAAACTGTTTGGCCATTAGCTCAGGCCTACCATTGTCTAGCTCTTACGCTTATATTTAGCCCATTTCTATAAATCTATACTTCGCCACGTGGCTTGTGGCTTACCAGTACCTTATCTCTTTCTTGTCATGGCAGCGGCTGGCAGTATCTCTCTCAGCCTTTTACTTCCCATAATTCTCCTCCTCCTTGTCCCGCCTACCCTATCCTTCCTGCCTGCCTACTGGCCAATCAGCCTTTATTTTACCCAATCAGAGCAACACATTTGACATACAGAACACCCCACAGCACTTCTCTCTCTTGGGCTGCTTCTAGGCTGTGGCTGTGTTTGCAGCTTTCCTTGGCAGATGTCCCATGACTCTGACATCTCTAACATCTTGGGGTCTCCAAGGCAATCCAGGCTTCACCTTCACAGCTTCATGAAATGGTCTGTCTGGGCCTTTATGAGGGGACTTCCCTGACACAGGCCTGGCCTCAGTGGCTTTTCTTACCTGAGGAGGGAGATTCCTACACTCCTTTCTTGTATTTTTTACTCTAAAGCCAGAAACGTGTGGTCAAAGCTGCCAAGTTCTGCTGTTTGCTGGGCTGAAACTTGGCTCCCTCATTCAAATACATTTGCATCAGCTTTCTGGTTTTGATGGTTTCCTTCACTGCTTAAACTTTTCTTTAATTCCTTCTCATGAATTGGAAGCTTAGCTGGGTGGGGTCTTGCTCTGAGGTCCTCACTCCCTTTGTTCCATCAGGCTTTTCTTTAAACTTTTTATGTCCTGGACTGGCTCCAACATTACATGTCCTGGTCCTCCTTTTCTCCTCAAACTGTACTTTTTGTATTTTTCTTTGTTCAGCTTGCTCCTTTTAATTATTGATCTGTCAAAGAGTGACCATTAATAATTATACCACACAGTTAATAATAGGCTGTCTTGAAATCCTGTCTGCCAGTGTCATTGATCTAAAACCCTTTAATTTAGCCTCAGGCAGATTTTTAGACAGGGGCTAACGGCAGCTATATTCTTGGACAAAATATCATGAGAATGGACTCTAGACCACTTAATAAAATTCTCCCTTTCTGAAACTTTTCGAGCTGGGCCTCCACAGTTCCAATCACCCTCATTTCTATATCCCATGTTCCTACTAGGATGGCCCAGTAAACACCATTTAAAATGTCCAACCACTTTTCTAGTCCAAAGTTCCAAAGGCAGCAGACAGCATGGTTAGGTGTATCACAATAACACTCTACTTTTGGTAACAACTTCTGTCTTAGTCACTGTTCTATTGGTGAGAAGAGACCCCATGACCAAGACAACTTTTATAAAAGAAAGCATTTAATTGGTGGCTTGCTTACAATCCATTATCATTGTGGTGTGGGGCATGGTAGCATGTAGGCAGTCATGGTATTAGGGAAGTAGCTGAGAGTTCTACATCCTGATCCATAGAAAGCAGAAAGAGAAAGAGAGACTGGGCTTGGCATGGGATTTTGAAGCCTCAAAGCCCACCCTCCAGTTAGACACAATCCTCCAACAAGGCCAAACCTCCTAATCCTTCTAATCCTATCAAAGAGTTCTAGTTCATGGCTTTGTGAATCAACATTCAATTATATGAGTCTATGTGAGTCATTCGTATTCAAACAATCACATGTATGTACTTATGTCTATACATATGTATATATATTATCTATCTCTATCGCTATATCTATATATTCCTAGGTATATTAGCACAACCTGCTCAGTCTATATAATGTTACTTATATGTATGTTTTCAGGGCTGAACATTTGGTCATCCTTAAATTCCATCCTAAACATTTGTCCTCATACTCACAGGTAATCCTCACCCCTCATCCAGGAAACATCTTTTTGAAACAGTTAGAGACCATTACAGAAAATTACAACCAATTAAAATAGAGTTGTGGAGCCCAGTCCCAATAGGTCCGTCTATATCACAATTCTCATTTTCTTTGGAAGAGTAGGAGTCTGACTTCTATGATCCTCAATTAATAAATGCATCTGGCGATTCTCTGACAGCCATGTGTCCACTCAGGAATGGCTCCATGTGCCGCATGCCCTCCACCTCCCATCGACACACCTCTCATACCCCTCCTTTAACATCCTAGTACTCTTTTCTTTTCCTCATGCCAACATTCACAACCTTTCTGCTTCTTTAGATAAACTTTAGTTCAGTCTCTCTTATTGAAAACCTTGAGTAAAATCACCCTGGCCTATTTAGCTTTGTTATCAAATTTTATTTTAACAACCTCTGTTTCTGCTCCATAACTTACCTGTACAGTAGAGAGACCCAAGGGAAAGTGGTTTTGGGCAAGTGGTTTTACTCTCCAAATCCTCAAACATCCCTAAGTAAAATGTGTGTGTGTGTGTGTGTGTGTGTGTGTGTGTGTGTGTGTGTGTTACTCACTGCCTTGTAGCATTATTCTGAGAATAATGAATTACATTACTTAATGTTGTTAGTGATTTGGTTTAGTTAAAGATTCCTTGGCAACCCAGGCATGTTGGGTGTTATTGAAAGGAGAAATAAGGAAGTGTGGGCAGATAATCATGGTACGGTGTTACTTGTTATTGATGTTGCTGGCACTAATATTGCTTGTACTACTCTTACTATTGGTAGACGGTGCTCACCCCCCACCCCCAGCTTGAAAACCACATATCTATGACAGGGCTTCCTTGCCTTTGTTAAGTTAGTTCTATTTAACTGTATGTTCAAAAGGCATCACAATCTCAGATGGGGTCACAGCCGTCACAGCCTTTCATACATGGAGGCAAGCAGCTAACAGTGGCTGAAAACCCAGCTGTTTGTTTAATGTCGGTGATATTTGGAACTATCCATGAGGCACACCTGTGTCCAGGTCCAAATTACTATAATATTGCTTTTGTTGGTTGCTATTCATGCATGCTTGGAGGAGTTATTTTAAAACTCTTATGCTCAGAGTCGCTGTCTGTGAGATAATAGGGTTGAGGTAAACTGTATGTGTTAATCTCGCATCTAGTAACAAAGCACTCTGTTCGGGAGACATTTGTGTTTTCTACAAAGGCCACATGTGGAGCCCTGCCAGGCAAACCATTGGTGGAGTGTTTAGTGCAAATCACTGAGGAGTCTCCTGAGGAGTAGCCACAGGTTAACAAAGGTCTTTGGATCTTACTCTCACTGGATTTATCTTATAAAATCTCATTGTTGTCACAAGATTGGGAACCAGTCATGTTCTCCACCTCAGGAAATGAGAGAGAGGCTGTGCATTTATGTCTTTCCACTCCTTTCCACCTCCTGGTCTCATTATTTCCTAGGACATTTATCAGAGTCACTGGAGTATTTCATGTTTACCGAAGTATTTTATAGTAGCTCTATTACTTTGTCAAGTAAGGAAATAAAATTACCATCATGTTCACAAAAAACAAACAAAAATGTCATTTACTCTAGTTTCTACAGGTAAGTGGTTGAAGCCTGATGACTTCAGTTTCAGCTGTCTGTATTTGCCATGGAGTGCTCTCAGAATTAAAATTTGATTTTTGAGATGGCCCTTTTCAAAGTCTAGCTGTCTGTATGGAATATCACACTTACAGTCAGAGAGTCAGAGTGGATCCTTTTGCTCCCCAGAAAACCTTAACACTGGTACCTAAAGCCTGCAACAAAACAAAAAACAAGCAGTCAACCCTGTGTAGCTAGAGTTTTTCTGGTTCTGCCTGGCCCACAGTCAGGACAAATCTCTCTCATCCGCCAGTCCCACAGCTGCTCAGACCCAACCGAGGAAACACACAGAAACTTATATTGCTTACAAACTGTATGGCCTCAGCAGGCTTCTTGTTATCTAGTTCTTCTATCTTAAATTAACCCATATCTATTAGTTTATAAGTTGTCACGTGGCTCATGGCTTACGGTACCTTACAGCTCGCTTTTCATGGTGGCGGTTGGCAGTGTCTCTCTGCCTCAGCCTTCCACTTGCCGGAGTTTTCTTCTCTGCTTGTCCCACCTATACTTCCTGCCTGACTACTGGCCAGTCAGTGTTTTATTTATTATCCAATCAGAGCAACACATTTGACATACAGAACATCCCACAGCTACCCTGAGATTGTACACACAAAAGTAATGTTACATGGACTGAATAAGTGGTATATCACACACACACACACACACACACACACACACACACACACACACACACACACACAAAGCAACGCTGAAAAAGGAGGTCATGAATTTGAGAAAGAGCACCATGAGGTACATGGAGAAGTTGGAGGAAGGAATGTGAAGCATGCAATGATATAATTATAATTTCAAAAAATAAAATGATACTATAAAACAGACAGAAAGCCAGACTGCAGCTTGTGTAGTTTTCCTAGCCTTTCTTCTGCCAGGTCTGTAAGTCTGCTGTGGTGGAAGGTAGAGTGACTCTCTGCCCAGTGTGGGCACAAGTGTGAATAATTTTGATTTCTGAATTTCAGATAAGGCTCCCAGCAAAGAAAGAGGGGAGCAGTGTCAGTGCAGAGGGAGGTAATCAGTGTGGTCACCTTCAAACAGATGAAGGGCTTTGGTGACTTGAGTCCACCTTCAACTGGCAGGAACCTGGGGGTTTTGTAAGAATGTGAAACAGGGAGCGGTGGGTGGATATCGCTGACCGCTGTGATCCTGGTCAGGCAGTGTTCTGGTGAATCATTCCCTTAGCTCTGTTCTGTGTGGAACTATGTAGAAGCTGAGCTGGTTTTACTTGAGAGGAGTATGCAGGCAGCCATGAGGTGATCACTGTGCTCTAGGTTGCTGTCCAGAGGCCCCTGATACTTGGCTTTCTTTAAGGGGTGATCTTTCCTGCTTGGTTTCTTTTGATTGGTGGGTTCAGTCCTTTGCCCTCAAGTGTTTATTAAAGAATCCTTGCCGGCTGGCAGTGGTGCACACCTTTAATCCCAGCACTTGGGAGGCAGAGGCAGGTGGATCTCTATGAGTTCAAGGCCAGCCTGGTCTACAGAGCGAGATCCAGGACAGGCACCAAAACTACATGGAGAAACCCTGTCTTGAAAAAAACAAACAAACAAAAAAGTATGCTGATTTTTTTTCTGGAATTCAAGCTAACGGTAGGACAAGGTGACTTGAGGAAAAGGTTGTGAGGGGAAAGGATTCGAACAAACGAGGCCATGGCTGGTGTCATTCTTTAGGTCAACCTTTTAGTTAGCATGCCTTGTGTCATTTTTCTCTTGGTCTGGCTAAGTGTCTGGATCCACACCTGGGTTGCTATGGTTGGAGCGTCTGGTAGCATTTTTCATTCAGTGGTTATTTTTAGAGATTTTATTATGTGTCTGAAAGTGAGTAAAATATAATTCTTAAAATTCTCACAGTATTTTAGACTAATGAGAAGGTAGAGAAAAATAAGTAAGAAAGAATTTTTCACTGCAACTTTAACACAGCTAGGGGCCTCTCCTACAGACCAGTGGACCAGCATGGAACAGGCAATTAAGCCCATTAAACATGAGTCAAGGCTCTTTGGAATACTCATATCTATGTTTCTGGTCCACTTAATTACACACACACACACACACACACACACACACACACACACACACACACACACGAGAGAGAGAGAGAGAGAGAGAGAGAGAGAGAGAGAGAGAGAGGGTCACTGGTGTAATATTTTTCCTGTATATGTCTGTCTGCTTCCCCAACTTCATGTGTGCATGTACACATGTGTACATATATGAATATGTGTGTGTACATGTGTGTGTGTGTGCATGCGTAAGTGTGTATGTACGTGTGTGTCTGTGCATGTGCAGATGTGTGGTCGGAAGACAACTTTCAGGAATCACTTCCCTCTTCACCATCTGGTTCCTAGGCATCAAACTCAAGTCCTCAGATTTGACATTCATGCCTTTACCCACTGAGTCATCTCACTGGCACCCAACCTTTCCGATTTTATATTTTCCCTGGTCAAAACAGAAAGTAATATAATTTGACATTTAAATCTTAAGAAAAGAAAATGTAAAGCTCAGTCACATGTTAGGTGTCTGATTCTGAGCAAAGCTTTTCATGTTTCAGCTTCCTTTTGCAGATCCTTAGATTGTGGATGGTAATCACATGCTCTTGGTTGCAGTTTTGTGAGGATTAAGTAGAATAATCACTTAAATACAGTGCTTAGCACAGCTTTGTCAGGGGAATAAAAACAGAATGGCTTTCATCACTTTTCATATTCACTGTGGCCCTGGTTCCATTTTTGTAAGAATCTTAGTAGGTTCTCTTGCCAATATTAGTATGATGGGTACAAATGCTTCTAGGGAGAAGTATTTCCTTTACAGTCTTAACATGTATGAATTACGCTCTTGAGGGTTTTTTTTTTTTTTTGTTTTTTTTTGGTATTTCAAGACAGGGTTTCCCTGTGTAGCTTTGCGCCTTTCCTGGAACTCACTTGGTAGCCCAGGCTGGCGCCGAACTCACAAAGATCCGCCTGCCTCTGCCTCCCGAGTGCTGGGATTAAAGGTGTGTGCCACCACCACCCAGCGAGGGAGTTTTCTAGGTCCCTAGACATTGTCAAGCCATATGTATGATGGGCACATTTGTATTTCCTAAGCTAGCTCTGCTTTGATTTAGTAACAAACCATTTGATAACAAACCATTACAAGTAACCACTTCCATTAGGTGTCTGTTTTATTACTTATTTCTAACAGATGAAAAGCTTGCTCATGAGTCTGTGTATGTGAACATTGCCTCAGGTGCACTCCTGTTCTCTAAGATGCTTTGGCTTGAAGGAGACCCCTCCCAGATGAACAGGCATCTGAGAATCATTGTACAGTATCAGAGAGAAGAACCATGCACTCTTCTAACAGGATGTAACATCATCCCTGTGTTCATTGGCTGAATGGGCTCAGCTTTTTGGCCATGCCCACTGTTTAGGAGGACAGTTAAGGCTATTCTCCTTCATGGCCAGAAGTAGAAGTGAGCTTTGTGGATAAAGGGCAGAGATGCCCAGGACAGTGACAAATGTCACTTTTGTCACATGGTCTCATCTCTATTGCTACTCTTTTTCCTTATATGTAGTTCACTCCGTTTGACTTTATTCTTTCAAACATCACAGTTCCTTCTAGAATAAGATGCTGTTAGATGAATTCACAGTCAGAGAAAGAAGCTTAGTCTTGTTCTTAACCACACCAGCCAAAAACAGTACCTGGAAATGGTAAATACAAACTACATTATCACAGTAATTAGCAAACTTGTTACCATGAAATGAATGTTTTTAAAAAGGGATACTGTTGGCATATACCAAAAATATTTTCTTCTGTGTGTACTCACAGATAAGAGAAGAGCCAGCCTAAGGTCACACAGCCCAGTAAACACACAGGAAGGCACAGAAAACAATCTAATCGTGTAGTGCTGACATTGTTATATTTGATTTTGAAGCAAGATTTTAGCCAACAGAATTACCCACTGTCCTGTCTGTGGCTCCTGAACTTGAGGGATGATTATGGGGGTTGAAGCATCAATAAGCACTAAGCTCTGAACACTTAGGAAAACATGAATACCTTGAGCAAAGACATCAGAAAGATTGGTAGCAAGGGCAGAAGAAGGTAATTTGAAAAACTAACAAATTGTCCCTTCTTTGAGAGATGTGGTCAGGTACTCTCATTTAAGGTGGTAATAACGACTTAAATGGACAATATTCTATTTAATTTTCGTGACTTGAAAACTCTGCCTTCTAGGAAAACAAACACTTCTCCAGGGAATGCATGAAACTAGCTATTAAAATTATCTGTTTGTAGGATGTACCTACAGATCATTAAAAACTGAATTAGAATTTTCAAAATTTGTGTGCCCTGCTAAATTAACATATTCAAATATTATAGACCTATGAATTCAGTAATGTTCTCACCATTCCATGCAAAAGGTGCTGAATGTTATTAAAAAAAACCACACAGGTGACAATGTTTTTACCCTCCAATATTTTTCATTATGTTGTCGTTGGAAGCCATAACTCTCACCTTTTAATTTTGCAGTTCTGAACATCTCAGCAAATGCATAACTCCTGTATCCACCATAAACAAGAATGGCCAAGATTGTATCAGCTAGAACAGTCTCCCACAGTGTCTAGTCAATCACACTACAAACATTAGAACTGTGCAGGTACAGGGCATCCCTGTGGCTCTGAAAGCCTTCAAGTAGGACAATGGAAGAATTCAGATGTCTGTGGAGGAGGGCATAGAAAGATCCATCCAGTAAAGACCTGTTCCCATGCCTATGTTTACCACTGACACTCAAACATGATTATTATTATTATTCCTTTCTTAATTATTTACTTTGTGTTTCTGGAAATGGAACCCAGTCTTTTGCATGTGCTAGGTAAGCACCTTACTGATGAGCTGTACCAGCTCTGGTGCTGTTTCAGTGGATGTGAGGGGGAAAAGGTTTGTAGGTTTTTTTTTTCCCTTGTAGGAACATTGCCACATGGGATAGACTAAAAATAAGTTAATTAAAATTTTGAGCAAAATTAGATTTTTCTCATAATAATTTTTAATTAGTAGAATACAATTTTAAAGATATAAGGGGCAATTATAATAGACAAGTTGTTTTATAGTCTTAGTTTTTCAGTTAGGGAAATAATGCTTTAATTTTTATGTTTCATTAGTGCTATAAATATAGTACTTCATTTAATAAAATAACACCATTATTCAAGAAGAAAAACTAAAAGCTGACTAAGCAGATTTTTAGCATTCAGGATAATGAGCATATACATACCATAAACAGAGACAGTATATAATCATAATGAATCTAACCATAAAATACCAGCAATTATTATCTCATAAACTATACATATCTTTTGGTGAAAATTTTAGTCCAATTAAGTTTCAATGTTTATAAATAGTTCTTCTATAAAGAGGGGGGGAAATCCCCTAGTAAAACACATGCCTTCTGTAGAAACATTCAGCTATCTTTTGGGTCTGTCTCTGTTTTCACACATCAGTAAGTCACAGTGAAGGTCTTGTGAACTCGTCTGCATATCTACAATGTAGCAAGAAATGAATATTCTTGTTATGTGGTATTTTATTCATCAAAAGATCTGAAAACAGAGAAGATCTTTCATGTATACTTCCAAAGCACTAATGCAATTTAAATCACTAATTCTGGACAATAATTTTCTTAGTGTAAACAAAACACAACATCAATTAGGAAGAAAACTAGTAAAATAGACTTATTTATTCTGATTTTATGAGGGTTTTAAAAATCAGTGTTGAAATTTCACTGTTTTTCAATAATGCTAGCATACTATGATGACATTTGAAGAGATTTGAATTAATTATATTGGCAGAGGAAATCTCAAAACAGCCTAGTATAGACTGTGTTATGTGGTTATTAATTGTGGTGGTGTTGTGTTCCCCAAAATATTTGTGCACGCTAATAAATTTATCTGGGATCATAGAACAGAATAGCTACAATATTAAACATAGATGTTAGACAGTGGTAGCACACACCTTTAATCCTAGCATTCCAGAGGCAGAGATCTACCTGGATCTTTGTGTGTTCAAGGATACAGCCAAGCATGGTGACTCACACCTTTAATCCCAGAAAGTGAGCCTTTAATCCCAGGAAACAGAACGGCAGAAAGCAGAAAGGTATATAAGGCGTGAAAACCAGGAACTGGCTGGTTAAGCTTTTAGGCTTTTGAGCAACAGTTCAGCTGAGATCCATTTGGGTGAGGACTCAGAAGCTTCCAGTCTGAGGAAACAAGATGAGATGAGGAATTGGCAAGGTGAGGTGGCTGTGGCTTGTTCTGCTTCTCTGACCTTCCAGCATTCACCACAATACCTGGCTTCAGGTTTGATTTATTAATAAGCTCATTTAAGATTCATGCTATAATTAATGTTAACTCTGATGAAGATTTATAATGAAAAGGAGCAAGCCGAGCAGAGTAAGTTACAAAATGTACAATTTGAGGAGAAAAGGAGTATCAGGAGGTAGAATGGAGCTAAGTACTGTGTTCAAGGAGATAAATAGATTAAGAAATGGAATAAAAGGAATGGTGACCTCAGGACAAGATCCCATATAGCTAAGTTTCCAACCAGTGATAAGGAATTAAAGAAAAGCTTAGAGCTGGGTGTGGTGGTACACACCTTTAATCCCAGCACTCCAAAGGCAGAGGTTGGTGGATCTCTGAGTTTGAGGCCAGTCTGGTCTACACATCTAGTTTCAAGACAGGCAGGTTTAGGCAGTGAAGGAAACCATCAAAAACAGAAAGTTGGTGAAGATGTAATTGAAAGAGGGAGCCGTGTTCCAGCCCCAGGAGGCAGCAGAACTTGGTAGCTTTGGTCACATGGTTCTGGCTTTATGAATAGAAGAAAGGGGTTATAGAATTTTCCTTCATAACTAAGGAAAGCTGCTGATGCCAGGCATGTGTCAGGGGTATCCCGCATGGAGGCCTAGAAAGGCCATTGTGTGAAGCTGTGAAGTTGAAGCCTGGATTACCTTGGAGACCCCAAGACTTGGAGATACCAGAGCTGTGGGATACCTGCTGAGGAAAGAAAGTGGAAACAGCCTAAGGGAAAGAAGTGTGTTGCAGTCAATAAAGCTGAAAGGAGCTGGAGATCTGAAGAGTATTTTGATATCAGACCTGGAGATGCAGAGTTTGGAGTTTGCCCAGCTGGTTTTCAGTCTTGCTTTCGGTCTAGTATTTCCTTACTATGCTTCTTTCCTGGTAATATATACCCTGTATTGGAAGTATGTGATTTTTTTTTTTTGATTTTATTTTATAGGAGATTACAGTTAAGAGATTGCATGAATCTTAGAAGAGACTGATTTTTTTTTTTTTTCGAGACAGGGTTTCTCTGTGTAGCTTTGCACCTTTTTCCTGGGACTCACTTGGTGGCCCAGGCTTGTCTGGAATTCACAGAGATCTGCCTGGCTCTGCTTCCCGAGTGCTGGGATTAAAGGTGTGCACCACCACCGCCCTGCTGAGACTTTGAGCTTTTAAACATTGCTGAAACTGTGATAGACTATGGGGACTTTTGATGTTGGACTAAATGCGTTTTGCATTACAATATTGTTACAAGCTTTTAGGGGCCAGGGAGTAGAATGTAATAGTTTGAATGTAATTGACTTCCATAAGCTTATAGAGGGTGGCACTATTAGGAGGTATGGCTTTGTTAGAGTAGATTTGTCATTGTTGTAGGAAGTCTGTCTCTGTGGGGGTGGGCTTTGAGGTCTCCTTTGCTCAAGCTTCACACAGAGTGACACACAGACTACTTCCTGTTGCCTGTGGGTGAAGGTGTAGGACTCTCAGCTCCTTCTCCAGCACCATGTCTGCCTGCTGGCCACCATGTCCCACTATGATAATAATGGACTAAACCTCTGAAAATGTAAACCACCCCAATTAATGTTTTTTACTTTATAGGAGTTGTCACTGTTACGCTGTGTCTCTTTACAGCAACAGAAACCTTATTTGAGACAGAGGCCAAGTCTGTAACATTCTGCTAAGAACTCATTTATACTTTGACTGTGACCTAAGACTTTGAGGGAGGCTAACTTTAGCGGTAACAGTAAGAGGAATTTTATGGCAGAACAGCCTTCAGGCTACAGTATGGCTGTCTATGGCAGTGATGGTGGGGAACAAAAATAGCAACATTCGGATAGAAAAGGATCACCCTTAAAGTTGTAGTCAAGGAAGATTTGATTGTTGTAGTGATGTTCCCTTGGAGAAAACTGATTGTATCACTACCATCAGGAACCAATGGAAAATAACTTAGTTAGGTGTGGGAGGACTTAGAGTCCAGTTCCCTTCTTCGATCTGGGATTTTGTCTGGTTTGAATCCATGCAGAGCTTGTGCATGCTACCACAGTCTCTCTGAGTTCATATGTGCATCAGTTCTGTTGTGTCTGGAAGATATTCTTTCACGTCATTCATAACCTCGGGCTCTTACAATCTTGCCAACTCTTCTTCCCCTGTAGGTCCCTGAGCCTTGAGAAGAGGGGTTTGATAAAGACATCCTACTCAGAGCTGTGTGTTCCTGAGGAGGATTTATAAAGGGAACATACATTTAGGATACCACAAGTTAAATATCTTATTCAGGCCCGCAGAACAGCTTTTTTTGGTGACCTTGAACTGGTCTTGTCATTTGTTTACTTCGTTTAGTACAGAGAGATACTATAGAATATTCTGGAAACACAATGCCTGAAAACAGCCTTGGCCTTGACAGTCAAAGGAAAAGTAATGGGGATGAGCTGCCTTGGAGAGTCATGACTTCGTTTCCCACTCCCCCAAGGCTTATGGCTCCTGAGGCATACAACCCAAGGTAAGCTATCTATCAGTCCCTTAGCTGCAGTATAACTCAGCAATGTATTGCTGAGACCAACTGCCATGGGCGGCTTGGGGACTTACTCAGGACAGAGCCTGAAGTTCCTTTGTCTTTTTTGCTTATATGAAATAGTGTCACTTTTTCAAGTAAGGCATCTTACGTAAATAAGAAACATCTTCACCAGGTTCTTTCAATTGGTGAAACCTCGGCACAGATGCAGTGGGTGGGGGACTTTGGATGTCTAGACAGACAGGTTGGCATCTTGACATCCTCCCAACAATGGGAGACTACATTTGAGCTTCAAAATCAGAGAATCCTCTACCCAGAGTAATGGAGTACAAAGATAGTAAGTAAGATTATGGGAAATAGGAGAGAAAGAGGGAAAGGAAGTGGGGAGAACATCTCAGTTACTTTTCTATTACTGTGATAAGACACCACAGCCATGGCGTCTTCTAAAAGAAAGAGATTAATTGGGCTTATGGTTCCAGGAGTGAGAGTCTATGATGGCCAAGTGAAGGCATGGCAGCAGGCAACTATAGCAGAAGATGTGACCTCTCCGCTGCTCCTGCCACCATCCCTTTGCTTCGCCAACATGGACTCTAACCCTATGGAGCCTTCAGCTCAATTAAATGTTCCATTTGTAAGTTGCCTTGGCCACGGTGTCCTGTCACAGCCAATAGAAAGCCCCAATTTGCATTGGAATCAATAGTTATCTATAACCTCATGATAGATATAGCTACTCATAATTTGCTACTATTCAAATAGTTTCATCTTTCTTAATACCCGGAATCATTCATCCTGATGTCAACTGAATCAAAATTGAATGTTGTGAAGACTATCATCTAAAACTACACCTATAAAAATCCATGCCGGGTGGTGGTAGCGCACACCTTTAATCCTAGCACTCAGGAGGCAGAGGCAGGTGGATCTCCGTGAGTTCGAGGCCAGCCTGGGCTACAGAGTGAGTTCCAGGAAAAGGCACAAAAGCTACACAGGGAAACCCTGTCGCTAAAAAACAAAAACAAAAACAAAAACAAACAAACAAACAAAATCCATACTTCTTCTGGAAGATGCATAAGACTTACAGTAACTTAGATTTGGATGGCGGTTGACAAAAAGCCACAGAGCGAGTGGTTGTGTGATATTCAGGCAGTTTCTCCAAAGGGACAAGTTCAGCAGACAGGATTCGCAGGGCTCCCAGCTAAGCAGAAGGGTGTACAGACACTGGGGTGAACAGACTGGCTACAAGACAAAGGTCTGGAGGGAATTCAGGGACAGGAGTGGGAAACCTGTGGGAGGTCTTGGTCCACCCTAAAATGTCTTAAGATAGTTACCAGAACAGTTTCTTAGTCACTGAAGTTCACTGACTGACTCTTAACTGCCAAAGAAAAAGGAAATCGCATACATCCCTTTCCTAGCTTTTGGCTGTTGTGAAGGCAGAATGCACATCAGGTGAAGCATTCTGTAATGAAAATGATTTTCTTGCTGCCTGCTTTTGTTCTCCTCCCCCTCCCCCCCCAGCACGAGAGGCATACATATAGGGAATAATAGCTTACTTAAGAAGCAAGGGATGAATACTAATGAGAGGGATTTTTTTAAAAAAAAAAGCTTTTTTTTTTTTTTTTTTTTTTTTTAACAATTGCCCATTACAATAAAAATGTTATAGTTATAAATTAGTCTCTGGTCATTTACATCATCCCATGAACTGCATTAACTTTCCTAAGGTAGTGAAAAATATAAGTGTTTTTAGAAAAAAAAAGAAACTCACAGAGGGCTAAAACACAGGTGTGTTAATATCTGTGCAGTTCATCTAGAAGGACGGAAACAATGAAGGAGCCGTGTCTCAACGTTTCTTTTACCCAGAGCAAACACCCCAGGTGCAGGCATACTCTTCATCTTCCCCCAGCCGTTTTCATTTGGAGATGTACTATACTGATGGCAGATACTATCCACACAGGAGCTCTTTCATGTAACCTGTGTTACCACCGACAGGCTCTTTTTATTCTGGGATATTATTATGGTAAGCACTCACAAAGCCAGACTCTTGTCTGAATGAGGGAAAGACTGTGCTGTGGTGAACTTGACTGATATTTATGTCACCTGCTTTGTGTTCAGTGACTCTGAAGTCTGCCTCTCCACTTGGATTTGGTTTTCCTTCACCTGTAAAGTTCTGCACTGAGTGTTCAATGCTGTGACCTCAGATCCATTCCCACCTTGGTGGCTCTATGGTTCTTAAGATTGTACAAAGACGAAATGTCCAAATTTAAACTGTCTGATCATTGCAACTCTCCCAGAGATATGTTATGGGTTTGCTCAATGGTACGGCCTTGGATTTCTACCCAAGTTATCTCAAAAATGCATTTGTTATTTGTAGGTCAATGGCAAATCCAGTTCTGAAAACTCAGGAGCTGTGTACTTCAAAGAAGATGCCAGCTTACATAAACTCAGGCCGTGGGAGTACTCAGGCTCCATCACACATATTTATGCAAGGACTTAAAAGGTGGGAGCCATGATAGAATGGCACATAGCAAGGACCACTGTAATTGGCTTGGAAGATGTTTTCTCCAATACTCAGGTTGAAACTTAGTGGCCAGCAATGCAGATGTGTCTGTACTTTGAGGTGTTTGCACTCTGATGAGCCCACTGTGAGGGAACATATCTTGCATCACATACGTAGCTATTACCCTGGGAAACCCATCTTAAAGCAAAAGCAAGCTGAATCACTGCAACCCACATGCTCCTTGACTTGTGATGGACCAATGTCTACAAATTGCGTTAGGAAGAAGAAAACACACGTCAGACTGTTGTCAGTGAGGGGATTTCCGTATTAAGGGCTGTGCCCCTTGAGAATTGATTAAGTCAGGAGACTCTGCCCTATGACATCACTGGGACATTTACAAAGGTCTTAAGGTTGAGTAGAGCATCTTACTGTTTTGACTTCTACCATGTGAGAAATGATGTGGCTCTGGCCCAAGGGTTACAGTGATATAGTACCATTTGGGAGCAGGGAGCAGTCCTCACTGCACTTCAATCTATTCTCATACAATAAATCCTGACTGCATCATCTGCTCCCTCCACTCCTCCCATTCCCCCCCTCTCCTTTTCCCCAGATCCACGACCCCCTATCTCAACCCCCATAAAAGAGCAGGTTTCCCAGGGTCATCAAAAACTTTGAAGCCTCTAAATTATGGAAATAATTTCTGTTTATAAATTATTTAGTTGCAGTTATTCTGTTGTGGGAGCAAAAAGCATGATTACAGGTCAGGGGATCAGGGACCTTGTAGAAGAGTTTCTCCCAAGACCTTGTGCCTGTAAGAAATATTCTCCCAGGAGTCAGAAGTAGCAGATTAAGTACCATACATGCTTTTCATTCTCAGGGGAGGTCAGGTGGAAGATTTTAGTAGGACTGTTCTGCAACAACATAGAAAGTTTGAAATTGTTTTGCTTCTTTCTTTAATGGCCAGTGAAGAGTTGTTCATAGACTGCTTTGTTGGGGCTGTACCTATGACCTGGTTAGCTATGACCCAGGTGAAATGACAAGGGTTACAAACCAGTGGAGCACAAACACACTCATTTCAGTTTTACCCAGAAAACACACTCTGTCTTTACCTATTTCAAATTCCTAAAAATGGAACATTCAACAAAAAACACCCGAAAAATGGTCAAGTTGTATAGGTTAATGTTTAACTGCAGTCCCTTTTCAGCAATGTATAAATCCTCTTGCTAGATTAATTTTAAAATTATATATCATGTTAATTAGAAAGATCCAGTTTTTAAGTGTACAGATCAAATCCTTAAATTACACAATGCTGAAGACACAATTCATGTGTTGCAGGTAATCAGCAACTGTTTGTGTAGTAAAATACCTGAGCAGATCCGCTAAGAGAGGAGAGGACTTTGGCTTTGTCATAGTTCCAGACATTTCCTTCTAGTGTCACTCAGCACCGTGGCTTGGTGGCCCGTGGCGAGGCAGAGGACCAAAGAAGGAAGATGAGCTGAAGATGAGCTGAAGACAAGTTGTTCAGGCCATGGCAACCAGGAAAGAGAGAGAAAACCAGAGGCAAAAGATATCCTTTAAAAGATGCCTCCAGGGGCCTTTCTCCAACTCTGTTGGGAGTACTTTTCATTCCATCTCTAAATCAGAATGCTCTCCCAAACTGTCAACAATACACACGTACTGTTAGATGTTCATTGTTCCCTAAGTGAAGTAAATATAAGAAAAATCAAAACAGGTGGCCGTTTAGGAAGACCACCTGTCTGTAACTAAAGAGAATGTGTCGTTGAGCTCACTCTCCGCCATAGCACATCACGGAAAGCAGACAATCTCCTGGCCCCAGGATGCCATTCTTTTTCTCATGCTAAAGAAAAGAATGTGTGCACAATAAGGCCAAATAAAGCTAAAAGAATAAGTGTAGATGTCACCGTCTTGTTAAATAAGAAACACAAAGCCAATTGCAGGGTTAAAAGCCAAGAGGTCAGAACAACAGCTGAGAGCTGAAAACCTTACCCTTCACCGCTGCTCTGTCTTTCCTCTCCACCCGGAGAGCTACTTCTGTGTGTTTTTTCTTTTTTTAGACTTTCTGTTCTGCTTTCTCATTGGTTGTAAACCCAGCCACATGACCTCCTCATCACTGCCTGTCTGTACAGACCTCCAGGTCTTCCCTGGTTGGTATTGAGATTAAAGGTGTGTGTCATCATGCTGGCTGTATCCTTGAACACCAGAGATCCGCCTAGCTCTGCCTCCCAAGTGCTGGGATTAAAGGCGTGCACCACCACTGCCCAGCTTCTGCTATGGCTTGCTCTGACCCCAAGGCAACTTGATTAACATACAAATAAAATCACATTTCAATACAAATAAAATATCACTATAAATAAGTCCCTTTGAAAGTCTAATAAAATAATGTCATTATTCAATACAGCCAGGCCATAATTGGTGAGGGTAAGAGGAAATACAAAAAAACAATTAGTTAATAGATTAAGTAGTTATCTCAAGTAACTGAGAAAAATACACTAGCCTTCTCCTTCCCTTCCTGGAGTTACAATAAATTAAATATTCTTTGATTCCACTGAGTTAAATTTAAAAGTTAACCTTTGTGCCTGAGGTCCTGACAGTGATTACAAGAACCAGGAGGACTTGATGAATTGAACACTGAGATGGCTATTAGTCTGTTCCTTTGTACACACAACGTAGAAGGCTCACGGTGTGACTGCATCTAGCTAGAAGTCTGACGTCCCTCTACTGCTCTGTATGTATGTTCCTTTTTTGAATGTGAGGGTTTAAAAACATGGCCTACAGAGGAGGCTAATTGAGTAAGGTACTTGCTGTGAAAGCAGGAGGATGTGTGTTTCTGTCTCTTAAACCCACTTAAAAAGCCAGGTAGAGTGATTCATCCCTGTAATACTTACAATGTGAGGCAGACAGTGTGTTCACAGGTGCTTGCTGACCAGCCAGTCTAGCTAAATTGTCAAGCTCAAGGTTCAAAAAGAGACTGTCTCAAAAAATAAGGTAGAGAGCAATAGAGAAAGATACCTTACATTGACCTCTGGCCTCTATACTGGCACAGACACAATTATACATCATATAGAGATTCACATGAGCATGTGGAGCATGCACACACACAAACACACAATTAAAAGAATGTAGAGATGAGAGGAAGTAGACATTTTCATGAATCTCAGAGAACTACGTGTTCTAGGAAACAGGAGTTGACTGTGACTCTGTCCCACACCTGGAGCGTTCACCTCTGCACCATGATGCTAGACATATACCCCGATTTTCACCATGTACCTGGAGTGTTCATTTTTGCACTGTGACACTAGGTGTGTCCTCAGAATATTCAACTTTGAACCACGAGGCTAGACCCGCACCTGCAGTGTTTGCCTCTGCTCCCTGACACTAGCAGCACACCCAGAGGGTTCACTTCTGTATTCCCTGTTGTGGACCCGATGACTATTCACGTAAAGTCCTAGTGAGTGCTTGGAGACCAAATAGCTCCTAGAGGAATTAGGGACAAGAAGCAATAACTAGATTTCTATAGAAAGGCATTGTAACAAGATAGAAAGCTTTGTGAAATGGCTGAGGGCAAGGAAAGTGAATAGGTTAAGGTTACCCACTGAAAGGTAAAACAATGTTTTGCTTCTTACAGAGGGGATGAAATGGCAAAACTGCACTTAGTTGGCACGGCAGAAGCAGTTCAGTGCCATTAGGATGGCAGTTGTTATTGCAAATGAATTGGCATTGGTAGCAATCCATTTAGTGGTCACCGTGGTTCATGATATTCATGTATGTGAGCTTCCCCTGCTCATCATGAAAGATCAGAACACTCTGCTCTTTTACTCTATCAAATGTGATGATAGTGATTATTTTTATCTCAATATAAAATAAACAAAGATGAGCTGGAGAGATGACTTAGCCAGTAAAGTGCTTGTCACGAAAGGATGAATCCTCAACATTCACATTAAAAAATAACAACAAAACCCAAACCTTGGCGCAAGAGCCCTCTACTCCACTGCCAGGGAGATGGAGCTTCACCCTGTCTAAAAAATAATATGGAGAATAATAGAGGAAGGCTCACAGCATCAACCAGGGCTCCCACACGTGTGCACAGGCACTGTCAGCCAGATGTGCACACAGACACAAATGTGTACACACATACATACAATACAAGGACACAGGGAAGAGGTTGAGGGTCAGGAGATTGATGTATCTTGTTGAGCAATGCTCAGCTTCTGTTGGTATGAACAAGTGTCTCACAGGGGAACTACTGTACCACAGTTCATCAAAAATAATTGTGAGCTTACACATGCAGTGATTAGACACAAAGCAGAGAAAGACAAAAGCCAGAACCAAGCCCCCTCAAATATTAGTTCACATTCTTGTTCTGACACCGTGTGTAGGATTTAGAGTTTCTTCATCAGGGGAAAGTACCCTTTGAAACTATAAATACATATGTCAAAGAACATTTTTAAATGATCTGAAACTAGGATTGTTATTATAAATTATGTAAGAATCAAACAGGAAGTGGATGGATAATAGAGGAGTGAAAATTCCCTTTCCTCCAGCCTACTTTTCTCGGTAAAATCACCTCATCTGCAGATTAAAGCTCCCACCCATGCAAAAAAAAAAAAAAAAAAAAAAAAAAAGCTCCACTTCACTGCCCACATACAACACTCCCTCCTTCATCCGGAATCACACAGGAGCACCACTGGGGTACAGATTTAACAAGATAAACAGCTTTACAGAAAGATAGAAGCTGGGATTATGACAGCTCAGCTTCCCTCATTAAATATAATACCTAGCACACACTATCTGTGTCAAACAAGGAGAATGATAATAAATCATCAGTTTCAGTAGGTTTGCATGATTTCATCCTCTTTTATCTTCCATAATTCATAAAGAAATTTGACGGAAACTTGGAGATTATTATCTTAAAATCATAACATTGTATACTTTAATTACAAATAACTGGGCCATCTTAAGTTTTCATTACTTTGATATTTTTGGGACTTGTAGATTCTTTTAAGGCTATCTTAGTTTGCTAGAAAAAGCACAGTTTGAAGCCACTGTCGAAGTGTAAAAGTTGTGACCTTTGAGATTCTCTGTGTTGTTTAATAAAAAAAAAAAATCACTGGTGCTGAACACGTTCAGCCGTCCATCTGAGTCTTTCTTCAACACTTGACAAAATCCTCCACACTGCAGCTCAGATGCACAGATTTCTGATCTTTGTATTGAATGTTACACTGGGGGAAAAGAGGAGACATATTGTACGCACACGGGCAGTGAATAAATGGTTAAAAACTTTCATTTTAATGCAGGCTTGTCACCTGACATCTCCTGCTTACCTAGGCCTCGCCGTCCTCATGGCACCATGATTATCTTAGGGCTCCTTAGATCTCAGTTTATCTTAGTGCTCCTTAGATCTCAGTGGACACAAAGCTCCTAAGGCATCGCCAGGGACTGCACAGAGGTTCTACAAATAGAGGCAGGATTACAGCTTCCAGCCTCTGCTTCCCAAGATCCAAGGCCAAATGCATTCTCTCTAGTGCCTCGGGTATTTTGAGATCAGCAGACAAGCACGTAAGTCCTTTTCATTTCTGACATGCCAGCTGACCTTCAGGCTTATTGGCTGTGCTTGAGCCTTTAGGACAGTGCAAGGGCTAATGAGCAGATTGTGCCGCAAGACCTCTTGCTTTGACAACCACATTAGTGCATATCTGGCTGAACAGGATGAAGTTTTGCAAGGTGATAGTAAATTCAGCATTTTGCCTACGAAGGCACAAGAACGGACAGGACATCGGTCAGAACTATGATGAAGGTCTTTCGAATGTTCCTGCATCTTGAAACAAGCCACACTGGCTGGTACACACTGGTCAGGGTACAGCATGGGAATGGGCAGCCAACTGCACTATATTTTACATCACAAACTCATGCCTCCGCCTAAAACAAGAACAAAGTGTTGCATGTTTACCAATGAAGACCATATAAGGTCACCCCATTGATTCCTACATTTTAGGTTTGCCTTGAAATGCAGTCACACACATAGAAAGTCATGATTTGAAAGTCATAAGGCATACAAAAAGTCTGCAAAATCTGAGGTTACTGAAATTTTCACTGAAAATTTTATTGTGAAGTCCTTTGATTTGTTTTGTTCTCCAACTGAGGAAAAACTCTGATAAGTCAAGATCAGTAAAAATTGGACAAAACAATAGATGAGAATAGATAGCAGTATACAGCAAGGTGGTGGTGGTGCATGTCTTTAATCCCAGCAGAGGCAGTCGGATCTCTGTGAGTATGAGGCCAGCATGGTCCACAGAGTGAGTTCTAGGACAACCATGACTACACAGAGAAACCCTGCCTTGAAAAACAAAACAAAACAAAAATTAGTATACATGAATATTACACACACACATACACACACACACACACATACACACACATACACACACGCATATACACACACACACAGCAGTGGTGCATACAACAGGCATGCACAGTATATTGTGCATCTTTGGCATTCTGCTTATATATCTTTCACTCCATTGTCATCTTAAACCTTTAGGATTCAAATTAGAATTTGCAGAGTCCTGTAGTATTAGGAGATGGAAGTAAACAGCTCCATTTTCTTACAATGTATCTAGTGCCACCCTTCACAAAAAAGGAAACTGTTCTTTCTAAGGAACTGACCTCCTTGGGGGATTGGTGTGCATATCTAACATCTTAACCTGAATAATTGGTTTTTTTTGTAGGTTTTTTTTTTTTTTTGATGAATGGATCAATGGATGAGTTTTCTGTCAAGGAGATGAAATTTGTCAGAAAATCAATTCATAAAGGATTAAGATTTATTCTGGGTCTTGGTTTTAGAGGTTTGTTCACTTGGTCCTAATCTCTGGGTTTGAGGTGCCTTAGTACACTCATGGTGAGATCACATGGCAGAGAAATCCTGCTCATTTTACCTTAGTTAGCTGTGCTGGATTGTTTTTGTCAACTTGACAGAAGCTAAAGTCATCTGAGAGGATGGAACCACAATTCAGAAAACACCTCCATGAGACTGAGTTGTATGCAAGCCTGAAGTGCATTTTCTTCACTAGTGCTTGATGGGGAAGGTCCAACTCATTGTGGGTGGTGCCATCCCTGGGCTGGCGGTCCTGGATTCTATACTCACTCATAAGTGGATACTAAACGGGAGGGAAGGGATGGACAGACTGCAACCCACAACTTCAGAGAGGCTAGCTAACCAGAAAAGACCCTAAGAGGGACACATGGATGATCCTGTGAAGGAGAAGTGGATGGGATCTACATGAGTGGACTGGGTGGGTGGGGGCGGCAGATGGTGAGGAATGGGGGATGAGAACATAGGGAAATGGGAGGGTCAAGCTGGAACAGGGACACAGTGGGAGGGCAGGGAGGAAGATACCATGATAGATGAGGACATCATGGGAATAGGAAGAGTCAGGGTGCTAGGGAGACTCTCAGGAATCCACAAGGATGACACCCCCCCCCCCCGCCTTGGTCTGCTGGCAGTGGTTCAGAGGGTGCCTGGACTGGTCTACTCTGGTGACCGGTCTAGCAAATAACCTAGCTGTCATCATAGAGCCTTTGCCCAGTGACAGATGGAAGCAGATACAGAGATCCACGGCCATGCACCAGGCTGAGCTTCAGGAATCCAATTGATGAGAAGAGAGGAGAGATACTGCAGGCGAGGAATGTTGAGATCATGATGGGAGGAGGATGTGCAGAGATGACCGGCCACACTAGTGGAAGTCCATGAACTGTGGACTGGTGGCTGTGGGGCCCCCATGGGACTGGACTAGGCCCTCTGGATATGGATGGTGGTTGTTTGGCTCAAACTATTTGGGGGGCACCCAGGCAGAGGGATCGGGATCTGTCTCTGGTCTATGGGCAGGTTTCTGGAATCCAGTGCCTGTGGTGTGACACCTTGCACAGCCTTGGAGCAGTGGGAAGGGGCTTGGACCTGCCTAGGCTCAATGTGCTGGGCTCTGCTGACTCCCCACGGGAGACCTAGATTTGGGGGATTTGGGGATGCAGGGTGGCTTGGGAAAGAGGGCTGGGGTGTGGGAGAAGGGAGGAGAGGGGGGTCTGTGGATAGCATGTGGAATGAGTAGAAAATTTCTTAATAAAGAAAAATGAAAAAACAAAAGAAAAAAAAAAGAAGCAGGCTGAGCAAGCCATGATGAGCAAGCCAGCAAGCAGCATCCCTTTACATGCTCTGCATCCGCTCCTGTCTCCAAGTTCCTCCTCTGTTTGAGGTCCTGTGCTGACCTCCTTTGATGATGAAATGTGATGTGGAAGCATAAGTCAAATAAACCCTTTCCTCCCCAAGTTGCTTTGGTCGTAGTATTTCATCATAGCAATAGCAGTACTAACAAAAGAAGAAGAAAGAAGAAAATGGACCATAAACAAGTTTCCAAAATGTCCTTTATTGGGATGACCCCAATGACCTAATTTCTTCCAACTGAGCTCCAGTTCCTCAAGACTGAATCATTCATAACAGCATTACAGGTGACCATAGTGACCATAGCCACCACAGTGACCAAGTCTTCATGGCACTAGGTGAGAATTTCAGACTCACAGCATCACAGCCAAATACACTCATGTTAAAAATAAACAGTGGTGTGAAGCAAAATTAAGAACATGTCAAGAGAACAAAAGACCTTTTCTTCCGTGTATCTTGAGGTGTGAGAGTTTTTGTATGTCTTGATGCTGTGTTTGTTATGAGCAGAGGACACAATGTGTAGGTGAGTGACTGCCTTGTATTACTTTCTTGTGTATAGCCAAGTCATACAAGACAACTATCAATAAATCCTTACAGTTTCCTGCTGCTTGATAAGACTATTCCTGAGGTTACTTCCCATGAATCTCTAGATTATTACCGTATACAGACCCCCACAAAATTCCATTTCAAAACTCTTATGCTGTAAAAGTTGTGAGTTCAAGGCCTTTATTCTGCATTTTAACATGTTTATTAGAATAATTACACAGTATTTGAAATTTTTTCACTGAAAAACCAAGACTGAATCCAAGGAGTTTGTGAGTCCCTTTAATTCATTTTATTTGTTGTGTTCTCTGATTTACTTTCTGCTAAGTGGTACTATGGTGGTATTGTGTTCCCCTGAAATATTGTGCACCCTAATAAACTTATCTGGGGTCAAAGAACAGAACAGCCACAAAATTAAACTTAGAGGATAGGCAGTGGTAGCACACACCTTTAATCCTAGCATTCCAGAGGCAGAAATCCCTCTGGATCTCCGTGAGATCAAGGCCATATTGGAAACAGCCAGGCATGGTGACTCACGCCTTTAATCCCAGACAGTGATGGCAGAAAGCAGAAAGGTATATAAGGTGTGAAGACCAGAAACTAGAAACATTTGGCTGGTTAAGCTTTTAGGCTTTTGAGCAGCACAGTTCAGCTGAGATGCATTTGGATGAGGACATAGAGGCTTCCAGTCTGAGGAAACAGGATCAGCTGAGTAACTGGCGAGGTGAGGTAGCTGTGGCTTGTTCTGCTTCTCTGATCTTCCAGAATTTAACCCAATACCTTGCTTGGGTTTCTTTTCATTAATAAGACCTGTTAAGATTCCTGCTAAGTGGTACTGCGGGAAAACTCTGATAAGTCAATATTTAAGGTTTCTGTGACAAAGGAACACTCATTTATAGTCCAACCTTTCTGTTGTAGTCTAGAGTGAAGTGTTTGGGCTTGATAAACTGAATTTGACTGTTAAAGATCAGTGGGCAAGTTTGAGATGAGTGGAGATCCTTCCCATGTTGTGGGCCATGAGCTATCAAGTAATCAGTTGATTACTCAACTGATACCAACTATATGTAGGTGGAAATATACTAAGTGACATGTATAAGTCTGTTACATAAACACATGCATGCAAATTTATCTTTGTCAATAAAATTCAGCAAAAGATTACTGGACACTCTCTGACACTTTGCTAAATATTGAGAGAAAAAATATAATGTAATTAATAAAATAGAGACTATCTTTAAAATGGCTCATGCTTTAAAGATGAAGGATGGACACAAAAATACCAGGAGTTCAATTGGTGAGAAGAGGAGGGATTGTATGAGCGAGAATTGTTGAGACCAAGATTGGAAAAAGCACAGGGACACATAGCCAAACTAATGGAAACACATGAATTATGAACCAAAAGCTGTGGAGCCCCCAACTGAATCAGGCCTTCTGGATAAGTGAGACAGGTGAATAGCTTGAACTGTTTGGGAGGCACCCAGGCAGTGGGACCCGGACCTGTCCTTAGTGCATGAGCTGGCTGTTTGGAACCTTGGGCTTACACAGGGACACTTTGCTCAGCCTGGGAGGAGGGGACTGTACTGAATCTACCAGGTTGACCTGAATCCCCAGGGGAGTCTTTGCCCTGGAGGAGATGGGAATGGGGGGTAGGCTGGGGGGGGAGGTGGGAGCAGGGGCTGGAGTGGGGAGGACAGGGTAACCCATGGCTGATATGTAAAATTAAATTAAATTATAAAAAAATACATATAATGCTAACATTATAATTATCAACAGGTTTTTCTTTGCCACAGCAGAATGTAAGCTACATTTGAAAAGATACACGCTCTGACCCATTAATATACCTACCACTCCATGCCAGATGCAGGATAGATGTCAGGGTTCCCTAAAGGAACAGAAGTGACAGAATGAAGGTAGATAAGTGATAAATAGATGAATGGATGGATAGATATTAAAAGGCAGGCTTATGGTTTGGGTAGTCCATCAATGTCCCTCTCACACTGACAAGGTGGAGAAATTGAGGAGTGTCTCAATCAAGGCTGAATGTCTCAGCAGTCACAACCTGGTGCTAGAGGCCTGAAGTGTTTCTGGAGAGTTGCTGGTCATCAGTCTGTTTTGAAATTCTGAAATTTGGTTCTAATATCAGCAAAGGACTGTCACAGCAACAGGATAGATGAACTCACCAGCAAGAGTAAGGGCAAGCAGGCCAAGTGCCTTCTTCTGAGTCCCTCTGAATGGGCTGCCACCAGAGGGTATGACCCACATTTAGGGTCGGTGTTCTTGCTTCAAATAATCGGATTAAGAAAATCATTCACAGGAATCCCCAGCAGTCTGTACTTTACTTGATTGCAGATGCACTCAAGATCGGCAATCCAAATAGATCTTTGATAATATATTTAATAATGTGTGAAGAAATATATAGATAAACAATAAAAAAAAACATTACGGATATTCAGAGGAAGAGATGGATACTCCTGAGTTAGTAAAATGGTTTTGACCGGAGAAGGGGAAGTGGGTTTAGGGCAGAAGTTCGAATCTAGCCAAGAAACTGCCAGGTAAGAAAAAAAAAATCATAAAGGAAAGTTTAAAGTTTGCAAGCAGAGTGAAGTCTGTCATGCTTCTTGCGTACATGCATCTTGGGAATGCATTTATATGTATATGTAACAAAAGAAGTCATGACAAATGTAGCCATGTTTCAAGAGCATACTTTTTTTATTGAAAATAGATTTTTTCATACAATATATTCTGGTTATGGTTTCCTTTCCCTCTTGCTCTTTCCATCTCTTTCGCTTCTCCACACACCCAAATCCACACCCTTTCTCTCTCTCTCTCTCTTACTAAGTAATTAAAAAACCCCATAAAATAAAACCAAAATGAACAAACAAACAAACAGGAAAAAAAGAGCCAAAGAAAAAGCACAAGAAACACATACAGAGGCTGAGACACACACATTTGCACACACAGGAACCCATAAAACAAAATCAGAAACTATAATATATAAGCAAAAGATCTGTAAGGTTAAAAAATGCCCAGACAAAACACTGTGTGCGCCCCCCCCCCCACACCAAATACCATTGAAGTTTGTTTTTTTTTTTTTTTTTTTGTGTTTGTGTGTATGTTGGCCATCTATTGATGGGCATGGAACCTGCACTTGAGCATGGTTTGTATATCCAGTGAGACTCCATGGGAGAAACTAAATTTTCCATTGTGAGGAGTTATCAGCTGGAGATTGCTTCTGGGTTAGGGATACTTGATGAGATATCACCCATTTCCAATACTAAAGGTTTCGTTTTGTGGTGAGATTTGTTTAGTTGGGTCTCCATCTCCCTGTTATTTGGTGAGTCCATTTAGATTTATTCCATATATGTATATATTTTGAGAAGCTTTCACTGTACTTGCTTTCCATACAACCCCTTGAATAGAGCCGGGCAGTGGTGGCACACACATTTAATCCCAGCACTTGGGAGGCAGAGCTAGGCAGATTTCTGTAAGTTCGAGGCCAGCCTGGTCTACAGAATGAGATCCAGGACAGGCGTCAAAACTACACAGAGAGACCCTGTCTCGAAAAACAAAACAAAAACAAAAGCAACAAAACCCCCAACCCTTGAATAGCCGTTAGTTTTAGCTGTCCCTCTCTATAACCGTTCCTCTACCTACCTCTGCGTTCCCTTTCCCTGTATAATCTTAACTTTAGTTTGGAAGTTGTTTTAGTTAGAGTTTCTATTGCTGTGAAGAGATACCATGACCATGGCAACTCTTATAAAGGAAGACATTTAACTGGGTGGCTCACTTACTGTTCAGAGGTTTAGTCCATTAACATTATGGCAGGAAGCAAGGCAGCACGCAGACAGATATGGTGCTGGAGAAAGAGCTGAGAGTTCTTACATCTTGATCCAAAGGCAACACTTCGAACTGAGACACTGGGCATATTTTGAGCCTAGGAGACCTCAAAGCCCACCCCAACAGTGACACATTCCCAATCCAACAAAGCCACACCTCCTAATAGTCTCACTCCCAATGAGTTTATGGGGCCAATGACATGCAACCTACCACAGAAGTGCTCATGATAGTCTTACTACATCCAGCTTGTTCTCCATTCTAGTTCTGTATCCTATGCATGTAGATTTAAGACTTTAGTTACCTAGCACAGTGGCACACACCTGGAAAAACAGTACTATCAAGGCTAAGGCATTTTGAATTTAAGGGCAGCCTGAGATACATAGTGAGACCCCCAAACAAAGAAGCCAACAGATTTTTAATGTGAAGAATGTGCATCCCTGTAAATGAGGTGCCAGCCTCCTTCATCAAGATCACACTGGCTGGCTACAGTGGATGATGCTCTGTGACATTTTCTGCCATGCACATTAAACATGAACTTTCATGTTACCATGTTCTTCATAATGAGGCATCATGGCACACTAAAGTCAATCATTTACTAGTATTGAGCCTGCTATTTACCTCATGTGAAAGGGATTTGTCTCCTGAACACATGCATAATTTTTACTTCAGGGATGCAAATATAAAGACATTTGTTCTACAGAATAGAATTTTAACTAATGAAGCAGGTAATGGGAACTGGAGCTATATGCACTTACATTTCTGTACAAATTGAAATTACATTAGAATGGTGATGTTAATGAGATGCAAACATATTTATTTTCAACAGGGCCTTAACTCTCCAAGTGATTAAGTATATTTAATCAACAGACACTTTGGGTTCATTAGAATGTCTTCTGCTCATTGTTTGTGATTATTATAATTTGTTACAATGTAGCGGAAAAAAGGGAGTGAGACTGATTTCTAAAGCCAAACTGAATCAAATGTTTGCTGTGCTTTCAATAATTCCTCCTTCACTTCCTTTAGACGGCTTATGCATGTATTTGCCAGCATTGGTTGGTTGCTCCACTTAGAAGAGAATTTGCAGGGGGTGGGGGATTTAGCTCAGCAGTAGAGTGCTTGACTAGCAAGCACAAGGCCCTGGGTTCAATCCTCAGCTTAAAAAAAAAAAAAAAGAAAACTCCTCCAAGAAGAGAATTTGCACATATTTGCTTTGGGGTCAGGAAGATCTTGCAGTAGTCAAGCTTGAAAAAAAGGAGACAAGTAAGGTGACACAGCAGGGTCCAAGTTTTGATGCATCCTCTTCTTGTCATTCCTCATTATCCATTGCTAGAACATCTGCCAGCATTGCCATCAGTTAATTCACAAGGAACTTTGCTCATTAGATAGAAAGAAAGGTTAATTTATGAGTCAGAGAATATCACATGTGTTTTAGATTAGCCACTTTACCTCTGTATACATGAAAATGGAAAAAACTTAAATAAAACTTAGACCCCACTTGTGGCTATATAATAATAATGAAATAAAAGACAAAATTACAAAACATACACATATTTTTCTTTGGATAAATTTAATAATTTGAAAAATGTTGAAAATGTAATCTATGCTTTAATTTGATAACATAAAATGTAGCACATTAAGGTATTTAGTGTCCTCTCCAGACATATTCTTAATCTTGCTGTGGCCTGCCCACCTGAACCCTACTCCCTAGCTTCCCTTCATCCCCATGGAACCCTCTTATTATTGGCAACCACCCATTTCAGTCTTTCCTTCTAGTCCATTCCTATTACTTTGTGATGCACTTTCAACCACAGAACAGCTCTCCACTAGGGACTCACAGCTGACATATATGTCTTGGACCAAATGTGGGTGACAGCAACTGATGAATACCTATCCAATGAAGAAGCAATCAGATATCTACACCAAGGAACACTTCAAACATCATGACTCCAGTTACCATGATCCCCATGAAAAACACAAACAGGAGCAACCAGGACACTGTGTCTCACCCGGAAACCAGAAATCTATTGCAATAGGCCCAGAGAAAAGCAAGTTAGCTGAAGTATTAAATAAGGGATGCAAAATAGCTATTATAAATATTTTCAAGGACCTTAAACAAGGTACACATAAATGACTTAATGAAGATCAGAAAATCACAAATATGCAGTTGAGCAAAATAACAAAACCAAATCGAGACACGAAAGTAGAATTTAACAAGGGAATAGAGCCGGTAAAGAAAATCAAAACCGGAAATGGAAAGTTTGAGATGTCAAGCGAAAGCTTCAGGGGTATGAATCACCAATACACTAAAAGACATGGAGAAGAGAGCTTCAGGTACGGAAGACAAGGTAGAAGTGAATAGCTAAGGCAAAGAAAATATATTTTGAAAAAATGCAGGCACAAAACATCCAGGAAATCTGGGACACCATTTAAAGAACAAACCTATAGAAAATAGGTATAGAGAAAGGAGAAGAGACTTGAGTTAATGTCAAAGACAATGTTTTCCTAAAAAAATCATAGAAGAAATTTATTTTTCAAAACTAAAGAAAGAGATGTCTTTTAAGGCACAAGAGCACAAGAGATATATAGAACACCAAATAGACAGGACCAGAAAAGAAACTATGTACAACATAGAATAATCAAAATACTAAATGTGCAGAACAAAGAAAGGATATTAAAAGCTGCAATGAAAAATGACCAAGTCACATATAAAGATAGGCTCATTACAATAATATCTGAATTTTCAAAGGAGATTTTGAAAGCCACAGGGCCTGAATGATTGTTCTACAAGCTCTGAGAGACCACAGATGTCAGCCCAGACTACTATACACAAAAATCCTATCAATCATAATCAACAAAGAAAGAAAAAGATTGAATGATTAAAACAAATTTAAGCAATTCTTTGTTCACAAATTCAGTTCTACAGAAAGTATTAAGAAGAAATTTTTAGTCTAAAGAGGAGGTTAACTATATCCAAAAGGGCTCAAGGAATACAAAATTCCACAATGGCTAATCAAAAGAGTGGAGAAAAAAGCCCATGGCACCGTGACAAAATTATAGGGATTAATAGAGAGATGGTTCAGTGGTTAAGAGTATTTGCTGCTCTTAGTGCCTATTTGGTGGTTTTCAACCCTTTCTGGCTCCAGTTCTAGGGGACCCAATGCCTACCTCTGACCATCTTGGGCATCAGGTACCCATGTGGTGCACATACATGGGTTCAGACAAAACCTCCACACACTGTGGTAGTTTGAATGAGAATGACCCTCCATAGCCATACATTTGAATACTCGGTTCTATGTTGGTGGAACTGTTTGGGAAGGATTAGGGGGTATGACCTTGTTGGAGAAGGTTTGTTACTGTGGGAGAACTTTAAAGTTTCAAAAGACTAATGGGATACCCAGTGTTCTCTCTCTTCCTCACGGTTTTGATCAAGATATGAGTCCTCAGTTATTCCTCCCTGAGCCATTATTGACTCTAACCTTCTGAAACCCTAAGTCAAATAAAATGCTTTCTGTTATAAGTTGTGTTGGTAGTGGTGTGTGTTAGTTTGAATGCAATTGGCCACAACAAGCTCATAGAGAGTAGCTTTGTTGGAGTAGGTGTGACCTTGTTGGAGGAAGTTTGTCACTATGGGGGTGGCCCTTGAGGTCTCCTGTGCTCAAGCCGCTCTCAGTGTGACACTCAGACCACTTCCTGTAGCCTGCTGATCAAGATGTAGAATCCTCAGCTCCTTCATCACTATGTCCCATATGCATGCCACCATGTCCCACTATGATGATAATGGACTAAACCTCTGAACTGTAAGCCACCCCAATTAAATCTTTTCCTTTATAAGAGTAGCCATGGTCATGGTGTCTCTTCCTAGCAATAGAAACCCTAACTAAGAAATGGTAGTTTATCATAGCAATAGAAAAATAATGCAGACAGAAGGGTAGCAGGCAGTGGGCTACTTCTGTGACATGTCTAGCCATAATGTTTTGCTGAGGAATGTGGAAGATTTTGACACTTTGGACTAGGAAAGCAGATGAATGCTCTCAGTGGGGCTTGATGGGCCATTCTAGTAGGATACTAGATAACAGTAGTGCTGAAAGCAATACAGACAATGGAGGTCCTAGTTCAAGAGGTTTCAGAGGGAAACAATATTAGCAACTCGACTAGAGACCGTTCTTGTCATAGTTTGGCAAAGAATGTTGTCACTATTTACCCTTGTCCTAAGAACTTACCTGAGGCTAAATTGAGAAGTTTTGGACTAATTTCAGGGATAGAGGAGATTTCAGGACAGCTTAATATTGACTCTGTGGCATGGTTATCTGATATGAGAGCTGACAGAGGTTTATATGTATATAAACAGACGCGCTGATACAAAGCAAGGTAGATGTGCTGCTGATCTGCTGCTGATCCAGCTTCCGTTCTCCTCAAGTCTGATGGGGACCAACTGCAAGTCACTTTCTGCCACTTGACCCAGCCAGTCTCCTCACCCTGAGAGAGAGCACAACCTCCCCCCCTTAAGGGACCATGTCACATAGGCAGACAAGACCATGCCCATAGAGTCAGATACCTCAGAAGTCATTGGTTGAATGGAATGAATTCTCACAACAGTTATCAGAAATTATCTATATACAGGTCTACAATAAGAAAGAGCAGGTAGGGCTAAAAGAAATACAAATGTGGTATGAAATTGAATGCACCAGGAAATTGAATGTTGGAGTCAATGCTTGTGCTGAAGGAGATGGGATTAAAAAGAAGTCTGATCTGAAAGTGATTGATGGGAGGCATGCCTTCATTCTGTTGCCATAGAAGCCCCTAAAGTCTATACCATTGTCTTTGGGTCCAACTGACAGACTATGGGAAGGTGCTGGTAGCTGGTAGCCATGTCACAGGAATAGCAAATGGCAATTGAGGTTCTAGGTGTCAGCCCATCAGAAGAAAAACTCTCTGATGGTTTAACCTTGTAAGGTAAAGAAATGAGGCTATAGGCACCAGAATATCTTTTATTTCTGCTGTACCTTCACATGTTTGCTGTTATAATTTTCCCCTGATATCTGATCTGATGTATATGGATGTAGGGAGTCCCTCACTTACTATATTGTAGTGTGTTTATCTCATGAAAACATCCTGATCTACTAGGCATTTTTAATCTGTGGATTGGCAGGAAGATGATTCCTCCTTAAGCTGTATTGTCTAATTGATACAAAGTTTTGGTGAATAGAAATAAATACTAGGATATATTTCATAGCTAGGCCTATGAGTACCACTTAGGAGCTGCTTTAGATCACAGCTCAGATTTATGATTTAGGATAACATTTGCATCCAGGAGCCAGACTGGCTTAAATTCCTTTAATCTTAATGCTGAGAAACACAGTCACAGGTTTCTTGTGCACCATTAGGTGATACTAAGCTTCAAAATAGCTTGATATTAGACCAGATGGTTTTTTAAGATAAACATTCCCAGAAAATTAATCTTTAGGTCACAAGGACATACTGAACTGCCTGGATAGGTCATAAATACAAAATGGCTCAATTATTACTAGTTGGCAAATGATTGATTTCTTGCACCCATTCCTGACCTCAATTTGTGAAAATAAATTCTGACTAGTCAGGGCTACAAAAATAATTTGACTCTGTAGCCCCCAAAGTAGGGCTACAGCTTTCTTTTAATAGTCAGGCATACACACAGGGCAGAAAGTTCATTTTAAGATTTAAAGCATCTTGGAAGTGCAGACTTGAGTTGATGCTAAAGATATACAGTATCTTAGAAATGTTGATGTGAGTCTTAATTGGAGAATTTATGGGGTCTCCTTGCCCAGAGACTTAGCACTCTCCAGATACTTTCTAATTGAAAGGTGTTAGTTCAAAATGTTTACATAGTCATGGGTTCCATATTCACTCACTTAAAACTGAAATGTAGCCTTTTTATGACTCCTATATTACCTGGAAGAGTTTGTTGAGATATATAAACTGTAAAAAGACATGAGGGAGCGGAGCAACAGACAGAACAGCATGAGAATGAACAGCATGATGGGAACAGCATGAGAGAGTAAAGAAAGGAGCCACCAAGAGAATGTGTGACTGTATTCATTTTTCCCTACCCCTCAGATAGAAGTGTCATCACTTTGCCAACACTGTGGAATTCCTTTTGAGGCCTGGGTGCTGCTACCTTAGAGGTGCACCTCCAAGGCAGTATTAGGAAGGCCTGGTGTAGACTGTCAGAAGGATATTAGGAACCTACCAAAAAATGGTCCTAAGAACTAAATTGGTGTATATATGATGGGAGGGGAAGAAAGAGCTTCCTTATATTGCATTCTTGTAAAGTTTACCACAAATGCTGTATGGGGTTGGTGGAAAACAGAATGTGACTTCAGTGACTTGATGGGTCTGCCAAAGGAGAATCCCAGGAGAATGCGATGGTTCTCATTTTTATGTGCCATTAGATAGGACTAAAACAAGCTAAACAACGCTATTGTTTGAATTGAACTTAGGATTTCAAAGGTGCTGAAACTTTGTTTTTAATTTTTATTCGTGCTCTGAAACGGCACGTAGCTCATGTGAAGACAGTTCTCAGGCAGGAGGAACAGAGACTATGTGTGTCCAAATGGTGGGCTGTAGAAATTCCATGTCATTGCAGAATTCTTTGCTCTCTTCCTTTTGAAAGCACGTTCTGAGTTCCCATGCCTTCCATCAGGTGAGCTTGTTGTTGGTAGTTTTGCAGTGTAGTAGATAAAATACAATGTGAGTTCAGCTTCTAAGTAGATAAATAATGAATGTATCTTCCACCTTGTTCAATAAAATGCCAAGTGAGGTTAAGTGATGTGCCTAGTTCCTAAAAGGCATGTTGGGAATGAGCACAGACAGAAAAGTATGTGCCACGGCTTTGTTAACAGTGTGTGTGTGTGTGTGTGTGTGTGTGTGTGTGTGTGTGTGTGTGTGTGTGTGTTTCGAGCCAGGATCTCACTAGGTCACCAAGTTTGGCTTTGAACTTGTGGTCTTCTTGGCCCAGAGAGCTGGACTTTGAAGCAGGTGCCAATGACCACTTTAACCCAACTTTTGCGTGGCCCCAACCAAGGCACCAGATGTGTCTATGAAATGAATGCAACTCTTTTCAGTCCAGTTGAAGTGAGGTACATAAAACTTGGTGTTTTGTTTTGATCTAGAATTTGCCCCAAATCCATGCATGGCAGTACTATTGAAAAGCAACCAGATAATGATAACCATATTCACATATCTGTTGAAGAGTTCATAACTGAATGGACTATTAGGGGGTGGGACTGGGTGGGAGGAAGTAGGTCACTGGAGGTCACTGGAAGTGTATTCTTGAAAATTATATTTCTCTCTCTTTTCCTTCCCCTTCTGCCCTCCTTTCCTTTCTTCTCTCCATGTTATCATCCTCTGCTTGTGTTCCTGCATTTTGCCTTGCCTCAGGGTCAAAGCCATGGAACTAGTCAACCATAAACTGACACCTCTTCCTGCAGTCTGTGCAGGGAGGGAGCTCCTGGGATGCAGCTTTTGTGAGTCCTCAATAGTGCTGGTGTGGACTTTTCTATGCCGCTGCTGCCTTGAGTCAGCCATGCTGCAGTATGTAACCCCAGTGTACTCACCAGTCTCTGCACTACCTTTGGGTAGAATTGTTTCTTTGTCTTGGTGTGGATGTCCTCTCTGGGTTGGATAAATGTTTGTTCACACTTCTTTGGGAGAAGTCACAAGTCATGCAGGTAAAAACCTTTTGAGAAATGAAGAGACTTCTTTCCGCAGAGATTTCAACTGCATTTAATATTAACTAACTATAACATCCACTGATACCCTAGCTTTAGATCAGGCTGTTTTTCTCTAAGGCGCAAATGACCATCTTTGAATTCTTCCTATGTTGAATACCCTAGAACTCTCTAAATGAATTGATACATGGAACTTTATTTGCTGTAAGTGAGCCACAAAGAAAATAGAGAAAAAAATCTAGTAGTATTTCTGCACTCCACATCATTTGGTACACATTAACTAGAGTTTCTTGTGACATTTAACAGGAATTTAATACTGTAGAGTGGCAAGTTTTAATCCCATTCTACATTTGAAAACCTCTGATTTATAGAAAAGTTTTCATTGTAAATTACAAATAGCTGTCACAAGTTTTTAATTCATGTTTTAAAAAGCATTTTCTTTTCAGTGACATGTGTTTTCAAATCCATACATGGAATAAATATTAACTTACTAACTACTAAAAGAAGAGGTTTATTGTACCTACAAAATTATATAGCTGATTTTTAGATGCTGATAGCAACTGTAGTGTGCCATTCATGTCATAAGAATCTCCATCAAAACAGTGAATCATTCCTTCAGTCATTCTGAACCAGACCATAGCTTCAGGATCAGCAAGATGAATGTGCCATAGTTTACCCCTGGAATGCTTCTCCTGGCAGAAGACAAAGACATCACTGAATAATCACAAAGTAAAGTGGATAATCACAAAGTAAGGTGGGGTGCATTCACATTTGCTCAGGAAGCACCATTTTCCTGCTCCATCTGAGACAGCATTCTACCTGTAACAATACTGAGGACTGGGGAGCAGGGAGGGGAGAGAGAATACTTTCCTCTTAGGTGCTAACGCAAACAGATCCACCTACTTCTATGTACACTGATGCTCATTTGACAGCAGTCTGACAGAAAGAACGAAGGAATATGGGAAGAATGGAGATGGAGGCCAGTACTGGAAGGAGGGGAATGTTCATCTTCCAGAATCATTTCCCAACTTCTCTCCAACAATGTGAGAACCCATTTCAGAGTAGGTTACAGGGCAGTGAGAGGCATCCACCCAGAGGGAACGGTTCATTGGTTTGTTTTTATTTTTAAATAATCCTCAATAGAGCTGCACCTGTAATAGTCTTGCTGAGGTAGTGTTCCAGCCCTTTCACACCACTCTCTCCATGACTGGGTGGCTGCACACATTCCTAGAAGGGTGTGAGCAATCTGCAACGTACATTTCTTATTGTATAATGTGGAGTCTTGAGATTTATAAGCCAGTAAGTATGTTATGCTAATCTTTCCAGTAGGCTGATGTCAGCCTCACCTTCCAGCCAGAAGTCAGAAAAGCCAAGCATGCCCTGTCTCAGCCATGGGACATGTAGGCTCTGAGCTTATCAGAGGGAAAGGATAGTTGTGTTTTTTTTTTCTGCCTAGCTTTATTCCCACCACTTTCCACATGGATGAGCGACTTAACAGTGTGGATTCTGGTTGCCAAAAAAGCAGCAAGAAAAGCTGCATCACTGAAGATTTATGTGGGATTGTCATAATCATTTCTGACACTGTGAAGAGACACTCTAATAGGCCTCCTAATGGTGTGTCTGGACCCAGATGTGAAAGGAATTCACAGGAAGAATGCAGCGAGTTAGTTTACTTATCTTTCATAACCTCAGCTGGGCAGAAGTGGCTCTAGAAAATAAGCCATTCTTTTCCTAGTCCAGGTATAGTTAGGGTTGCCTACACTGGCCATGTATGACAGTGATGCCATTCTCTGTTAATGCATATATGAGACATTCTCTGTTAATGCATATATGAGACACACATAATCTCCATACTATATTTGAAAAAGTTGGGCTTCTTTAAGATTTAATTTCCTAGCACCAGGTTTCTCCCTAACCCCATAATGTCTCCTTCTACAAAGACATCTCTTTCATTGTTCCCACTCCGCGCCCACCTCCTTGATTATCCCATTCCCTCATGTTCTCAACCCCCATTCCCTTCCCACTATTGCTCCCCCATGCCCCCAGTTTACTCAGGAGAGCTCATCTATTTCCCTTCCCAGAGCGATCCTTCTTAGGGTCCTCCTTAGGGTCCCAGGAATGACCCCAGCTTAGATTATTAGCAATAGTAGAGAGGATGCCTGAATTGGCCTACCCTGGTAATCAGATTGGTAAATACCCTAACTGTCACCATAGAGCCTTTATCCAGTAACTTATGGAAGCAGATGCAGAGATCCACAGCTAAGCATCAAGCCAAGTTCCAGGAGTCCACTTGAAGAGAGGGAAGAGGGTTTATATGAGTAAGGGAGGTCAAGGTCATGAGACAACCGAACCAGAGACAAATGAACCAAGTTCATGGGAATTCATGAACTTTAGACTGAAGCTGTGGAGCCTATGTGGGACTGAACTAGGCCCTCTGCATTTGGGAGACAGTTGTGTACTTGGTTTGTTTGAGGGGCCCCTGGCAGTGAGATCAGGATTTACCCCTGGTGTATGAGCTGGCTTTTTGGAGCCTATTATCTATGGTGCATCGCCTTGCTTAGCCTTGATGCTTGGTCCTGCCTCAACTTAATGTACCAGGCTTTGCTGACTCTCCATGAGAGGCCTTACACTTTTAGACCAGGGGGTGGGAGGTCAATTGGGATGGAGGCTGGGTGGGGGGAGAGCGGGAGAAGGGATGGGAGGGGGATCTGTGGTTGGTATGTAAAATGAATAAAAAAATTCTTAAATAAAGAGAAAAAAAAAAGATTTCAATTCCTGTAAAAGTAATAAGAAAACATAGAAAAGTACAAAAAACAATATAAGGATGAAAATAAATCTTATTTCTCTAACAGTTCAATGTAGTAATCATTATTATTGTTCTAAAAATGATAATTGGCAACCTAAAATGTCATGCTTAACTTATAAACGGATAAGCACCAGAAACTCCTTGAAATATAGGTCTGTTCTTTTATGTACATAATTCTTATATACATTGGTACAGTCATGCCTATACTCCCCATTGCTTGGAAGGCAGAATCAGAAAGACCTTGAGTTTGAGGATAGCCTAGACTATATAAGTGAGATCTGTCTCATAAAAATAAATAAAAACTTTGGGAGTTGAGAGTATAGCTCATATTTGCCTGACATCCATGAGACCCTGGGTTTGATTGTCCCTTACTTCCAGATCTATAATTTATTTTCCATGCCGTATATAATCAGCACAGGTCTGGCACTCAAGTGACCTAGGCATAGAGGTCTAGCTGTATGATAATCAGTCTTTCCCTGAGGCCAATCCCAAGAGCAGAAGCTGCTCTGCTGATCCTACAAGACTTGAAAGGCAGCCCTCCTAGGATTCCCATTGTGTATTTGTGAGTTCTCAGCCATAGCTATAATTTTTATTCATCCAATAATTAAATTAATTTTAGTCATATGTAGATGGAGATCTTCTTTCCAGGTGCCACCAAGCCCCTGCAGTCCCATAACCCATGTATAAAATAATCATTCAGACGCTTATATTACTTGTAAACTGTATGGCCATGGCAGGCTTCTTGTTATCTACTTCTTTCATCTTAAATTAACCCATTTTTGTTAGTCTATAAGTTGCCACGTGGCTCGTGGCTTACCAGTACCTTACATCTTTCTTGTCATGGCTACGGCTGTCAGTGTCTTCCTATCCAGCCTTTCATTTCCCATAATTCTCCTCCTCTTTGTCCCGCCTACCCTATCCTTTTTGTTTGGCTACTGGCCAGTCAGCACTTTATTTATTTTAACTAATCAGAGCAACACATTTGACATACAGAACATCCCACAGCAGTCATAGGTGTCCCAATCCTTACCTCACTAGTTATTTGACATGAAACGTTGAGTGAGAAATACACCCTGTGTGTCTTTTCAGCTCACATTTGTGAAAGGAAATACAAATGTATTTTCACAGAGTTCTTTTGTTACTTAATCTGGAAAGGTTGGCAACCCACTTGCCCAATGACAGCAGTTGCCATTAATGATGGTTTAGTTTACCAAACAGCCCACCAATCAGTCTTGAAACAGTAGAAACTGGGGCCAGAAAGGAAGAGAACACCCCACAAAGTAGAACATGCTATGACTGCACATTATTGGAGCAAAATGCCTTGAAGAGGAGAGGGAACAAAAGACTTGTTAGAAGAAGGGGATCATGAATTAGATACTGAACTACAATGGATATCAGCAAATAAATAAATAAAGAAGCTCTTGTCTCTATGTTCTATTCACAGGTGGAATTTTCAGGCAGTGTGGCTATCTAATTGAGTCAGCTTTCTGAAATGTGACTTTCAAGGTCATCTTCCTGACTGCCAAACACTCATAAATCCTCTCAAGGAAGCCAAAATATCAGTGTTCACCAGGACAGTTGAGTTCATCATCAGCTATAGCTCAGTTCTTGCCATGATGGTGGGGTGTGTAGCTCAGAGTTGCAGCCATTCTTGGATGAGAGACTGGTCATTTAAAAGTCAATGGCTTATTTTTTAATAAATATAGGTTCGGTCCAATTGTTTTTTGCTAAGGAAGCCTAGCACTGCATCAGTGCCCAAGATGTATTTGTCACATCACATATAAATCTATCCATCTGTACCAAGCATGTGATGGCTCCCATTGATAAATAAGCATCATGCAATTCAAGTTGAGAATTCTCAGAGTGTTCTTGGTGAAGGTTAAAAATACTGTGATTAAAAAAAAAATAGTTTGAGGGAGGACATAAACAGGATGGCAGTTCCTGAGAAGGAAATAGGCAATAAGACCATAAGATTGGGTAGAATACATTTGAACACTTTAAAGGCTCTTGGTTATGGTGATTTAATGTTAAAAATTTCACTTAAAAATCACAAATAAAAATATTTTTAAAGTACATTTTAAAATGAGGATACTTGCAATTGTTATGGTTACTAGAAACACTTGCATAGGAATTCTGATTGGGTTGTGATTTTAAGGGGATAACTACCTATGTAGGACCAAAAGTGAACTTGAAAATGACTGTGTACAAAACCAAGTCACTACCAGTGCATTTCAGTAGATGGCTATGTCAGAAACATTCAGCAGAAGCTTTTACTGAGTTTCAGAGTCAATGGAGAAGCATCTCAACTCCATGCTCTCTTAAAAACAAACAAGTACCTAAATTTGTTTTAGGACATGTAGACAAACTTTTCCCTTTGAGAATTTGTGATAACCTGTAACTACCTCTGATAGCTGCTTGCTTCTAGCTGCAGCCTCTGGATTTTCAAATGTCTTGCAGCCTCCAGCCATCATGAGAAACTGAAATAATTTTTTTCTCTTGAGGGCAGAATCCACAATACTTCCTTCTGCCTGCAGCAATCTGCAGTCTCTATTTTAACTAATATTTATCTCACCAATGACCTGAAATAAGGTCAGACTCATTCATCTCATTTGAATGGCATCATTTTGAGATTGCAGGTAAGAAAAAAAATTGAGGTCAGAAACTTCCTTAAACATGTGCAAGGTGGGAGGATTCCTTAGCAGTGTGTACTCTGCAAGTCTGCCTCTGGCACCTCAAGTCAGTAAAACCTTTCTGACATGAAATGTTGAGCCTGAACCCAAATCCACAGGAGACGGTACCTCATTTGCGTCTTTCAGGGAACACATTGATCTTCTGACCTTGCTGTAAGGAATGAGCCAGAGGCTGAGGAGCTCTGTGATGCACAGTAGGTATTCACTCTGGTCCAGGGCCCTATTTGTTTAGGAGAGTCTCAGAATATTGAGCAGGTTGAAGAATGACCTCCAGGATAATGTTGGTGATCCAAATATTTTGCAGACACCAGGAACTTCTTCATTGAACATGTTCTCTAAAGCATCCTCATGCATCCTGGAAGACTCTGTTTCATTAGAGATAATTCCTTTAAGAATGCTTGTGAGGAACTAGAGTGCTGGGAGATGAATACCCTCCAAAGTAAGAGAGCAAGGACTCAGGTCCCCTGACTACAATTGATGTTCTCCCCAGAGCCCAATTGACTTGTTATTATTCTCTCTCTTGTAAAAAGTTAGACACAGCTGAGGAACAAGTAGGAATCTAACTTTTAAGGTTGGAATAAGATGTAAGAGAATCTGACTTTTACTTTGAGATGGATAAAAACTTCAGAAGCAAAGACAAAAATGAGAAATAAATATGTTTAAATTACCCTATGAAAGAGGATGTATGTGAAATTGAAAGACACAATGTGCATTGCTACAAGTATTCATAACACGTAACAAAACTTTTAACATTTTCCATAGACCTTTAAAGTGAATGAGAAATAAAATCACCCTGAGTATATGAAGAAGAAAATTGTAGAGCAAGTAGGGCAAATTGCTAGCGTGGCCTTGAAAGAATATCCAACCTATTAAAAAACAGTGAAGTGTCAACTGGAACCAGGATACCATGACCTCTCATATCATACTGACAAAAAAATAAGGTTTGGCATTGTAAACAATTTGGGAATAAGAGGAGAGGGAATTCTAGAGTAGAGAAAGGAATGCTGGGGTTACTATGCAAGCCAATGAAGGAGATATAAGAATAAATGCACAGGTCTACTTTACTATTGGAGAAAAATAAGAAGAATAAATCAATTCTCCTGTGGTGGTATTGTGTTCCCCAAAATATTGTGAATCCTAATAAATTTATCTGGGGTCAGAGAACGGAACAGCCACTAGATAGACATAGAGGCCAGAAAATGGTGGCACTCACACCTTTAGTCCTATCACTTGGGAGTCAGAGATCCATCTGGATTGCTGTGAGTTTAAGGCCACACTGGAAACAGCCAAGCATGGTGACTCACGCCTTTAATCCCAGGAAGTGATGTCAGAAAGCAGAAAGGTATGTAAGGCGTGAAACCGGGAACTAGAAACATTTGGCTGGCTAAGCTTTTAGGCTTTTGAGCAGCAGTTCAGCTGAGACCCATTCTGGATGAGAACTCAGAGGCTTCCAGCCTGAGGAAACAGGATTACCTGAGGAACTAGCAAGATGAGGTAGCTGTGGCTTGTTCTGTCTCTCTGATCTTCCAGCGGTCACCCCAATAACTGGCCTCAGGTTTGATTTTATTGATAAGAACTTTTAAGATTCCTGCTACAGTTCTCTTTTATTATTAAGATTTCTACCAAAAATGTCATTTGCTATTACACACATATAAATCCATATCACTCAAAATCAGCAAGTATATGACCGTTAACCATTAACACCTACTTTGTGTAGCACACTTTCTTCTTTTTTGAGACAGAGTCACACGTAGCTCACTCAGGCTGGCCAGAGTTTATTATGTATCTAAGGATGATTTTTCCCTGTGATCCCCCTGCCTCACTTTTCCAATCAGTGTTGGGATTACAGGTGTGTTCCACCATGGCCAGCTTGCACATCTCTAACTGCACGGTTTTCTTGTTCTCTTCACTAGTGTGTGAACATTTACTTTCACTCTGTGCAGGAAGACTTGATTATGTTGTGCCAAGCATGAATTTATTTCAATTATTTTATTTTGAAGTTCCTTTCTGAAGATTGATTGGCTCCTCATGGTCCGGCACTTTTCCAAAAAGTATGTGCTTGAGGCCTCATGGTCTTTCCTACATTCACTGTGACATGTCCATGGTTGTTGTCCTTGCTCGGCTCCCATTTGGGCAGTCATGTTAGTGAGACTTTATGAGTATAGCTTCTGATGTTACTAGGAGACACCATCTCACAGCAACATCCCCAGAAACATACATAGAAGTAACATACAAACTGAGAAAGTTATATTTAGAAACATATATGTATATAACAACAATTAATGAAAAAAGAGGCCATGAATTTGAAAGAGCAAAAAAAGAAGTATATGGAGGGTTTGGATGGAGTAAAGGGAAGGGGGAAATAATGTGATTATATTATACCCTTAAAGGAGAAAAAAATTAAGAGAATAAAAAGATATTTAATTTTATAAAATAATTTCTTTTTTTGGGCAGTATGTAAAGTGAGATTTTCCATGTGGAAAGTTTGTTAAAGTTTTGTTGTATTCAAAATTCTCTTTCTTCTTATAGTTTTAGTAATTGTGTGCATAATTTATTGCCATACTGTTGTTCATGATATTTCCTTTAAATCTATTGATTTTTGTAGAGTTGCTATCAAGGTCCCTCATAAGATAGGAGTTCTCCAAGCAATGGAAAGAAAGGGATCAATTTGGTACAGAAAAAAAATTAGAAGTGTTTTAAAACATAAAAAATAAACTGTTTTCTTATCACAAGCAATGCACCTAGAGAAACAGTAAAAGGCACTGAATGTAAAAATGGTAACTAAGAAATGAGACTTCTGGAAACCCAAGTATCCAACCAGGCCATTCTTCCAAGGATTGTAATAGCAGATATAATACACGATGCAATGTTAGAAACATATAGAATATTTTCCAGAACTGTCACAAAACACTCAAGGGTGACCCATTCCCTGGATCATGCAGAAGAGGCATGACATTGGTTCCATGATGGCCTGATGCTGCGGCACGACCTGGGATATGTGCTGTAACTTCCATCTGCAACTTGCTCTCGGTCTGTGAAAGCTGCTCATGGGCAGTATCACAGGAAGCACTCACATGAATGCTGCTAGAGAGGAGGAAGAAGTCAGGGCCTTGGGGGCCTCTTGATGTGGATGTTGGGGTTGGGATGCCATGGGCAACACTGAGATGCTCACTGACTCGGGTGGACTCCCTTTCTCATCAATATACTGTATGACTAATTGTTCTTGGCTGAATTAAAAAAAAATCACAGGATCCTAAGTAGAAGACCACTAATTCCAAACCAACTAAGTATATTAGAACATATTATCTCAAAAGAAGATGTTTAACTGGCCACCTGCATGTAAAAAGATAGTCTCCATCACTAACCACCAAGAAAAAGGAAAAATCTCAATGAGACGTCATATCAGTCCAGTTAGGTTAACTGTTATAAAACACAAGGGCAACATGTGCAAGTGAGTTTATGGAGACCCCCAACCCACCCTCTACACCACATCATGGGGAAATATATGGTCACAGTCAGTACTGAACAGCATAAACTCAAAACATTAAGTATAACTACCCTATAATCCAGCAAATGCATGCCTGGATACATAGCCAAAAGGAATGAAATAATTATATCTAAGACACGTCTGTCATTGTAGCAAGCAAGATGACTTCCCTGCCATGCAACATAAATTGCTAAATGATCTTATTAAGAAAAAAAACCCAGAGCCAGATATTGGGGTGAAATCTGGATGATCAGAGAAGCAGAACAAGCCACAGGCAACCTCTTACTTTACCAACACCTCAACGAATCCTGTTTCTATGAGTCCTCAGACTAAAAGCCTCTGAGTCCTCACCCCTGGGGGTCTCAGTTGAACTGTTGCTAAAAAGCTTCTAGTTCCTGGTCCTCATGCCTTATATACCTTTCTGCTTCCTGCCATCATTTCCTGGGATTAAAGTGTGTCTTTCCCAAAGACATGAGATCTCAAGTGCTGGGATTAAAGGTGTGTGACACCACTGCCTGGCTCTGTTTCCAGTGTGGCCCTGAACTCACAGAGATCCAGACAGATCTCTGCTTTCTGAGTGATAGGATTTAAGGGTGTGTACCACCACTGCCTAACCTCTATGTCTAATCTTGTGGCTGTTCTGTTTTTCAATCCCCAGGTAAGTTTTATTGGGGCATACAATATATCAACCACACTGCTACCTGTGTTACAGCCATTTAGTGGGTGAGCAGGCATGGCAAAAGAAATATGCTACCCACTTAGTGGAATACAATAAAAAGGAATGAGATTCTGTGAGGGAGGGAACTCAGGTTCATTGGGTTAAGCAAAATAAACCAGCCACAGAAACAAGCGCCATGTGTCCTCACTCACTTCAGGAAAGGAGTGACTTAGCCTCATAGAGAAAGAAACGAAATGGTGTTGACTAGAAGATCTGGGATAGGGTTAAGGAGAGAGATGTGGTTACAAAGCCTAGAACAGTATGACATCACATGGAGTGAGAAAGTGGTTATTGCCTTTTGACAACACAGTGGGATGGCTATCAGTTAAAACAACCCATGATTTATTTCAAAACAACTTTTTAAAAGAGTATAAAATTTTCTGCACAAGAAAACAGGAAACAATTCACACTTGAACTTTATCAAAGTGCATAAATATAACTTGTTCAAAACACAAAAGGGAAAATGAGACAATAAAAATTGGTTAAGGGAAAAAAATCTTTAATACAAGTGACTCTACACTTCTGTTTTGTTCATTATCCAGACAATATGAGGTTGACCTCACCCCGCCATCCCCCCCACTTCTTCCCCGCCACCCCATGACAGATGGTAACCAGAGTGTTCTGGCTCAGTGATCAGGGAGAGTAAGACAGGAAGAAGCAGAAGAGTTTGTAAACTTGACTTTTGAGAAAGCCACCTCTGTGCTCAATGATTTCAAATGACAGGGAAATTTCCCATCAAATACTTTGACTATTGGACACTCTCTTGGTAGTCTTTTTATGAAAAGGCCAATATTTTTCAGGCAACAACTGGCCTAGACATATGGAAAAGATTGTACTTGAGTTTCAAGGGAAAAGGTTGTGTGTCACAGACTGGGGCTGAAATAATGTGACAATAACTTAAAATGTTCACTAGTGGAAAGGCTTTACTAAAATAGGCTGTGGCTCACCTACACAGGTGGGCAAGGCCAGTGGAATATGGCGTTTTGGCCTTGTTTTAAAAATTTCTATTTATTAGGGAGGATGGGAGGGGCAGAAAGAGAGAGGGAAAAGGTGAGGAAGAGAGGGAGAGAACACATGATGTTGGGGAGGATGGATGTATGCCATGGCATGCATATTGAGACACTTTGTGGTCCAGTGTTGATTTTCTTCTACTACTTTTATGTGAGTTCCAGGGCCAAACTTGATTTGTCAGGCTTGCAAAGCAATGGTTTTTACTTGCTAGGCCATCTTGGTGGCCCGGCATGTGGCCTTTCTTATGGCAAAGGAAATAGATAAAGCAACTGGCATTAGGACACATGTCTAACACGACCCAAAGGGTGTGTCATATGTTATAGCTCATCAGAAAATGGAAAAATACCACAAGTTGTTTATTAGTTAGCCAGACAATGTGTTCAGAAGTACAATTATTTCCATAATCTGTTGTCTTATGTAGGGATGTTTTAAATTTTATAACTTACAACTTCTCTGCCCAAGAGTCAATAAAAATATGATGTGATACCAATGGAAGTCAATATTGGCTAGAGTTATAAGAAGGACTTGAGTTTCACCTTTTGAAACATGTGGCCACCCTGATTTCCAGTTCTTACTTCTAACAGCTGTGGCTGAAGAAGCATAATTTGATGCTGCCTCAATGGAACTTAGTGAACCATGCTTGCCCATGTAGGGTAATGCTGTGCAAAGGAAAGCCAAGAATTTGCCTCAGATGGGGAGGGTAGGGGTAAGATTTGTGGCAAGGAGGTAAATGACATGACTTTGTGTGAAACAAAGTGGTGATAAGCTATGCTTGTTGAAAATACCATTTTCCTCTGTCAAGTAAAGCTCTCTTCAGAACAGGCGATTCTCCCATGAGCATCTACAGTAAATACATGTAAGATACATGAATATCAATGATTAATTTTACAAAGTAAAGTGCTAAATTCGATTAGAAGTCTCTGGTGGCCATCTTTTAGGGTCTATCACTAATTTTTTTTCAGTGAAGGAATAAATTACAGTTGTGACAAGAATTCACCATAGCTGCTGAGAGAGAGAGAGAGAGAGAGAGAGAGAGAGAGAGAGAGAGAGAGAGAGAGAGAGACAGAACACTGTCCCCTAGCTGGGGTGAAGATTTAGTTGGGGGGTAGAGGATGTAAACAGGTAGGTAGAGTAGGGTGTTGGCATGGGAAGGAAAGCTGGGAACTTAGAAGTATTTTTATTTGTTTTTTTTTTTTTTTTTTTGCCCCCGGCAAGGTTCCCCCTATCCTCAATGTCTTACTCTGGCCCAAAGTTCTGCTCATTAAATCCTTCCTCTGTGTAGGCCATATCTTTTGCAGCCACAGTGTCACCCATGTACTTTGGTGGTTGTCTGAACACACACAGTCTGTGGCTCTTTTTGAATTCTGTCAAATGCAAAGATGAAAGTGAAGGGCCCTTTGATCATGGCATTATCAATTTAATACCACTGCAGTATTCATGATCCTGGCCTTCAGGCATCTTTGACTGTCATGGACTAGTCCTGCTTTGGTGTGGCACCCGGGGCTTAAGAAACCTTGATTCTCAATAAAAACCAACTGACAATATATAATGTAGAACCTTTTCTAATGATCAGAAATTATTATTTCCTCATTAAAGATTTTCTGAAATTTGCAGCATGTTCTGTTCTCTTGATGTCTCTGCAAGTTTGGTTCCTGGACTTTTTAGGACTCTTCCGTGGATATTCAGATGGGAGCTGTGTCAAAAGAAATCCTCTCTAAGTTGCATACTAGAAGTGGTAGACTGCGATGATATGATATTGCACTGGAAATTTAAACAACAAGAAAATTCAGAATTCCAAAACTATTCATTGATAAATTTAAATTCTGTTAAGATCACATTAGAAATTTTGCTTGAGGAGAATAAAGAATCTATTCAGAATCTATTAACCTAGTTCTGGCTCAGTGTTTTCAGATCCAGGTTAGGAATAGAGTCTCCAAACACAGGAAGCTAGTCCTTTGAAAGTGAAAGTGAAGAAAGGCAAGCAGGAAAAGGTACCGTTCTTAGTACGGGAAGGGAGAGGGAAGTGCAGAGGGTACAGGAGAAGAGGGAAAAAGCATGGTGGATGCCTTGAGCAGCATAGAGCCACTGGAAGGGCCTGGATAAAGACACAGAACACTATGCTTGCTGAGGTTTGAAAATGATAAGCTATAGTTCATTTTATTTAGAATGGGCTTGATTTGACGTTTCTGGGCAAATGTTAGTCAGCAGAGTGACCATGTAAAATGTCAATCATTTCCATGAGTATATTTTTGAGGCAAGTCTTGATCTCAGGAGTGAGGTTACAGTTGACCATTTCAATGATAAGAACCAATGTCAATTATAGTTATAGGAAATGTGGTGGTTTGAATAAATACAGCTCCCATAGGCTCTTGTATTTGAATGCTTAGTCTTTAGGGAGTGGCACTACTTGGGAAGGATTAGGAGATAATGGCTTTGATGGGGTAAGTGTGATTTTGTTGGGGGAAATGTGTCATTGGGGATGGGCTTTGAGGTTTAAAAAGCCCAAGTCAGGCTCAAATCTCTCTCTCTTCCTACTGCCTGTGGATCCAGATTCAGAACTCTCAGCTACTTCTCCAGTACCATGTCGGCTTGTGTGAGTCACGATGATAATGAACTAAACCTTTGAAACTGTAAACGAGCCCCAATTAAATGCTCCCTTTTCTAGCAGTTGCCTTATCCATGGTGTCTCTTCACTGCAATAGGACACTGATTAAGACAGGAACCAGTGTTGATCACACCTCAGAAAATTTTTAGCAATATATTTGTGCTGTATTTGTTCTCATTTATAGCAAATGATATACTTTTCCTCAGTTTGCAGAAGCTTTATTATATACACTGGACATGATTTCTGCCTGCCCTGCCTTGGTGAATTATTTCCCTTTGGTTTGTTTTTGTTTCTTTGACATTGCTTTTGTCCTAGAGGAGACACTAAGATCTTTGGTGATTGTTCTGCTTTTAGGGAGACACTAAATCCCAAATACAAGAAGCAGTGGCCACCTCTTGTGTATATCACAAAGTGGAGTAAATAAATATATAAAACCTCCACAGTGCATGACCTATTTGATTCTACTTTAATCAAAACCTAGGACAAGCACCCAAAAATATCCAACATTTTGGTTCACACGAACTATGTGTCTTTGAATCTAGTCTCTGAGATGTGTATTTTTTTTTTTTCTAAAGGAGGATCATCGAAGTTTGTTGAACAAAACAGGAAGAAATACAAAATTAGGTTGTGTAATGGGATAACACAAAATTAAAAATACAAAGCATAAATGCTTTTACACGATTTTAAGACAATAATCTAATAGTTGAATGTTTTTAAGTCTGTGTCTCAGAAAAAACTGAAATAAAAGAACCTATGGACTAAAACACACAAATGCCACACTTCTGCCATAAGTGTGAAAAGAAACCCTGTCTTAATTTTTTGGTAGCAGATTTATACATTTTCCACTACCTAGATCCCTGGAAGAGTGTTCTAACCTTCCCACTGAAGAGTGTCACAGAGTTTTCTGGTACAAACCAGAGGCTCGAATGCCTCCCTTCTCATCCTCTCCAGTCTCAGACACACCTTGCACACCTATGCTTTGTGCACTGACTACACAGCAGCTTCACGTTTCTCATGTGACATCAAGACAGGACTTGGATGTGACTACAGGCATCACTCCTACTTGGTCTTTTCCCGGCAGATGCTCTCCCTGAGTCCATGGCATATGATCCTTCAGTGAGCCTGCAACCTGCCCTGTCAGTTTGGCTGAGATCTTCTGACCTCTGCTCCTGACACCCTCCTTATTTCGCTCGTGTCCTGTAGGCTTCTTTCCACAGCATTCATCTTATGCTTAGAAGCAACACAACCTATGCCATGCTGACCCAACTCAAGACCTAATTAGTGGTATCTGCAGCTGCTCATTCTTTTCACAGTCATTGTACAGAACTCTGGCCACATTGGGACTTTCTCTCTGCAGCGTGAGATCTCGCATGGAAGCTGGAGAGCCGAATTTGGTTTCAGCGTGCCTTTACAAGTCAGTCTTGCTGCCACAAAGCACCATGAAATAGACACTGATTTCCCAAACAAGGGTCTGATGAGCAACACATGTATTATAATTCCCCTCACTATTTAGAAACATGGGGCAAAGAAGGAATCAAGAGAAGAAATAACAGTGAATCTACATCATATCCTTTTTAAAAAATATATCTATAGATGGAGGAAGCAGGTTAAGTACTTTATCTGTTCTCTTGATGAGACTTACTCTTGGCATATCTTTTTCCTTCTTGAAGGTACCTTCTTCACACTCCTTCCTTTAATCCCATCTATGTGCTTGTTATAAAAGTTTTACACAAATAATCCCATTGAGCCCTTCTAACTCCATACAAGATATGCACTTATTATTTTAACAGATGAAAAATTCTACAAGTTACTAGCACAGCTAGGATTAAGATCCCTGTGGTTAGACCAAATCTATGCTCAACTGCCAGGTTGGACACTTTGTTATCTGGTTAGGTAGGAAGTCTATGAAAAAACACAAATGGTACAGGCATGGAAGGTTTGCTATTTTAGTGTTTTCAGACTTTGAGTTTATTTTTGCTAAGAGACATGGATGAGAGGATCCTGAAAGATACAACATGTTGGGAAATCCGAGAGATTCAATATGCAAAGCGTAAGTGTTGTTATTTCAAACAGGAAAAGCAAACTGCAGAAATAAGCTGGAGAATGAGCCAATAGGCTCAACATTAGAAAAACCCAATTAGAATGACATTTGGATCCACATGTTCTATGTTGAAATTTTTACCTGGATGTTTCTCATTTCCTTTGATTTAATGAATCCTATATTTTATAGAAAAATTCATCACATGATAGGATCTCTTGTTTGAGTTTTTTAAGCGATTGCTGAAAGCCTATATCATAAGAAACAAATACAGGCTCAGGGCATGTAGAGAGATGGGTTATTTAGTGACCGAGTTCTTTTATGATACTGGCTTCATCTTTCTCTATTTCCTGGTCTCAGTGTGTGTTCTGTTATACCATATGAATATAAGAAATTTATATTTTTTATATATAATTTTACTCTCTTACTTTTATACAAAAATATTTCAACCTGATTAGCGTCCTTCATGGACCCTCTTGGTCTCTCCTCTTCCCTCCTTGTATGTACAGCTTGCCTCTGGCTAGTTAGTTTTCCTGACATCATCTGCCCAGTGAAGCCTTTCTTTTCAATTTATAGAGACTTCATCGACAGATTTAGTATTGAGAGTGGGTGCTATTGAAAATTTCATAAGTAAAACACACAATCTGCGAGTCTGTGTCAGTAGGTGGAGGCCAGTTCCTAAATTAATGTTTTGGGGACAGATTTCTGAAGTGTTCTCAGCTTGGACCTGACTGTGATGACAAATTGATGTGAGAGAAATCTATGAACACAGCACATACATTTTCTTTTGTTTTGTTTTTCTGGTGAGCTGTATTGCTTTGCTCGCGTACTGATGAATATAAAACTGTCTGTTCTTCATCCCCTGTAAGCCTTAATTTTAAAATGTATGTGTTTATATTCTGAAATATGTACCTATAGACTTCATTTGGACCTTAACATTATATGAATGGGGATATATATCTCTGGGAAAAAGATATAATGTTCAGTTTAATATAGTACAAACAATATATGACACATGAAAGTCCAGAAGGCAATATTTAATATCCACACTGTTTTACTAATATTAATACACATATAACTAAAACATTTAAGTAGTTATTGGGTTATATTTTTCATTTATATATGTTATCTAGAATCCTCCCTCTTTCTCCTCATTGTACTATGACTGATATTTTTGTGATGTTAGCGAATGCTGAGCCACTTGTGAAAGAGAGCAAGGAGTATAAACCTGATGGGGAATAAAAAGCAGAGCAGGTAAGGACATGCAGAGTCACAGACTTTGACATTTCCCAAATGCTATTACTCAGTGCTCACCAAGGAAAGGTGGATGTTGAGGATAGAGAGAAAAGCCTAGATATGGGTTATGTTTTTATTTAAAACTCAATTTCATTTCAAACCCAAAGAGCTTAGGCTAATCCAGTCATTACATAAGTGTGTTTTGAGTAGTGGAACTGTGGTGTGTTTTGGACACATCTCTAAATATTCCCTGGCCTCACGGATGCCATGCTCTCCTGTTTAGCCCTTGTCTGCTCCTCAGTGACACAACTTCAGCTTTCACCCTTTAAAATCCCCACTCCAAAGAAAAGGCAAAACAAAAACAAAAACAAAAACACCCCTCCTCAACCAATAGAGCCCTCCCACTTCTCTTTTGTAAGAGTATTTTCAGGAGCATCATGGAAAAGCAGTTACATTTTCTTTGTTTATTTAGTAAGAGGAACAGATCAATAGGATTTAAATTCATGTCAGTACTAACATTTGGACAAATGTGTGCAGGCTATTGAATGCAATTCCATCTCTTAATTTTGAAGGGTATTCTTTCCTCTTTCCTGTGAGATAAACCATAAACTGATGAATCTGAGGCTACAGTGTTGCAGTTAGGACAATTCACCCTTGTTCCTCACTAGCTTTTGCTTATGGAAGGAGGGGCATCAAGTGTGGGGCAAGTAAGGATCAACAACATTCCACTCTAGAAAATAACAGAAGGGCAGAGGAGCCAGGCTACTCCAGTGGCTAAATGGGATGAGATTAGAAAACTTATCCTTATTGACCCTGACTTATTAAGCACAGTGGAAAGGTTTGTGTCACCAGCATTGGAAAGTGAGGCAAGTTCCAAGTGTACAGGGAAATCAGGTCAAATTTTCAGATGGACAAACATGGAAAGACAGATGATAGATAAATAGATGATAAATAGGTGGTTGGTACATAATGGTATATTTATAAGTATACATATATATGCACATATCCTAGATGGCAGATTATAGGTAGATAGGTAGTGAATGATAGGCTGTAGGTAGATTGATATATGGTAGCTAAGTGGATAGACAGATGATCATAGGTAGGGTATAAAACATCAATGATAGATTAAAGATAGATGATATATAAATAGTTAATATGTAGATAGATGATAGAAATGTAGCTAGATGGGCAGATAGTTGACAAGTTGTTGATAAATAAAACTATGGGTTTTGAGACATATTCAATGGTGTTAAATGTATATAACATAACTTCATGTTGGCTGTGCTTCTTGACACCGTTCTATGGTTTAGCATCTCAACAAACAGAATTGACCAGATATAAGTGAAAACCTGAGTGTTTGCTTATAAAAAATGTTTTTATGAGTAAAAGAATAGTATGTTAAGAAATACAGTCTTATTTTATGTAGAACATGGGTACATGAACATATGGTTGAAATGAACAAGAATGGGAATTAACATTAAGATCTATGCCTTTCTCCCACATATTTTTAAGAGGTGGCCAAGATGATTTTTTTAATAGCAAAATTAAGTTGCACATGCAGATGGCAAAGGAATTGCTGATTTTATTTCTCTGAAAGAACAATGAGACATCTTTTTTTTTTAAAATAGAAATTTATTTGTAAAACATGTGTAATGTATAACAATGTACTTTAACCCAGACTTTATACTTGATTTTCTTCATACAGTAACATAATAGTTAAGGAAGAATAGGTGTTGGAGAAATCAGAAAAGCAATGGATATCCTGATAATTTCTCAAACTATAGACAACGTCCACATCTTCCATACATGTGCTTAACTTACCATAAACTTCAACTAGACTTCAATGGAAAAAAAAAAAGTAAATGGAATCAATTAATGCTAAAACAAGAGAGAAATACAACAAGGAATTCATGTCATTACCCTCAAACAGGGAGAAACTTTCTCTAAGAAATAGAGTTCTGGATACTATTGAACTTGCCCCCCAGACGCACCACTGTGGTTTTTGTAGGCACAGGAGGCATCTGCCCTGAGAATAGATTCTTAGCACATTCTGCCTATTTCACCGGTGAAATGAAGTAGTCCATGTGTTCTGTTCTACTTACTATGTAAAGTGCAAGCAAAGAACAAAGCAGAACAAGAGTCCATGAAAGGGAGAAAGACAACAGCTTCTTTCACAAATCCATAGTCAACAGTTTCTTGCTCTGTGATATATAAATGTTACTAACAACATTCCGATTGTAGCTCCAGTGACTGTTAGGAAGGCAAATGGCATGTTTTGACAGCACTGCTGGCAGTGGGGTCTTCAAGCCTTTCCCTTTACTTTAAGAAGGTCCTTGGGGGCGGCTATTCAAGTTGGAGTTCTGTGACATCTCTCAGGGCTTTCAATCAATGAGAAGAACAGAGCTAGAGACTCAGGACACTAGGAGCTGATAGTCACCGAGTGACCAATCCCCTGCCACACTGATTGCTTTTTGCTTCTTGACTTTCGTGTCCACAAGACTTCTGAAGTCATGATTCACAACAGCACTTGATGACATCTGCTGCTTAGGTTGGTTCACTGGGAGCTACAGATTTTTTTTTTCTTTCTTTCTTTTTTTAAACCTCTTTGAAAGCTGGTGTGAAGAACAAAAGCAAAAGGAACTTCCTCTGCCCTTCCAGGAAAACCAGCCTCAAATTTCCTTATATACCCTTACACGTCAATACCATCTATGCTAACTCTTTTTAAGATGAAATATACCTAGACGTCTCCCCTGTTTTAATCATGAGTCGGGATTTTATGGGCTGTTCAAAATCTTATGAATGTAATGATTCAACAGACCCAGATTTCTTTAGCCAGAGTTTTAGTACTGTCTCTTTTCTCCAAATACTCCAACCAAATATTTGACTTGGTTGTTGCACACCAAGGCTACTTATCTTTATCTAACCCCAGGAATAGATCAGCCTTGTGATCATGTGTAGCAAAACCACCATCTTGTCAGTGCTGAAATAGGCATGCCCCCTGGGTTTTAATAGCTGCATATTGTCTGACAAAATGTGACCCTGGAAAGATAATATTTCCCATCATCTTAGGATGTTAGTCTTGGGCCAAAAAGCTACCTTCAGAACTATGCTCACAGTTCATAACAGTGGTCACAGAAATTTTCTTTGAGCTATACAGCTTTTTCTGAAATGCTCATCTCTCACCCCCATCTCAAGTTTATTATTTTTTCAATAGCAGTAACCAAAACATAAAACTTTACAAACTTCCCTACTAAGGTATAAGAAACTGTGGCTCAAAATAAGAAAAAAATGTGTGAAAGAAACATCAACTCATAAGTTTTACAGCCAGAAGCTAAAGGAAGAAAAAAAAAATATACAAAACTGAATGCACAAATAATACCAAGGCAGGCTAGTAAATACTACCATGGAATGTCATGAAAATACTAAATTATAATCAGTGATCAATAACTGAGCTAATAGAGAAATATGAATGCTTAATAACATTTGATGTCACAGACAATTGCTTTGGTGCTTGAGTGAATAAGACCTACTGTACATCATTGCTTCACAAACTTCAATATGTGTACAAGCCATCTTAGATATTGTGAAAATGTACATTCTTGTTAATATGCCTGCGAGTGTGGGCATGACTCTGTACTTCTAATATTACAATTAATGCTGATGGTTTTTTTAAGGGTATAAAAATTCCCAATAACATGAGATGTCAGGACATGATTCCAAATATGTTCAGAAATGAAAACATACTAGTCACAGAAATTGGCAAGTTTGCGAATATAATTTCTTTACCTTGTAAATATGAAGACAATATCTTAAAAACTTTTAAAAATGTGAATCATATAAGGGCAATAAATAATAACGCACTATTCGGTTCTTCAGCCACATAGTAACCATGTCTGAGGGAATTTAACTGAAATATGAACTTGGTCAATACAGTGCAAAATTTGAAGTGAACTACATTACATTAAGACATACTCAATAAAATTCTGAATCCCTTTCTACAGTTGCAGAATATGCAACACACAAGGCGATTTTTAAAGGACATTTTGTTCAGCTTCTATTATTGGTAAAACACTGTGCTTTGTTCAGAGGTGGGAAGTGAAGACTGTGTTCTTTGATAAGATAATCCTTTTTCTGGCTCTGGACCATAGCACATAAATGCATGCATTAAAGTTACCTATAAATAAACCAGAGCTGGGAGAAGTTAAATGCACCAATGCAATGACACTGTGGAGTCTGTTTAGGCTGCATTGTATACATCCATGACCCTGACTCATCCTTCTATGCTGGAATTCAAGTCTGTATAGTCATTCCATACATTGTATACATTCATCACCCTGACACACCCTTCTATGCTGGGTTTATAAAATAGTCATGTCATCCACCGAACCTGGGTTCTAGAAGCATTATTGCCTATTTGATCCTCTCTACTCCTCAGTAAGCTTTAGCTGAGAGTGAGGTTTAGATGTTGCTCTGAATAGTTATTTTGAATTTCAAGTGGTTAAATTATTTGCTACATTTGGAATGGATAGAGTGTGTGCAGACACCTGTGGGTGTGCACCATGGAAAATGGCAAGTTATTATATTTATTTATTTATTTAATTTTAAAGCTTCGACCTCAAGTGTTCTTCCTAAGGCCAAAAGTATTCCTTCAAAACCTTTAAAACTTCATTGTGTTTAATAAGTAAAGTAACTTCAGGATTAAAAATAGCTTACAAGTCCTATTGCTTTGCAGGTCCATTGTTTATCATTTATAAAGTCAGCTCTGTACAGACAGTATCTGTATAAATCTCATACCTATAAAAAATCTCTCATCCCATAGAAAATAAAATTATGTGTGCTGAAAATCTAGAAATGGAGTACAATCTATGTTAACCCAAATTTAAATGATTTTTACCGTTCACTACTTGTTTATTACAATGAAAACTAATTCAAGATCCAACAAATAGCTGAACTTCTAAGTGACATGTTATTTAGCAAATTGGATCTGTTCATAAAGGTTTTCTGGGGCTAACAATTAATTGGTACAAATGTCATCTCTCTTTTAGTGTAAAGCAGATTGTTCAAAATGTTAGCTTGTGCACGTGTTATAAACCCCATATGTTGATTTTTGTGACAATAAAAAGCACAGTTCATTAAAAACAAGTAAAAACCAAGTTACTATTTTTTTTTTTAATTGGTCAGAGTTTTGTCATTGGTATATGGAGGCTGTTCCATGGGCCCATCCAGAGCTCCTCCTCATCTGATGGTATATTGTCACCGTGGAATTCCGTCGACTCTCTGGAGAGCCTACTGTCTACCATGGACTCCTGCTCAGCTGTGCTTTTCAGCCTGGTCCCCGATGGCTTCCCTGCCGAGTGCTCAGCCACCACAGGGCACGGGGCAAATGTGACCAGAGTTGGTGTTCTTTTCACTTTCTCCGCAGAAAACGGCCCCTTGAACAGCGTGTTCAGGGGCACATTCTCCTCACCTGTCACTGCCAACTTGTCTAACTTCTTCAAATGCCTCCCCAGCGGTACAGGGGAGGGGACCTTCAAGGTGTCAGCGAGGCAGGCACGGCGTGTTCTCACCACGGAGCCGTTCTGTGCGATGTAGATGTTGCCGTTGACATGGCTGTGCCCGCCGGGCTTGTGAGGACAGCTTCGCTGACACTCGGGAGCACTGTCTTCCCCAGCGGAGCTGCTTTCATACTCTCGATCGACCACTAACTTGATCATTCTTCTTCTTGCCCACTGCGGGGGGGGAAAATAAAAAATAACAACACACAAGTCATTCTCAAAGGAAATCGAAGGTCTGTGCAATCCACAGCAATTCCTGGAAAAGTGGAAAGTAAAGTCTCCAGAGGGAGGAGGAACCTTCCCATATCTCTTTCTTTTCTCCAATGTTGTATTGGATTCAGAGTTTAAACATCCTTGAATAAAGTGTTGCTGAGTTTGGAAGCAGACCTACAAGGAAACACTTTCTTTTTACACCAAAATAGAGTGAGATGTGAAAAAGAAAAGCCTATTATCCGTACTTAGCTAAGTTCTAACTCATCGTTTTACAGCTTGCTCAACTATTCTGGGAGTTAAGCAGAAAGCCAGGGACAGAATTTATACATTGTATCCATTTTTAATGCGTTTCTTTCCAGGATTTTAAAGATACTTCTGAATGTGCATTACCCTAGTTTGTAATTCACTTCCTCACGTTAGTGAAATGTTGGTACATTTAACATGTGGTATCAGCTGAAGCTCTTCTGGGTCATCTCCCTTAGACTCCACTTACTTAAAGGAACTATCTGTCCAACATGAAGGTGTATTACTACACACAACAGAAATTCTCCTTGTAGAAGCAACTGGAATACAAAGGATCTTGTCACCAATTCAGTTAGCTTTTACCAACCAACATCAGAAGCGATGAGGAGCAAAACATAAGCAACGCTGCTTCTGTTTCTCCAAACAGAATGGCACTTGGGGGGAATGTGAATGCTCTCTCTGTACCGAATAGGCCATGTGTATTTTAAATGATGGTGCTTATTTGCCCAGAAGAGAAGCTGTAACTGGTACAATATATTTTAAATACAACACAAACGGTAACCACTTTTAACTTTCAAAATTCGGTTTCATTTAACTTCTAGGATTTGAAGGTGGGCGTTGATGCAGGGTACCTTTGATACGGCACCTTTTCAGTGAGCAGAAATGTGTAGAAACAGTTGTTGTTTGTCTAGTATCTATTCTACATATTACCACATATATGCGTATCTTTTGTAGTTACAGACAACTGTCACTGGTCATACCGCTTTATAGTCTGTACGGATGTTTCCCTGTTGGACGGTATAGGAGACAGTAGTCGGTTTTGATCTAATGTGTTTCTGCATGCACATCTACGTAGGTAGCACATGCAATGCTGTTTTATGACTTCCTTCTGATCTCGAGTCAGAGTGAAATCATTCTAATGTCAGGAATCAGTGCAGAGAACACACAGAAGGCACGGCACACAGGAGCACACACCACCGCAAATCCCACCTACTAGGAACTCTCCTAAAGGGCTGTGTTGTAACCTTCGGAGTTCGCCCCTGGGGACTTCTTTGGGTCCGCATCCTTCCTCCTGTCGTAATCAGGCACCTGGAAGCCCCAGGGGCCTCCAGAGAGACTTTCACTAGTACTGCTGCTGCTGCTCAGTTCTGATTCCGCCTCACTCTCCACGCTTCTCTCCACCGAGGCTGATTCTGCACTGCCCTCCTCAGGGACATCCTGAGCCTCCAGGTCTGCGGACTCATCCGTGGGAGCTGGTTCCCCCTCTTCCCCTTCTTCCGGCTGTTCTTCTTCCTCCACCCGAGGCTCTTCCTCCTGCTCTTCCGGGGGCTCCTCTCTCTTGCCCTTCACTTCCTGGACTTCCTCTACCACAGGCCTTCTTCTAGCCAGCACGATGTTTTTTCTTGCTTTCTCTCCTTCGGACTCAGTGGACTCGGATTCCTCCGACTCGGGGGTGGAGCTCTCCTCCTCTTCCTCAGACGGGGTCTCGGACTCAGATTCTTCCGTGGTCTCGGACTCACTGAACTCCGACTCTGTTTCTGTGTATTCCGTGTAGTCGCTGGACTCCTCCTCTGATTCCACGGTGCTTTCTGTCGCTTCCTCCTGGTCTAGAGTTAGCTGGAGGTAGTCTTTGTCCTCTTCCTCAAGGCGCCTTCTCCACTCCTCACCCTCAAGGTCAATGCCTCTTTTCTCAGCCAGACCTCTGACTTTCTTGAAAATCATGGGGAAAATCCTGGCTCTCTTCCACGTTGGGTATGTGGGCTCAGCGGCTGGTGGCTTCTCAACGGTGACCACTACCTCTTCCTCACTAGGTTCTCTAATTTCAACTTTGGGTTTTTTAACCTTTTCTGGCTCTTCCTGAAAGTTGCGAGAGTGCAATTCAAATGTTAGATGCCATTCTAATGTTAGCTTGAGGATAGTTAGGATGTGACCTTGTCCCTCAGAAGTTAAGCGGGAGCTCATCTTTTGGGTAATAGCCTCATGGAAGCTGTGCAAATAGTTCCCCCAAAACAAGGACAAGATTCTTTTCTGATGATAGAGAGAAGCTGGCTGGCAGACAGTAAGTTATTTTATGTTGGCTTTCTGGTATTAATATCCAAATCTAATGGTCTTTCTTTTCTGTTATTCATAGTTTCATTAAAAAAAAAACCCCTCATACCAAGAAAGAAATAATCATTGCAATTTTCCTCTCTAAATCTAGAGTTTTGGCTTGTTAGCTTTCTGCTATGTTTCAGAATTTTAAAAATTCATGTAAATACATTAGGTAATTTGAAAGTTTATGAAAAATCTAACTGTCTTGTTGAATTTTGAACCAATTAGACCTGCAGTGACAATCATTTCATGGAAAGAAAGGTTTTTTTTTTTTTTTTTTTTTTTTTTTTTTCAAAATAAATATAGCAGGCAAAGTGTAAGAATTTGAAAGAAATGATTCATGTTAATTTAGAAATGAATTACTTAATATTTTAAAAATACTGGTCAAGATATTTTATTCTCTGATAACTGAAATACAAAGACTGTATTTTTTAATGATTTTTAGCTAAGCAGATAGTGTAAGAAAAAGTAGCCAGGTATTGTATAACTTTTAATGTATTTGGTTCTTAATTCTGTCTTTACAGAAAGACATTCATGACTTTTAGAAAGCATATTTTATTGTAACTTCTTTCAGTTGTTTAAACCTTAATATAGAAGGAAATAAACTGAAAAAAATTAAGGAGTTTCCCTCCATAGAATGAAATAAGAGCACTGTGACATTTCTATGAAAAGCAAATACTGAATTATTAGGACTTCTCAAAATTGGAATATTGGACAGCATGTGAGTCAAACCGGAGCAACAATACTGTTAGTGCATTGCTGCTTCACTCAACCAAGTCAGGACAATTACCTCTTCCTCTTCATACTCCTCCTCAGCTTCAGCCAGCACCTCTCCATACTCCTCCTGTCCAGCAGGTGGGAGCAGTCGGCGGCGACTTCCATACTGGGGCATTTCATACCTGCAACATAAACTTGTAACTTGAGACATTTTTCATACGTGTGTAGAATCTACCACAATGACCTCTGCTTTCTTCGTTTTCTTCATCATTTCATCAACAGATACTTAGACAGGATCTATTAAATCCCTTCAAAAAATGAAACAAACAAAACAAAACTACACGTTAAGAACCACTACCTGATGGCCAGAGCGGTTTTTTTTTTTTTTGTTTGTTTGTTTTTGTTTTTGTTTTTTTCATAAACCCTTATGAATACCCTGGAATAACAAGGAAGAGAGTTGTTATTTCACATGTAAATTTGAGGAGAGATGAGAAGCAGGAAAAAGAAAGATATAATACTTCATCACTAAATGAAGAACCAAGGACACAAGGGAGAGTCTACATACAAGTACGTATCTCACCAAGGATGTAAAATCTATGTCTTTACATGAACGTTTGTATGGAATATGGCCTGTGGGGCATTTTTCTTCTTCAGCAGTTTTTGTAGGTAGTTAGTTTAAGTGTGCAGAATTAACTCTACATTTTCATACTTGCTATTAGATTCTTAAGTATATTTTCTGTTTTTATTTTTATTTTTTCACTGCTCTGGCACAAAATGTCAGGTAGACTAGTTAGGTAAAATGCTAAACACAGCATACAGAATAAGTGGTGAATCCAGGAATTGAGCAAACATGTTTGACTTCTATATTCCATTATGAACCTTCTTAGCACATTTCTAGAAATACAAGCAGCATGAATGAAATAGCAAAGTGGTGAGACCTTGACTAACATAAAAATCAGACACACTATTCATTTTCAAATGTAAAATGGGGGCAATGACATTCTAAAAACAAATTCTATTAGTAACAATAACTTCTGATTACATTTAAAAATAATACAATACAATTCCGAATGAAAAACTGAAGATGTACCCATGGTCATAACTGTAATAATCTTGTCCATATTCCTGGCCAGGATCAATCCCAGATTCCATGGATAAATCCTATTGTTCAAAAAGAGAAATTTGCAATTTTTAAATAAATTCTTTACATATTTCAGTTTTAAGTGCGATTTCCATACCTACAGTTCATGTCTCTCCAAACATGCCTGCCAAAATAAGTTTAATGACAAGTGTTGTTGAACACATTCCTGGTCTCAGTTTCATCTGTGGTCGTGGAGTGTATTTGTCATTCATGTGTGAATGGGAGAGCTCAGTTTTCCTGATGGTAAAACTGGAGCATTTTCAGGTGGGTAGTTTTACTTGCTTTTAAGTAGTTTTTAAGATTAAAGTAATCAATATTAAACTACATTGTGACTTATGAAGTACCTTATGCAACCAGGAAAACTATTACAATAACTTTACTTGTTCTGTCTTCCTAATAATGGCTCTCTGTTACCAAGTGCTCCCTCATCAAACATTTTACACCATCCCATAGTAATTCATACATTAATAAGAACTTCAGCTTGATGCTGATTCTGGGGTTAAAGACCCGTGCTTTCAGACCTTACTAAGATTTCTCCTGACTCTTGATAATACCCACTTTTCTCAAATTCTTCTCTTTTGCTGTGCTTTGAGGTGTATACACAGAAGCAATTTCAGTAGCTATTAAATTAATTTCCACACATTTCCATCTTAATTTCATTATATTAATGATAAATGGCAAAACCCAAGAAGATTAAATTTACAATGGAGGATGGGAGAAGCTCCATCTCTCCACAGGAAAGTGGGTTGGCCTGCATAGATAAGCCACTATTGAGAGGAATTGGTTTTGTTAATAGGTACGTAGCATGAATCAGGAACTACTGCCCTTCGGTGAAGGCAAAGAAGAATCATGTATAAGGCACACGAATCCATAACCTATGTGAGAAATATGGACAATGACTCTTAATTATGCTACAACTTGCCAAATAATTTAAAAGGATTAAGTGTGGTTAACCCCAACCAAAGAATTCTACCAAAAATTTGGGATTTGGGTTTTTACACGGAAAAGAAAGGCATGGCATTAACACATACTCCAAGAATCTTGTTGGTGATTCCTGCCTTCCATGAGGTCTGGTTCCTACTCATCTACTCCACTGTTCCACATCCATACTCAGCATCGCCCTGCAATCTGCCCCCTGCCTTGCTCTCACTTCCTGAAGGCTGTTCATGTATATTCCCAGCCGCGTTCCTGTAGTTACTAGACCCACAACTGCCCTTCTACACTAACGCCGAATGACTTTGTGACTTACAAATACCTGGAAAACCAATTCAGGTGTGAGTTAAAATGCATTTAACATTCCCACTAGGATAAACATTTGAAAAAATAATTAGCAATATCACGCTACCATGGACAGTGGGCAGCTGGTACCTGTAAAATTCTGGGGCATGTGTGTGTGTGAATATAAATTTGCAAAACCTGTTGGAAAATGTATACCACAATATATTCTTAATAACAGCCCCAAATCAGCACCAAGGTGAAGGTCCAAGAAATGAATCCATTGCAGCACGTCAGCACAGGATGGGCAAAGGAGGCTGAGGTCAAGTACAGACAGAGCACAAGGTGAGATCCCACTCACAAGAGGTTAGAAAAGAGGTAATATGCACGTTGCATGTTATAAGCCTGGAGAGCACTTAGCATGAGGGAAAGCTGTGCTCGAAGTTGACTCATGCATAGGAGTTCGCTCTTGAAATTTTAATCTGAGTGGTTTATATTTGTGCTTTGTAGATGTAGGTTTTAGTTCAACAAAATTTTCCATTATAGGAAGGGAAGCATAAAATGAGGTTAAGAAAGAGCAGAAAGAAATTAGAACAAAGTTAAAGCCTAGTTTTAGGTTACTTCAAAAACTGTGTAAGCCCCACACTGGTGAGTTCAGACTTTTTAAGTGACTAATAGCATAATTATATTGGTTTACATAAAGCAAGCATCTCAGAAATGCTACGTTTACACATCTGATAATCAATGCATGACTAATCTAATACATATAAGGTGCCAAGAAGAAAACTCTAAGTTTTAAATTTAACTTTAGCAATGATTAGTTATATAAAACTGTACTTTTGATTGCTAAGGAAAGAGTAAAACTCAGGTTTTGCTTGTTGCTATATGTTCCCAGCATCAACTACTTCCAACATAGTCAAGGTTAGAAGGGAACAAAACAGGAATGCTAGAGTGCAGAAAGATAGTCTGCAATTCCAAGCTGGGTCAAGGTAGACAGGAACTTACAAAAATATGAATAAAAAGAAGAATGCTGCATGTTAAGAAAGGAAAAAAAACAGAGGAAAGACCCCAGAACTGAACTAAGCCGGTGATGGGACTCAGTCTCATCATTGCATGCCACCGTCCATATCTGCATCCCCAGTCACTGCATGCCAGGGGCCCTATCTGCATCCCCAGTCACTGCATGCCAGGGGCTCTATCTGCATCCCCAGTCACTGCATGCCAGGGGCCCTATCTGCATCCCCAGTCACTGCATGCCAGGGGCTCTATCTGCATCCCCAGTCACTGCATGCCACAGGCTCTATCTGCATCCCTAGTCACTGCATGCCAGGGGCCCTAACTGCATCCACAGTCACTGCATGCCACAGGCTCTATCTGCATCCCTAGTCACTGCATGCCAGGGGCCCTAACTGCATCCCCAGTCACTGCATGCCACAGGCTCTATCTGTATCCCTAGTCACTGCATGCCACCGTCCCTATATGCATCCCCAGTCACTGCATGCCAGGGGCCCTATCTGCATTCCCTAGTCACTGCATGCCACAGGCTCTATCTGCATCCCTAGTTAGTGAGCCAAAAAAATGATTGTGTGAGTGGGCCAAGCATTTAATATTATTTTAAAGTTAATTTTTGCTGTTGACCACACAGAAAAAACCAAGTTGACTTAGATTCTTATTCCTATAATGTTTAAACTGCTATAAATCACAACAATTCCAGTCCCAATTTCTCAGATTCCCCATGCCTTGTCTCTCTTGTTGACTAGAATCTCATGAACTGGATGCGACTGTCAACATTTTTAGATGATAGCGCTGGTTGGGAGAACACATGTGTGGATGAAGGCTGTGTGTATCTGAGTAGATTTTAACCCCGAGTTTTCTGGCTCAATCATCCTGGAAGTTTTCTAATTAAAAGTTTAACCTTAAACTCATATATGTCTGTCCCCTGTCTCCAGTTATGGGGGAAAATTCTAAACAAGAAATGCTTTTCTTTAGTAAAAGCAGGGTACTGTTCCTAGAGAAAGGAATCAGATGTTTAGAAAGGCATACCAAAAGCCTCACTTTATCATAAAGAATAAAAATATTTCAAACTAGTATTACTTTATATTAATTTTAGTCTTAGAGGTATATAATAAATAAATAAAATAATGTGTGTTTATCGCTTAACTCTGAAAATACTTTTTACTTTGTAGGAGAAACAATGACTCATACATGTGCTGGAGGGAGCAGAGCAGATGTTGGAACATTCCTTCAGCCTTTGTCTGATCGCTGTCTGACCTGAAGAGTGATGTGATCGGTGAGTTCACACTCAGATGAACCCCAGCTCATGATCCGTCATGCATGGAGTGGCTTTATGCAGTAGTGGCTGAATCTTGGGGAACAATCTTTACTTGCCTAATTTCTACAGCAGTGGTCCTCAACCTCCCTAATGCCGTGACCTGTTCCTCATGGTGTGGTGACTCTCAACCATAAAATTATTTTTGTTGCTACTTCATAACTATAATTTCCCATTATGAATTGTAATATAAATACCTATGTTTTCCAACTGTCTTAGAAGACCCCGTGAAAGGGTCATTTGGGGGTCACAGCCCACAGGTGGAGAACCCGTTCTTTTAGAGCAAGGCTAAACATTTGTAATTTTAGCCGCCAGGAAGCAATTGAGAGGTGATTTCTATTTATTTACTTATTCCTTTCAACTTGAAACCACATTTTCTCTCCTTAGTAAAAGGGGACCATATCAGAGGCCACCCACTCTGCCCACGCATAACAGAAATATGAAAGTATTGTAAAGGTTTACTGAGGTTGAAAAGGAAGAGAAAATCGATACCTCCGGTTTAAGAAGAGAAGGTCTCAACAGTTGATGCTGCCAAAGGAAATCAAAACAGGAAAAGATTTAGGTGGTAATTCAGATGGGAAATGTAGAGGACGATTGAGAGGAACAGAGGCAACAGCTTGAACCTGTCACTTAGGCTGTGACTCATTATTCACATGACAGCCAGCAAACTATTAAGTAATATTTAAGATAATTACTTGGGAACATAAGGAATATAAGAAGTCATTTGTTTTAATTTTGGCTACTTTAGTTAACAAATTTATAATAACCAATACCTGTAAAGATATTTTTTTTGTCTAAGCATAATAGCATCAAGGATTACTTGGGCTTCTAAAAATAAATAACACAGGGTTATTTTGACAAGCTTAATCTTGATCCAAGTTGTTTATCATTTTACTTTCCATCAAATTAAGTCTAATTACATCCACTAGGAAGACTAGGAAACTGGAGTAACAAGATGCAGTATCTTTGGGATTGTATTTAAGGTGTGGTCCTCATTCCCCCATTTTTTTTTTTTTTTTTAGAAAATAAAATATGGATGGTTCACATTCAAGCATGTTTTCAAAGTCTTTTGTGAATCAAGAAATTGTCCCTCCTCCAATTTTGTAGGGCCTCCACCCTGCCTTCTCCCCCTTTTACTCATTCAGTGAACTGTGATGAAGTCCTTATCTGTAGCTTTCATGATAATTTATGCTTCAACTAGATGAGAACTGATGTGTGATCAATTCACTGGATGAGTGAATTTTGGGAGTAAATTGTTAAATGATGAATCTTCCTGTATGCCCTGGGAAGGTAGGAGACAGCTCTGGAGTGATCCTGTCTGTCAACCAGCTGCTCAAAATGAGCATTTAGACACTGCTCTTTGAAAAGGAAATAAGTTTAGGATAGAGACTCTAACTCACCTGCTTTCTGTTATGATCATCCCTGAGAACTAGTTCTTCATATAGGTCATGAGTATGAGTCTACATAGTCTAGAATAAATACAATCTGAAGTATAAGCTACTTAGAGAATATATTTCCATCCTTCTTTGGATTGAGAAACTGTGGACTAAACCAAACTAGGTTCCGGGTAACTTTGCTGACACCATCACTCACAAATCTTATCCAACACTATTGGTTCGACTCCTCAGAATGTTATTTGTAGGCTGAGTCAGAGGAACATAATAGAAAACTCAGAGATTTCTAATGTTATGATTGACTTATTAGATATTTAAGATAGTTGGACTAGGTGGAACCCTGGACTGTTTTTTTAGAAAAAAAATGTTAAGTAACTTTATAGCTCCTGAATTATATCTATTGAACCAGAAAACCCAACTTAGCATGCTGTCATAGTCCCAAATAGTTATAATTCAGGACAAAGACATCCATCTTTGTTTACACCCTGATTGATAGACTTAAAACTCAAAAGCACAGAAATAGAAAGGAAATGCATTAGAAAACATCATGAAAAGTTTTGATTTAAATAAAAGGTAAAACTAGCTTAAAAAGAACCAGTATTTGTCCTATATATTATACAAAAGCTTTCCTTGAAGGCTTGGTGCTGTACCACATGATAAGGCCCTTACCTCTGGTGCAAAGCCTCCCCTGAAAGGCAGAAAATGGAAACTTGTATTAAATGCATGGATTTTCAGACCAGAGAGAATTACAGATAAGGACCATTTAAGGGAATCAGAGGAAATACAATAAATTTTTACTAAAAATTGTCTCATTGGGGCATACTTCCTATAATATTATTAAGATGAGAAGTCATGACTGAATTACTGAAAAATTATTTTCACATATCTTGTTCTCATATGACCCATTAAGTACATCCATTGAGTAGGTAAAGGCATTGCCACACAGCCTGATGAACTGAGTTCAAATCCCAGGATTCACACAATGGGGGGAAAGAACTGACTCCTGAAAGTTGCCCTCTGACCTCTATTTACCGGTATGTTATGGTGCATATGCTCCCTACCCCCATGCATGCACACACACCAAAGACATAAACATGAAAATCACTTAAAAGTAATGTGTAATAATTCATTTTGATTCTATTATGATCAACGGGCATAAAGGTATTCTATTCTGTCTTTTGTCTAAGTCTTGACATGAATAATAGGTTCACTGAGGTAGAGATGCTTCTTAAACAGAAAATCAGGTAGTCATGTCCATACTGAGATTATATTCAGCAAAGTGACTGCAATTCTTCTGTCTGTGTCAACTTGATTCTAACAATAATGAAAACAAAATAATTACTACCTCCCATGAGTCAATTGCATCATTAGAACTAAAGTGAAGAAGGTTCTAGAGATTTAACTTCCAAGTATTCAAAACTATAAAAAGGTAAGTAAAGTTCATGGACCACAAGTTGTGCAGTATTTGATGGCACTTGAGAGGGACAGGGGAGTGTAACAATATAGGTGCCACTGATTATGAGAGTTTTCTTTATCTGCTGTGTATTTAGTCAATAGGCTGATGCTGTTAACCTTGTTTTGTATACAATGGTGTTGAAGAGATGTTACTGAGTTAAAGGCACAACACAAGTATCTTTGCTGAACACAGGCAGCCATAATTCTACAGCAGTGGTTCTCAACATGTGGGTCACAATCCCCTCTGGGCATCAAACGACCTTTTCACAGGAGTCAAACATCAGATATTTACATTATGATTCATAGCAATAGCAAAATTACAGTTATGAAGTAGCAACAGAATAATTTTGTGTTTGGGGGTTCACCACCACATGAAGAACTGCATTAAAGGATCACAGCATTAGGAAGGTTGAGAACCACTGCTCTACAGGATGAGTCTACATATCCAAATGTGCCTTAAATGGTTACCCAATAGCTTGGTGGAGCTGCTGGTTATAGGGCAAATACAATGTGAAGTTTAATTTCTGAAAGTTTCTGTAGTGAACTTTACAGTATTAATTCACTTCTGCCAATCCAACATGGCTATTACAACCATTCTGATTCTTGGAAAACTTTATATACACATTCAAATTTATTTCATTGTCTTTTTAGAGATAAGAAGATGCAACTAACAGTTAGGACTTAATTCTATTGATGCCACACATATCAGGTACTATATCCAGACAAATTTTACTTTCTAGGATATTTTAATTTTTTCTTTTTATTAAATATGCAACAAATTCAATATCCTTGTTTAGTGGCTCCTACCTACAACCCCCAGTACTTGGAAGGCCGAGACAGGAGAATTGGCATGAGTGTAAGGCCAGTGTGGACTACATAGTGAGTCTGAAGCCATTATGAGTTATGTGTTCAAGGTGACAGAGCAAGATCCTCTCTCAAAAGTAATCCCATATACACATGCACGCACGCATACACACACATTCTGGTGTTTTCATTGGGTAACTACACTGCTATTTGAGCTGCAAGGTAGAAACTTGCCCACAAGAGGTATATAACACAATCAATAATTATAATTATTCATAATATCTGTGTCTTTGAAAGAATGAGTGTTGATAATTTAAAAAATCAGTCAAATAATATCAATGCGTCTTTTATGTAACATTATTACATTGTGTGTAGCAATCACTCATTTTACATCCTACGTCTGTATACATTTAATTTTAATCATGACAAATGTGTGATTAATGTTTTCTTTGAATTTTACATAAGCTATGCAACCATCCTTTATCCACTGGGCAGACCTTAACAAATGCAGAGGAAAGGATGTCCTTTTTATATAGACAGGTGGTGAGCTTGGAGCATTGCAGAGAAGCATTTGGGCTCATATGTCTAAATAACCTTTCTAGGGCTCATGTTAGAAGACAGTTTAACTGACTTTCAGCAACACCCTATTAGAATCCACCACACAGCACAAGTTCTCAGGCATGTATATGAATAGCTGCCAACAGAAACTCCAACTGAAGCTTTTCAGTGAAAGAGATAAACAAAACAAAACACATCCAAGAATCCTAGGAAATAAATTTACTTTTGATTTGGAAGGAAAGTATCTGAAGCAGATGGGCTACTGAGAATAAGGAGACTTGCTGATTTTTTAAAAAAATCTATCTTTGTTAATCAGGAATGAACATTAAATTATCAAAGGGCTGTCCCAAATTTTAAGAGTCAAAACTTCAAAACTTCGAAGCAAACAAAACGAACAAATAAACAAACAACCCATTTCAGAGATGACACACTAGCATTTGTCTCAGGCTTTGTGGACACACAGAAGTAACACTAAGCTTTTAACCCTAGCTGGGACACTTCAGGAAAGTATCTGCTGTTTCCTTGAAGTCATAGAAGCTGTGGTGGCTGGCTCAGCTGCTCTCCCGGAACACTGCATAGTGCTATTCTAGAGTTGCACTCTCTCTGCTTGTTATGTTTTCTCAAATACTACAATTCTAGAGTTCAACAAATAAAGGGATTTGTTTCAAATTTCTAGTAGTTAAAATTTATTCAATGTGATTCACTGGAAAAAATAGTCATATGTCTATAAATGTAGATATGATTAAATTGAATGTGTATGCTTCATGAAGACAGTTGTGCTTAGCTTAGGCTTGATTCCCCAGAATTCAATCTGTTGAGCTCAGGAATATTTTAACAGCTACTGCAACTACAAGACTTTCTTCCCACAGGATAAGTCTTTATCTTTGTCCTAAAACAAGGAGCAAACACATGAGCATAGAGGTGATAATTCACCAAGTATAATCTCTCTTCATTTTGAATGAGATTTTATTTCATTTACTAAATAAATTGGATATCAAAGAAAATTTTCTTGGGAGGAGCAACCCTCAAATTATAATTAAGGAGATGATGTCGTAAAATGAAAAGGCTAAATTAAATAGCATTTTAGGCACCTTTGATAAAAATAAGATGTCTTACAAAAGTCAAGGGCATGAGATTTATTTTCATCATAAAGAAGGAAACAGAAAGCACCGAGATAAAGGAATAGAACAGCAACTGAAAAATGGGAGAGATTTATCATCCGAAAGCATACTAACAAGATTAAAACAAGCCAGAATGGAATGTAGCATAAGAAAACCGATAACTACATATTATAGCACCTGAGATTGATTTGAAATCCCTGCTGTCTGTCATTCCCTACATTTCTAAGGAACATTTTACCTGGGAAACATTTCTTTTTACCAAATACATAGTCCTCAAGAAAATAACAAGCCCAAGAGAGAGCACTACTGCACGCACAGCCTGCTTTTTCTGTTTTCCCCCAATAGAACATTCACATAAAACTGTGGTCAAAATTAAAAACAGTAACATCGCCCATCAACAAAGTCAATAAGCCTTTGGTTTTAGTTGGATCAGTACTTTTCATGCCCACATCTCCCCATTAAAAACAGATAAAGTTACTTACTTTTTAAATAAATGTAGGACAAATAATGCTACCTTGAAGTTAAATAAATTAAGGTAAATCTACTCTATGAATTAGTGAAGATGATGTTAATTTAAATTAAAAGGGTGGAAGAAAACAGCATTGCATTGAGTTTGGGATTAAAACAGTGGAATCTTCTTTGACGTTCAAATTCTCATGTTCCACTTGAGGATTATGACCAAGAAAAGAATTGCCCAGTTAAAGCAGGAGAAGCAACATTACAAAGATGTTGATTGACTGTGAAGTTGCACGTCAATGCCCTCAACAACCCTAACCAACGTTTCCTGGCTCTGGTCACATGTGCTTTCCAGGTCTGTTTTTCCTGGAGGGCAAAACGTGTGTAATTTTGAGATATCTGTGGGTGGACAGTTTTTTTCTATGTGACTGTACATGTTAGACACCGACTTCTCGAGTTCTGCTAGGTTTTTCACATGTCTGAGGACCCCCTTGGGGTGTTTGTGAGGTTCCACGTCACACAGCGGTTTGGATGCTGGTGGCTGTGTCGTAGAAGATTTAGTTTCTCTGGCGTGTGCGACACTGGCAGTGCATTTAACAGCTGGTATACAAATGTTGTCCGTGGGAGGAACTGGGGTTGAAGGAGGCAGTGGGCAGAGACGTGGAGCTGGCGGTCGAGGAAGAGGAGGGAGCGATGGTGGTGGAGGTAGAGAAGACATATGGGGAGTAGATGTGGGGAGAGAAAATGTAAGAAGTTGGGGAGGAGGAGGGTTAGGAGGAGAGAGGGCAAGAGGGAAAGTACTAAAGGCAGCAGGAGGTCGAGGAAGGGGAGGCCGTGGAAGGGAAGCAGGGATGTTAGGTGGATGGGGAAGGTTTTCAAAGGAGTTCCTTTTTGTTTCCGGGTCTAAGGTACAAGTGGGGGTCTCTCTCTTAAAGCCTAGAGAATTTAAAACACAGGGTCTCGGAGGAGGAAGTTCCAAGGTGCAGTCAGGAGGAGCAGTGACAACATTCGGTTCTGACCGGAGTTCCACAGCTCTTGAAATGGTTGGCAGAGTTGAGAAGGAAAAGTGAGACCAGGAAGAAGAAAAGGAGGAGCCAGAAGAAAGAGATTTCAGCTGCTCTGTTTGCTGTATGAGTAGGGCGTCTCTAGGTCCCCTTTCTTTCTCTGACCCGTGGGCATCTTCAGTGGTGAGCAGTGCATGGCTGCCACCTCTCTGGCTTGGGTGGGGTCCAGTGCTTTCGCATTCAGCTTTCTGCCTGGTGATCTGCCACTCCACCAGGTCAATGGTCTCTGGTCTGTTTGGAGCTTTCCACATCAGCCTCCTAGGAAAACTCACAGACTGATTCCACATCCTCTGAATCTTTTCTCTTGGGCCCCTCAGCGACTGACTCTTAACTTGTGCTCTGGGTGAAAACAGCTCTTTAAAATCTGTTCTTGGTGAAAGGTCAGAATTGGTTGACCTTTGGCCTAAACTTTCCATATAAAGGGGATTATGGGTACTTAAATCATCCTCATCAGGAAGAAATGAGAACGTCCTTGCTGGGTGAGGCTGGCTGTCCTTAAGTGGTCCCTCTACATGAGCCGGCTCGTGAGACTCAGTGGTACTGGAAGAAAAGGCCATCCCATCGTGATGACTGGTCCTGTCTTCTGGGACTGAGTTATTTCCCCTGCTTTGTTCAAAATGGTAGAGAAGGAAAAGACTTGAAAGAGAAGAAGGAGACAAGTTGTGAAATAGCTTTCATAAGAAAGGTGTTCTCATGGCTATCACTCTATTTTTTACATTACAAAGGCCTAACACTGCTACATCACTGAGTTAGAACACCATCACTTTCAAGATCCTACTCTAGAACAGACAGGGCTGGGGCATCCAGAGTGGGGAGAGGGATGAGAAGTTTTAATTTAAAATCTCTAGACTGTACCCCCGCCCCCCATGAGTTTGATATAGCAAAATATCTGGTTCCATATCTAACTGTTTGCTCTTGTATAAGCCACAGTTTTGGAGAGTGTGGACAGGGACCTCCAGTCTTTTTGTGTACCCCACCAAAGAACCTCAGCTTTGATTTTGCATCCCACTTTGCTCAGAGCCCACTGTTAGGCATGGGGTCTTGGCAGTACCTCAGTTAGCAATTGCCCATTATATTGTTTCACAGTAACTCTGGGAGCAAAATATATCCTCTGATATAAAATAAAATTTGTAAGACAATACAGAAAGGGACAGCTCCCCAGTTTAGAATGACAGTTTCCAAAGACAGGATGGAAAGTCCTCAGAGAGTCCAAAGGTCATAGCTGAGACATCAACTTCATGATACAATCCTGAACTAAAATGGTTCCTTCCCATTTAAATTCTATGCTTAATTATTTTAAAACACAGAAAATACAAGAGGGAAATTTACATTTTCTGCAGATATAATGTGGGTCAAATTTTAGTAAAGATTCCCCTTAATGAAAATATTGATGTTAAAATAACATTTTTTTTTTTTTTGTATCACTGTGTGGTTTGCTCATGCATGAATATGGAGCACGTGCCACAAGTAGGTGTGCATTCTAACTAAAGTTAAAAAGTTTCAGAGCACTAATCCAGGGCCTGAACTATAAGCATTGGTACCTTCCTTCTGAAAGGCTAGGTAACATGCACTTTACGTAGCCCCTGATTAAGTTTGCCCTCAAGCTAAAGCATAACAGCAAGTTAATTTTGTCAGTTGTTTAATGTTTAACATTAAAACATATATAGGTATATATTTTAATATAAAGGAAAATATAAACAGTTTGAATAAGAAATAGTTATTCAGAATGGGGTAATAGATTAGGAAATAAAATGACAAGTAAGTTTGAAATTTGATGACAAAAAACAGGCATGCTCACAGTGGACCTCGACTACCAGTCAATCCGAGTAATTTAGAAAGTATGGACAACTGGACCAAAAACAGACAAGGTTTTTCTATTTCCTATGCTTGGAAAGCTATGTTAAAAGCACATCAGATATCACTTAACTTGGTATTATATAGCCATTAGTTTTGGAAGACGTGATCTATGCAATCATAGATGATACCTATGATCAAACGAACTCTGCATCTGAAATAATGGTGAAGATACTTTTGAAACCTTCCCTGGTGTACACAATGAACATAGTCACATCAGCAGGAAACTAGGCAGAGAGGATGAAATTTCCTTTTAAACACAAATGCCTACGTCATGACAGATGAGGGCCAGTGTGCAAAAAAAAAAATACTGCTCAATCTATCCTCTGCATCTACTTTATAGCAGCCTTTTATTAGATATGATATTATTTACTTACTTATGCCTATGTATCCACAGGTGAGAAAGAGAAAACATGTGACAGGAAAAAAAAGTTTTAGCTGTCATTAATTTGAGGCGATTATGCAATACTCACAGATACTTGCTTTAAACAATACACACACCCAAGAGAGAAAAATGCATGTTTTAAAATTTTTTTCTTTTCATTTATTCATGAGAATAATATCTAATAATGTTTCAGATAAAATCTTGTGGCATTGACTCCAGTGTCTTATCCTGTAGGATTTTTATCTAACAATCTATTTGCTGTAGATATGTAGAATTTATCTTTGTGAAACATGGGTTATCTTAATCATGAAACAAACTTTAAATAATACCAAGAATCATGAATATGTCTTAACTTTAAAAACTGGTTAGTGTGCACTATATTAGGTAGATGGTACTGGGTTTGGGGAAGAAAGTAAATGTATCAAGTACTAGATGAGTATTATTACAGTGTTAAATTTACATGAAGTTATTAATTACTATGTGAAGATTTTTTTCAAAATTGTTTTTTTCTTTAAAAAACAATTGGTAATAATTCCCTTGGGGCTGGTTTATTTGTAGCTTGCTACAATCCTTATAAAAAATTTTTCGATAGAAAAAATGAGATAAGGTTCAGAGTTAAAAATGTTTCAGTACATAATTGAAAAATCTATTGCAATTTTTCTGGTGCAAATAGCCCTTAAAGACTGTGAGCTAAAATTTACCCTTCCTGAACTCCACTAACTAACTGCAGATGCTGCTGCATTCGATTTGCTTTTGTAAAAGTGGATCAGCTATTGTTTTCATATGTAAATACTGCCAACTTCACACAAATGCTTTTTTTTTTAATCTGAACATTGTTGCTGGGAAGAAATGCTCAGTATAATCAGAGAATCAACTCATATTGGCTCAATTCCTACTTCACCAGTAATTCAATGAAGGTGATAATTGTAGACTTTGAAAGAGGTGGAAACACACACTTAAGGAATGAATTCTGTGTGCAAATAGAATGCTGTGTTGTAAATTTTGCTTTAACCTCATTCTACATAGGATATACATACTGCCTATTATATCTTATGTATTACTTATATTTATACAACACTAAAATGGCACCATATACATTTTACAGCTTAATGTATAATATTACTAATACTGCATATACTATTCATGCATCTGTCTAAACTGTTTTTTCCAGTAGAAGCAATTATCATGATTTTGGAGACTCACATTACTATTGTGAGTAAATGCTAGAAACATAAAAGATACATGGCTTTAGTCACTAATAATGAAGTTTCCTGAATTTAGGTCTCTTCAAAATTGTATAGCATACTTGGTTGCTTATCATGCCCCAAAGTGGTTGCTCTTGAAGCTTCATAATAAATACAAGTTAAATCACGTCAGACTGTGTGGGTTGGATCATTTGACAGAAACAGTTGTGAAGTCTCAGGCATACATTAACAAGTTCTGTCAAAATGTCTGGCTTAACGTTGCTTAGAAATTGCACAGGGCAGAGGTGGTGACCACAGCTGCCTCTGAGCAGTACAGTGAGCAGACTGTTCAGAGCACACTGTGCCATTGAGTAGTTCATATAGAAGTCTTCCTTCATATAATATCCTACAATAGCATCTTAAGAATGTCTGATTTTAAACTACAGAATTTGGTTGTGATTGTCAAATGGGAGGTGTCCCCCCCCCCCATCTTAATCCAGGAATTACCATCTTACCATTTGGATTTACTAAAATCTCCTACCTGGTTGCTTTTTTGAAATCTATAATTTTGTTCAAGGAATCGTCCCAATATCATTAAGATTGGGAGATTAAATATATCAAAACTCCATCCTGCAGTTGTGTCCTAACATGGATATCGCTTTTTTACAAAGTATATGTTTTTCTGTAATTTTCTTTTTTTCCCCTTGATCTGTTTGCTTTTTATTTTTGCCTACAGTTTTGCAACTTAACTTTTCAACTATTTTCAACTTAATAATAAATGATAGTGTGTAAGTGTAACAGGCTTACAGCTGCATTTCTACACAGGCTTGGAACTAACTTCACTCAGAGCATCCACCCCACCCCAAAGCAGCCATTCCCCTCTGTTACTCACATGGCGCTCTCTCCCAGCTCCTCATAGAGATGTGCCCCTGGGGGTGGTGGCGGTGGGGGTGCGGCAGGCACAGGAGCTGCAGGCTTGGCAGCAGGCATGGCAGACTGGATTCTTGCTGTCTTGGTGCACTCAGCCTGGCGTCTTGAGTAGAGTAAGGGTGTCTTGTGAAACTCAGTTTAGAAACCACAAACAATCAATAGGCTATTGTTTTAATAATGAGGTCTGTTATCAGTGGGACCCACTTAAATTATTCATAAATATTTGAACTAATAAACTGACATAACAGAACATCCTCATGTCCAATATGTAAACATTTGCTTCTTGAATAAACAATGGAATTCACAGAAATATTTTCAAATTAAGTTGATTTCTACTAATGTCCATGATACAGGTGTTAGAGGTGATCTGTGGTTTTAAATGTCACAGACAGTATTCAACTTCTTTCTTAAAGTTGTAGAAATGATTAGAACACACCTTACTTTTCATGTTACTGTTATAACAAATGGTCTAAAGTCAGCTTAAACACACACACACACACACACACACACACACACACACCTCTCAAAAATCTTAAGCTCAAATAAGTGCTAAGAAAATAATACACAGTTCAGGATGGTCTGACTACTTGATCAATAGGATCTGTGATTTCTCATTTTCTATTACATAAATTCATGTGCAAAAACATTAATAATTATACTTACACTTTAAACCTGTTTTTGGAAAGCAGTGTGTAAGAAGAAGAGAGAGCGGCATTAGAAATACTGTACTCATGGCTTTATAATGTGATTTGCTACAAATTATGAACAATTTACTGATTAATCTCATAATGTCACAGTAGTAGAGAAAGGAAGGACTTCAATTTGGTGAGTGAACGGGTAGAGACTTACAAGTTATTAAAGCATTCGCCACAAAGAAAGAAATAGGTGAATTAAAGGGAGCAGGTAAAACTATTAAAACACAGATCCATGAGTTTCAATTCTCAGAAGAAAATGGAAACTCGAGGATGGCCTGATATTTATAAAGGCTTGTTTGTTTAGTTCATTGGAGGGATATTGATTTTACTGATGTCAGAATATGATACACTCCTTTGAGGAATAGTCGAATGAAATAGAGAAAGAACACTACAGAATAAATATGGAAATTAACACTAGATTGATGTCCGAGTGATTTAAAGTGGTTTTTTTCAGTACTGTTTATGAGGAACTTTAGATTTAATGTAATAATCAATTTGCTAAGAAAACATTAATCTTAGCTTGTATCAACCCAAATGTTATGTTTGTGGCTTCAGATGACCTTTGCTATGGAATTATCCATTTAACATCTTCACTTGGAACATTTCAAGTTGAAACTAACTCACTGTGGTCAATCTGATAGAGGATGATTTAGTGATTGAAAAAAAAGGTATGATGACCTAGTTTTGAGTGTCAACCTGACACTCCTGGGAAGAGGGAAGCTCATTGAAGAATTGCTTCTATCAAACAGCCTTGTGGGTGCTCTGTTGTTCCTCCCCCCCCCCAGCTTCTTACAAGTTAGCAACATCTGGGAAGAAAGAACCTCAATTGGGAAATGCTTCCATCAGATTGCACATAGGTAAGTCTATTGGACGTTTTCTTGATTAATGAGGGAGAGCTCAGCTCCTGGTGTGTGGTGACATTCCTGAGAATGTATGTTGACTATCTAAGAAAGACAGCAGCCTGGAAGCAAGCAAGTAGGCAGAATTCCTTCATTGTCTCTGTTTCAGGTCCTGCCTCCAGGTTCCTCTCTTGAGCACCAGTCCTGGCTTCCCTTGGTTATAGATTATGACCTATAAATCAAATCATGTCTTTCTTCCCCAAGTTGGTGTTGATCATTGTTTTATCACAGCAAAGAAAAGCAAATTAAGAGAGAAAGGTTTCAGTGTAAGAATACATTAGGAACATCTTAATGCTTTCCCTGTAGGTATTTTAAATAACGAATAGCTTTTCTACCGTTATTTCTTAGTGTTTGCGATGTCAACTATGTATAACACTTATTGTAATTGTCCACTATTTACTTTTTGTGGCACCCTAAGGGCTACTTCTCCTTTTAATCAACTCTTGATTTTTTTTTTTTAAAATGGCTATCAGCAGGGACATATTACTAATTTCTCATACCTGGTATTAGGCCCAATGTAGTCCTTGCTTATGTCAATTGCAAATTCCTTGACTACTTCATAGATATTAAATCATTCTCACATATAGATAATCCAAAACAAGCGTAGTGTACTGTAGTAAGAGAAAAGATTAACTCTATCCAGCCATTGCATTTATGACAAGCTGAACTCTAGCAAGCGTGCCGGGAAGAGAGAAGCCACGGCCAAGGCCACAGGTGTGGTGTTGAGAGTACCATGATTTGGCTAACACTGCATTGTCTTCATAAAGGAAAACGTAACCACAAGGAATAAAAGAAACAAAAAATAAAATGAAACGACGGAATGACTAACACGACAGTATCTGGCCAGGTTAGAGACCCTGCAATCTTTCCCATGAAACCGGGTGAGGAGGGACTCTGCTATCATCTCCTACTGCTTCCTCTCTAGGGGATTTTCTCAGGAGCTTTTGACCCACAGAATGCACAAAGCCAGGAAGAAAATAGTCCTGTGAGCAAAGACTTATTAGGAGCAAGGGACACTAAGAAATGTATATAGCCTGCAGTGTTGCGTTTGAGGAAGGCACTTGGGTGCAGGTGGGAAAACACAATGACGGAACAATTACACCATCAACATTTTGCACCACAAAATCTACTTTACCTGGTAACTTCCCGAATACCTTCCTGAGAATATCCACTTAGCATCCCCCATACTCACTGTCGGTAGCTCACTAAGACAACCAAGATGGCTGGGATGCAGCAGAGGATGATGATGAAGGCCAAGGCTAGCAAGGCTCCTTCCGTGTACCCTAAGCTTTCTCCTCGCTTCTTGATGCTCGTCACAGCCTCGGGAGTCCGGATCTCCAGAATGCGGCCTCCTTCCCCGTAATAAGGCTGAAAGTCTTTATTGATATCGAGCAGTTTGCCATCCAGGAATCTTGATGGTGAGACAAATTGAAAAACTGATTATGTTAGAGGAACGGAGTCAATTTGACATTAAAATTTATCTTCGAAGTCTTGATATTTTGAATTTAAAAAGCAAACTGCATATGAGGGTTAGTAGTATTAACTTGAGACCTGGGAAGCAATCTCACCTGTGAGGGGTTGTCTAGGTTAAGGTTAGCCTCTGAGAGTGTCTGTTAGGGACTGTCTTGATTACATTGAGAAGGGAAGACCTGCCTACGGTGGGTGGCACTGTTCTTTAGAGCTGGGATACTGGATAATATAAAGGGAGATAGTGAGCACAGTATATGTGTGTTGGTTACTCTTCTGACTGTGGATGCACTATCCATATCCAGCTACTGTGACTACAATCACATACAATCTATAATCTGGTATTGTGAGCCAAATAAACTTTCCCCACTTTTACGTTGAATTTTATCCGAGTTACTTTATCATAGCAACAAGAAAGGAGACTGCCAAACATAAATTCATACTGTTGACCCCAAAAAGCAAGAAGAAAGGATTGTTAACACCATTGCAGTAAATACATATTAAAGTTTAGGGAGATCAACAGGCTTACCCTTATTCATGACAGGATACACAGGAAGAGTGTGAAGTGATGTTTTTATACGCCAATTAAACAAAGAAAAATACAAGCTGAGTATGGTGGCACACAGTGGCAATCCCACCATCAATCCACTCCCCCTCCATCTCTGACCAGGAAAGGGAAAGTATCCCATGAGTATCAATAACACATGGCATATCAAGTTGCAGTAAGACTTAGCACCTCCCCATGCATTAAAGCTGAGCAAGGCGACCAAGAGAAATGGGGTCCCAAATATCTGAAAAAGAGTCGGAGACAGCCCCTGTTCCCACTGTTAGGAGTCCCACGAGAGGACTGATCTACACAACTATAACACATGCAGGGTACCCTGGTCAGGCCCATGCAGGCTCTGTGGTCATCAGTTCAGTCTCTGTGAGCACCCATGAGCCCAGGTTAGTTGATTCTGTGAGCCTTCTTGTGGTGTCCCTGACCCCTCTGGCTCCCACAATCCCCTCTCCTCCTCTTCTGCAGGATTCCCCTAACTCCACCCAATGTTTGGTCATGGGTCTGCATCCATTTCCATCAGTTGCTGGACAACACCCCTCTGATGGCAATCGGTTCAGGTATCAATTTGGTCACAGGAGATGGCCAGTTTGTTTATGGTAAATTAATTACATTGACAAAATTTTCAAACGTTGAACCATCCTTGCATTTCTGCAATGAAGCCTACTTGGTCATGGTGGATGATCTTTTTGATGTGTTCTTGGATTCAGTTTGCAAGTATTTTATTGAATATTTTTGTATCTTCATTCATGAATGAACTTGGTCTGTAATTCTTTTTCTTTGCTGAGTCTTTGTGTGGTTTGGATATCAGGGTGACCAGGACCTCTTAGAGAATCTGGCAATGTTCCTACTGTTTATATTGTGTGGAATAATTTGAATGGTATTAGCTCTTCTTTGAATGTCTGGTAGAATTCTGCATTAAAACCATCTGGCCCTGGGTGTTTAAAGGGGTTTTGTGGGTAATGGGCAGCGTCTTACCTGGGGTTCCTAGAACCAGCCTGGCCTCCCATAGGCTGTCAGGGCTATGGGCCCTAATATGGAGGCCAGGGGAGGGGGTACAGCTCTGGGGTTATTGGGTGGGTTTCAGAGAGTGTAAACTGGTAGTAGGTGGTGTCTTACCTAGGGTCCCTCGATCTTGCCTGGCCTCTGATAAAGACTTCTTCAAAGGTAGTAGGCCAGGATATGGGCCCAGGGGAGGGGGTGCAGTCTAGGGTTGTTAGACAAGCTTAAAGGGGTTTAGACATGGTAGGCGGTGTCTTTCCTGGGGTCCCTAGGACCACACTGGCCTCTAGTAAAGCTGCCAGGACTGTGGGCTCTACTGTGGAGTCCAGGGCAGGGGTGCAGTCTAGGTGCTACCTGGTGTCTTAACTAAAAGTTTCTACAATATGATATAAGATAATTAAAATGCTTGTGTCTGTCTGACTCCTATATCTCTGTTCTCATCTCTTTCTCATATATATGTATATATTAATTTTAAAACATATTTTAAGATATATAATATATACTATATTTTATAATTATATATAGCAATTAATAATTATATGGAATATATAGAACACAATTATATACTATATAAACATGCCAATGATATATAGTATATAATAAAATATAATAGATATAATAAGATATATATATCTTAATGGGGGTTCATAGCCGGAGACAGACATTACGCCCAGGGCTCTGGTAATAAATTTGCTGATTATTATTACTAGTTTTCTTTCCTATCTTTGAACCAAAGAACCAACATCCTTGGATTCTTAGATTTTAGATGATAAAAACTGAGAGAATAACCTGTCCTTGGCTGGGTGTTAAGCAACAATTATAATATCTTGGTATAATTTTTAAAGCTTAATTTCTGATCCTATAGTTTTAATATTAATAACTGCATTTTTAGTCTTGGGCTGTGAGTGTTTGTGTTTAGAAATAAGTTATAAAATATCTATGAAAAATTCATAAGTTTAAAAAGGCTGGTGTTTCTCAGATAGTAGCTTTGGAAAATTCTAAATGCCAAATTTTACCTCTTCAAAAATTATTTGTGTTTTCCATATCCTTTTGTGGTTTGTGATAAAATGTTTTATTCTAAATTGCTCATGAATACAGTTGAAATTACAGCCCAATCATTTCAGTTTTTTCCACCAGTTAACATCTGTAAGACTCAGACGTACTTTTTCTAAAATCCTGAAATTTATTATCAAAATCAGAACAAATTTATATAGAAAAGGAGACTGATAGATAAAAAACTATGGAAAGATGTATTAAGAACAACTGTCAGAAAGAATGTGTGCACTGCTCTGAAAGTCTAGATCAGACTATGAATTGTGTTTACATAGGACTCCGTATCAATGTATGTTTTAATTTCTTCCCGACAATGTTCAGGACACTAGGTGTCGCTAGAGTCCAGCAAAAATCTGGATACAGCCTTAGAATTAGAGCAGATTCACAGGCAATGAAAACTGTGTAATAACATTCTATTTCAGATTTCAGCCTTCCTTTTTCTTTTTTTCTTTTCTTTTTTTTTTTTTTTTTTGGTTTTTCGAGACAGGGTTTCTCTGTGTAGCTTTGCACCTTTCCTGGATCTCGTTCTGTAGACCAGGCTGGCCTCGAACTCACAAAGATCCGCCTGCCTCTGCCTCCCAAGTGCTGGGATTATAGGCGTGCGCCACCACCGCCTGGCTTAGATTTCAGCCTTTCTTTCCTCTCCATTTCTTCCTCCTCCTTGTACTCCTCTTCCTTCCTTTTCCTCTTCATCCCCAAACCCTTTCCTTTCTCTGTGGGTTCAGCTATCACATATAATGTAGACCTACATGACAGTGATTTTCTCTTAACTAAGCCCTCCTGAGTCAGAAGGACATCAGACGCTTTTTTTCCCTCTGTTACAATAGAGTTGTGAGAAGATAACAGTTTCTTCCTAACTTTCCAACCTGCTGAAGTCATTGCCAGGCAACCACCTCCACCATAGTCTGTTTTTTCCCTCTTAGCCAGCGTCTTACGTCACGAGTGTGAAGTTCCAATGACTTCCCTCTGGCTCCTGACTTTATGTGACTCCTGTTGCCCAGGTTTCTGACCTCAGTCCCGCCCATGTAGGACTTGGAAACTATGTGTGAGGATATGTACCTGCCTTTGATTTAACTTTTAGGGACATCTCAGTAGCTTTTAAACTTCAATTATCCTTAAATAAGAATTAGGTATAGATGCTACTGTTACTGCATAGCTTACTATAATAATAATAATAATAAAAACCCCACTTACTTAAAAAGCTCATTTCTGTCAATGGCTCTGTTGGTCTGGGGGTCAATGGCATAGACAGTCAGGTCGCACTTGCTATAGTCTTCTAGGGAGAAGGCATCTCCATGGCGACGAGCACCTATGGACTCTACCACAACCTTGGCACCGGGAATCTGCTCCTGAACATAGCGATCCAAAATCCTATATATAAAATAACACATAAATATGACATTCTGATGGATTTAGTGAGGATTAAAAATATCGCCCTCAACCTGAAATGACATTTAGTAAATGACAGCTGGTTTCTGCTCATGTTTACTATGTGTGAACCATTGGAGAAAGTCTATACTGGGTTTCAGCATTCAACTCTCAATGATGTTGGAGGATGAATAGGTACAAGAGGTTATCCACCATATGCAATTATAAGTCTTGAGTTCTGAATTTATGATATCATTTGAATATTTACCTGGCTCATGGGAAATGTCAGCTGTATTGTACACTCTGCTTTAAAGAAGCCACAGGACACTGGGACTCTCCACTCATGCTGCTGGTATCATAATTGGCACCTTTACAGGGGTAGGTGACGCTAGCAACATGCTACAGCGGAATAGGACACCCATTTCCCCAAGGATACAAAGATCCTCAGAACATGCTCACAATGGAAAAATGTAGAAGTGTTTGGTGAGCTTACAAGATTATTCCTTGAACATCTCAGAAGCTAGTTAGGATAAATATGAACATTTAAAAGTGGTGTTTTCATCTTCTACAGGAAAAGAAATAATTGGTAGAAAAGAAAGAAATGATGTTAGTCATTAGATCATTTCTTAGAAATTATAACTTTTTCTAGTTCTATGACTTGATCTTAGTTGAAAATACCTATTATTAACATTTGTTGTCTTCTATATTTCTATAAATGGGAATTTCTTTAAGAGCTTCTTTATTATTAAAACATTATATCACTAACACTTGTAGAGAGCATTAGAGTATATATTAAAGTCTTATATTTAAATGTAAATGTATTAACAATAACTGCACTTGTCAATTTCTTTTGAGATAGGGTCTCAATACATAGCACAGGTTGACTTAAAACTCAATCCATAGAATAGTCTTTTCATGCAGAAACCCTTTTCTTACCCCAAATACCTTCATTCTTACATCTTTTCAACATATTTTTCTCCAGCTTACTGGTTCTCTTTCATTTTATGTTCTTTTATGTTACCATGAGACATGGCGAGATTAACAAAAATTACTATCTTATTAAAGGAAATTTAAATCCAATATCCATATATAATATAATGTAATAATATTGCCTTCATGAATATTATCACACTATGAAGCTTTGTACATTCCAAGGAAAACCCCATAGAAAGCACAAGACAGTAAAATACCTTTTCATTCTTTGTAGAGTTCAGAGAATGATCTACTTGGCCTTGCTTTTGATTTGGAGTGAGTGCAAACAGCAGATGGGGAGAAGCAAGAAGAGTGTAGACAAAGCCAAAGATGCGATCTTAGTCAAGCGCCAAAGGTATGGGGGAGTTTTATAGGCACATAAAAGAGGAAATGTAGGGATTACATAACATATGCTATTAAAACCTCTAGGGTCAAAGTTCAACCTACTTAAATCAGTGGAATTCTCTTAAATTATTGATCTGTTCACAGTAGCACTTACAAGGACCAGTTTAAAAGAAAATAATGTATATCTAATCAAAGTTCATTTCTAAATGTTGCGGGTTTTTGTGCAAGCTTTATCAAATGTTATACAGTGGTTAAAAGTGCCAGACTGGCCTAACTGACCTCCTGGATGAGTGGTGACCACAGTTAGAGGCCTATCTAATATGGATACAAGACTTAAATAGGAGAACATTTGGCCCTCACCCTCCAAGGTTAACTAGATGTGAAGGGACTGTGGGGGCATCTCTAAAATTATCCTGTAACTTTTGGGTGTCACCTAGCCTCTTGTTCAGGGAGGCCATGGAGATTTTCTTTGGCAGACTTTTACCAGTATCTACAACATAGGAAATTTTCCTCAGTGCTTTCAAGTGGAGCTACAGCCAAGCAAGACTCTTAACTCTTCATTCAGATGGAACAGCTGGTAAATGGAAACCTAAATGAGTCAGAGACTCCTTCTAAGTCCCACTCACCCCTGAGGACCAGACACACAACTCGCCTTAGTAGTAAAAAAGATGGTTAATTTTCTTCTCTACTTTCCTGACTTTCAATACCCAAAAAGAAAGTATAACCAAAGTTTAAAATAATTGGTATGTTTCTATAACAACAGTCCAGGGGATTATGCTCCCTAAATATTAGACTTAAATCCATAAGATGTTATTTAGACAACTATTTCTCACTAATGATATTGATTAAAAGAGTCCCAGATATAAGGTCCCATGACATTGACTCAATTCAGCACTGCAGCACCTACTTGCTACAAAAAAAAAGGTCTATTGTTATTTAAACTTAAAAACCAAATGATGATTAAATTTATTCTTTCTCTTCTTCTCTAGAAGCCATCTGGGAGGGACCTCACACTGTGATTCTAGCTACTCCAACAGTTTTCAAAGTTCCCAAAGCAGATAATTGGCCCAACACTCTTGAATGCAGCCTTTGAAACTAAAGGAAAACCGTGGAAGAACATAGGAGAGAGATGTTTGCCAACTGTTCAAGAGACTATTGTGGGGCTATTTTGTTTGTGATCTAACAAATAAAGCTTGCCTGAAGATCAGAGTATGGAGCTAAGCCACTAGTTAGCTACAGAGACCAGGAAGTGGTGGCACACACCTTTAATCCCAGCACTAGGAAGGTGCAGACCGGAAGTAATATGACTGGGCAGAGAAAAGGAATATAAGGCTGGAGGAGATAGAAGTCACTGTCTTTCAGGCTGAGGATTCAGTAGAGGTAAGAAGTCTCTCTAGTGGCTGGCTGCTCTGCTTCACTGATCTTTCAGCATTTACCCCGATATTTGGCTCCAGGTTTATATTAAGACCAATAGACTAAAAGGGACTTTGATTGGACAATTAATAGACATTCTGTATCCTGGCTCCTCCTGGTTCCCTGCCTTGGAATTGTAATGTTAACCACTCTAGTCTTTACTTTTCCCTCACATCTCTACCTGGAAACTAGTCAAGGATTCCTTTCCTCCCTATACCTGGCTGTCATACAAATATAACCATGATGCATCTTTGAGGGCCCTTAGATAGGCCCACTAGAGGGGAAAACCCAACTGCAATGTCTGAAAACCCCACCCAGCAGTATGGAGTCAGCTTTGGTCAGTGTCCCAGTTCCTGGGATGACACCTATGGTTACTTATACAGAGAGGAGGATAAGGACAGGAGAGAGACAAAGCATGCAGTTTAAGCATAGGGGCCTCTGCTCATGTTCTTGGCCATAAGCTGAAAATGTCCTTGGTCCTGTCCTGGATGGAGGCCAAAAACATCCAGGAGTCTAAAGAATGAATAGTCTTGGTAGAGACCTTACATTCCAGTAGGCAGGTCAGTGACCTGGCTGAGGGATCACACCTCGGAATGGTGGGTATACCTTCAGCTCTGCCAAAGAGAATGGAGGACTAAATAGCCCTTCAATGAGATGACATAAAACTCTTTCCTAGAATTCCCATCCTCTAGCACAGTAGCTGAGAGAGCTTTGCAAGTCTGCTTGCTGTCCTGAATTCTCAGAAAAGTGTGACTCTCCATTTTCTCTTCTCTTCTAAGTGTGTGCTTTCTTTAGTGCTCTGGGTTTCTCTTTGTCTCTGAAGCCACCCCATCCCTCACCCTACCTTGTGGCTGGCTGAGTATTGACCATGTGGCTGGTCTCCACACAGGCTTAACTCAAACCACAAAGCATTTGCCATTTTCTGTTCCACATGTCTTTTCCAGGCACTTACGGTATTTTTTCTTTGAACTCAATAAAATTGTCCTTCACGTCCCTTTAGAGTCCATTCTTTTTTTTTTTTAAATTAACAAGACTAAGACCCCCAAGAGGGGACCCTGATATCACTAGTAAGTGTGATTCTTCCAGGTTTCCTCCACAGGTACACCCACAGTATTCTTCTTGGAGAAACCCACAATTATACCGTGGGTGTGTCTTTCTGTGTGCCCCTCTTTCTTCACACTCATGGTTAAAGTCCCCACTGTATTTCATTAAACAAAACAAAAACAAATCTTCAGTACAAAACCCACGCAAGCCAGGCATGCATGCACATGCATGCAATCCTCAAATTTGGGAGGTGGAGGCAGGAGGATTAGAGGCTCAAGGTTGTCCCTGGACAATCTGGTCTATATGAGAACTGTCTCAAACAAAGTGTGCAACCCATACTTCCTTGAATCTGGCTCCTGCTTTGGTCTCAATAGTGCTGGGATTATTGGTGTGTGCTACCATCCTGGTTAAATTTATCTGTAGATTTAATGTTCCTTTTGGGATATATCTTTGAAGTATTTGAGAGAGCAACATATTTGAAAATGTTGGTACATCTAGAAATAACTTTGTTTCAAATATCAAACTGACCCACTTTCTGCTCTATTAAAAATGCATCGCCTTAAGAGTCCAGTGTGTGCTATTTTTTGCCCTTATTACAAGAAAAATCAAGATCTAAACTTTGGAAGAAATTTGTATAACAGTGCCTGCTAGGAGATGCTGCCAATTATAGTGAAATGTTTTGTTTGCTTGATTGATCTTAAACTTTTGTAGGCCAGATGCTTGAAGCCTGTCTCGTTAGAGTACTGTTCTCTTTTACATTTATCTCACTCATTAGTTTCTTCACTTTTCCAGGTTCTTTTTAGTGAGAACCCCAAAGAACAAATAAAACATGGAAGACTCATGGAGAGGAGAAAGTTACTTTCCAAACACTGTGAATATCTGACTGCAGTGGCCAAAGATGGATAGGGAAGGGGGCTTCAACTAACAGCAATATTGATCCGTATTTTAGGATTTTCTTTCTCCCTGAGAGATTTATGCTCACAATAATAATGATATCTCAGCAGTCACATAAAACACACAAAAATATAAGAAGGGCCTCCATATCAAATCACACTATGATTTTGACATTTTGTGGGTACAGACAGCAGTAATGTAGCAATGGAATTGAGAGATTTGGCTTTAGCATTCAATTCTTTTACATATCAGTTGCACAATATTAAAACTAGTGTTAAGTTTACAAAGTTTCAAGTTCTTTAAATGATATATTTATAATTAAATATGTCAAATTTATTAATTATATATCATATATTAAAATAAAATAATAGAAAATAATTTCTTGCATGGAATCGTGTGTTACTAACTAAACAGACTAGAGCTTTTTTTCCCTCCTGTTTTTTACTGGACAGAGAGTGTCCCACAAGATTTGATTGGGGTTAAACATTTATATTAAGAAGCCTCTAGTTTTGATCCAATTTAAGATATTTAACTAACTGGGAGGATTATTAGAATAACCACACTTCTCACTGGTACTGTTAATTCATAAGTCATAAACAAACAATGTGAACGTTTGGTTAAACACATTGCAGAAGCTTGCTGTGAATCCCAATGCCTTAGTTTAGTAGTGTATAACTTACTGGCTACCTTAGGCATTTAAAAAATATTGTTCCAAGGTCATTTTTTCTTATATACACACAATGATTGCGTATTATCCTACTGAGAGGAAACTTCAGCGGAACACTACAGGATGGTATTCAACAAAAGTCTGGTTGAATGAGAACAGTGTCACAAATTCCTCCATGGTTTCAGAGACCCCCAAATAAATGAAGCCTAAAAGAAACCATACCCCTTAAATGTAATAGTGACTAATCTCTGAACAACTATTTTGATATGAAATATATATTATGAGTGAGAAATGCATACTAATTTGAGTTCTTCCTATATTTTCTTTAAAAAAAGGTAAAACTAAAATGTTTTTCAAATGATAATGTATTTTGCAAAAGTATTTCTTTTCCCCATTTTCTGTATCTACATACTAAACATTTTCTACATTTATCTTTATTATAGATATGTGTGTGTATGCGCATGCATTGTTTCTATAATATAGTCATGGCTGTGGAGTATACACACCTGTTTGAGGTCCTAATTTCAGTGTTTTGGGGCAGATGCCTTTAAGTAATATTGTATTGTTGGATCACATGGTTATTTTTAAAATATTTTGGGAAACTTCCTTCATATTTTTCACAGTAGCTCCATCCTTTTCATCTCATTCATAATATATAACTATTCCATTTTCTACAGAACCTCATCAATACTTTCTTTAATTTACTTTGAAGTTATTTTGAAAATAATGTCTATCCTCAAAGGGTCAAGGTGGCATCTCACGGTGACCTTGACTTGTGTCCTTGTGATGGTTAGATGAACATCTGCCTCACGCAGCTGTGGTCCATTTGTGTGTCTTCTTTGAAAATGCTCTTCTTGTGTTACTTGACCATTCTTTTTATTAGGTTATCTTATGCAAAACTAAACGGAGATAAAAGATTTGAATATAAAACTTGAAACCAGAAGATCATATGGAAGGAAGCTCTTGGCATTAGTCTAAGCAATATTTTCCTGAATGTCACACAAAAAGCACAGATAATGAAACAAATAAACAAAAACGTGGGGCAAAAGCAAGCTACACATTTTCTGTACCATACGGGAGAGACCAGCAGAGTCAAACGCCATCTGGGGAGTGTGTATGAACTCAGTATCTAGTAAGGGGCAAGGTTTAAAATAATGTGTAAGACATTTCATCCACACTACCCCTTCCCCACCTTTTCTCTCCCATGCTGTTCACTTTATAAAGGAATTGCTTTTGGAAATATACTTGAGTTCCATTGAACTCATCACATAGTACAAAAGAATAATGGCCGCTGTTTTGATTTAAAGATAGAGGTGGGGATGAAGATGATGGGGATCGAGATGCTGAAGATGGAGATGGAGGGAGAGTGAAGAAGGAAGGAAGAGAGGAAGGATGGGTACCTTTAATAGAGCAAAACAAATAATGCATAAATAAAACTATTTATTAAATACATTCTTGGAAAACGAATCAGTAGGTTCAGATAGAATCCCCTTTTATACCTTACAAAACTGAATTTTCCTCATGTTCTTTGTTCCTGGGTAGTAAGGATGGTTAAGATGTTCTATATTCTTCTCTGTTATAAGGCTCTACTTATTAAGAAGCACCATTATTTCTACTATGGCTTAGAGAAGATTCAGGGATGGACCCTTGTTAATCTCTGAGAAGGCCACACACACCCTGATTCTACTGCTGGGTCTCTTAAGTAACAAGTTCTCACTGATCAATCAGAACTAATTTTTTGCTAAACATGCTTTCTTTTAAAAAGTAAACTGTGGGTTTTCTCTCCTTTCTCTGAGCCCCTTAACTTTCCAGTACAATGTAAGTTCTCTTCAAAGGGCTTCAATTTAATAGGCTAACACCAAAGTATGACATTCTCTAGTCTTAGTTGATTTTTTTCTTCCCACATATATTTCTTTCTAGCCTCAACTACTCCTCCCCAAACAGAAGAATTCTTTTCCCTGCCCTTGTCCCAAGTGACTTAAAGTAGACCACACACTTGCAAGTTTGTTCATGGGTCACATTCTTTTTTTTTTTTTTTTTTTTGAGACAGGGTTTCTCTGTGTAGTTTTGGTACCTGTCCTGGATCTTGCTCTGTAGTCCAGGCTGGCCTCGAACTCACAGAGACCTGCCTGGCTCTGCCTCCCAAGTGCTGGGATTAAAGGTGTGTGCCACTGCCGCCCAGCTTCATGGGTCACATTCTTACAGTTCTTGTTGCAGACCCTTGTTACACACAGTCTTGTTTCAGGCTTTTGGTGTTATCTGGTGACTGTGTTCACCCTGATTTCTATTCTCATCCTGATCCTGCATCGTCAAAGCTTTTCCCATACACCTCTATGTGCTAGAGCTAGCTAGCTCATTCAGTTTCTAGCACCTAGGAGCTTCTGGTATGTGCATCGTCATTTTAATGGGTAGCAACAGCCTAGCCCTTGCCCTTCTAATTGCTTCAGGGTCACATAGACTTGAGCCACTGTCCTATCCCTCTGTCTTTGTAATTCTATGGATCGCATATTTTACATTTATGTAGAGTTGCAACGATTGCTACTGCCTTTGGCAGAAGTCTATATTCTTGATATCAGTTTAGTCATTAAATTTGCTGTGAATCAAAACTCCAAAACTTAGAAATCACCAGGGTGTGTTTCAGAAGGTTATTGGACAAGTAAACTGTGGCCCATCTGTTAAGTAGCTATTCAGATATTAGCAAACTTGAAGGTAAAACCAGGGAGCTGAAATGGAGAAGGGCCATCTTTTTGATTATTGGATGAAAGAATGGGATCTGGGTCCCATTTCTGGCCCCAGTAGAGAAACATCCTAGAATGTCCAAAAGATTGCTACCTAGGCAAGACCTTCTGATAAAGAACAAAGAGATACTGTTCCCCACTCTCTTAAGATAATGCACATACCAGCAGCCAAATGTGGCTGCCAATATCTAGACAGGACACCCCCACCTCACTCCAGGAAAGCTGTCTGTTCAAGAAACATTAAGAAATAGCGTAAAGCCCACTAAATATGTAGGTCAGCACAGTGCTTTCTAGGCCATTGCTCTCTCTCTTACCCTTCTACTGTGCTTCTATTGTTCCAGAGTAAACTATGCCTGTCTTCTATACCAAGATCTGTGTGTTTCATCTGAATTGTGTTGATGGGGAACACACAGATTAGGTAGTAGAGAAGATCCAGAGTGACAACACATGCACTTACTGAAGTACTACTCAGTGATAAAATGAAATGAGATAGCTAGCCCTGAAATTGTGGAGCAACCTTAGACAGTTATTATGAAGGAAGCCAACTTGAAAAGGCTGCATACTGAATAACTCCAACCTTATTGCCCTTCAGTTTCCATGGAGATGGTTTTAGAACTCCTTGGGAATTGCAAAGTCTGTGGATCTTCAAGTTCTTTTTGTAAAATGTCACAGTATTTGCATTTAATCTTTGCAAATCCTGCCAAATGATTTGAACCATCTCTATGTGACTAATGATACCTAATACAGTGTATGTGCCATGTAGATAGTCACTATACTGGCTTGATTGTCCATACATGCTTATAATCAATTATGTTTTTCCTTTAAATTTTTGAACTACAAGTTGGTTAAATCCATAATATGTGGCCTACAGATGCATAAGGGCAATTTTACATTTCATTCTGGATTAAAAAAACAGATTAAAAAAAAGAGTGCGTTCTAGGGATTTGATAAGGGAAAGATGACATCAAAATGTTAGACACAAATTATTACACTGGAATAAGACACTTAGAAACTAGTTTTTCTAATGGTGAATGAGAACAGAGTCCACACTTTGGACTACAAGGTACCTAAAAATGAATGACAGATTGGCATCTCCTCTCTCATTTTGTGTGTGTCTTTTTAACTATGGGTCAGACTTTTCTTGACTCTGCACAGACATTTTAATCACCTGAGGAGTGTCTAAATCTGTCTCATCTCTCTTCAAGGGTGAAGGCAAAATAAAGGTCATTGTTCTAAGCCAGCATCGCCTTAGAGTCCAAGAAGAAGAACTCAGAGGAATCAGACCCCTCTACATATAAGGGAAATTGTCCATAAGGGCAAGTCTGCACTATGCAGCAGAAATACTTGTCTAGAAACCAGACTGGTCCCCTGTGGTGATGACACCAGTTAATAGAGTAACAGTTCATCTGATCATCTTGTAGGACCCCAGGATTGAGACAATGATTGGGCCAGTGATGTGCTGGACCACACTTTGACCAAGTATGCTTAATTTTTCATACTTCTTAGACTGTCTGTTTGAACCTCAATCTCCTGCCAGCAGCTAGAAAGCATACTTGCGGGTCACTGGCCCCTCTATCTATTCTTCCAAATAAGGTCACATAGAGTTAATGCCCCCTCTTTGATTCCCACTATTCATCTCTTTAATCAGCATCATTGGCATAGCTGGTCAAACTTGGCATGTTGAGGCTGCAGGAACCTAGGATTGTTTCTTAAAACTCTGGTTACACATACTGTTTTAATCCATAGAATGCATTAGGTTAAGACTGAATCATAACATACATTCTGTATTAGGTGATAATTATGTCTCATAACAACTCAACTGTAAAGAATACACTGTAAAGCTGGATATGTTAGTAATGCTGGCTAAGAGGTGGAGGTTGAGACTCGTGGAAAATAACCATGATTTCCTTTTACTAGTCTCTAAAAAATAGGTTTAATGAATTCTAGTGATATTCAAAGAATAGAAGTAAAATGTGCAAAATGCACAAAGTTAGAACAAGTTTAACCACAAAATCCTATAAATAAAACATTTTAGGCAATTGGTATTTTAAAATTAAAGAAATAAGCCTTTATCATTAGGTAGTACAACCTACAATAGGTTCTTTGAGAATGACATTTCAAATTGAATAATAGAAAGAGTGAATTTAATAATATGAATTCCAATGTGAAAAAGAATGCATTTGCTATAAAGTTCAGAGTATGTACAGATAAGTGAGAGGAAATGGCATGAAATAAGTATGTTTCCTCAAAATTGACAGTAATTTCTGTGATGTGCTCATTTATCAAACATTCATTTATGAGTGAAAGTACTAAGGATTTGTAATGATGGACATATTACTTTAATGTATAGAATCAATTGTCAGTTTCCTATTCTTTAATGTGAATAAATATAACTATTTTATATATATATATATATATATATATATATATATATATATATATATATATTTACATGTATACATATTGTCCCTGTGTCAGCCACTTGTCTATGCATTAGACACACATGTATGAACAATATTAACATCTATCTGTAACAATAATAACATATAAAAACTATCTTGACTCCATAAAATTTATATAAGCATTACAAGACTGATATATGATAGTGCATGCTGGGTAGTACCACTGAACATCTCTTTTGTGGTCATAGAACATTTTTTCCTAGCTTTTGCTGCAGCTCTGGCTTGCACCGTTTTAACAGAGGATTTATTCAACATTTTGAAAATTCCAGCAATGGTGCTTGCTCATTGTCATGTACCCAGGAAAAGAAGATATTGGGTGACTGCATTTCCTACATGATTGCAGGATATTTTAGCATCATATAGGCTTAACCAGAACAAAAATAAATGAGAGCATAACTGTGGCATTTAGCTAAGAAGAATGAATTGAAGATGACTGACCATTAACAAAAAGAAAAATTGTCCCAAGTTTAAATTCTCACCATCGGTCTATTTAAAACACATATACTACTATAACAAGAACCTGAGATGAGGACTCCCAGAAGAAATGCTGTGGTGTTGCTAGAAATACAGTTCTGTGATGTCAAACTAATGTTTAGAGCTCGTGTGAGGATGAAGAACACACTCCATCATTATCATGGTCTCACAGTGGCTTGATACCACCCTGGTAGGCTTCGATGTGCAATGGGAACAGAGTAGGAAGAAGCCGTGATCTATGCCCTCCTTTTCCAGGTCTTTTCTCATCCACTTTTGAAGGTTGGGAGTGGCTTGCTTGGTTCTCCAGGGTGGCCTTAAACTCACAGCCTCCTCCCTCAGCCTCCCAGTGTTAGACTTAAAGGTATGTACTACCATGCCTGGCCTCCTTCATGTTTTAAAGGCTCATGCATTCTCATATTATATTCTAAATAAAAAAAACATTTTCAACTCACAGAAATTGATGCATAGAAAAGCAGTATGCTCATCTAAAAAGAACATTCAGGTTCTGGCTCTAGGAGGTCCCAAATCAGAGTCAAAGCAAAGGAATTTCAAAGACAAGGATGGAGATTACACTCCATTCTGAGGAGAAAAATGGACAACACAGATGGACGAAGCTCTGCAAGAGAATGGACCACACACTGCAGCAGGGATATACCCACATATCTCATTGTAACCTAGAGTGTCCCACAAACACTTTCAACAAACCAGCTAACCCCTTTGAAGGTGATGATGAGATAGCAAGCCTTCTCCGTTTTCTTCAAAGCCAACTCTGAATTGAATACTACTGAATCGAATTTGTTCTACAAAATAGAAATATTCTACAAAAAAGGGAATACTACCAAATCCTTTCCACAAAAAAATGCTACCTTGATACCCAAACCCATCGATGATACAACAACAACAACAACAACAACAACAACAACGATAACAACAACAACTACAATAAAGAAACCACAGGCTGGTGAATGCAAAAATTCTCAAAAGAATGCTTGCAAAGGAGAACCATCCTGAAGATGCACGATTGGTTCGGCATACACAAATCAGATCACGTGGACAGAAAAATCTTGATAGACGAAGAAACTGAATTTGAAAATGTTTAGCAGGTCTTCATGATCAAAGTCATGACAGAAATAGATGGAGTATGCCTCTAAATAATAGTGACTATATAACTCTTTTGGTTACTTTTCTATTGCTGTGGAAAAACACCATGACTGAGGTACTATGTGAAAGGACACATTTAGTTTGGGACTCATGGTTTCAGAGGGTCAGAGTCCATGACCATCATTTGGGTAGGCTTAGCAGCAGGCAGGCATGGTGCTAGGGCAGTAGCTAAGAGCTCACACCTTAAGACATAACCACAAAGCAGAGAGAGAGAGAGAAAGACAGAGAAAGAAAGAGAGAGAGAGAGAGAGAGAGAGAGAGAGAGACAGAGACAGAGACAGAGAGACAGAGAGAGACAGAGAGAGACAGAGAGACAGAGAAAGACAGAGAGACAGAGAGAGACAGAGACAGAGAGACAGACAGCTTAGACAGACACTGGGAATGGTGTTAAGTCTTTTGAAGCTTTTTAAAGCTTGCCCCCAGTGACATACCTCCTCCAGCAAGGCACATCTTGTAATCCTTCCAAACAGTTCACCAACTGGGGACAGAAATTCAAATATATGTCTATGGGCACCATTCTCATTGAAACCACTACAATAACATAACTAAAATAATGGCAAATGGGATAAAACTAAGAGCATGGCCAAGAGTCATCTACAGGTTCAATACAATTCCCATCAAAATTCCAATGTTATTTTCTCATAACACTAGAAAACAATCCAAGAATTCATATGGAACCACAAAATCAAACACCAAGGCAATGCTAAGCATAAACAATATAAACAGAGGTATCATGGTACCTGTTCTCAAATTATACGATGGGGCTTTAGCAACAAAGACAGTCTGATTCTTGTACAAGAAGAGAGACAGATGAAATGGATTGAGAAGCCATATATAGACTACGAGAACCCAGACATCATAAGCCAGTATAGCTATGAGAACCCAGACATAAACTGACATAATCATGTCCACCTAGGATTTGAAAAAGATGTTAGAAACATGCGGTGGAAAAAAAGACAGTGTCTTTAATAAGTAGTGCCGAAAAACAAAACTGGACTCCACCAACAAAGAATGAAGTTAGACCCATATTATTTTGGAGTACTTTTTTTTTTTTTCCTTTTGGCTGCTGGTGAGACTATAACCCAGTGCAGTGTTCATGGAAATCAATGTGGAGATTTCTCAAAGATAAAAAAATAGAACTACCCCTGACCCAATTGCAGTGTTCATGGAAATCAATGTGGAGATTTCTCAAAGATAAAAAAAATAGAACTACCCCTTACCCAATTATGCCACTACTGGGCATACATCCAAAGGTAGATATAAAAATGGGATAGTATTTAGTTATAAAGAAAAATGAGATCATAAAATTTTCAGGAAAATGGGTGGACACAGAGACTTAAGTGAGTTGGCTGGAACTCAGAAACAAGCAAGCAAACAAATAAACAAACAAAGAAACCAAAACAACAACAAACCCTGTATAGTCTCATCTGCAGATCCTCGCCTATAACGTAGATATATGTGTGAGTGCGGTGTGTGTGTGAAGTCTCCAAATCTGAAGAGCATCCAGAGAGAGTAAGACTAGGTGGCGAGGAAGGAGAGGGGAAGCAGGGCAAGGGGACACATGGGTCATAAAAGAGGCAAAGAGATTGGGAGACAGTGTTAACAGGGAGGCAAGGAAGAGGACAGGGAATCTATTAAGATGTATGTTAGTGGAAAATGCCTGTGATAACTACTGCCTTTTGTGCTAACTTAAAATAAAATAAAAAAGCCAGGTATAATTCAACAAATTTCTTTCCATCAATTTCTGGCTACTGGATTTTCAAAAGGGCTGTTAGTCACATGAACCCTAGATTCCTGTAGCAGTCCAATCAACTACAGAACAGGGTGCGTGTGTGTGTTGGGGGGTGGTTAGGACTTGCTTCTTGGAACTGAGAGTTGGATATGCCATCTTCTGTGAAGTACATAATGTGGAAATTAATTACAAAATGGAATAAAAATCAAATTTAAATGGGGTTTTTATTGTTCCACTATAATTTGAAGGGTCCATGTCATACACAGTAAATATGGAAAAGCATATTTAACTAAGATTTTTCTATATAGATAACATTTTAAAAAATAGTAATTTAAGGGTTTCCAAAAAAGCCTGGGTCATTTCACTTACATAATTTGGAACCAAATCATTTTTGACAGATACTTAAGTTTAAATTTGCACTGTCACCGTGTCCAGTCACTTGTGTATAGGTGTTCAGTTAGCTCCAGCTGGAAAAAACTAATGTGTAAGGGCTTTACTGAAACAATTTTGAAGCTGAGATGAGTGTTCATTTGAGGTTGTTTTAACCTTTATTTTATTTTTATAGTAAATTATTGTGGCAGCCATCTTCTCAATTACCTATCTGTTATTGTGAATAAGTCAAACTAGAATGATTATTTGATGAGAATTTCTGACCTTGAATGCTCAGCCAAGAAATAATTTGTTGGATTTTTAATTGCGTTTTCTTCATAGGATCCAATAGCACTAAGGGGACCTGGCTTGCCTCTGTTCATCAATGTAGATTCAAATTAACCACTATTTCCTAGTTATCTTCTCTCTTTCTAGAAATTATGTTACTTTCTAAAGCTTTTGAACTCCTTTGCACAGTGGAGGGGGGGTGGTCAGCCACACCCACCAAAGCCAGGCTCTGTGTGGGATTCCACCCAGCCCTCTGGCTGTTGTGTGGGCTCCTGAAGTCCTTACATTCTATTATAAACCGTGCTTGAAATTTTCTATCCTTTTTAAAAGAGACTTATTAACCTCTGTGCCATCTTTTCAGGCCCCTTTTCTTAAAAATAAAACAGATAATCTTTTATTTATTCTTTGACAATTTCATCCATGTAAATTATGTATCTTGATCACACTCACCCCAACTACTCCTTCCTACTACCTCAGGCACTTCTAACATCCCACCACCAACACTCCAAATCCTTCCTTTCTGTCCTCTTTTTAAAACTGAAAAAAAACAAAAACAAAAACAAAAAGCAACTTTTTCATACTATATAATCTGATCATGGTTTCTCCTCCCCCAAATCCTTCCAGAATCTCCCTAACACCCCTCCCAACCAACTCCATGCCTTCTTTTTCTATTTCTCTAGAAACCAACTGCCCTCGCCCCCCAAGCAAACCAAACAAGACAACAAACCACAATTTCAAAGACAAAAATTCAAAGAAAAAACACAGGAAACACACACACACACACACACACACACACACCAAAGGCTATAAAACTGAGAAAAATTTTAATATACAATCACAAGGCCAGTAAGACAAAACAAAAACAGAATAAAAAACAGACCAAAAACCCAAACAAAGCAATATGACACAAAACGTTTACAAGATACCATTGAGTTCATTTTGTATTGGCTGTCAACTGCTGGACATAGGGCCTGCCCTTACCTAAGTGTGGCTAATATACTCAGTGAGACTCCACTGGAGAAAACTAATACCCTTTCCAAGTGAATGCCAATTGGAGAGAGCTTCTTGGTTGGGGATGCGAGCTCACATCTGCTTCCCTGTTTCAGCCCTGGGACTCCACTGGCTTGAATCTGTGCAGGGTCTGTGCAGGCTGTCACAGTCTCTGTGAGTTCATATTGCATCAGTCCAGAAGACACTGTTTCCTCGCTGTCAATCATCCTCTATGGATCTTATAATCTTTCTGCCTCCTCTTCCATGTAGGTCCCTGAGCCCCAATCTGAGGTGTGTATCCTCATATATATCCAACTGAACTTACATAGTGCTGCCTGTTGGAAGGTTGACTGAACTTCTTGACTTGATCTTCTGAAGGTAACGATATCTTTAGTGAGTTCATGAGTGTGACGACTATATCATGATGCATGGGATTTTCATGAGTTTAACTGGTAACTCAAAAAGTTCTACCTAGAACTTGTCAATACATTTTCTCTTTTTTCCAGAAGAGGAGTTAGTTAAAAAAAAAGAGTCAACAGACATGGCAGATGGTGGGAGAGCTCCAGCAGGCAGGTTCCCGGGATATTATAAACTTCTTTGTTCCATTCCTTCAGAGAATCTTCCCAGATGAAACTTCAGTACAGGCCAGGTATCCCACAGCACTTTTGCCATTGGAAGGACCTTCTCTAGGCCATCCCACAGGGTAAAAACCTTCCCTCTAGTCTGGAATTAGACTCTTAATGAGTTGTTTTTCTTCAGTAATTGGTTTGGTGTTGCAAACTTTGTAAAGGAGGCTATTTAATTTGTATTTCTTTGCTTGGTTTGCTGGCTCCTAGGCTTCCTGCTAATTGCTTAATGGTTTGGGATGACCCAGTGACATTTGGAAGGCTCTTCAGTGATTGTTTACTGTCTTGTGGTTGCTCTGTGGTATCTAGAAAGCTCTATGGTGATTGCTCACTGGCCCAGTGGTTGCTCTGCAGTGTCTGGAAGGCTCTGAAGCCTCTCTATTATTTTCTCTCCTTGTGTGTTCTTGATTTCATTTTTTTGAAATAATTTGCAGTGTGTTTTAGTGAAGTATACTATAGAAGTCACTGTAGGTTATTTTCTTTCTCTTTGGAATAAGGGGGGCCATTAAGAATAATTCAGTATAGTTGCCAGTGCACATGAGACATAAATGAAATTGTCTAAAATACTATTTATCACGTTTCTGATACAAATGGAATTTTTTAAATGTAAGTGGCTGACTTTCCCATGATAAGAAACAGTAGTTCAGATAGAATAACCATGAATAAACTGTAGACAGTTATGAGAAAAACCATAAGCACAAGTCAGAAAATGCAGAATTGATTGCTGCTGTTCCAAGCACAATCCCAAGTAAAAGATTCATTGATTTGATTCCCTGATGGGTTGGATTATAAAATAATAAGCTGTTCTATTTGACAAAATTTCTGGATTTTAGAGCATAAGATATTACAGTGCTAAATTATTCATTTAGTATCTATGGAGAAGTAAAGTACTTCAAAGGGGATAGAGGGTTACTATACTAGTTCATCTCTGTAAGGTAACTGTACAACTTTTCCAAAGAACAGTGGCAGTGTTCTGCCCATTTTCACTGTGCAACTGCTTTCTACTTAGTTTCTGGTGCAAATGTTTGGAAAAAAAAGCCAAACCAAATAATCTTATATTGGGAGCAAATAAAAACAGATCCACAATATCTAAGGTTGGCTATTCTATATCTTGATCTCCCTTAATTTTCAAGGTATTTTAAAAGGAAAATCTAGTTAAATAAGCAACTAGAAAAGGACATTTTCTCATTGTTTTAGTGGTTTATTGATTCTGGTGTCTGGGGGAGAGTGCTCAGTAGATAAAAACACTTACTTTAAAAGCAAGACTACCTGAGTTCTAATCTCCAGCACTCATGCAAATGTCAGGAATGGTCACATGTGCCTGTAACCTCTGCATCATAGTATAGACACTGGTGAATCTGGAGAGCTCACTGGCTATCTAGCCTCGTCAAAACAAAGAGCCTGAAGGTCAGCAAGTGACCCTGTCTCAAAAAGTAGCATGGGAGCAATAGAGTAAGACTTACAATGTCCTCTTTTGGCCTCTGAATGTATGCAACACACACATACACACACACATACACACACAGACACAGACACACACAAACACACACACACACTGATTCTTACAATATACCACCTAAACGTAATAGCTAACTAAGCCTTGCATGTTGTTTTAATCTATTATTTTTATATTTTTTAATTTATTTTTTTGAGACAGGGTTTCTCTGTGTAGCTTTGCGCCTTTCCTGGAACTCACTTGGTAGCCCAGGCTGGCCTCGAACTCACAGAGATCTGCCTGGCTCTGCCTCCCAAGTGCTGGGATTAATGGCGTGCACCACCACCGCCCAGCTAATCTATTATTTTTATAATGTTAAAGAAGCATAGAAAAAATGGCACAGATATGTGTTTGATTTTTCTACATCCTATCTAACCAGAAAGCTAATCAATTCACTATACTTCTGTAAATGTATTTCTCCCAATAGAAACTGACACAGTTTTGACTATAAGCATCCCGAACAGGGACAACAATGAATGATGACTGCTGTGGATGTTAAAATAGGAATCACATCTTAGAAGAAGCAAGCAGTGCGAACACACAGGTTGCCCTACAGGAATTTTTACACAGGTATCTCCAGAGGGGTCTATGAAACAGTAAAGTCAAAACTGATTTTCTTTTTCTTTGAGTTTGTCTGCTTGAATTTTCATAGTTTGTTTTTTCTTGTTCTGTTGGTTTAAGAACTGACAGAAATTAAGACCCTAGGATTAAGGCCATAGGATTCTTCAACGCAAACTAAATAGACATATGTGCATTTGTTTAAGTTCTCAAAGAAGATATTGCTTCCTGTACATGATGATTGATACAAAATGGTTTCTAAGTGCAATTATACTCTTATTTTAAATGCTTTTCAATCCAGGAGAGAAATAGAGAACGTGGGTGGTTAGGGAGATGGAGGAAGCTCTGAGAAGATTTGGGATAGGGGAAAGAATATGATCAAAATAGATGGTATAAAAATCATTTTAAATAAAAAATAATAAAGGAGCAAGTAAAATCTACTTGTAAGTTATTTACTTTGTGTTACTGTTACTTCTGCTTATCAGAAAGAAAGAACATTTTTTGTTATTTATTATATTTGTGTTTTAATTTTACACATCAGCCATGGGTTCCCCTGTGCTCCCCCCTCCCGCACCCATCCCCACCTTCCCCCCATCCCCTCCCTCCATTCCCATCTCCTCCAGGGCCAAGACTCCCCCGGGGATTCATTTAAACCTGGTGGATTCAGTACAGGCAGGTCCAGTTCCCTCCTTCAGCACAAGGACAAACAGCCAAATGAATGGAAGTACATAAATTATGAACCAAAGGCTGTGGAGCCCCCAGCTGGATCAGGCCCTCTGGATGAGTGAGACAATTGAATAGCTTGATCTGTTTGGGAGGCACCCAGGCAGTGGGACCAGGACCTGTCCTTAGTGCATGAGCTGGCTGTTTGGAACCTTGGGCTTACACAGGGACAGTTTGCTCAGTAAGAACATATTTACAAAGTAAAAATGATACAAAATAGAAAAGAATTTACCATTACTCAAGTTAAAGATAATTTGGGAGACTAAAATCTAATTACTATGAAATCGAGCCATTTTGACACGTGAATAATCACCAATATAAATAATTTATTCATTGTATGATAATATCATAATAGGATAATATTCCTCCATATAACTAAGGATTTATACCAAATGTAACATAAAGTAACAGAGATGTTCTGTGAGTAACCCCAATAAAATAGTTGATTTTAACAAGTTAAAAACAGACCAACAAAAAACAGAGAAGAGGCCACCTTTGTTTACTTCCTTCTCTTGTGTTGTTAGTTGAAGATTTAAGAACAGCCAGTAATTAGAATTCTGCCATAGGATACTACAACACAAACTATGCATGTGTGTGTGTGTGTGTGTGTGTGTGTGTGTGTATGTGTGTGTGTGTCTACACTTGCGCACCTGCGCTTTAGGTCTCAAAGAAGATATTACTTCCTGCCCTTGATGACTGATGAAAAATGGTTTCCAAATGTAATTATACATTAATTTTCAATCCAGGAAAGAAATATGACTTCTTATAAACTGTATTTCAAATGGCCTAATTTTCTTACAAATGGAAAGTGTTGCTCCTTCTTTGCTAAGACAAAGCAAAAACCTAATATTTAGGAAAATGTAGCAAGTAAGTTCCTTTTGTGTTGAAGCAAAAAATTACCAAGAATGTTGTGGTATTTGTTACCGTGACTACAACAGAACACCTGAGTGGATTGACTTAAAGAGAAAGCGTTTGATTTTGCCCGATGGTTTCACTCTATGACAGGATGGCTCCTTGCTTTTAGGTCTGGTACAAGGCATACTTATCATGGTAGAAGGACATGCACAGAGGAGGAAAGCTGCTCACATCATAGCTGGGGACAAGAAGACAAAGACACAGAGAGGTCAGTGATGAGAGAGGTCAATCCATTCCATCCTTAAATCCATTAAAATCATGAATAATGCAGAAATGTGTAGTCCTTCTGCTTTCATTCAATAGAACTCCAAGCAATGTCAAGAATACACAATTACCAAGATGGAGATTAAAAACTGGAAGGTATGAAGTCAAACCATCCTCATCAGCAGATGACATGATTCTCTATGTAAGAAGCTGCAGAGACAGCTGGGCGGTGGTGGCGCACGCCTTAATCCCAGCACTCAGGAGGCAGAACCAGGTGGATCTCGGTGAGTTCAAGGCCAGCCTGGGCTACCAAGTGAGTTCCAGGAAAGGCACAAAGCTACACAGAGAAACCTTGTCTCGAAAAACAAAAAACAAAAAACAAACAAATAAAAAAAAGAAGCCGCAGAGACACCATCTAAAGCCTTTTAGACCTAAGGACAACTTTCAGCAAAGTGGCAAGATGAAAAAAATCAATACATAAAAGTCTGCAGCCTTCCTATTTAGCAACGACAAAGATGCCGAGGAAGAAATGATGGACATGAAGCTGTTCAAAATTACTTCACACAAAATAAAATGCCTGGACAAGACCTAAGCAAGGAAGCAAATGACCTCCATAATGAAACTTTAAAACACTCGAGAGAAACTGTAGGAGACACTAAAGGAATGGTTTTCAACCTATGGGTCCCAAACCTCTGGGGGGAACAACCCTTTTGCAGGGATCTCCTGAGACCATCAGATATTTACAATATGATTCATAACAGTAGCAAAACTACAATTATGAAGTAGCAATGAAAAAATTTTATGGTTGGGGGTTACCACCACATGAGGAACTGTATTAAAGTGTTAAGAAGGTTGAGATGGAAAGATCTATCGTGTGTTTGGGTTGGAAGAAAAAATATTGGGAAAACCAGTGGCCACCACCAAAATACCAAAATCACTTCCAAAGACATAAACAGAAAAAAAATTTTAAAATTCATTTGGAAATACATCAGCATCCCTGAGCAGAAAGCATAATGCTAGAAGTATTGGCATCCCTTATTTTGAGTTACACTGAAGAGCCACAGTGATAGAAACAGATGGTGTTGGCACAGGCATTTAGATCAGGAGAATAAAATAAAGACCCAGATAGAAACCCATGCAGCTACAATCACCATATTTAACAAAGATGTAAAGAATACTCACAGGTGAATGGACATACAGTACTGAGAACACTGGATGTCCACAGATTAAAAAAATAGAGGGAGACCCTTGATTCTCACCTTGTACAAAGATAAACTCCAAATGGTCCAAAGACTGCAACATAGTGAAACCCTAAAAGGGCTAGAGAAAAAAAGTAGGGGAAGACATGGCAAGGTGCAGGCACAGGCAAAGACTTCTAAATAAGACTCTGGCCATGAGGACAAATGAGACATCACTGGACCAAAGGCATCTGTATAGTGAAGGAAATAACTAAAACAGGGAGGAGGGAGCCTGCAGACTTTGACAGTTACACATCTCATAGAAGGTTGATATCTAGAATATAAAAAGAAACAAAAAACCTAAACACTAAGAAAACAAACAACCTAAACAAACAAACATGGGCTGAGGAACTGAGAAGTTTTCAAACAGGAAATACAAACAGCTAATAAACATTTTAGAAGTGTTCAGCACTGTTAGCCATCAGAGAAATGCACAGTATCAATACTCTGAGATTCTACTTTGCCACTGTCACAACGGTTATTATCCAGAAAAAAAAAAAGACAACAGATGTTGTCATGGGTATGGATAAAGAAGAATCCTGCCTGATTCACTGTTGGTGGGTGCTGTAGATGTAACAGTCTCGTTAAATAAGAAACACAGAGCCAATTGCAGGGTTAAAAGTCAAGAGGTCTGAGCAATAGCTGAGAGCTGAAAACCTTACCCTTCACTGCTGCTCTGTCTTTCCTCTCTGAAAGAGACTGACTTCCTGTGTCCTGTCTTTTATATAGACTTTCTGTTCTGCCTTCTCATTGGTTGTTAACCCAGCCACATGACCTCCTCATCACTGCCTGTCTGTACAGACCTCCAGGTCTTCTATGGTTGGTATTGAGATTAAAGGTGTGTGTCGCCATGCTGGCTGTATCCTTGAATACACAGAGATCCTGCCTAGCTCTGCCTCCAAAGTTCTGGGATTAAAGGCATGCACCACCACTGCCCAGCTTCTGCTATGGCTTGCTCTGACCCCAAGGCAACTTTATTAATATACAAATAAAATTACATTTCAGTACAATTAAAATATCACCACAGGGTGTGATGTGGAGAAGCCATTGTGGGCATCACTGTGGAGATTTCTCAAAAAGCTGAAAACAGAACTGTGCATGACCCAGCTATTCTACTCAGGCATTTACTACAGAGCTGTATGTTCATCCATGAGTACAGCTAGACTCAATGCCAAGGGAATAGAATCAGCCTAGATACAACCAACTATTGGATAGATTATGAAAACTGCAGTGTACATACTCAGTAGAATTTTATTTAGCTGTAAAATACAATGAAATTATTTACAGAAAAATTCACAGAAGTGTAAAATACTATAAATGAGATGAGGTAATTCAGACCCTGAAAGACAAAAACCACATGTTCTCTATTATATGTGGATCTTAGCTTATAATTTTTAATACATGTGTGGAGTAAGGAAAGGTAGAAGCCAGAAAATTAGAAAGGGTTCCCATAATGGGAGAAAAATTACTTTCATTAAACAAAACAAAACAAAAACAACAAAACACAAAGAATCAAAACACCCAACTAGTTGAATCACAGTAGGTATGGCCACATGTCATAGACGAATCCAGAGGATGTTAGGCCAAGTTATGTAAGTCAGTCACAAAAGGTGAAATGCATGGTTCCTCTCTATGGTATGAGTTAGAAGGTTAAATTCACACTGTTAGGAGCAAAATGTGGCTGCCATTTGACTGATGTAGAACCTTACCTATAAATTGAGGAAGTTATGGTATATGTTTAACAATAATGTCAGCCTATTTAATAATACACAATTATTAACTTAAAATGATGAAATTTAGTGTGTGTCTGTGTGTGTGTGTGTGTGTGTGTGTGTGTGTGTGTGTGTGTGTGTGTGTGTGTTTAAGAATGGAAGTGAGAGGAAACCAGGCACATACCTTGTCAAAGAATATATAATTCTATCAGGGTCAACAAGATGTTTTCATTCCACTTTAGAAGATGAAAAAGAACAGCTCCAAGTACTACTAGGCTGCCAGAGGCCACGCAGCTCTAACAGTATTCAAACATATCTACCTGAATTAATAAGCAGCCGTCTGTTACAAAGCTTTGCTGTCTTAAAACACTGTACAAAAGCCTGGTCTGTCCCAGTAAGAACCCATTGACTTCGTCTACCAGGCCAATTTACATGGAATAATAATCCCTCACTGGGTGTTCTTGATTCTTATCACCTTACATAATTGAGTTCTCCCGACATCAGTCGTGCAAGCCTTACCAGCCCTTATCAACAGATGTTAGAACTCAGCCTGGGAAAGACTGTTTCAAGTAAAAAGCCTCAGTGTTTAAATTTCTTTTGCAACGTGTATCTCAGGATCTTAGAGTTATTCACTCATGCCATCAGACCCACTTATGACATTAAATCTTATGAATGCCTCTGTCTCCTTACTTTCAGTTTCCGTTTAATACATTCTATTTCAATAGCAAGGGAGGAGCACAATGATTGTGTTTGGGTTAAGTGTTCAGTCAAAAAAATGCATCAGGCGCCTCCTATAAGACTGAACCGATGATGGCACTAAAGCCCATTAATGCACACATTAGATTAAAATCGAAGGAGAAGTTGACAAATGATGAGAGCATTAGAGTATACTTTAAAAAAATTAAACTGGATTACCAGCTAGCTGGGGAAGAGGGTTTCATCCTTTTCAGTTGGTGTTATGAGAAAACATGGGTCTACATGTGAAACAAAAGTAGCCAAGAAACAGAAATTACTCATTTCTCAAGTGCCACCAGCTAAGAGTTTCATGGGGGTTGTCTGTACATGAACTGCAGAGGTAAACAAAAAGCTTCCATTCTGTCTGTGGCTAATGATAATACCCACCTTGTGAGACATTTATATTGTATTAAATGTTAAAAGCACCAAATCTTAAGAAATCTCTACAAAGTATGTAGGGGAACATGGCATGTGTTAAGAGTGGCTTTATTGTATTTCATTCAGTGTTTAATTGTTGAAAAATAAACTACTAAATTATCTGAAGATTTTTCCTTGCATTGAGAACTAGGGCTATTTTTCATAGAGAGCACCATGTTTACAGCAAGAGTCAATACTGATCCACCTGAATCCAACAGAAGGCACAGACATCACATGCTACATGTAAAATGGAGAAAGTGGCACCAGGCTAAAAGGACAATTGTAGTTTGATAATCCTTGACAGCCTCAGAATGTTAAAGAATAAAGAGTTAATAAATAGTAGCAAGCCAGGTATGGGGCACAGACTGTAACCCAGTCCTTAGAAGCTGAAACAGGGGCATCAAGAGATCAAGTCTAGCCTGAGGTACAGAGAGAGACTCTATCACAAGCAATAAATACAGACAAGTCAAAAAGGACAGATGAAGTCATTATCTAACTGATTGTTAAGGAAGCAGATAACATAAACTAATATGCTAATATCACCTTTTAAAGTTTATTGTATTTATTTAAAGTAGAAAGCAGAAAGAGGAGATTTATTCAATGTGGTCCTGTGGGAAGATAGACCAAGAGATCTAGTGATCCCCCAGGTCTGCCTTCAGGGTTCTGAAGTGAGGTAAAAATTGAAATAGAGGGTGAAGAACATGAACATCTAAAACATCCCATTCAAGGTACGGCCTTGTAATGAAACAGTCAACGTTCTACAGAACTACAGCTTTGGACACAGGAACCTGAACGTTTTGCAATGCTAGGACATTACCCACAGCACAAGCAGAATAGACTTCAGTTGTGCCTGACCTAAAAGCTATTCCTTCTATACTTCAGTTGTCTAAAACAGTGTAAAGTGTTTGTTAGCACTAAATGATTAACGTTTGTCACTTACCACCCACTTAATGTGGGATCAAATCATACCATTGAACATGGATCTTTCTCTGGCATCAGAGACAAGGGAGAACAAACTACCAAATGGTTAATCAGCAATGACTTTAAAAAATACCATACTTTTGTTATAAAAGGATGGGCTGTATCAGTGGAATACCATTTTGAAAAAATAACACTTTCTGTACATTCCATGATACTGCAATCATGAATTTTTTGGATGATTTTGGAAGGCCATTTGAAGGCACATAATCAAATCACATGCCTGAGAATTGCTTAGGCTGTACTCTGAAGTCTTGTCAACGTATCAAAGCATTTCAAACCCTAGACTGTCCTCAGTCTAATGTCCATTGTCACCTGAAGGTATTTTCAGAACCTTTACCTACTCCCAGTGATGCTCTACAGCTTGGGAAAAGAGCAAGAAAATTAGCATGAAGAAAGTGACCTCAAAACTTCACTTAATCTGAATGTTGTAATAACTTAAATGGCTCAGTCAAACTAAGATTACAGTTCTCTGGAGATAAATCTATAAAGAAATGAAATCCATTACTCTGTGAGATCTTCTATCTTCTTCTCCACTAAGGTAGGTGGTACATTGGAGACAATGACCTGCATATCCAGCTGATTGACCACCGATACCTGAGAAGGAAAAACAGAATGTATTTAAGTCCTGATCATGGAAATTTCTATTTTAAGTATTAATATTGTCTGTTCCCTATTATCTGTAGAATTTGTTGTTTCTTGTTTTTAACTCATTGTCAGATGATTTTTAAAAAAAAAAAATTATGTAGTTTCCTATTGGCATTAGGAATAAACCACTGTTGAGAGTACTTGCTATGGACCCAGAAATGGCATGCTAAGAGGATTTCATTATTTTGGCTTTGAGTCCGCTTTTTGAAACTCTATGATGACTGTGGTGGTTTGAATAAGAACGGTTTGTATAAACTCATATTTGTATGCTTAGTCACCAGGGAGTGGAGCTCTTTAAAAGATTACAGGATTAGAAGGTGCAGCTTTGTTGGAGGAAGTATGACACTGGGGGTGGGCTTTGAGCTTTCAAAAGCCCATGCTAGGCCCAGAGTCTGTCTGTCTGTCTGTCTGTCTGTCTGTCTGTCTGTCTGTCTCAGCCTATGGATAAGGATGTAGCTCTTAGCTATTGCTCCAGTGTCTGCCTGCATGCTGTCCTATTCTCCACCATCAAAAGTGACTAAACCTCTGAAACTGTAGGCAATCCCCCAATGAAATGCTTCCTCTTATAATAGTTGCCATGGTCATGGTGTCTCTTTATAGCAATAGAAGCATGACTAAGGCAATGGCAGTAGGAATGGAGTTTTTGTTGTACTTGATTTCATCAGTAAGGAACACCCAGCATAATAGGCATACACCGTTTAGGATTTGAAAACCTTAGCAGATAATTTCCTCATTGCAACTGGTATGCTGGGGTAAAAGAGGCTAGAACATCTAATCCCACAGGATTCTCATAGGCAGTCTCCTTGTCTATTTTGTCAACTGTAATCTAGAGATGCATGCATACAAATCTACAGTAGAACTAAATATGAGCTATTTTAGCAATAGTTGATGGATATGTTGTATTCATTTAGTACTCAATGAGTCCCTTCTGTTATTACATAAAATAAAAGAAGTAATTCCATGCTGACTACATTCTATTTTGTTTTTCTTCACAACGCTACAGGTTTCAACTTTATCATCCACTATCACAAGTAGTTATTGATATTATTTCCATTTAAATATGAAAACTATAAAAACCCTGGAATATTTGTTGTGTGATTGTGATGGCTAGTTTTATGTCAGCTTGACACAAGCTAGAGTCACCTCAGAGAAGGGAACCTCAGTTGAGGAATTCCCTCCATAAAATTGGTCTGTAGGCAAGCCTGTAGGGCATTTTATTAACTAGTGATTGGTGTGGGAGGCCCAGTCCATTGTGGGTACTACCATCTCTGGGCTTGTGGATCTGGGTGATATAAGAAAGCAGGCTGAGCAAACCATAAAGAGCAAGCCAGTAAGCAGCACCACTCTGTGGTATGTGTATTAGCTTCTACTTCCAGATTCTTACAGGCTTTGAGTTCCTGCTTTGTCTTCCTTCAATGGACTGTGATTCCAGGTATTTAGCTTGTAAGCTAAATCCTTTATTCTTCAAGTTAGTTGCTTTTGGCCACAGTATTTTATCACAGCAATAGCAACCTTAACTGGGACAGAGATCAAATTTGTGCCATAGCCATAGTTTAATAATCAATCCTGTTTAAGTGACAGCTGTGTGGCCCCATAGCTTGTATGCTTACTGTTGACAAATAATTTATATAAGAATGTGAAGTCAAATCTTGAACAAACCTTTACATGTCCATGTGCTACTACAGTAGTATTAGTGCATATGCACCACAACCATAAATTGGACACTCTGGGTTGGTTATAGTTAGCACAGAATATCTCAACATGATTTATGATAGGGAATACATCCATGCTGCCATATAATTCTTATATTGGCTCCAAGTTATCTATATGCAGCTACTCATAGATGGGGTTAAAAAGCCTCAAGGAATCAGACAGGGGATTTAAATAACAACAGCAGACAAGAGAATAATTGACAGGAAGTAGTAGAAGTCTGCAATCTGAGGCCACACACTGCTTTGAAAGGGCCAGGCTCTGCTGGCTTCCCCTGAGCAGTGCCAAACAGGAAAAGCAGTCCAGACATGCTGTATCACTTAGATTTCCAAGAAAGTAAGTCCAAAATACTACAGAAAATGTTCACAACTCATTAGGAGACTGTTTGAATTTAGTGTGAGTCTAATATTGTGTGAGGCTAATAAATCTTCTCCAAGTCTCTATTAGGAATCCGTTTGATACATCCACAGGCAAGCAGTGGGCACTGGAAGTTTGAACTCTCCTTCTCACTCGTTATAGGTAGGTGGACCCCCATGCACAGATTTTTTTTTTTTAATTGTTATTGAGGTTTTAGCATCTAGACTTGAAAGAATGAGCAGGACTAGATGCTGACAGTTTAGATTCGGGTGTCAAGTTTAAATGATAAGACTCTGTTTTATGTAGGGAGGCCATGGGATACAATTAGAGGGATGAAAACACTGTGGAAGAGACAGCTTCTTGTTTCTGCCTCCCCATCAGAATAAAGAAGCCATAGAAAGCGCAGAAACATGGGTCTGACAGAGCCTAAGTCAGTAAGACCCACGGACTCCTATTGTAGGAAAGCTACCAAAGAACCAACAAAAAACTTAGCTCTTATTCTTATATCATGAGAGGGCTTTATTTATGATGGCTATGTCACTAGAATTTTGGAGATGTTTGGAATACAGTCTTTCTATTGTTATAAATATCTAAGATCTTTTGCATAATAAATCTATCTAAGATTTCTACGTGCTCAGTAGAATCTCACAGAGGGCAATGAAACATTGTGTTAGTAGTGTATGGGTTCAGAGAAGTTGTAGACTTTGCATTTAAATACATATGTTCTGGTTTTCTGTAGCTTGTCTCCGAGTAAATGTTTAGAATGCAGGGTCTGGTGGTGTGGGAGGAACGCCATTGGAAAGCTAAATTTGGCCATAGAGATACATGTGACTCTCTCATTTGTCATCTAAGGATATATATTGGGTCCTTATTCTTAAGGACAATTAACTTACCAAAGGGATTTTCATTTGTTAGTAAGATTTGGGCTGATTTTGATTGCACCTGAGGATGAGGAAGTAAGGTTTCAGGTTCCTGGAATCTGCATGTATTACACTTACAACTTGACAAATTTTGAAAAAAATTCTCAGGGCGTAGAAGAAATATAGGTAAGGTATTAACACATTGCACATCAGAAGAACAATTATCTTCTAGGTATAAGGAACAATTCTCTTATAGGTATAGAGAGCAATTACTTTATAGCTGTAAAGCCTGAGCTCAATTCTCATCACTGGACAAAAGTAAACATCTAATTTTTAATAAATTAAGAGTATATATCTATTTCTGCTAAGTTAATAAATTTAGGCTGCTATAACTCTATATTTGGTTGGCTCTGCCTTACCTTTGAAAAGGTATTTTAAATTTTTGTATAGCTGATGTTGAACAGAGTGCAAATATTTTTATTTTTCATATGAGGAGAATAATACTTATAGCTTAGGTTTTAGTCTTTAAAGAAATCCTGGACCTGAATTTTGTTTTTTTCAGCATCCATACCAACCATATATAAGCAATTAAGAGTATAACATTTATCTTAATTCTCCATTGCAATCACTATGCAAATATTTCCAGAAATTTATAATTTACTGTATTATAATTTAAAAATATCCTTATATAGTTGCTTGATTTTTCTCTCTTTTGGCTGATTTCAAATATTGCATAAATATTCATTTATATCACTGTTGGAGATGCTTTGAGTGATAGAGTAAAATTGGTAAATGTGATCAAAATAAAGAGAAGAATATGACTTACAAAGGTCTAATGACAGAGTTTCACTATGTAATAGGTCCTTTCTTATGAGTCATTTTCTTTACCTCCCCACTCATTCCTAGGAAATTCAACATTGCCATTCTACATAACATGCACAACGTCACCAATAACTGGCCCTGTGTAAATTTAAATCATCCCCGGGATCCACATCAGAAAGATAAATGCTAGCAAAATTATTTCAGTCATTCTTTTAATCAAGCATTTAAAAATAGTTCAACACATGTTTAACACAATCCCAGCATGCTATCAATATAAAACACCCCAACTCCTCATGGAGATGCTTGACTTTATCCACAGAGTCTTTGGAATTCAGTTTCACCTCCAAACTCACAGCAGACCTCACTGTGGCCCAGAGCAGGTCTGGGTGTGGCACCTACACAAGGCCAGTAGCTAGTGTTCACACACACTTATTCTTTCCTCACAGAATGTAACTGTCTTTCACAACTGGGGTTGGCTATGAACTTACTTTTCCTGAAATGAATGGAGTGGGCCAAGAACCTTTTGGGGAAGCTGTATTTTATTCTTTGATATTGCACCAGAATTCGAATGATAGTTTACACAACCCTGGATTCCATTTGAAATCTGAAGCAATAATTACAAATATGAAAGGCTATTCTTTTTTTCTTGTATTTTTATGATTTTTTGTTTATACTTAAAATTAATATTCGGTTACTTCTGTTTTTGATCACAGTCTCACATAACCCAGACTGGGCTTGAGCTCTGTGTGTAGTTGAAATTGGCCTTGAATGTTGGATTATCATGCCACACAGCTCCAAATATGGAATTACAGGAGTGTACTTTTATACTCGACTCCATGGATGCATTTCAACATGTTGTCTTTGCCATTTGGATATTAGTTCATATTTTTCAAAGACTGACACATTTCATTACACAGTATGAAATAAGAAATATTTTTAACACGAGCACCAATCTCATCAGACAATCTCATAGTCATTGGATAATGGGAAGTTGTCAAGTTCACAGTGGGGAAGGCAAGCTTCTCAGTGTTGTGATTTCAATTGGAGAGCTCCAGTGCCGTCTGCCATCAGGAGCCAATGCTGCCAGTTGTGATCCTTGAAATGAAAGGCTTACTTCATTCATTTTTTTATAAGTGCCTTCTGAATACTCAGCTTGAATAAACATATTTTGTCTCTAAGTTGTTCCTTAAAATAAAAATATCTATTCTATGAAAAACCAGATAGTTCAATTTGAATCATGTTTTTCTTGAGACAACCACAATTTCTTAGTATACTTTATTTCATTATATAAAACATTTAAAGATGTTGTTTTTGATAGCTAGACATGATTGTTGGGAAGATAGAAGGTATGTAGATAGATAGATAAGTAGGTAGATAGATAGATAGATAAGTAGGTAGATAGAAAGATAAGTAGTTAGATAAGTATGTAGATAGATAAGTATATAGATAGATAGATAAAGTAGATAAATAGATAGGTAAGTAGGTAGATAGATAAGTATATAGATAGATAAAGTATATAGATAGATAGATAGATAGATAGATAGATAGATAGATAGATAGGTAGGTAGATAGTGTCTGGTACTCAGGAATAAGCTCTAAGGTTTGAGCATTTTTATTTACTACATAGATGGTGTTTTAAAGTTATGGTACCAAAAAACTTGCCAAGTCAGTGAGAGATGACAAGAAAGAGAATTAGCCTGAGCCTTGTAAAGCAGAAATGCTACCAGATGAGGACAAAATAAACCAAGAAAAGAAAAGAAGTTATGAATGATGTGGTAAACAAGCCAAAGGTGAGAGCCTGAAATCAACTAGACAATGAAAGTAAGCATGCATTGTGTACATTGTCTCAGACAGTGTCAGCATGGGCACTGATCCAGCCAAAGGAGATTCAGAAGTCTATGGCTTTTCCAAAGGAGCACAATATAGATAATGATGCTGTGGTTGCATATTGACTAGACCATTCTGCTGTCTGTAGAATGGGTGAAGCACATGGGAGGGTTTATCTAAGTTGAGAGTGGGATAGTATATGAACATAGTGGTCAATGAAGTTAGTGGAATCAATCTGCCCTGACCATGAGCTTGCTGTACAGTTGCTTGGGAATCCAGATAACATAAAGCACAAGAATGAAAAAAATGTTTCTCTCTCTGGTTTTTTCCTCCCAAGTAGACATGTTTTTATGGACAAATATTCCAGGTGCTTTGACTCTGCCCCCTGACACTTGCTTCCATAACACTCCAAGGATTCTCAGGGCCAGGTGCTGCATTGTTAGCCTTCCCAGTTCTAATGCTTTATTGTCTTAGACAAGGGTATTTTGTCACCTTTTCTGGCTTCCCGCCATGCAGATTGACAATATGGGACTTTTCAGCCTCAATGGGCCTGTGAATCAATGTAGTCAATGCATCAACTTTGTTTCCTTAGAGATCATGAGTAAGGAATACATAAGGAAAGGAAGTTAATTTTTATATCATGGGCCATTCATTTTAATTGATAAAGTATTATGTATTTGGTAATCAAATTATAGATTTCTCATAAGAGAATGTATGAGAAGGAAGCAGTTCAGTTAGGCAGATTGCATGTCCTGAGGGGAACAAGAATGCTGAGTTTGTCTGGATACATTTGAAATGGTGATTAAGGGTGGGAGGTTCAGAATGAAAGTTTAGGGGCACTAGTACAGGTAACTGTGGCTTCTAATGATGAAAAAGGGTAGAGGACAGAGTCATTAAGGGATGGAGCTCAAGGAAGTGTGACTGGAACACTGGAAGAATAACCACATTAAAAAATGGAAGAGGTTGCCAAAAATAAGTCAGGAGAGCTGGAAATAAGGAGCCAAGCTAACTAAGCTTCCTTAAGGTATGGAGGTGGAATCACGAGGGTGGAGGTTGGACTCTGAGGAAGGAGTAAGGATTGAGAAGTGACCACATTTGGGTAGCATGAGAACATGACAGACAGAATGAGCAAAGACTCCACATGAACTAAAGCTCTCCCATGAGAAAGTAACAGTAAGAAATGGTATAAAAAGTGCCTTGTCTAACATGAGGATTATTACCTTCTCCTCTTACTAATCATCTTCAGCAACTACCCACTGCCTTAGCACACAGTTCCAGGGTAGTTCACATGGTTTTCATGTCTCACCTAAACCACCGACCCCATTCATCACCTAAGCTCCCTCTCATGATTTGCAGATGGAGTGAATAAGTATCTCTAACTCACTCAACCCTGGTTTTGGCACCTATCATCACCACACCCTCTGCACATGGACTTTATTTGACCTTCCTTTTAACTAAAAAGATTGCATGCATTGCTATAAAAATCATCTTTGAAATGACTTCACTGATGCCATTTGCTAGTAACAGAAATATATGTGTGTATGTAAAAACACATTGTGATTTCTTTTAGATGAATTTGTCTCTTCATAAATATATAAATATTTAATACATGTCCAGATAAAAGTAAATACATACGATTTAAGCACATAGTTTATAATGTCTATATTGTTACTTTGAATTTAAAACAAAAAAAGCATGAACTTCACATCAGTAAACTTCACTATTGAATTCTATTCACATTATACATAATGGTTATTTATATTTGCTTGTGTTTATTTTAGGTTATCTTATTTATACTTAATATACTGACCTTATTGCTTAGCCCTTAAGCCCCACAATGTACATATCTTAAATAACAAGAAAGGGAAAAAGTACATTGTCTTATATAACGTTTATAGACCTATATTTGGTCACAAAACTATGTCACCCATAACATCTAATATGTCAAGACTTCTTGGCTAATATTGACTTGCTTTTACTACAATGAAGCTTTCTGTTTTGAAAGAGAGTACTGTCAACATTCAAAAATTGATGTATGTTGGTGTACATATGGTAACTGGGGTTTTCCACCACTAAAGAAAAAAAATTATCCCTAATGCCTACATGTAGATAAAAGTTAACTAAATGAGAGCTGAACAAGATGTGCAACTTACTAGGATATACAAGGGGATAGAAGGATTTTACTTGATTCTTTCTTTATATGATAGATGCTCAATAATCATCTCATTTATAACTATTACTAGTTTCACCAGAGAAAAATCCAAACAACCTCCATGTCCAAGTTAGTAGAGATGTGTACTTTGATGTTAGATATTTTGGTTAAAGTTAGAATCAAATTGCCTTTGAGATGATCTACCCCTGAAGCTGTATTGAGCCTGAGAGAAAGAAAAGACAGAAATACTTTTTTATAGGACACACATAACTCAGTGAAGCTTCATCTCTACCATCATTGGAGGTTCTGTTCTGAAAGGAAAATCACGTATATCGGAATACGTTACAACAAAACGTTTCCTGTTTTTTAATTACAAAGGCCAAACATCTTGATGAAAATTTAATGACATTTATATTTCAGGGAGTCTATTTCAAAGTAGTATTAAGAGTGCTGATGGCTAAAACACTAACCCCGGGCTAGAGTCTCATATCCCTCCCTCATGCACTTACCAGCACGTCAGCTTTCCCACTCAACCCCTTCCCGTAGTCGTCAGTTGCAATCACTTGAAACTTGAAGTAGGATCTCCTCATATTGTGGAAGAGCATGGCTGTCTTGATGAGTCCTGTGTATGTTTCCACCACAAACCCCTCTTTGCCCTCTTTAATGGGTGGTATGATGAGCCTGTAGGCCATGGCACTATAGTTTCCTGTGTCCCTGTCGGTAGCCTAGGAGGGAAAAACCAGATGATAAATCATCAGTGAGAAAGAAGAAAAAGCTTGCAGCTGGAAAGCTTATTTCCGCTTCCAAGGCTACTTGTGTAATAGCACAGTACATTTCTCCTCAAATTCCATTTCTCTGAATATCATTATGCAGATACCGAAGATACATCTGCATAACAAATAGTTCTCATCAGAAATGATCCTGGCTCCAGGACACTTGTTACAAAAGACCAGGAGCCAATCAATCAATTTTTATACATCTGTAAAGATGAGTTCAAACTTAGGCTATAGATCCAAATTGTGGGCACAGTGGGAACTATGGGCTACTTGAAGAACATAATCATAGGGCTGTGGGTTTTTTGTTTGTTTGCTTTCAGATTGGTCAGGGATTTTTCTTTGTAATTATAAATTCTTTTCTCTAGAGTTTTTCATTAATATATTTTGGTCACATTTTCCTCTCCCCCGACTCCTACCTCCCTATCCGCCCAACTTCCTATTTTTTTCTCTCTCTCCAAAATAAAACAAAAGAAAAGCAAAAGAAAAATCAAAACAAACAAAACCCACATTTTTGACTTAGCATACAGCCTAAGGGGTAGGAGATATAAACTACTATACAATGACATATCAAATCATAAGTCAAACATCATAGTTTTAAACGAATACATTTATGGATATATGAGTGAATGCTAACTAGTTTCTATTCTAGAAAGATGAGAAAAAGATAGATAGAAGCCAACTCTCTCTTTTGTGATTCTCCTGAGTTAACAAGGTTCCTGGTGATGGAGTTATGCTGTACAGGCTTAAATTTCTTATCATTTAGGTTTAAAAAAGGGATAACTACTTAGATTTTCCATTTCTTCTTAAAAATGGCTGTGAACCAAATATAATTGCATGGGCTCTATGGCTTCTATTTAAGGGCAAGTTTTCAAAATGTCAGTTTCAGAATTATTTCAAAGCAAATCACTCAGAAAAGATATGGTTGAGGCTGGAGAGGTTCTCAGCACTGACGAGCACTGGCTGCTGTTCCAGAGCATCCAGGTTCGGTTCCCAGCACCCACATGATTGCTCACAACCAGCTGTAACTCCAGTTTCAGGACATCTGATGCCCTCTTACATCCTCTGCAGGCACCAGGCATGCAAGTAGTGCATAGACATGCATGAGGGCAAAACACCCATACACATACAATTGAAAGTATTTTTAAAAAATTTATGGGCTTTATTATAAAAAGTAACTTAAAATAAATATATCAGATACTCCAGTTAACCAGACCCCAAATTTATACATTCCAATTAACTTTTGTACAGTTAGAACAGGCATTTGGAATAGAAGCTGTGAAACTTCACATTAAGTTTTCAACATTTGATATTGAACATGTAACAAAAAAGGCTAAATACAAGAGGATGAGAAAGGAGTGAATGCAGGTAATAGACATAAGTTACAAGAGGGTACAAAGCTAACTGTTTTTCTAGTTCTAATTCCATCATGGATATTTTTTTTTGTTTTGGGTAGTGGATAAGGACGTAAAAATGTATTCAATACTGAAAATACATTAAAAAATGGTGGATAAGGGAATCAAATAATGCCATCAGGCTACATGTAAATTATTCAGGATATTACATCTTTCATATTTCCATTTTTAGCATTGTTTTCCATTACATGCATTACACAGTCATTATTTTATCATTGCTTAATTTATAACATGATATATTAAGCATTTTTAATTTGCATTAACACTCTAAGAGCTGTACTAAAGTAATTTAAATAGTAAGAAAAATATTGCTGAGGAAGCTACTGTTACAATTTTATAGATTAGTGATGTCTAATAGAAGGTTCTAGGTGCTGATAGAAATCATCCCAGTATGTCTGATCCTCACAGCAGAAATCAGTCATATATGAACATAGAGAATTTGAAATGAGGCTAAGGCGGCAAAAGAACTGGGATTCTGACTTGACCTAACTTAATCACATGAGTGGTAGTGTTGGTATGTAGACAGCGACAAGAATACATAACAGCCTGCATGCAGTAAGGTATAGTATACACTTGACTCGGCTTCAAGTTTTATACATATTCCAAACACATAAAGCATTTCAGGATAGTCCCACCTACATGACAGGGAATGTTATCTTATACTAAATAGCACAGCTATTTCAACTCAAGATAAAAAATCCTGACTTGTCTAAGTTGCTGTCCTAGTGAATTCTGATTGCCAATTTGACTGGATTTAGAGTTACTTAGGAGACACATCTATGGGTGTATCTTCAGAGAAGTTTAACAGAGGAGGGAAAGTTGCCCCTAAGTGTGGTCAGTACAGTCCCCTAAGTTAATGTCTTAGCTGAACAAATGGAGAAATGGAGGAAGCCATGTGGTGACAGGATTCACCTCTGCCTGCCTCTTGACTGCGTATGCAAAGTGTTCAGCTGCCATCACATCTTCCTGGGAGGCCATGATGGGCTTTATCATCAAACTGTGAACCAAAGTCAACCTTCCCTTCTTACTTTGTTTTCATCATTGTATCCCTCCCCGCCTCCCACAACAGCATAACTACAGTTGCTAAACTGCTCCATTAAGAAGAGGGAAAGCATGCTCCTTTAGCTCATTTTCTCATGTGCGCTGCTGATGTTCTGTTTAGCAGAGCTGGGTTTGGACATTAGAGTTCCAGGGAAGAGATTTCAGCTAGCATTCCATTCCCTTTCACAGGAGAAAGAAAGAGTAATTAAAGTTAACCTTTTAAAGCTTTAAACCATGGTGATTTTATTCAATGAACAAAGGATAGCATAATAATTTTAAAAAAATGTATTCACAACCAAAATTAAACTTAGAATCTAAACCAACTAACATGAGAGATTCATCTCCATTCCATGAGTAAATTTGCTACTAAGCTCAGGTCAGAGAGGCTTGGACAAGGGGCTGGGAAGATGTCTCAGTTAGCAAAGCAACTGCCTTACAAGTGTGAGGACCTGAGTTTGATTCCCAGATATCACATAAAAAAGTCTGGGCACGGTGGTGTGCCTATATAATCTTGGTATTGGCAAGGTGGAGATAGCAGACTCCCTGGGGTTCACTGGCCAGCCAGTCTAGCCTACTTGGTGAGCTCCAGGCCAGTGAGACACTGTCTCAAGGTGAATGACACCAGAGGAATAAGACTTCAGATTGTCTCCTGGTTTCTACATGCACATCCATACACATATAAAAACACATGCACACAACACACACACACACACACACACACACACACACACAAAAAAAAAAAAAAAAAAAGATGTACTCAACTTTTAACTTTTGGTTAGCATTAAGATTTCTCTTTTAGTAAATAATTTATTATTAATGTAAGCTTTGAGATAGAATAGCCATGCCCAAAGTGTACCCAATTATGAATGTACAAAGCAATACAATTTCAAAAAATATACATTTCTATGAGACTAATATGTGTATTAAGAATCAAAACACCACAGCTATTCATGTCTACATGTATGCCTCAGTCACAACCATCTCCCTGTCACACCCATCTCCCTCAGGAAAACCACACACTTGGCTGCACTGCTAGGTTTGCTCATTTTCAAAGTTTATGTTGGTAGAATCAGCACAAGTTCTACTTTATGACTCAACTCTTTCACTAAATTTTGTGCTATGAGGTTCAATCCTGTTCAATTGTTATTTATTTATTTTTATTAAGAAATTTTTTTCATTCATTTTTCACACACCAGTCAAAGAACCTCCTCTTCCCTCCTTCAGTCCCCCCCAGCCTCCCCCTCCTAAACCCACCTCCACTCCTCTCCACAAGAAGGCAAGGCCTCCCATAGGGAGGCACATCCAGTAGAGGCAAGTCCAAGGCCCTCCCCCTGCCTCAAGTCTGCATGAGGTGTTCCATCATATGTAATGGACTCCAAAAAGCCTGATCCTACACTAGGAATGGAATCTGATCCTAGTGCCAGGGGGCCACTCCAGGCCCATCAGGCTACACAACTGTCTCACCATGCAGAGGGCCTAGCCCAGTCCTATGCAGTCTCCACAACCATTGATCCAACTTTCATGAGTTTGCACTAGCTTGGTTTTGTCTTCTCTGCAGGTTTCCCCATCATGATCTTGGTGCACTTGCTCATAGAATTCCTCTTATCTCTCTTTGACTGGACTTCTGGAGCTCTGCTAGGTGTTTGGTTGTGGATCTCTGCACCTGCTTCCATCAGTCACTGGAGAAATGCTCTGTGTATTCACTGATCTGGTCATTGGGGTAAACCAGGGCAAATGGATGGAACTAGAAAATATCATCCCGAGTGAGGTAACCTGGACTCAGAAGGACAAACATGGTATGTATCCACTCATAAGTGGGGGTGAGGGGTGGGCAATGGAGGGTAGAGTATAGGGGATGAGAACATAAGAAAATGGGATGGTCGAGCTGGAACAGGGATGGAGTGGGAGAGCAATGAAAGAGATACAGTGATAGAGGGAGACATCACAGGGATAGAGAGAAACCAGGTGCTAGGGAAGTTGCCAGGAGTCCCCAAGGATGACCCCAGCTTAGACTACTAGAAATAGTAGAGAGGGTGCCTGAATCCTGTTCAGTTTTAAGATAAATGTTAACAACACAATGATATTTAGATAGGAGGGATGGCTACTATACAAACATAGCGGTTGCTTGGTACATTAAGCTAACTCACACAGTTCCTACTGACTAACTTCCCATTTCAAAAAATTGTTTTGCTTTCTAATTTATTGCATTATGAAAACTATAACAAGTCATATTTCATAATAAATGACTGAAGTGCTTTTTGTTCTAAACTTTTTCTGAAGCAAATCATCATTTAATATAAAACTCAGAAATATCATTTAGAATTCTACATAATGTGGTACAAAAAATAGTAAAAATGAGGTGCAATTTTTAAAAAGTAAGTATTGCTAGGCATTTGAAGCTCTGAAGCTCTATTTCTGTATGTTATGCAATGGTAGCCCACTTTCATTCCCTCTTTCCAGGTGCACCATACTCAGCAATCTACTTTAAGGATCTCACTTCTGGAGATGGTCACAGGACAGGGGACCTCTCTCCTCTCTCTATCAAGTGTGTAGAGTTGAATGCTGGTGAACTACAGAGTAAAAGTGGACAATTCTCATGGCTGATGACCTTTGGACCAACACACAGCACGCCCATGTTCCATTTAGGATCATAGCCTCTCCAGGAGACATAAGTCAGATGGCTTGTAGTCCATTCCCTACAGTTACACACAGACAAGAACCAAATGTTCTCATGAAGTAAACGACAAAATAGGACATGTTTAAATACATACTGACTCACTTCCAAAGTGCCAGTAACAAGATTCAGAATACAGTTTGAAATCTGGTGTAGGATGTGAACAGGCAGCAAACACCTCAGCATTGAATGCATCATGACTGTCTGCTTTCTGCTTTTAAGGTCTTTACATTTATTTTATTTGTTTACTCTTACATTTTGTTTTATATTGAGAGGGACTTCAAAGTCACTTTTAACTTGTGTTTCTTATCCATCAATGAGATAAATTATGTCTAACAATATTATATAAGCACATATATTACATATGTATGCTATATTCCATGATTGTGATGTGCTGAAAATTATGCTTATGTAATTATAGTTAATGACCAAGAACATCATGACCATTAGAGATATTTGCTATTGGAGCTGTTAAATTCATATTGTAATAACAAGAAAGTGTTGCTTTTCTGTAATATGCTGTGCATCAATGAGTACAGAAATTTAAGCACTCAAGAACTCAATTTAGACTCATCATCTTAGACACATAAGATTATATAACTCCTCTAAGAAAGTAATATATTAATAAGTTCTTTCATATTGAGGTCTGGTGCATGCATTTGGTTTTCATAATCACATTTCATTTTATTCATGTTTTCTAGTTTTCCTTTATTGCTTCCAGATCCCATTTGACTCAGTCTTGCAAACCTTCTTCCTCCATTGAAACCCACACACTTATGTAGAGAAAATACTCTCTCCTTGTTACCGAATTCAAGGACATTGGTATCTAGTTCTCAGCTTTCCTCTTCAACTTATTAATTCTTCTAAAGTGCAGTTTTCATGGAGATGGCATACTTGGCAACTTATCTCCAATTCTCTGGCTTGTGACAATCCTAGAACAGTGAGCTTCCTGAGAGCTGCTCTAGTGTTAAATCTCATGGAGGCACTGGCCCTGGGGAAATGCTCTGTCTCAGGAAGATAAAACTTCAATGCATACATTTCTGACCATGGTGCAGTCATCACATCTGAAGCCTCTGATGCTGGAGAATTTTCACGTTTGCCTTGAGACATTAGGTTTGGAGTTCCTGCCCACTTCTGCTCTTTTGAAGCCACACTGTGGTTATCTTATCTTATCTTTGTACCTTGGATCAATTGAGCCATAAGTTTATACCTGATGATTTAAGACTGGAAGATGGAGAATTTAAACAACCAGGAAAACCAGTGTGACCAGAACCTCTCCATCTGAGTTCCAAACTGTGCTTTTGCTCCATTCAGAAAATCTTTTCTATAAACAGTGATGTCTCACATCATAATTCAGCCCATTTGTCAATGTATGCCTTCTTCAGGCTCCTCTAGAGGTGTGCACATCCTAATTTACATAGAATTTCAGGATATCAAGTGTGACATTTCTCAGCTGTTCACCTTAGAAGCAAAATATCTTTACCTGTGCCATCTGTCAGATCTTGGAATCTTAGAGACACAGCTGACCCGCCTCCCCCATGGAAGGCATGTTCAAAAGGATCTGAGCTGCGCCCAGTTCTCCTCATATGGAATATACTATCATTTCCCTGATATTTTAACCTTTTCCTCTTCAAACTATAAAACTACATTTGTCTTTTGCATTAGGACAAAGCAAAGCTTTTATTCTGATGCTAACCACATCACTGTTTTTACAGTTCAGTTCTCTACCATTTCTTTCTATATATAATTCCTACCCGCCACTTCATCCTTGAAACACAGTCAGACCTGAGCCTCTCCAATGAGAGCAACTATCCCAAGTGGGATTTCAAATGGAGTTCAGACTCAGATCTACCAGCCTGTATTCTTGCTGGGCCTGTGTTTATAACACTGGTGTGCAATCCACTGTCAGCTAACATCTGCCCACCATTCATGGCTTCCAGTGCTGTGTGACACCGCAAATGCATGGTCTCATTAACAGTCCATTGTTATTTCACAGGAGAATGCTGGAGGCCAGAGAGATCAGCAAACTATCGATAGCTGCACAGGTTGCTAGTAGCACAGCAGGGTGGGTCTCACCCTAAATCCATTCTATCCAACATGTCAGACTACCAGGGATTTAAACACTCACTGAAAAGAACAGAAAATGAAAGATGAACCATCCTAAGAATTTTTCCTGGATTCAACAAGGAGATGGGAAGAACAATAAATATACATGCCAGAAACTAAGTGTGTATGCTTCTTCCAAAGCTGTTGAAAAATACCCCTATAATGGAGCTTTAGAAGCTGGCCTTTGGATAGTGATTGGTGCATGAGGGTAGAGCCCTATAGGAGGTTCTAAGATCCCCTCTATCACTTATGTCATGTAAAGGCATAGTGCAAAAACAGCTATGTAGGAGCCAGGGATATAGCCCTAGTGAATCTGCTGATGGGTAAAAATTGCTAATGATCCAGGCCCAGGACAAAGAATTTATCTTACTTGTAAATCCCTCAGTTATAAATGCCAGAATGGAGAAATGAAGACAGCAACACATTATGTAAATCGTATTATTTGCTTGATATTTTATTTTATTCAGTTTTTTTCTTTTTATAGTGTCTCATTATGTGCTCTAGGCAGTCATTGGACTTGCCATACTCAAGGCCCAGCCTCACGCCCTGTGATTACAGATGTGTGCCAAGAAGCCTGGCTAAGAATACAAAACTCTAATGTGAATGGTGGTTTCTGCTTAGATGTCTCCTTCTTCCCTTCCTTCCTCCCTTATTATGAGTGGCTGGGAGAGCAGGTAGAAAGGTGTGCTCATGGAAGAGAATTTAATATGACTCCTTTCCCAGGAAGTAGAAATCTCACTGTAAATGGAAGAGTATTCCTCTCTTTTATCCAGCTATGTTTTGACATCACCACAAAACTGCAGCTAGAGTTGCCCAGCTTAAACCCTAACTCCAACTGCAGCAGGCCAACTTCTCCCAGCGATCCCATAATAAAATGCATCCCCCATGTAGGGCTGCAGTTCCTATTTGGACACCACTGCTTTGCCCAAGGAAAGAGAAAATAATAGAAATTATAAGGTCCTGTGGCCCTGGACTCTGCTTGATTTGATGGGCAAACCACAGTCTGGGGATTTAAGACCAATGATGTTCGATGAAGCATGGCTTAGGACTCTGACTGAGTGAGCCTTTTGCAAAAATCTCAACACCCCATAGGAAGCCTTACCATTTCAGAGGAGGGGATGGTGGGTGGGTTGGGAGGGGAAGGCTGGTGGGGAGTGGGAGGAGAGATGAGAGGGGGGAATCTCTGGTTGGTGTGTAAAATGAATAAAAAATTTCTTAGTAAAGGAAAAAAAATTGAAAAAAAGAGAAAAAAAATCTCACCTCAAAATACACCACACTTAATTCTAGCAAATAAAGGCTCAAGAGAGATTAAAAATTCAAATAAAACAAATCTTAACGAAGAAACAAAATAGTATGAGGATGTTCAGATAAAGGAAAAGTCAACTCCATGACCAGGAAGACTTTAAATTGTTTAAAAGTCATATAAAGAATGGGAAGTAGTTGAGGACAAAATATCTTTCAGAAATGGAAAATAAAGCATGCTTTCCATAAAATCTCATTATAAGTTAACATTTTTAAAAATATAAACTGTTACAAATACACAAAGGACTACTTTCATAAAATTGGAGAAAATTCATAGATAGTTTCATAAAGGCACAAATACATAAATAAAAACCATAAATCTATTTCATTATCTTGTAAGTCATAAAAAGAGAATGGCCAATAATGTTGGCTAAATTCATGCTTAAGAACTAAAACTGACTCAGCAGAAAATTCTAAAGAAATCATATTTCCTTGAAGAGTTAGTACAATGTTAACCTGTTTCTTTATAATAAAAAGGTTATACCGGGTTCATGATATAGTTACCAGGAGGAAGGGGGAGCCTGGTGAGTAGATTTATTGACTTTTATGTTTTCTCTTGATGAAAAGAGGAAAGTTATGTCTGGACTTGCTTGGAAGGAAGCCAAACTTGGATAGTATAATTCTACTTGCTTTAATTATATTTTATAATGAAAACTCAGTCACAGGCAACCACTTACACACTTCTAAGACCTCATCTGGAATTTTTGATGTGTACAGGTGCCCAACATTAAGAGACAACCGCCAAATAATTGCCTCTATCATGCAGGGAATAGGTAAGACATTAATTTTCTAATAGCCTTAGTAACTGTTCCCCTCCATTGCCTAAATGAATACCATGGACACAGAAATATTAGCAAAATAATTAGTGATGTCCTAAAACTTCCAAACCTATTTAAGTGCAATAATGGAGCTTTCACCTCAGTTTCTCAATTACACCCATTTCAAACTTTAGCAGCACGAAACTCTTGCTCTTCCCAGAGTGAAAGTGATTTAGAATGTAGGGCCCCAAACTCACACCTCACATCCGCCCACTGATGTGGGTGTCAAACTGTGATTATTAGAGGCAAAAAAGAACTGAGCATTGGGTACTGAGTAATACTTTTAACTTTTTTCTTATATTTTTAGAAAACATGAAGAAACTTTCATTTGAAAGTCCTTACAGTCAATGTGCCCAGCTTCTGATAAAACACGGATAAAGAAATATCAAGGAGATTGATCTATTCACAGGCCTATTCAAAAATTTTGCAAAACTTTAAAAAGAAAAGAAAGAAATGTTTTAAACAGGAAAAAAATCAGTGTTAGATTTTTTCACAAGAATTTAATAAAACACAACTACAGTAGGATATTAATAACACCTGATATTAAGGTTCACATCAGGTTATTGCAGAATTAAGTAAATGCCAATTTAATATAATTGAAGAGATGTATTTTCAGGCTTTTATTATAGTGATCCAGGATAGATTTGGGATCCTGTTAGAAGAAGCCTCACCCACGGACTGCATATGGACTTCAGAAGTGGTGATCTGTTCTTTCGCCTGCCTGTTCTTACTAAAGCGCCAACACAGTTTAGAACTTGAATAGGACTGCAATCTGCAATAATGATCTATGGAGGCCTGCAGTCACAGCCTGAATAACATGACCCTGATACATTATTATTATTATTATTATTATTATTATTATTATTATTATTATTATTTTTGAGCTGAGGATCGAACCCAGGGCCTTGTGCTTGCCAGGCTAGCACTCTACCACTGAGCTAAATCCCCAACCCCCTGATACATTATTTACATTCATACTTTGCCAACATTTTTCTTAAAGAGTGGTATCAAAATAATCACAAAGATAGTGTCTTTGTGAAAAATTAGACACTGACCCAAAGAAAAATTCTTTTATAAAAACCAAACCAACCAAACAAACATTATACACAGCAAAATTCACTATAGAAGGCACAATAGTGAAAAATAAATCGGACTTCCTTGTATTTATATAGTAATTAAAGTGATTAATTTTCTTTTCTTTATAAATTCTTTCACAAAGTAAATATTTTTTATCCCATAAATGAATTCTTCCCTTCACCATTATAATTATTTAGTCCAAAATAAGGACTATTTTTAAGTCCTTCCAAGATGCTTTCAAATGAATTCTGTTCATTTTATCCATATAAAAACAGATTGTTCTCCATTCAATGGGCATTTAAACAAGAGAAAAGCCACCTTTTGAGCATTCTTTTTAAGAGATAAAGTGAGTTTAGTTTCAATGTTTATTTTTAATAACAATGTATCAATTTTCTCAGATGTTTCCCAGTTATTACACTGCTTAAGCACTACTTTTCAAAGATAACTTATTTTTTTATGAGCATTGATCGGTGTTTTGCCTGACTGTGTATCTGTGTGATGGTGTCAGGTCTCCTGGAACTCGAACTAGAGGCAGTTGTAAGCTGCTGGGAATCAAACCTGGTCCTCTGGAGAGGAGCGAGTCAATGTACTTAACCACTGAGGCATCTCTCCAGTCCTACATTATTTGTGATTTTACTTCCTCACTAAAAGCCAGTTAACCTCTTAGTCATATGTTCTCACTTTCTGGTTGTTCTTTACTCACAGTGAATCCTGTCACTCTGATCCAAACTCAGCTTCTTAACTATCACCCCTCTTTCTGTACTTTCTTTCCATGGTGAGTGCATGATCATTTATATTAGGATGATTTTCATAGTGATGCCATTGAAAGGCTCACAAGTTGAGAGGACATAATCCATCACAACAGAGGAGACATGAAAGCCGGAGGGTGTATGTAGGTGGGACTCCCCACCTCTTCACACCTCAAAGGAACAGGAAGTGGGAACTGGTCAGAAACCGGGAACTGACTGCACAATTTCAAAGTCTGTCTCCAATAACCCACTGCCTCTCACAAGCCCCCATTTCAAAGGATTCTCACTCTCTTGAAACAGTCCCACCAGGTAGTAGCATTGGTTATTTTATTTTTATTTTTTTTTTGTTGTTGTTTTTGTTTTTCTCAAACCACAGCCTCTCTGTATTGAGCTCAGAGTTACTTCTCAGCATCCTCTTTCTCTGTTCATCACCAAGTCCCGACTCCCCATGAACAGTCCATTAGAAAAACTCTGAGTTCTGACTGTATGGTCCTCTAGCTCTCTCACACGCTGCCAAGCTTATTCTAGGCTCTCACCAAGTATGACCTTTTGTTTTTTTTTCAAATATTAAGACATTGAATCGCTCCACTTACAAGAACATCTGACCCCAATTTACTATCCCCACTTCTTACCTTATCTTGTTTTATTACTTGTGCTTTTCCCTTGGGAAAGAATCCAGTGGTCACCTTCTATGGTCCCACAGAGATGTCAACAGTTCAGCAACCACAGCGAATCATCTACACTGGGATTCTTTACAGCAGAGACTGAATCTCACATCAAATTCAATACTTGGAACCAGGATATTGCTTATTACTTTCAACTTTCTAATAATCTATACGGTGAACCAGCGCATTTCATACTACTTATATTTTTCTAATAATCTATACTCTTTCTGGTTTCAATAATTTTAGTATTTTTTTTATAGTTAGTCAAAACAACTCTTATCTGGTAGGCCAAAGAAGCAATGGTTATTCCGGGACTCTAATATGGTATAAATAGGAAGGGAGGGTGGGTGAGGAGGGAGGGTGGGTGAGGAGGGAGGGTGGGTGAGGAAGGAGGGTGGGTGAGAGAGATGAAGATTGATGGAGATTTAAATGCTTCTTTCATTCCCTACAAGAGAGTTGCCTTCAGTTGCTTGTGCCTTTGGGTGTGTGTGTGTGTGTGTGTGTGTGTGTGTGTGTACCTTTATTTATTGTCATGACTATTAAATAATTATGTCTCTATATTATACACTAGATTTTTTGATTCGTGCATTTGATGGTAATGTCTTATCTAGTAAGTGGTGTTTTGTTTAAATATGTATAGAAGAATGTCAGAGTAGATTACATGTCAGTATTTAGAATAGATAGATTTAAGCTCATTTCTCCTAGTTATTGTTACTAGTTATTTGAAATTTGGCAACTAACTCTAGGATTTAGGTCCTCCTGCTTAACATGAGCAACCAGGACAGTCTATATATGGACTAAATAAGGATATTATAGGTTCCTACTGGTTTATTTCGTTTTTTAGTGTGTAGCACACAGGTAAAGGCATTAATTATTCTTTTGTTTGTGATGTCTGTAAATTTGGGAGCATCGGGGAAATTTTTCTGATTCGTTCTTTTCATTTTATAAGCCTCACTGTTTAGAGCCTTGCATGCTAAATAATTGTTGAGTGACAATTTTGAACTTCTAATGAAGTTCACTTATTGACATATTTTAATAAGGTCATATTATTTGTTGGTTCAAAAGCAAAAATACTCACATGGAGAAGAATCTCTACAGTATTATTGCAAAAGAACCTTGTGAGTCAGTCACCCATGGTTGGAGTTCACTGTGGAGTCTTTGCCTCATAGCTTAAAGTCTTGGGTTTGATCCCCAGCAACCAATTTTTAAACAAACAAACAAACAAACAAACAAAAAACAACAAATAGATATTGGAACATTTACAAATGCAAATTAAATAGCTTCACTTCCTACTATTTAACAGACTATATTTTCATTGTTGGTGAATTTGCATCATATTGATGTACAGGACATTTTTCTCTTGAGTATTTTTTTCTTAAATTCACACATGTACATGTCCATATTTTAAAGCATAGCTACTACTAAAAGACAATCTTTAATCTCAGCACTGACAAGGATGAGGCAGGAGGATCTTTGTGAGTCCAAGGTTAGCCTGATCTCCATAGTGAGTTTCAGGATAGCCAGGACTACACAGAGAGACCCTATCTCAAAAACAAACAAACAAACAAAAATAAAAATGGCTGTCATCTGGAATAAGAATCAAAGATAGGAAGTCTTCTTATATTTCAGCTCCCAAATTTAATAGAAAATCAAGGAAAGAGAACAACAAGGCATTTGAATATTCAGTCTGAAAGTTAAATTTCTGTGAATTCACTCTCTTGATATTTATTGCCTATCCATTAAATCATACAAAGACTTCCATTACGAAAAGAAAAACTTATTTATCACAGCTTTTTTCAGAAAAAAAAAGAACACATGGGAGACAAATGGAATTCAATTTATAAACCTTTTAGTTTGGAAAGTCAATGTGAATGTTCAAAAACATGATGAGTCTAAATTGTTGCTCTGAAGCTAATGATAATCAAAAAAGCCTTTAGTGTCATGAAATTGACACTAATTGCAAAGAAGTTCCAATTCACAGGCTGGAACAGGACTCTCTGTACACAGGACACTAAAATCTGTCTCTGTGGATTACACCATTTGCCACACTTTAATACAAACACCACATTTATCCAAAGCAGTGGCTATTCAAAATGTCCTTCATTTAAATTGGTCATATTTCAGAGTGCTTCTCTATCTCTCTCTGTCTCTCTCCTCTCCTTCCCCCTTTTCCCTCCTTCCTGGCATTAGTATGTATTGGTGTGTAAATGTATAAATGTATATAGTTACAAATATGCATCAACATAAATATATTTTTCTGTAACAATGGATTTTACATCTTTGGGCACAAACTAATATTTTCTAAGAAGAAGTAAAATTATTATGAAGTAGTCTTTGATCTGCAGAAAAGACACCACCTGAAATTTGAAGTTTTTCTTAGCTACATTCAGCATACACTGATACAATTTCTTGGTTTAACCAGGAAATGACTGGAAAAATGAGTGAGGAAAAATGATGAGGAAAAACCCATATGCAAATAACAGAAAATATGAGAAAGAGCTTTTCTGTTAGAATTTATCCAATTTACCAGTTTTACCAAATTATTAGACATTTGGAATTTTTTGATCATTGAGACAAAGCAAGCAATAATGTGTTTGTGTGTGCGTGTGTGCACATTGTATGAGTACATGAGTGCATGCATTTTTGTGTGTTCATGTCTGTTTGGGCATTTGCACATACATGTGTTACTCCATGTGTGTGCATATATGTACATATATATGGATGCATATAAATGTGCCATGATGTGTTGGGGGTCAGAATAACAACTGCTCTGGCTGGTTCTCCACTTCCACCCTGTGGGTCACAGGGACTGAACTCAGGGATAAGCATACGTTAGCATCATCAGATCCTGATTGTTTTTGGCATATATTCACTGTGCATAGCTTTTTTCTGTATAGACTTGACAAATATTTCTTTCCAGTACAAATATGTCACTTACTTTGACCATATTTATTCCCATGCCCTCTCTTTATCTCTACTCCTTTCTCTTTGTGTGTGTGTGTGTTATGGTTTTACTTCTCTATAAATTATTCTAGGTCCCTAAATGAGAGTAAACATTCAACATTTGTCTTTGACACTTTGTTTAATATAATCACCTCTAGTTGCATCCATGGTTCAGTAATTTACATAATTTCAGTCTTCTTCTGGTTGGCTAACACTGAAGTGTGTGTCTATATTCCTGACAGTGGTGACAGATTCCTTCTCTTGCATCCACACCAGCTTGTGTTATCAATTGGTTTTCTTGTGAGGGCCATTCTGACAGGGTGAAATGAATTTTAGTTTGTATTTTGCTGGTAGGTAAGAGCATTGAACCATCTTCCATATGCTTATTGGACATCTATATTTAATTCTCTGTGAATTTCTTGTTCATTTCGTTAGCTCATTCTAGAAATTATTTTTTGAAATTATTTTTAATTGTTTTTGATATTTAGCCTTTGAGTTTATATATATATATATATATATATATATATATACATACATACATACATAAATATATAAAAATATTCTCCTATAACAAATTCATAATTCCTTACATTAAGGTGTTTAATACACTTGAGTTGATTTTTTTCATATAAAGCAAATGTAGGGATCTAGTCTCATTTTTCTACATATGGATATCCAATTTCCCCAGCACCATTTGGAGAGACTGCCTTTTCTACAATGCACATGTGTGTCATCTTTAAGAAACGATCAGGTGGCTGTTTCAGGATAGAAGGAAAACATGTGTGTTTCTTCTATCTATCTATATGTCTGCTTCTGCACCACCATCACACTGTTTTGTTGCTTTGACTTCATGGTGTGACATGAAATCACATATTAACATATGCCCAGCACTGATCTTTTAGTTCAGGATTGCTTTGCTCTGTGGGGTCTTTTGTGTATGTATGCATTTTAGGGTATTTTTTCGTAGTTCTTTGAAGAGTTCCATTAAAATAATGATGGGAATTGCTTTGTCTCTGTAGATCATGTTTGGTAATATAGCCATTTCCACAAATATCAATTGTGCTGGTTGAGTATGGCAGATGTTTCCACCTTCTGTGTCTTCTTCAATTTAAAAAAATAATTTTTTTTTCATTAGAAATCTCCCCTTCCTTGGCTAGGTTTATTCTTAGGTTTTCCATTTTTGAAGCTATTATGAATAGGATAGGTTTTCTGGCTACTTTCTCTGCATATTCATTATTGGTATATAGAAAATATTTTTCTTTTATGTACTGATTATGTTTCCTGCTATGGTGCTGAAGTTTTTTTTTCCAGTTTTAAATGTTGACTAGTAGAATCTTTATGGTCTGTATGTACTAGATTGCATTGTCCACAAATAAAGATAATTTAACTTCTCATTTTTCTAGCTGAGGTTTCAAGGATTATATGTAGAAAATAGTCTTATCTTATTCCTAATTTTAATAGAAATGCATTGAACTTTCCCCTATTTAGTATTATGTTGACCATGGGTTTTCTATATATATCATTTACTATGTTGAGGTATGCTCCTCCTATTCTTGATTTTTTTCCAGGCTTTTATCATGGAGGCATGTTGTGTTTTTTCATCTACTGAGATGATCACGTGATTATGTCCCTGAATTTATTAATATGATGCAATACATTAATTGATTTCCTATATCGAACCACCATTTCATTCCTATATGAAGCTCACTTGGTCACAGGGAGTACTCTTACTGATGTATTGTTAAATTCAGTTTACAAGTATTGAGAATTTTTGTAACAATGTTCATCCTGGGAATTAGCCTATCATTTTCTTTTACTGTTAAGTCCTTATCTGATTTTGATATGAGTGAAATGCTGGCCATATGAAATGAGTTCAGTGTATTCCTTCCATTTCTATTTTGTGCAGTAATTTGGGAGATTTTTTTTTTTGAGGTCTGAAAGAATTCAGCTGTGAAGCCACCAGAGTCTGGGGATAAAACACAATGCTTGTTATGAGCATGCTTATATTGTTTCCAGGTCCTTGTTTAATTTGGTAGGCTTATGCGTCCGGAAAATTAACTTTTTTTTCAAGATTTTAAAATTTATTAGACTACAGTTTTTATAGTATGTCTTAATAATCCCCTGGATCTCCCTGCTGTCTGTTTTAATGTCTTATTTCATCTGTATTTATATATTTTGCATCTTCTCTCACCTTTGATTAGTTTGGATAAGGGCTTGCCAATCCTGTTTATCTTTTCAGAGAAGCAACTCTTTGCTCTGTGGATTCCTTTTCCATCCACTTCATTACCTTGGGCTGTGATTTTATTGTTTCTGCCCACTGATTTAAGTTTGTTTGATCTAGATTTTCTAAAACCTTGAAGTTTATTATTCTTTATTTCCAGCCTCCCTGATTTTTAAATATGTAGGTATTTATCATATAAGCTTCCCTCTTAGAACCACTTCTAAACAATGTACTTCACTGTCAAGAAGAAATGAGAACACAGATTGACACAATGGGAAAAATTAAGAGACGAAGAAGTCAGCAGGCATGGCAAGTGTCATTCCTGAAGACAGGGACACCAGAGTAATTAGGAGACACAGAGAGAGGTATATCATGTCAGTTAAGGGAAAAATCCACCAAGAGGTTATTACAATTGTAAATTTTGTAATCTCAAGTTTCTGTTGATTTGCCCCACAGAGAGGATTTGCTGACCTGTTGTCTATCTAACTGCCTTTAATGAGCTTGATGTGGTTCAAACTTTCTCCAGCCAAATCCACAGGACTTGGGCCTAATGATGGTTGGGTGACTCCATGCTGAGGGGTGGTACTGCACAAAGGGAAGGAACAATGGATGCTCTTTGAGGACGATCTGGGAAACGTAAGATAATCTGAGGATGTGGAATATATTGTACTTGTCTAAATACTTTATTAATAGGTTTCTTTTAGTCCTGCAGAATAACAAGCCCATCCTGTCCATGCCATTACTGAGCCACAGAAGATGCAGTAAAGAACCAGACACGAGGAAGACTTTCTCTTGACACCAAGGCAGAAAAATTGTTTGTGGATAAAACAAATTGACAAGATTATGAGCCAAGTTGAAGATTACTATGAGGTTCCATGTTTCACAGTGAGACAATGATTTTGTTAAAAGTTATTCTCTAGGGGTGTGTGGATTAGTTGATAAAGCACTTGCCATCAGAGCATGAAGACTGAGTTAGACCCCAAGCTCCCATGTAAAAGCTAGGCATGGGCACACACACTGTAACCCCAGTGCCAGGGAAGCAGAGATAAGAGGATCCCTTGAACCCACTGGCCAGACAGTTTAGCCTAGTTGATGAGTTCAGTTTCATCAAGAAACTGCCTTAAAAAACAAAGTGAAGAGAAATTGAGCAGGACAACCAATGCTGACCTCTGGCTACCACATGCTCATACACGTGCAGCCCCCAACACACACACACACACACACACACACACACAATCTAACACTTCTCATTATTTTCTTGTCTATGTACACTATTGGACTCCAGTGTGAATTAGAGTTAACAAGTAGATTCTTTCCTACGTCTCCCTTTGAAGACAAAGCAGGACTTAAGTGTGGAAGGAAATGAGTTGTGGATGACCTTGTCTGTAATGCAGCTCCAGTAGATGAGCTGTGGGACTGTAATTCCAGGTTCTAATTGCATTTACTGCTAAGCAGACACTCATCAACGTAGGTGAGATGTAAGCTTTCTGCAGACTTTGGCTTTTCTCATTAGATGTTCCTAATTTCCTCGATGATTATTCATGTAACATACAATTAATATGCACAGGAGGTGGCAGAAAGATTACACCATGATTCATTAGTGAGAGAAAGGATTGCTTTATTTCCCAAGTTTTATAGATAATTTATTTTATGTTCATGAAAGCTCTTCAGGGCTTTCTACTATACCTTTACTCTGAAAACAAAACAAACAAACAAACAAACAACAAGAACAAAACAGCTTTTAAAAAGCCATGCATCTATAAGGGAAGATGTATAAGGTCTCTTAAATATTCATAAACTATTTTCTGCTTTAGAAATGTGGATAAAGCTTTTAGCTTTTCTCTACCCTCCTTGCATCCACCCACAGATTTCTTTTATACTCAGACTTCCCATGTCCTTCTCCAAAGTCTAGCCTAGTGGGTAGCCACTACCACCCATCCTCATTTTTTCACACAGCCATTCAGATCTACTTGGGGTCCCACAGCCAGCACCCTGGCACCTTGCAGTAGCTGACCTCTAGCCTTCCGCAGGGTCTTACTCCCTGTGCCCCAGCCTAGTCCACCTGTGTCATAGCTAAGGACCTGCCCTACCTGCAATTACCCACAGGTCCCTTCCATCACCCTACCACATATCCAGACTTCCCACATACCCCAGTGTGTAGCATAGGACCAATATCCTTGCCCTGGCTTAGTTAGACTGACCCTGTGTGCGATCTAGCAGAACTTTAGGCTTCTACTAACACCTTCCTTTCCTGTGGTTACTCCTAAGTCTCTCTGTGCTGCCTATACCTAGCACTCCACTCCATACACAGACTTCTTCCCACGTCTGCCTTCAAGGGTCTAGCCTGGTGAGTACCCCTGACTTCTTTCCTCATTCATTCTTTTTCTTCAATTCACCAGCTTAGCCTGGCACTCACACACCAGTAGACCCACCTGGTTTGGCCTTCATTGCAAAGGAGATCTAAACTGGGCCAGGATCCTCCCAACCTATCAGCCCAACCATGGGACTTTCCCTGTCTCCCACATCATATCCAGCCTTTGTACTCAGATTTATCTACTCCCACACTCCAGGCTTGGAACAGGAAGCACATCTTGAATACCAGCCCAGTCTGGTCTGTCCACCTGACTTAATTCCACTCAAAACATTTCCAATCTGTAGACTAAATCCACCCCCACATCTTTTCTCCTTCCTCAAAATGCTTTATCCTTAATAAACTCAGAACCAACAAAGGAAGTCCACATGCCTAGATCTCGTCCCAGGAATACCAACACTATGAAAGATCAAGCCAGTATCTCTTCTCTAAAGCTGAACAGTCCTGTAGACATGTTTGCAAATACATCTATCTAGATGAACTCTATAGGTCACAGGATTTAAAAGAACAATCATAACCCACCTCAAAAAACTCAAGGAGTTGAAGGAAGACACAAAGAAACCGCCCAATGAAATAAAAAAAGACAGAACTTAAGGAAATAAATGCCTGAGTGGTGACAAAGAAACTCAAATATAAGGATGATGGAAATGAATACAACAACCTAAGACTTGAGAATGGAACTCAGTCAGGAGATAGAAACATTGAAGAGGCCAAGCTGAAATGAAGATGGAATTAAAAACCCCAGTAAGCCGAACTAGAAACCTCAAAGCAAAACCTTACAAGTAGAAGAATCAAGAAGAAAACACAATATCAGGTCTCAAAGGCAAAATAGATGATACAAACCAAATAAGCAAAGAACATGAGAAATTAACACACACACACACACACACACACACACACACACACACACACACACACGGTCGGGAGGCACACAGGGAATGTGGGATCCTATGGAAAAAAAAAACCCAAACATTAGAATTACAGGCATAGGAGAGGGTGAATCCCAAGTCAGTGGCAAAGACCAGATCTTCAATAAGATCATAGATGAAAATCTCCCCAAACTAATAAAGACTTAGCCATACAAATGCAAGAAGCACATAGAACACAAAATAGACAAGACAAGACAAGAAAATCCACATGGTATATCAAAGAAAGTGTACAGAAAGCTGCAGGAGAAAAAAATGCAAGCTATGTATAAAGGGAAACAACAGAATGACATAGCTTTCTCAATGAAACTTTGGAAGCCAACAGAGCTTGAAACAATGCAATCCAAGTCCTAAAAGATGTTAATGGCCAACATAAAATAACAAACACAGCAGAACTATTTGCCATTTTTGAAGGAGAAGGAAAAACTGTCCATGATATAAACAGCTGAAAAAATGTTTGTATTTAACAAAGCAAATCTAAGGAAAATCTGGGAAGCATTATTTTAAACTGAAGAAAGAAATGAGCATAGCAGAGAAATTATGGAAAGAAATATAAAGCCATAATTATTGAAACACAAAATACCACTGAGAACACCAACAACTATTCCAAATATCAACAACACAATGATCACAATCAACACATATTTCAGTAACAGTACCTTAAATATTAAGGACCTTAACCCTACAATCAAAAGATAAAGACTGACTGAATGGGTGAAAAAATAATCCCTACCTGTCTGCTGCTTATACAAAACATACCTTAACTTTCAAGATTGGCACTGCCTTGGAGTAATAGGATAAACAAAAGTACTCCAACCAAATGGCACCAAGAAGCAAGCATACATCTCTATACTAATAGGCAACAAAATAGATTTTAATATAAAACTAATCTGAAGAGATAAGGATGGACACTTCATTCTAACCAAGGGAACTGTCAATCAAGAAGAGAATACTATCATAAACATATATGTACCGAACTTTGGAGTTCCCAATTTCATTAAAAAAAATCTACTACAGGATTTAAAGACATAGATTAATGTCAATCCATCAAGAGTAACTGATTTCAATATCTACTTTCTCCAATAAGCAGACCTGCTGTAGATATTGCTCTTTATAAATAAAATGCTGATTTTCAGTAGCTAGGCAGGAAGTATAGGTGGGACAAGCAAAGAAGAGAATTCTGGGAAGTGAAAGGCTGAGGCAGAGACACATTGCCAGCTGCCATCATGAGAAGCAAGATGTTAGATACCAGTAAGCCACGAGCCACATGGCAACTTATAGACCAATAGAAATGGGTTAATTTAACATAGAAGAACTAGATAACAAGAAACCTGCTGCGGCCATACAGTTTGTAAGCAATATGTCTCTGTGTGTTTACTAGGTTGGGTCTGAGTGGCTGAGGGACTGGTGGGTGAGAGAGATTTGTCCAGATTGTGGGCCAGGCAGGACTGGAGGAAAACTCTAGCTACACAGACCATCTGAACCAAAAATAAAGAGAAACATAAAAATTAATTGACATCATACATCAAATGGAATTAACAGATGTCTACAGAATTTTCTGCAGACACATCAAAGAACACACATTCTATTCAGCAGCGCATGGGATCTTTTCTAAAATAGACCACTTTGTGGGACACAAAATAATTCTTTACAAGTTCAAAAAGTTTGAAACAAGTCCCTCTATCTCATCTGACCACAACACAACAAAACTTAAAATAGACAGACAAATTTAAAAAAAAACTCTAGAAAATAAGCAAACCCATGAAGATTAAATAACTCACTACTTAGTGATGAATAGAACAAAGAAAATATCAACAAATAAAAACAAAACAAAACAAAACTTCCTAGAAGGGAATGAAAGTGAAAAAGCAACATAACAAAACCTCTGGGACACACTGAAGACAGTCCTACAAGATAAATGTTTAAGTGCCAATGCTTAAAAAATTTAAGAAGCACAGAGAAGTACCCCAATAATGATGCAACCCAAAAAGCCAGGAAAAAAAGAACAAACCCAATCTAAACCCAATCAGTGGCAAGGAATTGTAAAAAAATCAGAGCAGAAATCAATAAAGTAGAAACAAAAAAGCAGTACAAAGAATCAACAAATCTAAGAATTGTTTCTTTGAGAAGATACACAAAATTGACAGACACATCACTCAACTAATGAAGGAAAAAAAAGGACTCACATTAACGGCGTCATAAATGAACAGGAAACATTACAATACAGAAGAAATTCACAATATTATAAGGGAATAGTTCAAAAACCTGCACTCCATTAAGCTGGAAACTTAAAAAGAAATGGATACATTTCTAGAGGCAGTCAAACCACCAAAACTAAACCAAGGTGTCAATGACTTGAACAGACGCATAAAAAATGATGAGATTGAAATAGTTATAAAAAGCCTTCCAGTTAAAAAGTCCAGGACCAGATGGATTAACAGTAGAACTCTATGGGACATTCAGTGATTTCCAGCTAGTCCTTGAACTATTAAAAAGAAAAAGAAAAAAGGATAGAAAAAAAAAAAAAAACAGAAGCAACACATAAACTTCTACAAATCCATTGTTACTTAGATACCCAAACCAGGTAACAACAACAACAACAGAAAATTAAAGGGCAATGAATGGGCAAAGCTTGAAGTAATCCAACTGAAGCCAGGAATGAGACAAGGATGCCAATTACCCACATTCTCTTTCATCATTATGCTCAAAGTACTGGCTGGAGCAATAAAGCAAGAGAAGGAAATCCAAAGGGTACAAATAGAGAAAGAAGAAGTCAGACAATCCCTATTTTCAGACAATGTGATAGTGTATGTTATTGATCTCCCAAAATTCTACCAGAAAACTTCTAGAAACAATAAATAAATCCTGCAATGTGGCAAGATACAGAATCAATTTGCACAAACCAATAGTTTTTCTATACATCAACAACAACATAGAGAAGGAGATCATGGACACATTCCCATTCACAATGGCCTCAAAAAATGTAGGAATAAACCCAAACCATACAGTGAAGGACCTCTACAATGAAAACTTTAAACCTCTGAAGAAAGAGATAAAGAAAGACACTAGAAAATGGCAAGGAATTCTATGCTCATGGATTGGTAGAGTTAAATTAACATTGTGAAAATGGCCATTTTATCCAATGAAATACCAATCAAAATCCCTATTTCATTCTTTTCATAACAGAAAAAAAACCTAAAATTCATATGGAACAATAAAAGACCCCAGGGAGCCAAAATAATCCTGAGCAAAAAGGACAATGGTGGAGGGATTACAATTCCAGATCTTAAGACAGATCACAAAGCAATAGTAATGAAAACAGTGTGATCACAAGGGGTCTTAGGAGCCATATGTGTGGAAATCTGAGGGCCGTGCTGACCTGGCTACCCCTCACTGGCCCTGGCATAGCTGGTCCCACTCCGCCAAGAGAGAGCTGGCTCTCAGCACTCAGGAGAGATGGCCCCAATGGCTGGGCTTTGGAGAGCTGGCTCTGCCCCTTGCCTGAGGTGTGGCAGTCCCAGTGGCCCTGACTGACCTGCTTAGCTACCACCCAGATCCACATCTTGGGCCTTGGGCTGGTCTACCTTAACAGCTACCTCTTTTATGACCTGCTGGAGGGCATGAAGGGACTCATGCACAGGATCTCCATGACTCCAGGCCACTGCAGACTGTCAGAGAGGAGTTTAGCTGAGAGTCCAGTGATGATGGTGTGCCAGAGGCTTTGAACTAGACCAGTGGTTCATTGCAATGAACATTTTGCAGGTGGGACTGATTGGACAAAAGGGTATACTGCGTGACACACCACAGCACCCAATGCAACTAGGATGAATGAAGAAGTGTTGGAAAGATGGGGAAGAGAGGTGATTTTTGTTGGTTTGCTCATTTTGTTTCATTTTTAATTAAAATTTTGGGGGTCCTTTTAGGGGTATGCTGCAGGGGTGAAGGGTAGATATGGAGGGACTCAGAGGTGAGTGGGATTGGGGTGCATGATGTGAAATTCCCAAAGAATCAAAAAAGAACTATGTTAAAAAAATACTAAACAAAATCCCAAACCAAAACCAACAAACAAAACCATGTGATATTAGCATAAAAGTAGACATGCAGACCAATGGGACAAAACTGAAGACACAAGTGTGAGCACATGTAACTTCAGCCACTTAATATTTGAAAAAGATGCCAAAAACACACATTGGAGAAAATAAAGCATCTTTAACTAATGGCGCTGGGAAAACTGGATGTCTACCTGTAAAAGAATGAAAAAAGACCTACATTTATCACATTGTATAAAAGCAAACTTCAAATGTGTCAAAAACCTAAATATGAAATCAGAAACACCGAAAATTCTAGAAGAAAACATAGGCAGTACCCTACATGATGTACGCATCAGAAAGGACTTCCTGAATAGGACTTCATTTGACCAATTTAAAAGGCCAACAATTGACAAGAGGGACTTCATAAGGCTAAAAAGCTTCTACATAGCTAGAGAAATAATTAACCTAGTGAAGGGTAGGCCACAGAATGGGAGAGGATCTTGGCCAGCTATATGTTTGACAGATGATTAATATTCAGAATATACAAAGAACTCAGAGAACAGTGTCTAAAAAAAGACCTCCTTGGACCTGAATAGAGAGTTCTCAAAAGAAGAAGGAGGAAGAGGAGAAGGAGAAGAAGAAAAAGAGGAAGAAGAAGAGGGAAAAGAAGAAGGAGAAGAAGAAAAAATGGCTAGGAAATATCTCAAAAAAAGTGTTTGTCATCCTTACCAATTAGAGAAATGTCAATCAAAACAACTTTGAGATTACATGTTACCCCAGTGTTAATGGCAAAGATCAAAGTAACAACTGACAAGAAATTCTGGAGGAGATGGGGGAGTGAGCACCCTCATTCACCCACTGTTGGGACTGCAAAGCCATAATGGAAATCTGTGTGGAGAATTCAGGAAATGCTAAAAATAATTCTCCCATATGATTAAGACATACCAGACCTTAGCATATGCCCAAAGGACTGGATATCCTACTTAGTAGACAGTTGCCTGTCCATGTTCATTCTGCTTTATTTACAATAGCTGAGTAATGGAAACAACCTAAATGTCCTACAACTGAAGAATGGATAATGAGAATTTGGTACATATATTATAAAATACTATCCAGCTATAAAGAAAAATGAAATCATGAACTTTGCAGGTAAATGGATGGGACTAGAAGAGATCATATTGAGGGAGGGCACCCAAGCCCCAAGATACACATCCAACATTCTCTCTTATTGGAGGATCTTAACTCCATATCTTCAGATGTGAACACATATCCTGGAATAAGAGCATTCCTAGGATAAGGGTGTTGGGTAGCAATAGAGAAGGGAATCACAGGTCTGGGAAATGGGAAAGAGGCTTGCTTTAGGGAGGAAAAGGGAGGTAAATCCAGAAGAAGGTGGGGGGAGGGTAAAGGAGCATGCAGGGTATATAAGTCAATAGCAGCCATCACAAGAGGAAGAATTGCAACGACACTGGAGTACGCTTTGCATGAAGAGGTTGAAAGACTGTTGGCAACTTAGGAAGTGCGATGATGAGCCAGCTCAGTGGGTGAAGGCACCGGCTCCACTAGCCTGTTGGCATGAGTTTGCGTCCCAGAACCCATGAAAAGATGGAAGGGAGAAGCAACTCCACAAAGTTGTCCTCTGACTGCCACTCACCATCCATCTACTTGTATCACTCCCACAACATCAATACTAATACATTTTTAGATGTATAAAGATGCATGCCATCTGCATTAATCTGAAAGTATTAGAATAAACTACAAGAAACATTATATGTCCACCAAATGGCTAAGGTATCAAAAATAGACAGATTTTTTTTGAATGACCAGAGTGCTCAGGTACTGCTAAAAGTTTAGACATTAATTGGTGTAAGGATTTGGAGAACACTGTAACATCAACTATTAAGTAGGAGCATATGTGCCAACCCTTGTTGTACATTTCTACTTCTGTCTACCAACAAAATTAATACATATTTTCCTTAAAAGATGCCTAAAATGAAGCTAGAAACATGCCTCAGAGACCTGTTGTTCTTCTAGATGTCCTGGGTTTGATTTCCAGCACCTACACTGTGGCTCACAACCATCTGTAACTCTAGTTCAAGGTGACCTGATGCCTCTTCTGACATTTCCTTTAATTCCTCTAAACATTCTCTTTAGACTTAAGGCCCCAGTAATCTAAAAGTAAAAATTCTGTATAGCTTATAGTCATGTTGAACATTTTAATAACACTCACTGTCCATTTACTCCAAGATCTACTACAAACATATCAAGGAAAATATTTAGTGCAATAAATATATTTTAGTCAAATAATGTGTACCCAGAAGTCAAACAGTTTAGATGTATAGAAACATCAAATCAGCAGCACACATAACCCATTAACATATCTCATGTAAGTGAATCACACCACGGTGGAACTGTTCTGTCTCACTGGGCATCACATCCTCAGTATTTATCCAGGATACACTACATGCAAGATTTTACTTCCCTTTAGGGCTGAATAATATTGCATCATATGTGTAGACTAGAGTTGCTCATTTGTTCATGTATAGGCAGGCACATGGATTGTTCCCAGTTTTTAATCTCTTTGAATGAAATTGTTCCATGCATGTTTGTGTATGCCAATTTGAGTTCTTGCTTTAAATTATTCCAGTTATAGATCTAACCTTTGTGGTTGTAATAGAGCAAGTACTCTACCACTGAGCTGTCCAATAGACCAAGAGTGAGGTTTTTAAATGATGTTAGTGGCTTGGATTAAAGACTGGGTCCCTCCACTCTCTGCAATTGGACTGACTGATGACTTGTTGCTGGTGGAAATCAGTGTGGTGACACCCTTTGTGACAACCGTGCCAGTGTGAAACCTTGGCAAATGCTGATCATGCCAGCTTAGTCCTTCTCTCCTGGGACAATCTAACACAATCCAAGAATTGTTTGAACATGACAGGAGCATTTCTATCCCTGAGTCCCAAAGAAGGCTCCACCCCCATGTGAAACACTGTCTCATGATCTCCTCAGGAGGTTGTATTATTGCTCAATATTTATGCAAAATAAGTGGGACTCTGTAAATGGATGAATCTCTCCTGCCTGCCTATTCCTGAATAACCAGTCAGAGGCTTAATATTATTTACAAACTGTTTGGTCTATGGCTTAGGCTTATTTCTTGCTAACTCTGACATCTTAAATGAACCCATTTAATCTATGTTTTGCCATGTGGCTATGGTGTTACCAGTCTGCTGGCATTTTGTTCCTCAGGCTGCTGGATGGCATCTGCCCTAACTCCACCCTCTTCTCCCTGTGTCTCTCTTGGATTTCCCAACTGGCTCTTATCCTGCCTTACCATGGGCCAAAACAGCTTTATTCACCAATAGTAGCAACACATATTCACAGTGTACAGAAAGGTACAGAAAGACCATCCCACAGCAGGACTCCCATGTCCAAGGGCATCATTTACAAAGGCACAAGTGTGCTCCGCTTAGGCTAGCTAGTTTTTAGAGGAGGCTCAGACTCTCCTAACACATAGGACCCCAAGAGGATAGACACCTGAATACAATTAGACAAGCAAAGCAAGTAAAAGCCAAACACACACTTTCAACTGCCCCACTGTGGCAAATCACTTAGAGCTGCCCTCACTTCTATTTCAGATGATTGTGTTCTACCCAGTGTAGTACAAACCTGCAGCACGATTACATTAGATGGTATGTCCATGCAGAGCTAATGGCTGCTGCTCTCTTCATCCTTCTTTCTTTTTGTCTCCTTAACTAGAATGTTATTCGCATTTTTGTAAGGAGGGTAGAAAGCTAGTTTTCTGTATTTAGCACACAGTAGGAAAAGAGTACGCTTACTTCTTAAGCATGAGTGCCTAGCAAGCCAGTTAGCATATTAGATGCTCCAATAGAGAGCAGATTCAGAACTTCCTTATTTCCCAACACATACCAGGCAACTCATTCCATCAGTTATCTTACTGTGTTATCTTCATGCAACATATTTTTAAGGATCAGCTCAAGTCCACGCTGCATATTCTGAGGCACTACAGCTTTCTTTCTTGGTATTTCAAAGTGCCAGCTTACACTGTCAGTTCTATGTTATGTGACACGTTTCTTTTTTCCTTTGTTCTTTAACTGGCAGCATCTTTGGAAAGGTCTAACTTGCAGTATTTTGAGTTTTATGGCAGACTAAAAAAAAAAACCACTTTTATTCATAGTAGATGAAATCCGACATTACTCTAATATGTGACAGCAAGTGGCTTAAAGAGCATCTATCATAATCCCGGGAGATTTCTCATTTTAAACCACCTTTTCTCAAACCTCCCAGGAGAGTAGGCGCCCATTCAGCATTGCTTTTAAATAATATTTTTCAACCCCGTGTATGAATTGAGAACTGCTTCAACTCATGTCTGCTGGGATAAAACAGGAAGTAGAAGGTTCCTGCATTCCAGGCTAAGAGTGGCCAGTGTGTCGGCCAAGAAAGGCTTTTCCACTAGTTTATCAATCCCTTGCCTCCTACTGCTGTTCTAGTGACTTTGGGACTCACCTGCTGCCCTGCCCTAGGGGAATCTATATCCCCTCCCCTCTGATCTATCTGCCCTTCTGCACCAGTGTTATCTCCTGTGTCCTCCAGAAAAGAAAAACAAACAAACAAGTTCTTTCAGTAGCTGAAGTGGTTCCTCTCTTTAGGTCCGTAGTACAGTCTGTGCTCTCGTGACCGAATTCCTTCACCAGGTGTGTCCACCAGTCTCTGTGCAGTCATCCCATTCCTAGGTTTCTGACTATTGCAGGGGGCACATCTCACCATCAAACACTGATTTCCATGAAGCGCTTGACCTCTAATGAATGTTT